>NC_088419.1:64992943-65678777 GCF_034236695.1 Oncorhynchus nerka | reverse complement strand
GTGAAATCACAATGATGTAAAGACTGGGGAAATGAATCAAGAACACAGATCCTGGAGGTGGAATAATTCAACCTGAACCACAACATGTTTTGTATCATGCATCATAGCATGTGTTGTCCTTCAACTACAATATGGAATTCCTGGCTATTAATATGTAAATGCTTTTGTACTGTATTTCCTTTCGAATAGGCCAACACATTCTCATTATCATGTCAGGCATCTCAGATTACATGGCTTTTTATTAGTTTGGTACTGATCCGATAAAGGAAATAAGATAAGCATTATGTTCTCAGCATGCACAGTCACGCAGCACTAATCGGAGAGGCAAATCCAATCAAAGAGACAAGCTATTATTTCAAGGAGGATCTTTCAAAGAATAAACATGACCCTGCAGAATAAGCTAAATCCGCTCTGGGATGCTACACAACCAAGTCACATGAGCCACGCAGCTAGAACATTAGGCAGGAGCAGGACTGTGCTTTCAATTACTTCAGAGATATATGCTTGCATGATAATTAGACAATGAACAATTTCTCCCTCCTCCTCTGTGGAGCAGTGTAGCCGTGCCTGTGAATTAACAGGACTGTCACTGCGTACATCAGCACGTAGCACTGCACCGCATGAAATCAGGTGGCCTGGTCTGCCTTGGGAAACAGTCACATCCCATTTTAAATGTCACAACATGAAGAGCTAAGGGATGAGGCAGTGAGGTAATGCCTGTTCTCTGCAGGAGAGCTGTGCTGACCAATACACTGCGCCATGCTGACCCCGGCACAGACCCCAGACAAGATGGCTCCACATGCCCTGGTGCAGAGCTCTGACTCCACGTGTTCCTGTGAGAGGAGCAGTCTGGGGGAGGGGGGATGCCAGGTCTCATCAGAGAATAGTCTTTTCTCCCAGCAGATGTCCAGAGCCTGGCAGTGTTTGCCAACTCTCCACAGACACCAGCGCCTGTGGTCCTCCTGAGGCACAACAACAGAGGAGAGAAATGTTGATCTGTCCTCCATCAGCCTAAATAGGACAGCTAGCTCTTACTGATGCTAACAGCCTGCTTACATTTCTACATGAGGAGAAACTGCATCTACATTTTCTTATCATCAGGACCGACGACATTTCATGATAAATCAAACGCAGGGAATAATGTCTGATAACCTTGTTCATTATTCAAAATAAAAAGTAAACGTTCACTGGCCGATGACTGAGGGCAATGTCTAATAACTTGAACTGTAGCTAAAATGAAAGCTACAATTTGAACTGGGCAAGATAATGGTCTAGATGTGCAGTTTGCACGCTTGGAAATATCTTCCCTGCAAGTGAGGGGCTGACGTCTGAGATTAGATCCAGTCTGTAATGAGATCAGAGTCCAGTTAAAGAGAAGTCATTCACCTGAATAGAGAAGCTCTAGTGACACTGACGCAACTGTCAATCCCAGATGGATCACATCTCAGTACTTTAGCTCCTCGGAAATATTCACTTATTCAAAACGTTTCTTTATCTCCTATTTAATGACCATTTAATGGTGTGTAATTCATTTAAATGCCCCCATTACATTCTATTATTGTGTGCATTATGATGGGGTAATCACCTTGGGGCAGAGAGTGGAATAGGGGTGGAGATCTGGGACAAGACGGCTAGGACAACCCCAAAAACCTCATTGCCTCTCAGAAATGCCTTTCCTCTGTGTTCAGACATTTAGCCTGTCTTCCTTTGTGTGATCTGAGGATCTCTCCCATAAACAACCGCATTAGGAGGGCAGGTCTATATGGCCACGCCTCATTAGGGACCGTCTGCCGGGCTTATTAAGACAATGTTTCTGTTCTCCTCCTCACCAGACAGATTGATATTAATAACCATCCCATCTTTAAGACACGCGCAGCGCTAAGGATCAGAACCGGCTGGCTGTCCTCTTGATGTCTCATTTACCGCCTCGACGGAGGTTAGACTGAGAGAAGGCTTCTTCCCTGGCTCCATGGCTCCGCCCTTCTACCTCTCTCACTGCTGTGCACTCAGGTGGAAGGGATAAGGGCGGTGTTCACACAGCTCTGCATTCAAGGGAAAACAACCCTGCTACTGTTGATGCTGCTGCTGTAAAGTCTATAGCGACAACCTCTGAGCCATGCAGACTGAATACAGTCACAGTGAACACAGTGGACCCGGTTCATTTAGCCACATCACTAGGCTGGTGATTCACTTCGCTCACATATTTCATCATGTCTAGAGGCACAACAGAGCTGTGGGGTCTGAGCCAGAGGCTTAGGGCAATTCATTGCTTTGTTTAAAACCTGGAGACACTGTAGGTGGAGAGAATGAATTGTCTGCAAGAAATATATTGGTACTGCCGAGAGATGTTTGCTATTGTATCATGTCTCCTTGGAAACGACTGGCATTCAAGTCAGTGTGATGGTGTGAGGAAATGAAGTCTTAGAGCCTAATCTCCCAGGCTCTTCTCTGTTGGCCAGGGTTAACGAGCACCTCATCACTGTTACTAGGGAGGTTCTGAATCCATATGCCTTAACTATCAACAAATATTAACCACATAATTACAAACTTTGCATAGAAATAATCTTCTTTACAACTGACAAATAAAATAACTAAATGCACAATCTAATTTGACCTGAATATCATTTGAATGTTCTGACAGAATGTGTTGATTAGATCCAGCAGAAAAAGACACATCTTTCTCTTCTCTTTCCTTATATTTCACCCTTTACAACAGTTGTTGATGAAAATAATAATACAGCCATCACCTGGCTGTCTGGCAGAAAATAGCAGTTCCATTTTAGTGGGTTCACTGGGAGTGACATTGTTATTATCGACATCTCGCTCCGTGTCCTCCCCTGGTCCGTGTAGCCATTAGCAACCATCTACAGGAGTGAGGCTTTTCCATTGATGCAGCCAATTGCTTTCACATGAATGTGTGCGCATGCATGCGAATGAGCAGGTGTCCATGGATGTGTGTGTTTGTGAGTCTAAGGGAGTGGGTGTGAGCGAGTGGATGTGAGCGAGTCCATGTTTAATTTTTTATTTATTTAACTAGGCAAGTCAGTTAAGAACAAATTCTTATTTACAATGACGGCCTAGGAACAGTGGGTTAACTGCCTTGTTTAGGGGCAGAAGGACAGATTTTTACTTTGTCAGCTCAGTTATTCGATCTAGCAACCTTTTGGTTACTGGCCCAACGCCCTAACCACTAGGCTACCTAACGCCACACTCCAGGCCCTGGAGTGATGGTGTGTTGGTGGGTTAGTGTTGAGGGGAAATGATTGAGAGGGTCTGGGGGTTGCTTCAGTGATTGTACACGATGCGGTTTCAGTATTCATCATTTTCCCCCAGTGTGATTTCTGATCAGGCAGACATCCATAATATGCATTATCTTGACAGAAAGGAAACAATGGAATTTGTAAAAAAAAACTTTACTTTCACAGGATGTACGTTGAAAAGAAAATCTGCACACTGCAAGCAGTCAGCAAAAAGTGATCAATGGGCATTGACCAGGCAAGTTCAGTATCTTTGTATTGCATGACAAGCAACACCCCTCTCTGTATGCCTCCCAATCAATATCACACACTCCTATTATGGCTGGGATAGCTCATCTCACTGAGGGGTGGAAAAGGCAGCAGAAATGACTGCAATGAAATGACATTGGGAATGGCATGAAACATGACAAATACAGCATTCAATGTATAAAATGTAGGATAGACACAGACTGACAGAGTCCACTAGTGACCATGCCCTTTCCTCAGGCAGTGCAGTGTGTTGGTACCAGGGGTGGAAATTTGGTTTTAGAAGTGGGGGGGGACATATTTAACACTCCAAACAGCCTACCTGACTGCTTGGCAGCGTCCCCATAGTCCTAAAGTACACCGTTGCCTCGTTTTGTATCACATTCCAATGATAAAACTGGGGGGGACAAAAATGCAATTTCAGAATGTGGAGGGGGGGGGCATGCCCCCATCCCCAGTGAAATTTGCACCCTTGGTAGGTACAGTATGACTTCATGTTGGCACTGTAACATGAAAACCCTTTTAGACTGAGCCTTCTACTGGGGAGTCATGTGTAAAAAAACATCCACACTTTCTCCTTATCACTTGGAGATCTCAAGCCACCTGAGAAAACTATGTGTAGTAGCTACTAGGAAGGCTAACGATAAGGCTGCCATTGTGCTCAATCAGACTGCCTATAGGAGGAGCTTGTTGATGCAGTGTACCACTTCCTAATTACTGTCGGTTAACTAATCTCTGAAGTCTTCGTCTTCGTTTCCAAGGGAGCTAGAATCATGTGACACCGCATGGGTGTGCCGTGTGGGAGTGTGTGTGTGCATGTTTGAGACAGTAAGAGTGTTTGTGCATGTGTATAATGTACAGAAGAGAGGGGAGGTTAAGAGGGTCTGCATTATTGCATTAATCATGGCAGTTCTAAAAACACAGAGCTGCTGGAGGAAGGAATCGAGGCTCTTTGTGATCCAGCCAAGCCCTGGGAGATCAGCCTCACCTCTCCTCTCCCCTCCCCAGCCAAGCCCTGGGAGATCAGCCTCCCCTCTCCTCTCCCCTCCCCAGCCAAACCCTGGGAGATCAGCCTCCCCTCTCCTCTCCCCTCCCCAGCCAAGCCCTGGGAGATCAGCCTCCCTCTCCTCTCCCCTCCCCAGCCAAGCCCTGGGAGATCAGCCTCCTTCTCTCCCCTCCCCAGCCAAACCCTGGGAGATCAGCCTCCTCTCCTCCTCCCCAGCCAAGCCCTGGGAGATCAGCCTCCTCCTCTCCTCCCCAGCCAAGCCCTGGGAGATCAGCCTCCCCTCTCCTCTCCCCTCCCCAGCCAAGCCCTGGGAGATCAGCCTCCCCTCTCCTCTCCCCTCCCCAGCCAAGCCCTGGGAGATCAGCCTCCCCTCTCCTCCCTCCCCAGCCAAGCCCTGGGAGATCAGCCTCCCTCTCCTCTCCCCTCCCCAGCCAGGCCCTGGGAGATCAGCCTCCCCTCTCCTCTCCCCTCCCCAGCCAAGCCCTGGGAGATCAGCCTCCCCTCTCCTCTCCCCAGCCAGGCCCTGGGAGATCAGCCTCCCCTCTCCTCTCCCCAGCCAGGCCCAGGGAGATCAGCCTCCCTCCCCTCTCCTCTCCCTCTCCCCAGCCAGCCCAGGGGAGATCAGCTGGGCCCAGGAGATCAGCCACCTCTCCTCTCCCCTCCCCAGCCAAGCCCTGGGAGATCAGCCTCCCCTCCTCTCCTCCCCAGCCAAGCCCTGGGAGATCAGCCTCCCTCTCTCTCTCCTCTCCCCAGCCAGGCCCTGGGAGATCAGCCTCCCTCTCCTCTCCTCTCCCCAGCCAAGCCCTGCCAGCAGGAGATCAGCCTCCCTCTCTCTCCCCAGCCAGGCCCAGGGAGATCAGCCTCCCCTCCTCCCCTCCCCAGCCAAGCCCTGGGAGATCTCCCCTCTCCCCAGCCAGGCCCAGGGAGATCAGCCTCCCTCCCCCCCAGCCAGGCCCAGGAGATCTCCCTCTCCCTCCCCAGCCAGGCCCAGTGAGATCAGCCTCCCTCCCCTCTCCTCTCCCTAGCCAAGCCCAGGGAGATCAGCCTCCCTCTCCTCTCCTCTCCCCAGCCAGGCCCAGTGAGATCAGCCTCCCTCCCCTCTCCTCTCCCCAGCCAGGCCCAGGGAGATCAGCCTCCCTCCCCTCTCGTCTCCTCTCCCTAGCCAGGCCCAGGGAGATCAGCCTCCCTCCCCTCCCCTCTCGTCTCCCTAGCCAGGCCCTAGGAGATCAGCCTCCGTCCCCTCCTCTCTTCTCCCCAGCCAGGCCTGGGGATATCAGCCTGCCACACCCGCTGATTGATGTGACTGACTATCTTTCATTGGAGGCCGGGAGCACAATCTGATCGTTTATTCATTAAAACAGTCCTAACAGTCCTGGTGGGACCCTTAAACGCCCGCATAGAGAAGAAGTGTCTTCAAGAAAAACGCATTTATTATGATGGATAGGATACTGTATTGCAACTGCATGGATTTTATTTACAGGTATAATCTTCTACCGTCCATAACCTAATTGTATTGATTTTATGACATTGACCCCACTCAACATGTGTCCTCGGTGGATTCAATTATAGGAGCACTGTGTCGTCAGTGACGTTTCAACCTATTTACATCATACAGGATGATTTAGATAGAAGTGAACATATCTAAGCTATTGTACCAAAATGGTCTTCAGTTGTTTTGGATGAATTCCTTGCCAAAATGATTCCTAAGTGTCACTTGAGTTTATAGTCAACACCTTACAAATACAGCACTCAGAATCTATGGAATTTATATGTACATATTCTTATTCCATCCCTTTAGATGTGTGTGTATTAGGTAGGTATTGTGGAATTGTTAGATTACTTGTTAGATATTACTGCACTGTCGGAACTAGATGCACAAGCATTTCGCTACACTCACATTAACATCTGCTAACCATGTGAATGTGGCCAATAAAATTAGATTTGATTATTTCTGAAAGGTGTTGAGTGGTTGGCCCTGTCTGTCAGTTTGATATTGCTCTGTAATGTTTGATGTGTTCTATACAGTGCCCTCTTCATCAAACTCATTCACTATGAGAGTTCCCCAAGGTGATGTTAAGGTCTATTAAAAACTCACACACACAAACTCCCCCCACCACACACACACACACACACACACACACACACACTGAGTGGTGGAAGGCCCCTGAAGCTCAGTCAGCCTCAGTGAACTGTGAGTATTACCTGGGCCAGCTGCTGCTGCTCAGGTTCACTTAATTAACCCAGCCATTAATAAACAGCAGAGAGGGAGGAGGGAGGGGGTCCATTTGGAACTGAGGCTCTAGACTCCAGGGCACATCAACCAGTGACTCTGAATCCTGTAAATATCACACAGAAAACCCACACTATGCAGGTCTCACGGCACATAACAAGGCTGGATGTTATTGGATGGCAGTGAAACCAAAGGCCGACTAATTTTAGACAATGAGGCTTAGTGTGGCTTAGAATGTTAGGATTCCCTGACCTACAGTAGGATTAGATGGGAGACAATCTGACAGCATACAAGGTAAACACCGGCAGTGATACGTGTTCCTGGTCCATGGTCGTAGAATCATTTATCCCTGTCATTTATCCGTGTGTGTCCTCCCACTTTGTGGTCAGGGTGTCAGATTCCTGTTTACCGGAGGTGCTGGAGTGGTTCCTTGTGGCTAACTCCACATCCCCCTGTCTCCAGGGATCAACACTGGGAGTAGAGCTGGGGTGGATGTCAGCAGGCCTAGACACGGTCACTCTATCACAGTCTGAGGAGACCCCAGGCTCTATTCCTGGCTCCCTGCTCTCTCAGCAGCAGCGTCCGTGGGGCAAAGATCCTCTGTCTGCTCAGAGGCTAAAGGAAAGTCAT
The DNA here is from genome assembly GCF_034236695.1 of Oncorhynchus nerka. Classification (NCBI taxonomy): domain Eukaryota; kingdom Metazoa; phylum Chordata; class Actinopteri; order Salmoniformes; family Salmonidae; genus Oncorhynchus; species Oncorhynchus nerka. Next base: position 65,671,408 of record NC_088419.1, on the reverse strand, counting down.
TAGAGAGTTTAACGTTTAACTCAGTCTATCTACCCTTTAGCCTCTTGCCTTCAGCCTAGACTGTCAGGAAAGACAGACCTGCAGAGAACAACACTGCAACTGCTTCGATATGAAGGGCCACCCTTTTAGAGAGTGGAAGATATAATCCTGGTGGTTATCCCAGGTCTGACACACCACTCAGACATAACAAAGCATCCCAGCGATACCCTTAAAATATCAACAGCTTCATTCTCCGCAAGAGCTCCCTGTTATGAGCGAGACGGAGGTAAAATCACTTTATATAGCCATGGAAATGAACATGCTAATGCTGCCTTCCTAAACGCTATCACAGCTATCACACTGAATGGTAATGCAGCGTAGGCCTTTGTTATTGATTTGGCCTGTTCTACTCTGTGCCTCCCCCCACCTCTTCATTACAGGGCTAGCCCTCCTGAGTGATTCATAATGAGACCCACTCCCCCTCTCTCCCCTCTGATTGGTCCAACTCCGTTCTGACTGAAGGCTGCCTGCTGTCTGAGTGAGGTACATACTGTATATCAGCTTGATGCTCTTGGTTTTAGAGGAGTAAACAGAGCAGGGTATTGTACTGTAGGCAGTGTCCCAGCAAGAGCTGAGTTCGCTGTGGATTATGGTGCATTCATCTTGCTGTCAATCTCTACAATTCTATTATTTGTGTTTTTCCGCTGGACTCTCTTTAATAAGGAAATCCTTGAGCCAATTTAACGGTTCATTAGATGAATGAGCAGCCGATGAAGAAAGAAATCACATTTGTCTGTGTTTTCTGTCATTCTGAGCAAAAAACATGAACTGCTGCAGTTTGTTGATTCACAATGTTATCCTGAGGTTTGACAGTATCCACAATCCCCCCACCCACCTCCTAACAACCACCAAAGCCTTGTGGTGACCTTTATAACCTTGTTTGAATACATACATTTAATTTCAATACTGTTAGCAGGCTGCATGTGTGTCAAGGGAGGGGGGGGGGGGTGAAGGGACTAGTCATCTCCAGTGAGTAGACTGCTAATGCACACATGATGTGCTGGCCGGCCCATTAATGACATTAAGACAACAAGTTAAAGGTTTGCTGCCATGTTTCTCTTAATGGTTTTCATCCATAGCTGAGGCAGACACACAACATTCATATTCACAAATATACATGTGAGCTCACAAACAAAGATGAAAACACACAGAGATGCGCACACACACATGAACACACACACACACTGTGCCACAGTCCAGATGAAAAGAGGGCCAGGGCAACAGGAATAATAGCATTGCTCACAGTTATAAAATCTCTCACAGCACCTCTAAGGACGGGTGGGGAGGATAAACACACACACAGATGTACAATAAATATAGCAACACACACAAACCCATCGAAGAGAGAAGAAGATGAAAGTCAGTCAGTCTGTGGATGCTAGGGGAGGGGAAGAGGGGGAGGAGGGGGAGGGTCTGAGAGACAGACAACAAAAGACCAGTCCAGTCATGAAGTTCAAAAGACCCCTTTCAACCGCACATCTATCGATGTACACACACACACACACACACACACACACACACACACAATCCTATGTTTACTAAAACATGTATTTTACACACATATTTTCCTGTAACGAGGGAGTGTACATAATGCAGAAGCCCTGGGGATATGTAATACTCCAGTAATATGGTATCTGGATCATTTGTTGTAATCATCTGGACTAACATGAGTGTTTAGTCATAACTCTTCCTCTGATAATGAGTGGACTGTGTGTGAGGCACACGCCCAACAGGCTGACTGACTGCTGTTTCACACACTAACACTCAATGATGCTCTTTGTTTCCAAGGGCTCTCCTCGAGCACATGGAGTACAAACACTTACACATGGGCTGTCCTCTTCAGTTGTCTGAGAGGGCTCCTCCTGTACTCACAAGCTTAAAAACTAGGCCTATAGATTATAGGTCATTTATCCAGGTTCGTATCGCGTTCATCTCCATTACTCCAGACTTCCTCTCCGTCTCTCCATTCCTGAATAATTGAATCTTCAACCATTGTCTCTATCACCATGCTTGAGGATAGCCATTGTTTGTCACTGTTCTAAAATGTAATTGAATGACCTCTGAAACATAGCGTTTTATGGATTCAAATATAAACTAAAAAAAGGCACATATCCATGGGCCGAGAAATGTGTTCAAATTTACAACTTACATAAAATCAAATGAATAACCATCAACACAGATCTGGTTCATCACACCCACACACAGATCTGGTTCATCACACCCACACAGATCTGGTTCATCACACCCACACAGATCTGGTTCATCACACCCACACAGATCTGGTTCATCACACCCACACAGATCTGGTTCATCACACCCACACAGATCTGGTTCATCACACCCACACAGATCTGGTTCATCACACCCACACAGATCTGGTTCATCACACCCACACAGATCTGGTTCATCACACCCACACACAGATCTGGTTCATCACACCCACACAGATCTGGTTCATCACACCCACACACAGATCTGGTTCATCACACCCACACACAGATCTGGTTCATCACACCCACACAGATCTGGTTCATCACACCCACACAGATCTGGTTCATCACACCCACACAGATCTGGTTCACCTGTCCTTGTGATTGTCTCCACCCCTTCCAGGTGTTGCTTATTATCCCCGGTGTATATATCCCTGTGTTTCCTGTTTCTCTGTGCCAGTTCGTCTTGTTTGCAAAGTCAACCAGCGGTTTTCCTTGCTCCTATTCCCCCCCCCAGTCTCTGTTTGTTTCTAGTCCTCCTGGTTTCGACCCTTGCCTGTCCTGACTCCGAACCTGTCTGTCTGTTCTGACTACCAGCCTGCCTATCCCCTTGTACTGTTTTGGACTCTGATCTGGTTTCTGACCCCTGCCTGGCATGACCTCGAGACTGCCTATCCCCTTGTACTGTTTTGGACTCTGATCTGGTTTCTGACCCCTACCTGGCATGACCTCGAGACTGCCTATCGTCTGGTACTGTTTTGGACTGGCCTTTGCCTACTTCCTTTGTTATAATAAATATCAGAGCTCTACCATCTGCCTCCTGTGTCTGCATTTGGGTCTCGCCTTGTGCCCTTATACAAATCAAACAAATAACCATCAAATGAATAACCATCAAATCTGTGTATCTCCAGAGTGACCAGACCAGTGCTTTGTGGTCTTAAGGCCTTGCTCCCTGTGCAAAACAATATTCTTAATGTTATCCCTGCACCACCAAAGAGACTAGACAGACTCCCCCAGGTATTTGTCTTCGACTCAACAGACAGAGCCTCAGGTCTGAATGATTGTTGATGGGAGCTACAGGTAACTGGCAAAATAAAGGGAACACTTGAGTAAATGAGGGACATAAAGTATATTGAAAGCAGGTGCTTCCACACAGGTGTGGTTCCTGAGCTAATTATGCCTAGGGTCATTATTAAAAATGCCAAGTTGCCCATTATTTTGTCTACCATGGCTAGAAGAAGAGTTCTCAGTGACTTTGAAAGAGGTGACTCAAAGGAGTATAGGGGGTTTAAAGGGTGTGTGTGTGTCTCAGTCACCAGATCTCAACCCAATTGAACACTTATGGGAGATTCTGGAGCAGAGCCTGAGACAGCGGTTTCTTTTATTTTGGCAGTTACCTGTATCTGTACTACAGAGGAGCAGCTTTCTCTCCCTAGCTAAAAGCTCAATCTTCCTTAGTCCCATTGAAAGGGAGTGGAGAAGCTTCAGTGCTAACTCACCCGGCCCCAGAGAGCCTACCTCCACGGCATTAGAGAGGAGGAGGTGGTGAATAGAGGAGAGGAGGAGGTGGTGAATATTCACACAGGCAACACATACAACGTGCCGTGACTAAACAAAGCCTAACACGATTTTGCTGTAACCAACCTGGAGAGACATGTAAATCAAATTCATAAATGAATAAGCAGAGACTGATGTACTTAGAAAAAGGAACAGTGTAAGACATGCACTGACACTATATCAACTGCAAGCTGACTAAACAAAGCTTAAACTTGCCTTGAGACAACCAAGAGGGAAAATGCCACCGAGACCATATGGAGTATGTCTTGGAAAAGCTCCAAGACATACACAACTCAGCAGCTCAAATTAAATGAACAGAAATGTGTTTGTTTTTTCAACCAATTGAAACTAGGATAGATATACAGAAGAAGACATGCAGTAGTTTGGCTCTGTAAATGTAAATCATTGTATATACTTTCCTAAAACAGTAAGAGGATGTGAGAGAAATAGCAATGACCGAGGGCTAGGGGAGGAATAACATAACGATGAACAGTGATGGATGTGGAATATGAGAGCACACACAACGTGAAACCCTAACGCAGCCAGCCATAGTGACAGTGATGGGTGATTTACAACAACACTTTGGCTAGGCAGAATTTACGTAATTGCAGCACTTATCACACCATCACAGAAACGTGAATAGATTTGCAGAGGGGGGGGCAGTTGTCACGGCAACAGCGACAAGGGTTCACCAAGAGCATGTCTTGGGCCTTAGGAGGGAGGAGAGGGGATGGAAAGAGCAGGAGAGAGATATTACATGTTAAGTGAACAGGGACGGTAAGACATTAAGGTGTGTCACTATGATAAAGTTAAAACCATGTAAAACAGCAGAGACTAATCTCCATTATGTAATTGCAAATCTATAGTATAAATCACCTCCATATTTCAGCATAGTTAGCACAAATCAGGCTGCACTGGGTGTCAGGGAAAATGTACTGTACAGTCCCAAACTTATCCAGATCACATGTAGCTGTTATTTGGGGTATTTTATGGTGTGGTTTGTCCACAGTTCTGGAAAAGCATCAGTCAGTATTTATAGTGTGCACTGACCATTCCAACGACCTAGCAGGAGATTCACTTCACAACGTAATCTGGATTTCGAGGGCTAGGATGAATGAGTATGGAACCCTGCCACCCCCCCTTTCTCTCCTGTGTTTTATTTGTCCCAGGGAGAAAGTGTGGTAAAAACACATGGAAAGGATGAGTGTAATAGAGAATTTGGATTTTGTTTATTGTAAATGTAACCTTTATTTAACTAGAGAAGGCAAAGGCCATACAGGAAGGTTGTCATTGCAGTGTCTTTAGTTAACATGTCATTTAGAGACATGAATTTTCCAGTAAACTTTTCTAAACATGCATAAAGAGATTGTTAGGAACGTGAAATAGGGTTGCTGGGGCATCTGTGACTGCCGTGAACAGTGTTAGGGCGCCGTGTGTTTTTCACAGTCCTCTGAGCAACGCATGCGCCAGTAGCAGAAGAGTTTAACGGGATGACAGATGTGGCCAAGTTCACAGAGTGAAATAAACAAGCAGCCTTTCACTGAGTCACCGTCTAAGCATCTGAGTCAGCCAGGACAGCACACACACACACACACACACACACACACACACACACACACACGTCTGAGTTGGCCTGGAGAATATGCAACTCTATATCAGGACAGGCACATCATCCACGTCTGGGAAGTATGCTTTACACACTAGCAGAGATAAATGATCAGGCAGCTTTTGAATCCTAGTTTGAAACACAACCTGGTGAAGTAGGTCCTATACCAGAGTTGGTCTCTCTTTATGAACTAGGTATGGCATTGCTTCCCCAGCCATTCCTGGTACCCCTGTTGGCATGTCTGTGTTTAATCTGAAATCACATTGTTCAATGTCTGCACTCTCTGCATGATGTCACTGGAATGTTAGATAAGTGACAAAACAACCACTATAAAAATGTTAAATAAATTGTTCAAATACCATCAGATCAAGAGGTTTATTTTTAGTAATCTGATAACACATTTCACAAGTGTATATACAGTTGAAGTCAGAGGTTTGCGTACACCTTAGCAAAATGCATTTAAATTCAGTTTCTCACAATTTCTGACATTTAATCCTAGTAAAAATGCCCTGTCTTAGGTCAGTTAGGATCACCTCTTTATTTTAAGAATGTGAAATGTCAGAATAATAATAGAGAGAAAGATTTATTTCAGCTTTTATTTCTTTCATCACATTCCCAGTGGGTCAGAAGGATACATACACTTAATTAGTATTTGGTAGCATTGCCTTTACATTGTTTAACTTGGGTCAAATGTTTCGGGTAGCCTTCCACAAGCTTTCCACAATAAGTTGGGGGAATTTTGGCCCATTCCTCCCGACAGAGCTGGTGTAAATGAGTCAGGTTTGTAGGCCTCCTTGCTCACACACGCTATTTTAGTTCTGCCCACCAATTTCTAAAGGATTGAGGTCAGGGCTTTGTGATGGCCACTCCAATACCTTGACTTTATTGTCCTGAAGCCATTTTGCCACAACTTTGGAAGTATGCTTGGGGTCATTGTCCATTTGGAAGACCCATTTGCGACCAAGATTTAACTTCCTGACTGATGTCTTGAGATGTTGCTTCAATATATCCACATACTTTTCCTACCTCGTGATGCCATCTATTTTGTGAAGTGCACCCCCATGCTTCATGGTTTCGGAGCAGTGACTTCTTCCTTGCTGAGCGACCTTTCAGGTTAGGTCGATATAAGACTCATTTTACTGTGAATATAGATACTTTTGTACTTTTGTTTCCTCCAGCATCTTCACAAGGTCCTTTGCTGTTGTTCTGGGATTGATTAGCAGTTTTCGCACCAAAGTACGTTCATCTCTAGGAGACATAACGCATCTCCTTCCTGAGTGGTATGACGGCTGCATGGTCCCATAGTGTTTATACTTGCGTACTATTGTTTTAACAGTTGAACGTGGTACCTTCAGGCATTTGGAAATTGCTCCCAAGGATGAGCCAGACTTGTGGAGGTCAACATTGTTTTTCTGAGGTCTTGGCTGATTTATTTTTATTTCCCCATGATGTCAAGCAAAGAGGCACTGAGTTTGAAGGTAGGCCTTGAAATCCATCCACAGGTACACCTCCAATTGACTCAAATTATGTCATTTACCATATCAGAAGCTTCTAAAGCCATGACATAATTTTCTGGAATTTTCCAAGCTGTTTAAAGGCACAGTCAACATAGTGTATGTAAACTTCTGACCCACTGGAATTGTGATACAGTGAATTATAAGTGAAATAATCTATCTGTAAACACACAGCCTCCACTCAGACAGGCTGTAACATCCAAACACACAGTCCTCCACTCAGACAGCCTGTAACATCCAAACACACAGTCCTCCACTCAGACAGCCTGTAACATCCAAACACACAGTCCTCCACTCAGACAGCCTGTAACATCCAAACACACAGTCCTCCACTCAGACAGCCTGTAACATCCAAACACACAGTCCTCCAAAGCCTGTAACACCAAACACACAGTCCTCCACTCAGACAGCCTGTAACATCCAAACACACAGTCCTCCACTCTGACAGCCTGTAACATCCAAACACACAGTCCTCCACTCTGACAGCCTGTAACATCCAAACACACAGTCCTCCAAACACACCTGTCATCCAAACACACAGTCCTCCACTCTGACAGCCTGTAACATCCAAACACACAGTCCTCCACTCTGACAGCCTGTAACATCCAAACACACAGTCCTCCACTCAGACAGCCTGTAACATCCAAACACACAGTCCTCCACTCAGACAGCCTGTAACATCCAAACACACAGTCCTCCACTCTGACAGCCTGTAACATCCAAACACACAGTCCTCCACTCAGACAGCCTGTAACATCCAAACACACAGTCCTCCACTCAGACAGCCTGTAACATCCAAACACACAGTCCTCCACTCAGACAGCCTGTAACATCCAAACACACAGTCCTCCACTCTGACAGCCTGTAACATCCAAACACACAGTCCTCCACTCTGACAGCCTGTAACATCCAAACACACAGTCCTCCACTCAGACAGCCTGTAACATCCAAACACACAGTCCTCCACTCTGACAGCCTGTAACATCCAAACACACAGTCCTCCAAACAGCCTGTAACATCCAAACACACAGTCCTCCACTCTGACAGCCTGTAACATCCAAACCAAACACAGTCCTCCACTCAGACAGCCTGTAACATCCAAACACCTCCACAGACAGCCTGTAACATCCAAACACACAGTCCTCCACAGCCTGTAACATCCAAACACACAGTCCTCCACTCAGACAGCCTGTAACATCCAAACACACAGTCCTCCACTCTGACAGCCTGTAACATCCAAACACACAGTCCTCCACTCAGATAGCCTGTAACATCCAAACACACAGTCCTCCACTCAGACAGCCTGTAACATCCAAACACACAGTCCTCCACTCAGACAGCCTGTAACATCCAAACACACAGTCCTCCACTCAGATAGCCTGTAACATCCAAACACACAGTCCTCCACTCAGACAGCCTGTAACATCCAAACACACAGTCCTCCTCCACTCAGATAGCCTGTAACATCCAAACACACAGTCCTCCACTCAGAACAGTCCTCCACTCTGACAGCCTGTAACATCCAAACACACAGATAGCCTCCTCCACTCAGACAGCCTGTAACATCCAAACACACAGTCCTCCACTCAGACAGCCTGTAACATCCAAACACACAGTCCTCCACCTCAGACAGCCTCCAAACACACAGTCCTCCACTCTGTAAACACACAGTCCTCCACAGACAGCCTGTAACCAAACACACAGTCCTCCACTCTGACAGCCTGTAACATCCAAACACAGACAGCCTGTAACATCCAAACACACAGCCTGTAACATCCAAACACACAGTCCTCCTCAGACAGCCTGTACAGCCTGTAACATCCAAACACACAGTCCTCCACTCTGAGTCCTCCACTCAGACAGCCTGTAACATCCAAACACACAGTCCTCCACCAGCCTGTAACATCCAAACACAACAGTCCTCCACTCAGACAGCCTGTAACATCCAAACACACAGTCCTCCACTCCAAACACACAGTCCTCCACTGACAGCCTGTAACATCCAAACACACAGTCCTCCACAGTCCTCTGTGTAACATCCAAACACAACTCTGACAGCCTGTAACATCCAAACACACAGTCCTCCACTCAGACAGCCTGTAACATCCAAACACACAGTCCTCCACTCAGACAGCCTGTAACATCCAAATAGTCCTCCTGACATAATGCAGTAAATTACTGTAGTAAATTAACATAGCAGAATACATTAGTGGTCGGTGGTCGGACAGTATGTGCACCTAAATCATAATTAGACATTCAGGATTCAGCACAGATCCAGAATTAAAAGGCTTTGCAGACATATCTAGTGATTCAACTATGAAATGGGAGAGACGTAAGTGAGTGTGTCAGAATTACTGGGGTATTAATGCAGATTGTATATAGAACAGAAACAGTAATGAGAAGAAGAGTAGGAGAAACAGAGATCAGATGGATACCTCTGCAGAACACTTAGCCTGTCACTCATTCTCAGGGCCACTCACACAATAAGGGGACGGCTGTATCCAGGCAACGTGTAGGACTACCGCGCTATTGCTGACTGTATCTCCCGGCCATCATCCAATCACACATAAATTCATACATCTGCTATTCCTCAAGGATCCATTGTGCTTGCCAGCCAGCTCTGTGTGTGTGTGTGTGTGTGTGTAAGTCACTCTATAGTGTGTCTGAATGTCTTCATTCAACTATCATTCCTCTAGTATTATTATGGCTGTCTAACTGGCTCCAGTCCACACCTGCTATTATGATTTATTTTTGTACACTCTGTACTTCACATGGAACTCAAAGCAGTTTTTGTTTTAGTTTGTACTCAACTGACTCAGCTGTATAAAAAGAAAGGAATTTGCACACTTATGTGCTCCCAACAATTTAATGTGTAAACCTAACCAATAATAATCAAATAAAAATGGTTGGGAGCATGTATAGAGTGTGCAACTTCCTTTCTTTCTTTTTCTACAGTTTACTCTTCGTTAGTCAGCACCTCTCCAAAAAATGTTGGGTGTGCGTCGGCTCATGATTTCTACTAGTTTGGACTCAACTGCCAACAGGTCTCAGGATGGAATAATAAAAATAAAAACATTTGCAGAAAAAAAGCCAGAACTACATGTGCAGAGAGAAATATCAAAATACACTACATGACCAAAAGTATGTAGACACCTGGTCGTCGAACCTCTCATTCCAAACGCATGGTCATTAATATGGAGTTGGTCTCCCTTTTCCTGCTATAACAGCTTCCACTCTTCTGGGAAGGCTTTCCACTAGATGTTGGAACATTGCTGCGGAGACTTGCTTCCATTCTGCCACAAGTGTGAGGACAGATGCTTGGAGACAAGAAGCAAGTATAGGGAGTGAACATTTAATTAATAAACAGAAACAAGACAGGACAACGTCTGGACATGAAAAACACAATGACAATAATACTGACACAGGGAACAAACTGAGGAGCAGACAGATATTGAGGGGCAATCAACAAAGTAATGGAGTCCAGGTGAATCAACTATTGCGCAGATGCGCGTAATGATGATGACAGGTATGCGTAATGATGGGCTGCCTGTTGCCCTCGAGCGCCAGAGAGGGGGAGCGGGAACAGGCGTGACAACAAGAGCATTAGTGAGGTCGGGCACTGATGTTGGGAGATTAGGTCTGGCTCGCAGTCAGCATTCCAATTCATCCCAAAGGTGTTTTATGGGGTTGAGGCCAGGGCTCTGTGCAAGCCAGTCAAGTTCTTCCACACCGATCTCCACAAACCATTTCTGTATGGACCTCACTTTGTGCAATTGTCATGCTGAACTATACATTCTGGCAGGTAGCATTCTCCGAGCATCTGCCAAACCCAGATTTTTCCATCAGACTGCCAGATAGTGAAGCATGATTCATCACTCCAGATAATGCATTTCCACTGCTCCAAAGTCCAATGGCGGCGAGCTTTACACCACTCCAGCTGACACTTGGCATTGCGCATGGTGATCTTAGACTTGTTTGCGACTGCTCGGCCATGGAAACCCATTTCATGAAGCTCCCGACAAACAGTTACTGTGCTGATGCTGTTTCCAGAGGCAGTTTGGAACTCGGTAGTGAGTGTTGCAACCGAGGAGAGATTATTTTTATGCGCTACGCACTTCAGCACTCGCCGGTCCCATTCTGTGAGCTTGTGTGGCCTACCACGTCGGCAGCTGAAATATTGTTGCTCCTAGACGTTTCCACTTCACAATAACAACACTTACAGTTGACCAGGGCAGCTCTAGCAGGGCAGAAATTTGACGAACTGACTTGTTGGAAAGGTGGCATCCTATGACGGTGCCACATTGAAAATCTCTGAGCTCTTCAGTAAGGCCATGCTACTGCCAATGTTTGGCTATGGAGAATGCATGGCTGTGTGCTCGATTTTATACACCTGTCAGCAAAGTGTGTGGCTGAAATAGCCGAATCCACTAATTTGAAGGTGTCCACATACTTTTGTATATAAAGTCTATATACAGTATTTACAGATACATGGTACAATATCACAATATTCTGTTTGGTGAAGAGTGTCAAAAGCAATCTGTGATATTATGGTTCAATGTTCTGGCACATGTTCCAATTATTACATTTCCAATCCCCCGGTCAGGCACACACTGTGAACAACAAACACAGGAAGGCAGGCAGCAGACACCTGGCAACACAGCACAGACTGTAGAGATAGAGGACAAGGCTGCAGGAACGGAGCTCACATCACACCCACACACACACACACACACACGCACGCACGCACGCACACAAACACACACGCACACAAACACACGGGCTGCCTACTCACTCAGTGACAGACACAAGTTTAGTCAAGGCAATCTGTTAGCATAACCGCCAGTGACAGGCCTTGTGATGTTCTCTTCGGAGTGTGTGTTTGATCCTTCAGGTAGAGGGGAATCAAAGCCCTCAGGGGGATCTCATCCTCTCATTCTCCTCTAACTGTTGCAGTGAAGTCACACAACAACATATGCATTAAAGCACAGAACACTAGAGCTTGTTTGTTTGTGATTCAGAACTATTAACAGCCAGTGGAAAATGCTCATAAAGCTGCAGAGTGGACAGTTAAAGGAAAATTCCACTCAAAAATGATATTTTGGTATTTGTTTAATTAGTCCATTGTTGATAGTCCCAAAATGTTTTGCATGTCAGCAATCATGTTATCAAGATGTATAACTTTCAAAACACAGAAATATAGACAGTATGATGCATCATCTGATGCAAAATGCTTCATACTGGCTGTATTTCTGAATTGTGACAGTAACACATCTTGAAAACTTGATCGCTGACATGCAAAACATTTTGTGACTACATCAACAAATCGACAAATGAAACAAATACCAAAAGATAGTTTTTAGGTGGAAATGTCCTTTAAGTTGTCAGGATCAGAGCAGTAGCTGAAGCATAGAGACGCTGCAGGGCTAAACTGTAGCTGTAAGTCTTTATGAGGAGATATGAGGATGCCATGCAACAGTGGGCTCATAAATGCTCAGATAAGTGTTGTGTCAATAGTCAAAGTTGGACCCATTAATCTTGAGGGAAGTCTTGGCTACTGTTAGGATGGGATATGTGGTGTAAGCACAGCTAGTGAGACTGGAGGATGCTGCTGGGTCCATTAACCTAATGTGACCGTGCCATTAACAGAGTGCACCGGGGTTAAGTTATCACATGTTTTATGGTCATGTTCTCAGAGATCTTAGAATACATCTATTCATTGCCATTACAGTACTGTACAATACTATTACAGCTCTTCTGTGTTTGAGACAGTGCTCTGGGAGAGTTAATAATCATATTGTTAGGTTGAGACATTATTATTGTCACCTATAGTGCATTTTCACATTTTGCAGGGCCTTTCAGTAGAAGTCTTGCCAATTAATTAATTGAGATGGGAACTTGTTCAGAGGTGCCTCAGTTAGCAGCAGGCTACAGTCAGTTAGTCAGTCAGTCAGTCAGCTAGTCAGTCAGTCAGCTAGTCAGTCAGTCAGCTAGTCAGTCAGTCAGTCAGCTAGTCAGTCAGTCAGTCAGCTTGTCAGTCAGTCGGCTAGTCAGTCAGTCAGTCAGTCAGCTTGTCAGTCAGTCAGCTAGTCAGTCAGTCAGCTAGTCAGTCAGTCAGCTAGTCAGTCCGTCAGTCAGCTTGTCAGTCCGTCAGTCAGCTTGTCAGTCAGTCAGCTAGTCCGTCAGTCAGTCAGCTTGTCAGTCAGTCAGCCAGTCAGTCAGCTCGTCAGTCAGTCAGTCAGCCAGTCAGTCAGCTCGTCAGTTAGTCAGTCAGCTAGTCCGTCAGTCAGTCAGCTTGTCAGTCAGTCAGCCAGTCAGTCAGCTCGTCAGTCAGTCAGTCAGTCAGCTAGTCAGCTAGTCGGTCAGTCAGCTAGTCGGTTAGTCAGTCAGCTAGTCGGTTAGTCAGTCAGTCAGTCAGCTATTCAGTCAGTCAGTCAGCTAGTCAGTCAGTCAGCTAGTCGGTCAGTCAACTAGTCCGTTAGTCAGTCAGCTAGTCGGTTAGTCAGTCAGCTAGTCGGTCAGTTAGCTAGTCGGTTAGTCAGTCAGCTCGTCAGTCAGTCAGCTAGTCAGTCAGTCAGTCAGTCAGTCAGTCAGTCAGCTAGTCCTCTCAGAATGCCAGATAGGTCTCCTTTCAGACCTGCCTGGCATTCTAACTGCTGCAGCCTGCAGCCTTTCGATAAGAACCACGCCGTAAAGCCTCTCTTTGATGACAATAATGAAGTGAATTGCGAACACACACGCACACCCTGCACTCTGTGTGAAACAGGCTGACAGTAGGAAGCTGTCCCATGACAGCCAATTAATAGGCATGAAACACCAAATATCTTCACTGACAGCAACAGCTAACTTTTGGATGGTTGGATTGTAACTATTAGTGAATTCTTATTGCAGTAAGACTTCAGCTATCAAGATAGATAACCGCCTACACACATCATCCCCCTCAGGTCAGACTCTAAGAAACAGGTTCTTATCACAACTCTATATACGTCTCTCACTGATGATGAAACTAGTCTACTATAGATGTACCTTCTCCACATGGCGTGCTAAATATCAAGGCAACAATTATCAATGTGAAATCTCTCTATATAGGACTCTGGATCGGATATGCAGCATCTGCAGCATCTGTCTAGGCTTACACTCTACACACAGACTCCTCCAAGGTTGTTACACACTTCTCTAGCACTCACCCCAATCAGAGCACTAACAACGCTAAAACCTTGGCTATGAATTACTTACTGCCAGATAGCAAATTTCTAAAAGTGACATGAAGGACATGCAGTAATGTTAACTGTGACTGTCTTGGACGTATTTCTTGGTGAGAGCTGATTCTGAGAGTTGCACTGGAAAGTTCATATGAACTTATTTAAAATCTTATTTTAGCTGCTCGCTCTAATCTCTGAGAGCTGTTGGTTCTCTATCTGGCCTGGTTAAACTGTGTCTGGACTATATACAGGAAATCAAGTCACCAGGGAGTCATGAAAAAATAACAACTCTGGAAATAATGGACCGTTGGAGAAAGTTCATCTACACTATTATGTCATGTTATTAGATTCCCCTGTGTGATAACAGGCTGTTTTCATTTTGGTATCACTTTCCAATGCAATGCTACACCCGATACCTGTTCAGAATGGTACCTATAAAACGGCTAATAAAGACGTTTTAACCTAAGTAATGAACTGCTTCACAGGATATGCATCATAGCAGGACATAGCGGGAGGGGAATGTGGAATCCAATACTTGAAATGATTCAATTAGCTGCTATTTCCTGATTCAATTCAATCAGGAGGTATTTCCCATGCCTCTTATAGTGACTCATGTTTCATCATGATCTGATCATTGTGAAGAATAAAGCATCATGGTTCACACAATACAAAGTACCTGAGATCCCAACAGATATCACAAATAACCAGAACATTTTCTATTTTAGGGAACTGTATAAATCCGAGGGGGAGGTTTCACTGTAAAGTCTACACACCTGTTGTCACCGCATGTGACAAATACAATTTGATTTCAAATGCAACCACCCCAAATTGCAAGTGATTTCATCCAACAGGCAAAGCATTTACTTAGGACAGTAATGTTCATGAGGCACTTGATCGATCTGGCTTCCCAGAAACATTTGAATCAAATCCATAGCCATGGGTGAGCATTTAGGCTAACAGTGGGAAGGCTCCTGGACAGGGGGGAGAGAGGAAGGCTGGTTTGGGAGCCGGAGGGTGTGTGTGTGTGGCACACTGTCAGTGGAGCGGCATGGGACAGGGGCCTGCTGTGTTCAAAGAGCTCGGCAAGGGCAGAGGGGCTTTGTCTCTAAGGAAAGAGAGCAGTACGCTCTATAATGTCATTAACCTAAACTCAGTCCAAATATACCGTAGAAAGCTTTAAACATAGAGAGAGAGAGAGAGACGTGAAGTGTGTGGGACAAAAACAAAGGAGAGATTATCCAGGTTGTCAGGGGGGTCAGCTAAAAATGGGTCAGTGTGGCTGACGCTGTTAATTGAAGCCTGATATGATCCTGTCCTTTAGAAAGCTCAAGCTCATTAGCTCGCTAATGCACTGTACGAGTCCTCCCTGTCAGGTAGAACTGCAGCCAGAATGGAAACAAAGGCTAGCCTTGATCTAAGGGGAAGTTATGCAAAGCAGACGCAAGCTGCTGCAGTAGCTAAATAACAGATCTGGAAATCAGTTAGGCTAGGCCTATGTCAATGTAAACACAATATATTTAACTTGTTGGGACATCACAAGTGTAGCACAAGGTCTTACATTTTTCTAGGCCATGAAAATCTGATCTATTTTCATGGCCTAGAAATGTTGTCAGCTATCAACAGCCAACGGAGTGTTTTTGGCCCCTTGAATGTGAAAAAAATTTCCAAATGATTTTGCTCACTAACTGAGTGCCATGGTTACCTTTGGCTGTGAGGTTTAGCTCTGTTCACCCCTCTTGGTTTCTCAGAAGAAACACTTATACAAACAGTCACGTATATTTGCACGTATATTTGGGGCAGCAGGGTAGCCTAGTGGTTAGAGTGTTGGACTCGTAACTGGGAGGTTGCAAGTTCAAATCCCCGAGCTGACAAGGTACAAATCTGTCGTTCGTAACACTTCATGAACAGTTAGGCCGTCATTGAAAATAAGAATTTGTTCTTAACTGACTTGCCTAGTTAAATAAAGGTAAAATAACTAGAAACACATCTCAAGTCTAACATGAAAATGAGCTCTTACTGCAGACTGCACTTTCATGCCAAGGGAACAATAGGTTTGTTATGCTCAATTTAACTGCATACTAATTGGGCATATGGAGCCTAATTATGAGATGTCGACTGTCAGGACAACATGCATTTTGCCTGGGGAGAGAAAAATCCATAGACAAATGGTCATTTCTAGAACCACAATAGAAGAGATTAAGGTAACAATAGGGCAGGGTATTTCCTGAAGTAACCACACAGCATATTAACACACTTGGGAGATGGTGGGCTGGTTTGTTTTGGTGGTGGTGGTGAAACAACGAGGGCGGATTGAGTAGACCCTATCAGAGTAAGTACATTAAGTCCCTTCTCCACCGGTGGCTTGGTGCTTTTCTCTCTCTGTGCTTCCTGGCGCCAGCCAGTCCCAGTCCCAGTCCCAGTCCCCGTCCGTCCCCAGGGCAGAGAGAGAGACGGAGGCTACATGGTACCACATGGTGTGAAAACTCTGACGCAGGATTAGACTCACTGTACAACGGTAATTGGTTATTATTAACACTCATCCCGAATATATTATCCACAAGCTGCGGATGACATGAAATATGCATATTTCCCGAGGCCACCATATGATAGCGACGGTTAAAATGAAGTGTTACGAAATAGAAACGCTCACATTCTTGACATAGAACTACTAGCTCAACGACAGACATTTGGGACGATTTTCCAACAGCTGCACAACAGAGGCACTAGAACCTGTAACAGTGTGTATAGTGGGCCTGCCAGAGTGCGTATGTTTGAGTGTTTGAGTGTGTGCGTGTGTGTGTGTGTGTGTGTGTATGTGGCAGTCCAGTGTTTTGAAGCCTAACGGAAGTCTCTAGGGCTAAGCAAGCTGGTCAAAGATTAATGAAAGAAATGCTGGTCCATCGCTCGAGTCTCCACAAAGAGATTATTATGAATATGTTAGGAAAAAGAGGATATATTAAAGGAACACTTTGTTGGTCATGTGAAGCCATATTTAAAGTAATTGCAGTTCTCCTGCTACACCAGATAAGTATCCAAAACGTGTTTCTTTGAAAATGACATAATAATATCCATTTCAGGATTATCCGCATTTGTCACAACAGTATTTATTTACTGCAAATGAATATATTAATCTCTATGTGGAATATTGTTGTATCACAAATGTTTTGCTTTCTACATAAATTATGATTTGTAGATTAAAGCACTGTAAACCATAAACACATACGATCCATTCCTCTAAATACAATGTATGTCTAACTTCACAATGGCTTTCTGTAACTGGGATAAATTACGAGATTTGTGAAGCGAGGCCATATTTCCAATCTAACACAGTGTTAATAATTCAATATTTAATATAAAACAAAACAAGTTGTCCGGACACTATATCATTGAATAATTGATTCACTATTATAATAATAAAAATCACATTATTGCCTTAATGGGTTGACCCCCTGCACTCAAATAAGATAGATATGGTCATATACAGTATCTATTCTCTGTGAAATTTTGTAATTTATGTAAAAACACTTATTTGCTCATCCTTGTAATGAGAGCATTTAACAGAGGAGAGAAGATGCCATCCCCAAGACTCTAGCTCACTGCTTTACTATCTTCCAATCACTGTCAATGTCACCAGTCTCTCCTCTGCCACTTTAGCCCACGGGCACAACTGAGCATGGGGAGCTCCAACTCGATGCAGGAACGGCCAACTTCTCTCTCTGTCTCTCCCTCTCTTTCTCTCCCTCTCACTCATACTGACCCCATGGGAAGGGACTCAATTTAAACCAACATGCCACTTGGATACATTCTGCAAAAAAAGATCCTATTTCCTACTGCCCACTCAAAATAGATCCATCTTTAACTGTCGAGTCAAATAGCGCAACTAGACCTGCAACTGTACGGGCCTAAAATGTATCTGTCAAAAGCAGTGGCACAAGCTTTACCATACCTATTCAGAGCATTTCAGAGATATTTTCTGTCTTCCTGTCATCACCTGCTCCCCTCTGGTGAGAATTACAATATAGATTAAAGAGTCAGTGGGAGAGACAGTGGAATCTAGAGGGAGGGAGGGGCCAACACAGACCTCCAGCAACAGCCACCAGACAGCAGGTTACCCAGGAGGATACCGGCAGCCAAACAGCTAACAGTCTCCAGCCATCTCTGCAGAGGGACAATGGCCAGAGTGGAGCACTGAAGGACACGGTCTCTCCTACACACTGCTAGCACGTGTGCACATACACGAACACAAACACACACTGGGACACAATGCTTCGTATTGTGTGTTTAGAAGTCAATAGTGGAAAAAACGTGATTAAGAATTGACATTTGAGAAATCGCTATGTGTGAGTTGAACATCGTTACACAATTAATCTAATTGTACTTCTAGATTAGGAACAGTTTCTCATTTCCCCAGCTCGGCAGCTTTGGAAGATACATTGTTAACCTGAAAGATTAGAAGAGCATGTAATGAATGCATTTGATTTGCATCAACACAAATAAAAAGACTTGAACATATGGTACTGCCGCCACCACCCAGGGTTCAGCCCCGCCCACTAGAGCCAACGCCTGGGTGTTTGTGCACTCTATATGTGTGAGAGTGTGTGAGAGAGGCGATAAACACACAGACTACAGACAAGGGCATAGTATGTCTCTATTTTTCTCAGACTGTAGTTGCTTTTTGCTCTTCACACGCATGCCATACTGTGCTGTCAGTGAATGTAGGCATCACAAACCAACCGGTTTCAATAGTTATATAGAATCTCAATCATTTAGTTATATACTCTTAATGGACATGGACTGAATACTACTCAATAATTCAATAGATTATTTTTTCAGAATACTTCTTGAAAAAAGAGGAATGCACACAGCTAAAACAAATCAATATGCCACAACCCATGCAAGATTGATCATGTCCATGAATGCAAGAAAAAGGTTAAGTTTGACATAACATGACTGATGGCAGCCATACACGCTACTGATTAGGCCTGTGCCCTGATTAAAGCTGCTTCAGTAACCTGGCTGTCACGGTGAACAGAACCAAGTCAACAGAGCAGAGACCATGTCTGAAAGCATTTTAATTCTGAATAAACTCTCGGACTCCTGAGACCTGAGCAAATAACAACACCCTCAACTCATTCTCATCTCAGTCAGTCTGTTGGCTATCAGACCATCCATATGATACCCAGATTAGTGCCAACACACAGCCCGCTGGCACATGTTGGTCTTCATAAGGACGTCCCCCTCCATGCTTCCTTTTTGTGAGCGAGATAGCGAGAAACCACTAATTACAGCCCTCGTCATACTGCTCAAATACCTTAAAAGAATAAGTGCCAGTTCTCCGGAAAGACCTTGACTCCTGCGAGCTCCAATAACCTCCTGTTCACCCCTCCCCCCACACCACCCCGCCCCACCCCACTTCCCCTCTCACCATTCATGCGATATCTAATTCACAGATGAATAATAGATGGAAAGACTTTCATCTATCAAGGTTTTTTCTGTTCTCTCGCAGTGTGCACTATAGCTGCAGAGATCATGCGGAGGGGAGCATGCATTGGAGATGAGCCATGGGACCCTCTAGTCTGGCTGCTGCTTTAAGTCCCTCTCTCTCGCTCTCTGGCCATCCCTCCATCTGATAAAGAAGGAGAGGGAGCAGCATCTCCCCAGTCTTCATCCAATTAGTCCCCTGCTTTTTCATGTTCATTACCCTGCTTCGATTAATCTATGACCTTGAGTTCCCTCTCAGCTCTTTATTGACCCTCCCATCTCCCTCTCTGGAGCATCAGCCAGAATGTTTACTATCCTAGTATACTACCCTCAACTCCTTGACATCTTTAACAATCTCCACTAGATAAATGCCCCCGGGCTTCTTCCTCCTCTCCTCCTACTGTAAAAGCGGGAACAAGCAAGGCCTTGTCTACCGATGCACATCCAGAAGACTGAGATACAGGTGGTAGCAGGCAGTTAGCGCTGCTGAGGAGGAATAAACCCACAAACACTGAGCAAATAGCATTTTCATCCAAATCGGAGCGGCAGCTTGTAAGACAGCCCATCAATAATGCAGGCTGGTGGGAGACCCTGGCTGCTAGGCTACTGGCCCACTGAATGTACAGGGCTGTGTCCTTGGGCTACTGGGGAGAACTCCTGCTCTAGAGCCACACAGGGGACTCTCCTATAGCTGGGCCCACTGTAATAACAGCTGCTGTACCTAGGCACACGTGAGTGGGATAACAATCACAAAAACAATACCACCACCAGGCTTCAAATAGCCAGCCATGTCCATCAGCAACCAACAGCAACAGACAAAATGGAGGCTGCCCATTACAGACAGCGGAGAGTTGCGAGT
The DNA here is from genome assembly GCF_034236695.1 of Oncorhynchus nerka. NCBI lineage: Eukaryota > Metazoa > Chordata > Actinopteri > Salmoniformes > Salmonidae > Oncorhynchus > Oncorhynchus nerka. The sequence goes on along the minus strand of NC_088419.1, from coordinate 65,650,943 downwards.
GGAAAGCATCATGAAAGGTGGAGGTATCTGTGGTATCTGGGAGTGTGATTGATGTTAGCGCATTCATCAAGTGGATAGCGTACATATCACATTAATATTCCTCCTCATATGAAATTCATTGGCGCTAAAAGGGGAATGGCAGCACTGAGGGTTTTACTACCGTGTTTATTTTCCTTCATTCATTCAATGAAGGTGGCTTTGAAGTGCAATATTAATGTGTCCAGTTGAGGTGTGAGAACAAAAGGCTGCAATATTGAGGATGATAGTGAATGAGTGAGTGAGTGAGTGAGTGAGTGTAGTGCTGTTCCGTGGTCTTTGATCAGAGAAAGGCAGGCAGGCTAATTGCTAGTACCTGGTCTCTCAGCAGGCATGTCCCCCTCTCCTCTCTGATAACAGCACCGCTCTACTCTGTCGACCTCCACCAACGCAGACCGGGGAGTCTGTCTGGGGCTGCAACCGTGATATACTCACACGTCACTATCTCACCAGTTTTACAACCAGCGAAAATCAAGAAAACTTCTAAAATTGTCTCCCTCCACGTCAGCTTCCGACATAATAATCTGATTGGCGGGCGCTTTGGTCTTTGTTGACTGAGTTGCCTGCTGGAGCCTAGCCGCTGGTATTGCACCTGAGGACTGAAGTCGAGTCACAATTGCTGTTCTGCTATTGTTGGAGACACACAGGAAAAACCTCCATCGCCATGGCGTGAAGAGAGGAGGGGTGAAAATGGCTGGCTGAAGCAACACATTGTATTCCATACAAAAACATATGCTAGCTGTGTAATCAAGGTATGAACTGTCTCATATTTCATTGCAATAACAGTGTAATCAGGCTGCACTGAGAGCTGGGTCAGAAACAGTGGTGAGAGGGCCTCTGGAGTGGTGCATCGGTCTAAGGCACTGCATAACAGTGCTAGCTGTGCCACTAGAGATCCTGGTTCGAGTCCAGGCTCTGTCGCAGCTGGGTGCGATTGGGAGACCCATGGGGCGGAGCACAATTGGCACAGCGTCGTCCGGGTTAGGGGAGGGTTTGGCCGGCAGGGATGCTCTTGTCCCATCGCGCACTAGCGACTCTTGTGGCGGGTCGGGCGCAATGCACGCTGACACGGTCTCCAGGTGTACGGTGTTTCCTCCGAACATATTGGTTAGGCTGGCTTCTGGGTTAAGTGGGCGTTGTGTCAAGATACAGTGCTGCTTGGCTGGGTTGTGTTTCGGAGGACGCACGGCTCTCAACCTTCACCTCTCCCGAGTCCGTACGGGGGTTGCAGCGATGGGACAAGACCGTAACTACCAATTGGATACCATGAAATTGGCGAGAAAAAGGTGTAATTTAAAAAATAATAATTTTTAAACACTGGTGAGAGCAAGGAAAGAGGGAGAAGGCTGCTCCTAAAACCATCATGGTTTATTATGGTGCTTTATCCTTCTCCAGTCAAACTGCAGCTGCTCCATACACTAATACCACAGAACAACACGGACACAGAGGTATTATGCATCAAACCTCAACAAGGAAGGTAAGGTACTCAGGGGAACACACAAAGACTCCCCTCATTCATTCAATCTGCAGTTTCATTATGCAATAAAAACACGAGGCTTTCAGTCCTCCAAGCTATGTATTATAGAGCAGCCTAGAGAGACTATAAAACATTTTACTGCCAGTTTGTGATACCCAAGACCTTGGCTAACTAACCCAATATATGTGTTGTCCGTGGGAAATCATATTTCTGGTGTCTTCCTGTGAGCAGTCAATAGCACAACACTTCGCCCACATTCCCCCTCCACCTCGGTCAAGCTGCTGGGAGGTGGGAGAGCCCCTCCTCATGTGAATCATCCTGGATCACCCCTGATGTAACACTGCCTATGACTATGCCACTATGGCATGTAACATTACTGAGAGATAGTTCCGGGGGCAGACTAATTCCTCCCATTGCTGTGTTTATCTGCAGTTATTGTTCTCAAATCTCATAATCGGCAGGCTAATTGAATTGGACATTATCTAATTCAATCTCACTGGAGGGAGAGAGAGGAGCAGGGGAGCCTGAACTCAAGCCAGCTGTTCCTCGGTGTGTTCTCCTGGTCTAAGCTGCAGTGAAAATGCTGTTTTAATTAAAACTAGGAAGCAAGAACAAAGGATCTCACAAGAGGTTAAACGCTATACGAGGTACTACAGCCACTCTGGTGCTGCATGTAACTAGAACAAGCTTTCTTAATTACTGAACATTACATTTACATTTCATTTACATTTAAGTCATTTAGCAGACGCTCTTATCCAGAGCGACTTACAAATTGGTGCGTTCACCTTAAGACATCCAGTGGAACAGCCACTTTACAATAGTGCATCTAAATCTTTTAAGGGGGGGGGGTGAGAAGGATTACTTTATCCTATCCTAGGTATTCCTGAAAGAGGAATTCATTCATCACAGTCAGGTAGGGAGCGCTGAACAAGGCATTTGTCAACATCAAAATATGACTTTCCTCATCAGTCTGGTATAAAAATCAACGCCAATGCAACAGGTTGTATTGTGTGGGCAATCTAGTATTGAGTCAAAGCTGAGGGATTATGTCTCTAGTAAAGTTTAAGATATTCATCTCCATCTAACATGTCTCTCGCATTCAAACCATCCAAAGAACGCTCTCAGCCTGACCACAGGAAAGCCTATGGTGTTGAAAACAATGGACACACACACACACACACACACTGTGCTCTACATCTGCCCCTGCTGCTGCTCATCAATGTCTTGGGGCACTTGTTGACAGACTCTTTGTGGAACTCGTGGAGCTGAACGTCATATCCCTTTAGGCTTCCATGTCTTATTCAGAGTGCTGATCATACACATAGGAGAAACCTTCTTCAGTCATTAAGGTAGGCTATGTATAAAACATAGCACAAATCTCAAATCCTGCGGGACTACAGCTGGCCACATCCTTGTTTGCTGGAGTAACATGCACTTCTGAAGTATTTGACAGAAGCCTGCAGTAAGAGAAGGCTCTGACAGAGGCTTTGAAGTCTTGTACTTCTCCATGTCGAATCTCTACTACAACTAGGCTATATCAGGTAGCGGGTCAGCTAGAGGGGGTGGTAATAACCCAGTAAACTGTCTCCCGGAGGCACTAGTACTCTCTCAGAATACCATATCTCACTCAGACACGGAAGGCCTCACTGCCGAGAGAAAAAAAAAACATCTCAGAAATCAGATTCAAGTCATTATTCTTTCGTTGAGGGGTGATTTAATAAAAATCTTTACTTTTTTAACTCAATCAGATTTGACACAGGGTTTGTGTGAGGAGGCTATGCTAAGCTTGTATTTCATGGGAAGCCTGTTAATCTTGTTCCTCATATGAAAAGTAAACAGTGACTGGTGCTACAATGCAGAGTCTCAATAACCTTCACTGTGTGCTCCTGTAGTTATTTGGTCCCCCATGTATTCCTCCTATCCATCTGTGTTTCCATCCATTTACCCTTCACTGGAATTTAAAGGAGGGGTAGGATTGTCCCAGAGATGGAGGAGTGAGTGAGGGACCTGTGTATGGCAGCTCTGACAGAGGACAGACAGAACAGGATTCATCAGCCATGTTGGGTATAAGAACAACCTTGACACCCTCGGGAGAATGGTGTTTAAAGGAAAGACAGCTCACATACGTTAATGCCAAACTAGACACACAGACAACTCTTTCATTTAGGCTTCACATGGCATCGTTGGCTGAAATATGATGGTGAAAGTTTGGCAATGTGATTAATGGTCTGTCAACGGCAGCTCACTAGGCTGTTTTCCTCTCATCATGAAGCAACTACAGACCTCTGTACTAGAGACTATAAACAGTCTGACAGTGAGGTATTTGTCAGCTCATTCCAAGCTTCATGAGTGGTGAGTCAGTCTTCTTTTGGAGTCATGTGGCAAAAACCCACCACCCCTTCAATTTCTCAACCTCCAACTCTGGACACAGTGAGGGTGGGTTCCAGCCAGCTGACCATTGAGGACACTCAGTTCTGCTTCTGTTTCCTGTGCTTGTTCCAGCCCTGTTCAGGTCTTTATTCTGCTGAATCAATCTCCAACCCTATCAGCCGCACCTGCCAACTTCCTCTCTTTCCCATTCCCCCGGAACAGTGGTTTTGGAAACAACAAGGTCAGTGGATACTTTAGACACACCACTCTCACACCAGACACACCACTCTCAAGTTTTTCTTTATTTGTACTATTTTCTACATTGTAGAATAATAGTTATGACATCAAAACTGTGAAATAACACATATGGAATCATGTTGTATGCAAAAAAAGTATATACAATATTTTAGATTCTTCAAAGTAGCCACCCTTTGCCTTGATGACAGTTTTGCACACTCTTGGTATTCTCTCAACCAGCTTTACCTGGAATGCTTTTCCAACGGTCTTGAAGGAGTTCCCACATATGCTGAGCACTTGTTGGCTGATTTTCCTTCACACTTGGGTCCAACTCATCCCAAACCATCTCAATTGGGTTGAGGTCGGGTGATTGTTGAGGCCAGGTCATCTGATGCAGCACTTCATCACTCTCCTTCTTGGTCAGATTTCCACTGATCTAATGTCCATTGCTTGTGTTTCTTGGACCAAGCAAGTCTCTTCTTATTATTGGTGTCCTTTAAAAGTGGTTTCTTTGCAGCAATTTGACCATAAAGACTTGTTTCACCCAGTCTCCTCTGAACAGGTGATGTTTAGAGTCATCTGTTACTTGAGATGTGTCTGAGAAGCAATTATTTGGACTGCAATTTCTGAGGCTGGTAACACTGAATAACGTATCCTCTGCAGCAGAGGTAACTCTGGGTCTTCCTTTTCTGTGGCGGTCTTCATGAGAGCCAGTTTCATCATAGCTCTTGATGGTTTCTGCGAATGCACTTGAAGAAAGTTCAAAATTCTTGACATTTTCCATATTTACTGACCTTCAGGTCTTAAAGTAACGATGAACTGTAATTTCTCTTTGCTTATTTAAGCGGTTCTTTCCATAATATGCACTTGGTATTTTACCAAATAGGGCTATCTTCTGTATACTACCTCTACCTTGTCACAACACAACTGATTGGCTCAAACGTGTTAAGAAGGAAAGAAATTCCACAAATTAACTTAACAAGGCACAGCTGTTAGTTGAAATACATTCCAGGTGACTACCTCATGAAGCTGGTTGAGAGAATACCAAGAGTGCAAAGCTGTCATCAAGGCCAAGGGTGGTTGCTTTGAAGAATCTCAAATATAAATTATATTTTGATTTGGTTACTACGTGATTCCATATGTTCTTTCAGTTTTAATGTCTTCACTATTATTATACGATGTAGAAAATAGTAAACATAAAGAAAAACCCTGGAATATTGGAATAAAGAAAAACCCTGGAATGAGAAGATGTGTCCAAAATTTTGACTGGTACTGTAAGTAGGCTATGCATTGTGGAAATGTGAAATTATGTCATGTAAACAAATACCAGAACGGCAACTCAGGCATTAATCAAAATACTGGCATTGGATGTTGAGTATGTATCATGCAACCATTGTGAAATGCAGAGATGTATTTTGAGGACTTTTATGCAGGGCCGGACTACCACATTTGGGGGCCCCGGGGCATCGACCTCCAGTGGTGAAAAAATGTGAAACGTTATAATGCTAATCTACACACGAGGCTATGAGAAAATATTTCAGTTTTAAAGCCATTTTTCTGCAATTCTACACTTTTTTCCATGGTCAAAGAGAAGCATTTGCTATTTTGTAGCACATCTCATGCTATGGTTCAAAATATGCCATTTAAAAGCCCATTTCCTTCTATTCTACACATTTTGCTATGAGGGTGAGATCATTTTTCAGTTTTAAACTAATTTTCAAAAAATTCTAGACATTTTGGTATCATATACTATCTGGGGGGGCCCTCGACCTCCATATCTGCACAGCGATGGGGTGGTCACTGCACCCAGCACAAAGCGGCTGCTCTGTCGGGTGAGGGGTAGCTGGATGATCACTGCAATTTCCTCTATTTGTTGCAGGGCCTGTTTTTTCGGGGTGTCCGAGCGGGTGCAGTACAGGGAGAGTTCATTCTGTCCGTGGACCAGGACTTTCCTTACCTTCTATGGATGGGGCCTGGTCCTGGGCCGCATACAGCATATCCTTGAAAGCCTGGTAAAGGAAAAAACAGAGGGATAATCAATATTCAGTTTCTTAACGACCGTACAACCAATGACAGTTGACGTTTAATCAAATCAATTAACACTTTTTCATATGAGCAAATAATTACAATGATCACTGATGGTAACATAATGAACAACATACTATTGATTGACACATTCAAGTAATCTACTTACATAGCCAGTCTCATGAATATTATGATAAGTACATGACTTCACGCAAATGAAGAACAAAACAAAAGGTCTGAAAACTTAGCAGTATATTAAAAGTGTATGAAATTGGCAAACTCAGTACAGAATGTCTACAGGGGAAAATAACTATCCTTCGGCAATAATTGATGTTACAGCCCCCAAGATGTGTGAAGATAATGAATCCAGGCTGAGTTATAAGACATCAATGCACTTGTATTTAACCATGAAAAATATGTCTATCAGATTCCAGATCTTTCAAATTAAAACAGATGGAGGCTGGCCTACACTACAAAGACCTCTTTATACAGAATGAGTTTATTTTTCCTTCAATCACTCTGACCTTGCAGATAATGTATATGGCCAGATAATTACAAGAGACATCTTAACATGATTCTCTAGTCTGGGACTGTGAGGCCTGGAACTGAATACATCTCTATTCCTCCATACCAATCTAACTTACTGGCTCTCTGGAGCAATAGCAGTAACTGGGAATGCGTTTCTTGGCCATCCAGTCAAAATAATTAAGCTTGTGACCTTCACTGAGATACAGGTACCCGCATGATGAACTTTGTGTATTGTGCGACAGTGTAGAACCAAGTTTTTTTTTAAATTCAAAGCTTAGATGTGACAAAGAATCTCAACCTCACTATATATGTAGCTTCTGTTCCATATGGCCATTCTCTGGCCAGGTTTATCTGATGTTTGTATAAAGTGGATATAATGAGAGCAGAGGATGACGATAAATCATAGTATGTAGAAGGAACGTACTCAGAAACGCAGTTTGTTCTCTGTTCTACCTGAGCAATAATAATGCAGTCAGTTATTACTGTATGCTCATATTGAACACTAATCCAAGAGAAACATTTCATTTGTAGATAACATTCTCTTTGGAAATTGTGATTCGTAGTAGACCCCTGTGCAAACATTGGGTCATGTAGCAGGGCTTTACTGCCCCAGGCTAATAGCTGGAAGAGTGCACACCTTCATCAAGATGGAGGCATATTGCCATGGCAATAGCACCGATGGGAATGGGGGCAGGGCAGGGCGGCTCTTTGGGGAATTTACATGCTCTGATTGTACTCTAGTACAACAGCTTACAGAGATCAACCTGCAGGTATCAACTGCCCTAATGGGTCTGTTGGTCTTCTGTTGAAGTGAGATGTACAGTACTTACAATATCAACTACAGTATTGCAGATGTTAGGTGGTCTGAGATCTGAAATGACGGCTCTGATAATTCTCATAATCACTTTAACTGAGTGGATCTCTGAGCGCAGGAGCTGTACTGTGCAACGGAGGCAGGGCTGACAGACCAGATGCCTTCCCAGTAGGGGACAGAGGATGAGTTGTGGGAAGCTCGCCATTCCATCTCTGTTATTGAAGTAAGATGGATGTATTACAACAGAACGCAGACATTTTGTGTCAGCTATAAACTAGGATGATCATATTCATCATGTTATGTGCAATTATTTCTGTTCTCATTTTTACCATGCATCTTTTGTCAATGTCATTAAGTATACAGTGGTTGGAATAGTAAAACCTTCACATTATCCAATTTATGCAGAATGAATCATCTTGCATCGTGAGCCACTGGCAGAGCTAAATATATACCTGCACAGAGAGGCTAGAGTGGAAAACGGGCCCCACACTTTAACCTCTGCATGTAATTAACACCTGTGTACCTGCTTATGATATAAATAATAGCATGTCCCTTTTCAATAGGAAATTAGCTTACACAAGCATTATCATGCATATATAAACCCACACAAGCATTATCATGCATATATAAACCCACACAAGCATTATCATGCATATATAAACCCACACAAGCATTATCATGCATATATAAACCTACACAAGTGATTAGATTGCAACGGTAAAAGCAAAAGAGGCTTCATTCCACCCACGCTGCCGCGTAACCCTCTCTACGCCGCCGCGTAACCCTCTCTACGCCGCCGCGTAACCCTCTCTACGCCGCCGCGTAACCCTCTCTACGCCGCCGCGTAATCCTCTCTACTCCGCCGCGTAACCCTCTCTACGCCGCCGCGTAACCCTCTCTACCTTGCTCACAGTCATGTTGCAGCTTCTGTTTCACCACCTCTGAGAGTACAGTATTCCACACTCACACAGAACAGACCAAGAACCAGACCAAGGGCCAGCCTTGACACAACCAAAACCATGTACCAATTGCACTAGCCAAAAGGAAAGGTCCCCGAGATAACAGACAGGAGAAAGGATAACGGGAGCTGTTTTATGCTGTTTGCTTTCATTATCTATGAGTGTGAGATGAATCTGGAATAACGCCAGCGTATCACACAGGAACGAGCTCTGCTTTTACGGCTGGCCTCTGGTCTCCCAATGAGCAGTGGACAGACCTCCATTCTAAACAGGTGTTTCAAACGGACAGCCTCATAGGATGAGCAGACTTCATTAATTTATCACTCAATCACTTTGTCAATTCCTAAAGTCACATGCAAACGTTTGAATGGTTAAGGTGTTTTTTCTCCCATACAGCCCAGCGAACTGCCCTGCTGCAGCAAAACAGAGGCATTTATAATAATCCAGACAACATTGCATTTGGAACAAAAAAATAAGAAAAAGTAACATTGATTGATGGTAATAACCCTTTAGAGAGACAAATGAGCAGCCAAACTAGAGCGAGGGACAAAACTAAACCAGGGAGACTTGTTGTGGCTGATGTTTCTACCACAACACTTTGTTCAAGACAAGTCTAAGGGACAGACTGAACTCAACGCTGTTTTGGCAATAAACAAGATACATAACCTTATTCCTACACTAAGACCGCACTCACCAAGCTGCATAGGGACATAAGACAAAAATAAAATGCTCATCCAGAGGCAGCTCTCCTTGTGGCCTGTGATTTTAATTCTGGAGAACTGAAATCTGTTTTACCTCATTTCTATCAGCAAGTCAACTGTGAAACAATGAAGATCACCTTTATTCCACTCACAAAGACGCATACAAAGCTCTTCCTCCCCTTTGGCAAATCTGACCATAACTCTATCCTCCTAATTCCTGTTTACAAAAACAGTAAATACCAGTGATACACTCAATTCGAAAATGGTCCGATGAAGTGGATACTAAGCTACAGGACTGTTTTGCTAGCACAGACTGGAATATGTTCCGGGATCCATCTGATGGCATTGAGGAGTTTACCACATCAGTCACCGGCTTCATTAATAAGTGCACCGACGGCGTCATCCCCACAATGACTGTACGCACATATCCCAACCAGAAGCCATTGATTACAGGCAACATCCCCACTGAGCTAAAGGCTAGAGCTGCCACTTTCAAGGAGCGGGATACTAACCCGGACACTGATAAGACATTGCGCTACGCCCTTCGATGAACCATCAAAACAGGCAAAGCGTCAATACAGGACTAAGATCAATCCTACTACACCGGTTCTGACGCTCGTCAGATGTGGTAAGGCTTGCAAACTATTACGGATTACAAAGGGAAATCCAGCTACGAGCTGCCCAGTGACACAAGCCTACCAGATGAGCTAAATGCCTTCTATGCTCGCTACGGGGCAAGCAACACTGAACCATGCGTGAGAGCACCAGCGGTTCCGGACAACTGTGTGATCATGCTTTTCATAGCCGATGTGAGTAAGACCTTTAAACAGGTTAACATTCACAAGGCTGCAGGGCTAGATGGATAACCAGGACGCGTATTCAGAGCATGCGTTGACCAGCTGACAAGTGTCTTTACTGGCATTTTCAACCTCTCCCTGACCCTGTAATACCCACATGTTTCAAGCAGACAACCATAGTCCCGGTGTCCAAGAATGCCAAGGTAACCTGTCTAAATTACTATCGCCTCATAGCACTCACATCTGTAGCCATGACATGCTTTGAAAGGCTGGTCATGGCTCACATCAACACCATCATCCCAGACACCTTGGACCTAATCCAATTCACATACTGCCTCAACAGATCCACAGTTGACGCAATCTCTATTGCGCTCCACACTGCCCTTTCCCACATGAACAAAAGGAACACCTATGTGAGAATGCTGTTCATTGACTACAGCTCAGCATTCAATAACATAGTGCCCTTGAAGCTCATCACGAAGCTAAGGTCCCTGGGACTGGACTTCCTGATGGGCCGTCGCCAGATGGTGAGAGTAGGCAAAAACACATCCGCCACGATAACCCTCAACACAGGGGACCCTCAGGGGTGTGTGCTTAGTCCACTTCTGTACTCCCTGTTCACCCACGACTGCGTGGCCGCACACGACTCCAACACCATCATTAAGTTTGCTGACACCATGACGGTGGTAGGCCTGATCACCGACGATGATGAGATAGCCTATAGGGAGGAGGTCAGAGACCTGGCAGTGTGGTGCCAGGACAACAACCTCTCCCTCAATGTCAGTAAAACAAAGGCGATGATAGTGGATTACAGGAAACGGAGGGCCGAGGAAGCCCCTATTCATATCGACGGGTTTGTAATGGAGCGGGTCAAGAGCTTGAAGTTCTTCGGTGTCCACATCGCTAAGGATCTATCATGTTCCAAACGCACCAAAACAGTCGTGAAAAAGGGACGACAACTTCTCTTCCCCCTCAGGAGGATCAAAAGATTTGGCATGGGCCCTCAGATCCTCAAAACCTTCAACAGCTGCACCTTTGAGAGCATCATTATTGGCTGCATCACCGCTTGGTATGGTAACTGCTTGGCATACGACCACAGGGCACTACAGAAGGTAGTGCATATGGCCCAGTAGATCACTGGGGCCGAGCTCCCTGTCATTCAGGACCTCTATACCAGGCCGTGTCAGAGGAAGGACCAACAAATTGTCAAAGACTCCACCCACCCAAGCCACAGACTGTTCTCTCTGCTACCGCACGGCAAGCGGTACCAATGCACCAAGTCTGAAACCAACATGACCCTGAACAGCTTCTACCCCCAAGCCATAAAACTTCTAAACAAGACTGCTAAGTAGCCAATCAAATGGCTATCCAGACAACCTGCATTGACCCTTTTTTGCACTCTCTCGTGCACTGACTCTATGCACACACACTGGACTCTACCTGCACACTCACACCCCAACACATACATACATATGCCCACACACACATAACATGCACATACTGACGCCACACACACACACACTCACTCACCACATACACTGCTGCTACTGTCTATAATCTATCCTGTTGCCTAGTCACTTTACCCCTTCTTATGTGAACAGTACATACAGTACATTCAGAAAGTATTCAGACCACTTGACTTACTCCACACTTTGTTACGTTACAGTCTTATTCTAAAATGGATTAAATAAAACATTTTCCTCATAAATCTACACACAATACCCCATAATGACAAAGCAAAAACTGATTTTTATAAATTTTTACAAATGTGTTAAACCTATAAAACAGAACTACCTAGTTATATAAGTATTCAGACCCTTTGCTATGAGACTCGTTACATTTACAACTTGATTGGAGTCCACCTGTGGTAAATTCAATTGATTTACATGATTTGGAAAGGCACACAAACCTGTCTATATAAGGTCCCACAGTTGACAGTACATGTCAGAGCAAAAACCAAGCCATGAGGTTGAAGGAAATGTCCGTAGAGCTCTGAGAAGATTATGTCGAGGCACAGATCTGGGGAAGGGTACCAAAATAATTCTGCAGCATTGAAGGTCCCCAAGAACACAGTGGCGACCATCATTCTTAAATAGAAGAAGTTTGGAACCACCAAGGCCCTTCCCAGAGCTGGCCGCCAGGCCAAACTGCACAATCGGGGGAGAAGGGCCTTGGTTAGGGAGCTTCAGAGTTCCTCCGTGGAAAAGGAACTCTCCACAGAGGAACTCCAGAAGGACAACCATCTATGCAGCACTCCACCAATCAGGCATTTTTGGTAGAGTGGCCAGATGGATGCCACTCCTCAGTAAAAGGCACATGACAGCCCGCTTGGAGTTTGCCAAAAGGCACCTAAAGGACCCTCAGACCATAAGAAACCAGATTCTCTGGTCTGATGAAGCCAAGATTGAACTCTTTGGGTCACGTCTGGAGGAAACCTGGCACCATCCCAACGGTGAAGCATGGTGGTGGCAGCATCATGCTGTTGGGATGTTTTTCAGCGGCAGGGACAGGGAGACTAGTCAGGATAGAGTGAAAGATGAACGGAGCAAAGTACAGAGAGATCCTTGATGAAAACCTGCTCCAGAGTGCTCAGAACCTCAGACTAGGGCGAAGGTTCACCTTCCAACAGGACAACGACCCTAAGCAGACAGCCAAGAAAATGCAGGAGTGGCTTCAGCACAAGTCTCTGAATGTCCTTGAGTGGCCCAGCCAGAGCCCGGACTTAAACCCGATCAAACATTTCTGGAGAGACCTGAAAATAGCTAAGCAGCGACGCTCCCCATCCAACCTGACAGAGTTTGAGAGGATCTGCAGAGAAGAATGGGAGAAACTCCCCAAATACAGGTGTGCCAAGCTTGTAGCATCATACCCAAGAAGACTCGAGGTTGTAATCGCTGTCAAAGGTGCTTCAACAAAGTACTGATTAAAGGGTCTGAATACTTATGTAAATGTGATGTTTCATCTAAAAACCAGTGTTTGCTTTGTCATTATGGGGTATTGTGTGTTTAATTCATTTTAGAATAATGCTGTAACGTAACAAAATGTGAAAAAAGTAAAGGGGTCTAAATACTTTCCGAATGCCCTGTAGCTTCATCAATTACCTCGTACCCCTGCACATGGACTCGCTATTGGTACTCCCTGTATATAGTAATGTCATTTCCTACTCACTATATATAGCCATGTTATTTTTTGTCATTATTATTCACTGTGTATTTATTCCTCGTGTCACTATTTCTATTATTTTGTATTTTTTGATCTGATCTGCATTGTTTGAAATGTACTCGTAAGTAAGTATTTCACTGTTAGTCTACACCTGTTGTCTACAACGCACGTGACAAGTCAAATGTGATTTGATTGAATATTTACGGTGGATAATATAGTTATCTGTATTCTCTAAGAGTCAAAGGCTCTTGGCAATTGTTGCTTGAGGGCACTGGAGTGGGAGGCACATGTCCATAACAGACAAACAAGTCAGACAGTTGAAGAAGCCTAACACACAAACTATGCATTGCAAGTCTGACTCAGGCCTCTGTTTTTTTTTACTATGCTATGACTGTGCAAAGAAATAACTGTGCAATGAAATATAATGCCTTTTGCTATTATGATTTCGTTCCCATGTTCAACACCCATCTGATACTGTACAGATTACAGTTGTAACACCAATCTGCTTGGAGAATCTGGATTGACTTTGCTTGGCCACAGGAGTGTTGTCTAATGCTCATGTACCAGCATATGATTTAAACACCTATAAGTGCATTCAATGGATGAAATGAAAGAAAACTCCACATGGGATTCATGCATGGAGCTCTGTAATAAATTCTCCCACAATAAAACATCAACCAGATCCATTGCTCTAAGGTATTTTCCTTTTCAATTAAGCAATTACAAAAAAATATATATAACAATGTTGTTGCTGTAGTAATACCAGTGTTAATACACAGGTATAAGAGCCACTTGTAAAGTCTTACAATGTTTCAGAATTGATTTGTAATCAGAATAATTGCGACCAGATTTCTGTCAATACAGCGCAACAGCTTAAGGAGACTAGACAATACATATTTCTTTCACTCAGAGAAAAATACTAAAAGTACAAAGCAAAGTGCTTTCTGAAAAAGACAATTGCATATAATAAGTCATATTGAGTATTATTTAAATATTTGTCCAACATGGCATGACAGCGCTGAGAAGGTCATCCATCTCAAAGCTGACTGAGGTGTAAAATGGCTGATATGGCCATGTATTGGATTCCATGCGTCAGGCTGCAAATATAGACAAAGACTAGTGTGGCCATATGCGTTTTACTCTCACCTAATCCAAATGAAGGCAGATACCTTCCTGTACCTACTTGTTGGTTTGCTAGATCAATTTAAGGTAATTATAAGTTGTATATGAATTTATCTTGTTATAGCATGGTATAAGCCCACAGAGTGAGGCATGCAGGTTTGATAGTGGGATGCAGACTAAGAAACATCCAGAGTCTCGCTTCAGCATCTTTGTCTATAATTCATAGATCAAAATGGAATGGGCAGCCTTGTTAGAGCCTTTCTGCGCCCAGGCTCTTAACGTGAACCAAGAAGATGTGACATTGAAAATGCTCCTCAGACTGCTTTCTCCAAACCATAGACACAATAAAAATGTCCAGTTTTAGACTTTTTGGTTTTGGCTAGGCTATATCTAATCCATTCAATTAAAGCTTTTCAAACAAAGCAAGCCATAATATCTTATTAACCAAAATTGCATTTAACAAAATAACTTACATGTGTTATTCAAGTGTTATTCAATCAAATAAGTTATGTCGCAAGGGGATATAATTTTCCAGGATATAAAAAAATGTATGAATTATAATGAAAATATTGTATTGTGATTTTATCCATTTACTGAGACTATCCTATGCATATTAATTGACATATTTTATTCAAAAAGTTACATTTCTCATTCTTAAACAACCAAATAAATATTGTAAGTTGTTTTCCAACACTGGCAAACAAAATCAATGGACTAAGCCACATAAATACTATCCTTATTGTTCAGCGTTCCAATGTAATGCGCCATGTAGCGCACGCGACGACTGTAGTGAAAAAAATACAGTGTATGTCAACAAATAGAAAGAAAGATAACAATGTATCCCGTATATATAATAATTCAGTTTGCTAATAAAATAATTAACAAAATGAATAAATACTTAGGGCCTATGAATAGCAAACATTTGATCTATGAACAAAAGTACTGTACCATCAAACTGACAGCCTCAGGAAAGGTTGCACAAAGATAGGCAATTGCTTTGTGCATCATAGTTAACATTTTAAAACAATCTAAATGAATGAAATAAGACTGCTTGGTTTATCAAAAGGAAAGTTACAGCCAACGCAATAGCCTACCATAAACTATCCGTATTTACATATTCAAGCAGTCTATTGTTACACTATTCAAGAAGTAGGCTAAAAGTTAAAGGGACAGCTATAAGAAAAACACAAATCAAGATTAATACAATTTACGAAGACCAATACCGATACCAATACCATGCTATCAATTCATTATGTATTCATTAACATGGATATGAGTGACTTTTCTCACTTTAAATCAGAAAGCATCATCCTACATCGAAATAAAAACATGTGTAATTACCTCATATTGAAGGTACTGTTTCCTCCATTCCGGAGTAATATGGGACGAAAGGTGCTCCGCGAATTTCATTTTGCAGGACCAGCTATCTACTCAACGTCCGTAATTCCTAGTAGGACTGTCCCCTGTTGACGCAAGTTTTGTTATGTCTGTCAACTTGCTGGCTCGCATGCGTCAGTTAACTCTAGGGCACACTGTCTTATGCCGTTTAGCGTACTCCAAAGAAACTCCGTCCCATTCTATTTTGTGGGAGGGATGGCGTTACAGAGGCCTCCCTCCCTATAACAGGTGGTTTGATGACAATATAACGGTCCCGGTGCAAATGCTTCAGTGACTACCTTCGATCCCCTGTCAATTCTGGGGACATAGCAGTTTGCCATCGCTTTCAGCCAACAACGTGGTTGCGTCACTGCGCAGTGACAGGCGGTGTATCAGGGGTGTATTCATTACATCTCGCAAAGGAAACCGTTTACCGTTTAAGAACAAAACAGAAGCAAACTGAGGAAATGGAACGAAACGGGTAGGGACTTTTCCGTTTGGAGTAAAACGTTTCGCAAGGGACGAAACGTTTTGAAACAGAGTCGGCGTAATGAATATAACCCTGAAGACCCCCTCAGTGGAAGACACCCTAACTGTAGCCAATTAAGCTCTCTGTCTTTTCTTTATTGGTATATTATTTGTAGAAAAATGTTTTCTACATGTATAGCCTAACTGCATGAATTATGGTAGGCCTATTGATTAATAAGGACCTGGGTGGAATCCTCGCTGTCACTTTCACTTGATTTCTAGGGGTTCATTTCTGGGAATATGCCTCAGAATTACTGGCCGCGTCACTAAAAAGGACGATGTGTAAAATAATCCTCAAATACGCTGTATTTGCCAATAGTCACAAACAATATATATTCATTTGAGCCAAATTATTTATTCTATAAGGTTAAATCATTTTAATTTAGGCTATAGACTGTGAAGATTTGTTTCTTCTGAACTTCAGAGACTTACCAACTTTTACTTTGCCACACAATCACATGAAATGGCTAATCAACTGTCTGTTGGCAAGGTCATCCCATAGCCTATCGTACGAGAAGAAATGACATGAAACATTTTTTTTAGTAAGGTCGGGAATGAAGGAGCATCATTAAAAGTTTATGAATCTGATTTTTTAATTCCCATTTGTTTCACTGCAATTGTCTCGGACTTCTCCATTTATTTATCGTCTTTGAGCAACAATAGCCTGGCCTACTGACCATATAATGAGGATTAAGGACCACCAACATGTCAACACAAATAAAGTTACTTTGTTGGTCTGGTTTTGTTTCCAGACCATCCATCTTCTCTGAGGCCAAGTGGTGTACCAGGGTCCACAATGTAAGGTGCAGTTTTTTTATATTTAATTCACAATAGCCTACTTCCCTTTGCGCGTCTGCACTGCTAATATGAATCATCATCCTGTTGGGAGTTCCATTCCATCATGATGACTTGCAATGCGAGACCGGTGTGGGTGCGTGCAGTTTACTGATGCCACCTTTAATAATAGATCAACACCTTGTAAATACTGCCATCTACTGGACGAACAACACTAATTCAACAGGCTACAGTTACATAGGCTACAATTGCAATGAGTTAATTCTCTTAAGAAAAGAGATTGCAGTCAGAGTGCAGTGTAACTGCAATTAAAGTGAAGTACAACTGCAGTATGCTGCAAATTTGCGTCCAAAATAACACCGTTTTGTAAGTGTACACTTTTTTTGTAACGGTTCCGATAGTCTTTTCTGTTTTATTTAACCAGATAATATTATAATAATAATAAAGTTGCTCTTGTCAGTAGGCTACAACATAGGTTGCTACGTCTTTTGGGCAGAAAAACAAATAATGGCCATATAGGCTAAACGAAAAAAATATAGGCTACATACAAAAATATTGCCATTTCGGTAGAAAATATAAATACATAAACAGCAGCTGCATGTCTAATCGCCTAGGCAGCCGTTAGTGTACGCTTGATCTGCAATATCGTCTAGGATGGATGTGGCCAGCAAGTAATACACACTCGTGTCCCTCGTGGACCGGCTCGTACATAAAACATCCCCAATTCAGCCTGCAAAGGCATAATTTCCCTCCTAGCTTTAATGGATGGCCTTAGGAAAAAACTGGACACATACGTGTAGGCTACTCTCTAGACATAACACAATTTTCCACCACCATTTTCGGAATTTCTGGGTGTTGCACACAGCATACCGCGTTCAGCCAAGGGTACATATTTGTTCCGACGGCCCGCGATTAAAGCCAGTTAAGGAGAACAATTATGCATTTGCAGCCTGAATGGGTGAGCCGGTCCACGGGTAAGGCAAAATTGATACAGTGATGGAGGCAACAAACATGCTGGGGAGACTAGTCCAGCACATAAATCCTAGACGATAGTGCAGATCTAGCGCCAACTGACTAGAACCATTAAAAAATAAATAATATTACTCCAGTGCTAGGCTCCCTACACTGGCTTCCTGTTAAGGCAAGGGCTGATTTCAAGGTTTTACTGCTAACCTACAAAGTATTACATGGGCTTGCTCCTACCTATCTTCCGATTTGGTCCTGCTGTACATACCAACAGTACGATGCAGGCCTCCCAATTGTCCCTAGAATTTCTAAGCAAACAGCTGGAGGCAGGGCTTTCTCCTATAGAGCTCAATTTTTATGGAATGGTCTGCCTACCCATGTGAGAGACGCAGACTCGATCTCAACCTTTAAGTCTTTACTGAAAATCTAATTTTATTTGTCACATACACATGGTTAGCAGATGTTAATGCGAGTGTAGCAAAATGCTTGTGCTTCTAGTTCCGACAATGCAGTAATAACCAACAAGTAATCTAACTAACAGTTCCTAAACTACTGTCTTATACACAGTGTAAGGGGATAAAGAACATGTACATAAGGATATATGAATGAGTGATGGTACAGAGCAGCATAGGCAAGATACAGTAGATGGTATCGAGTACAGTATATACATATGAGATGAGTATGTAAACAAAGTGGCATAGTTAAAGTGGCTAGTGATACATGTATTACATAAGGATGCAGTCGATGATATAGAGTACAGTATATACGTATGCATATGAGATGAATAATGTAGGGTAAGTAACATTATATAAAGTAGCATTGTTTAAAGTGGCTAGTGATATATTTACATCATTTCCCATCAATTCCCATTATTAAAGTGGCTGGAGTTGAGTCAGTGTCAGTGTGTTGGCAGCAGCCACTCAATGTTAGTGGTGGCTGTTTAACAGTCTGATGACCTTGAGATAGAAGCTGTTTTTCAGTCTCTCGGTTCCAGCTTTGATGCACCTGTACTGACCTCGCCTTCTGGATGATAGCGGGGTGAACAGGCAGTGGCTCGGGTGGTTGATGTCCTTGATGATCTTTATGGCCTTCCTGTAACATCGGGTGATGTAGGTGTCCTGGAGGGCAGGTAGTTTTCTCCCCCGGTGATGCGTTGTGCAGACCTCACTACCCTCTGGAGAGCCTTACGGTTGAGGGCACAGCAGTTGCCGTACCAGGCGGTGATACAGCCCGCCAGGATGCTCTCGATTGTGCATCTGTAGAAGTTTGTGAGTGCTTTTGGTGACAAGCCAAATTTCTTCAGCCTCCTGAGGTTGAAGAGGCGCTGCTGCGCCTTCTTCACGATGCTGTCTGTGTGAGTGGACCAATTCAGTTTGTCTGTGATGTGTATGCCGAGGAACTTAAAACTTGCTACCCTCTCCACTACTGTTCCATCGATGTGGATAGGGGGGTGTTCCCTCTGCTGTTTCCTGAAGTCCACAATCATCTCCTTAGTTTTGTTGACGTTGAGTGTGAGGTTATTTTCCTGACACCACACTCCGAGGGCCCTCACCTCCTCCCTGTAGGCCGTCTCGTCGTTGTTGGTAATCAAGCCTACCACTGTTGTGTCGTCCGCAAACTTGATGATTGAGTTGGAGGCTTGCGTGGCCACGCAGTCGTGGGTGAACAGGGAGTACAGGAGAGGGCTCAGAACGCACCCTTGTGGGGCCCCAGTGTTGAGAATCAGCGGGGAGGAGATGTTGTTGCCTACCCTCACCACCTGGGGGCGGCCCGTCAGGAAGTCCAGTACCCAGTTGCACAGGGCGGGGTCGAGACCCAGGGTCTCGAGCTTGATGACGAGCTTGGAGGGCACTATGGTGTTAAATGCCGAGCTGTAGTCGATGAACAGCATTCTCACATAGGTATTCCTCTTGTCCAGATGGGTTAGGGCAGTGTGCAGTGTGGTTGAGATTGCATCGTCTGTGGACCTATTTGGGCGGTAAGCAAATTGGAGTGGGTCTAGGGTGTCAGGTAGGGTGGAGGTGATATGGTCCTTGACTAGTCTCTCAAAGCACTTCATGATGACGGAAGTGAGTGCTACGGGGCGGTAGTCGTTTAGCTCAGTTACCTTAGCTTTCTTGGGAACAGGAACAATGGTGGCCCTCTTGAAGCATGTGGGAACAGCAGACTGGTATAGGGATTGATTGAATATGTCCGTAAACACACCGGCCAGCTGGTCTGCGCATGCTCTGAGGGCGCGGCTGGGGATGCCGTCTGGGCCTGCAGCCTTGCGAGGGTTAACACGTTTAAATGTCATACTCACCTCGGCTGCAGTGAAGGAGAGACCGCATGTTTTCGTTGCAGGCCGTGTCAGTGGCACTTTATTGTCCTCAAAGCGGGCAAAAAAGTTATTTAGTCTGCCTGGAAGCAAGACATCCTGGTCCGTGACTGGGCTGGATTTCTTCCTGTAGTCCGTGATTGACTGTAGACCCTGCCACATGCCTCTTGTGTCTGAGCCGTTGAATTGAGATTCTACTTTGTCTCTGTACTGACGCTTAGCTTGTTTGATAGCCTTGCGGAGGGAATAGCTGCACTGTTTGTATTCGGTCATGTTACCAGACACCTTGCCCTGATTAAAAGCAGTGGTTCGCGCTTTCAGTTTCACGCGAATGCTGCCATCAATCCACGGTTTCTGGTTAGAGAATGTTTTAATCGTTGCTATGGGAACGACATCTTCAACGCACGTTCTAATGAACTCGCACACCGAATCAGCGTATTCGTCAATGTTGTTATCTGACGCAATACGAAACATATCCCAGTCCACGTGATGGAAGCAGTCTTGGAGTGTGGAGTCAGCTTGGTCGGACCAGCGTTGGACAGACCTCAGCGTGGGAGCATCTTGTTTTAGTTTCTGTCTGTAGGCAGGGATCAACAAAATGGAGTCGTGGTCAGCTTTTCCGAAAGGGGGGCGGGGCAGGGCCTTATATGCGTCACGGAAGTTAGAGTAACAATGATCCAAGGTTTTTCCACCCCTGGTTGCGCAATCGATATGCTGATAAAATTTAGGGAGTCTTGTTTTCAGATTAGCCTTGTTAAAATCCCCAGCTACAATGAATGCAGCCTCCGGATAAATGGTTTCCAGTTTGCAAAGAGTTAAATAAAGTTCGTTCAGAGCCATCGATGTGTCTGCTTGGGGGGGGATATATACGGCTGTGATCATAATCGAAGAGAATTTTCTTGGTAGATAATGCGGTCTACATTTGATTGTGAGGAATTCTAAATCAGGTGAACAGAAGGATTTGAGTTCCTGTATGTTTCTTTCATCACACCATGTCTCGTTAGCCATAAGGCATACGCCCCCGCCACTCTTCTTACCAGAAAGGTGTTTGTTTCTGTCCGCGCGATGCATGGAGAAACCCGTTGGCTGCACCGCTTCGGATAGCGTCTCTCCGTGAAGCACAGAACGTTACAGTCTCTGATGTCCCTCTGGAATGCTACCCTTGCTCGGATTTCATCAACCTTGTTGTCAAGAGACTGGACATTGGCAAGAAGAATGCTAGGGAGTGGTGCACGGTGTGCCCGTCTCCGGAGTCTGACCAGAAGACCGCCTCTTTTCCCTCTTTTTCGGAGTCGTTTTTTTGGGTCGCTGCATGCGATCCATTCCGTTGTCCTGTTTGTAAGGCAGAACACAGGATCCGCATCGCGAAAAACATATTCTTGGTCGTACTGATGGTGAGTTGACGCTGATCTTATATTCAGTAGTTCTTCTCGACTGTATGTAATGAAACCTAAGATGACCTGGGGTACTAATGTAAGAAATAACACGTAAAAAAACAAAAAACTGCATAGTTTCCTAGGAACGCGAAGCGAGGCGGCCATCTCTGTCGGCGCTGTCTTCTCCTCAGTGGGTCATATGATTGAGTGTACTCTGGCCCGGGAGTGTGAAGGTGAATGGAAAGGTTCTGGAGCAACAAACTGCCCTTGCTGTCTCTGCCTGGCCAGTTCCCCTCTCTCCACTGGAATTCTCTGCCTCTAACCCTATTACAGGGGCTGAGTCACTGGCTTACTGGTGCTCATCCATGCCGTCCCTAGGAGGGGTGCGTCACTTGAGTGGGTTGAGTCACTGACGTGATCTTCGTGTCTGGGTTGACGCCCTCCCTTGGGTTGTGCCGTGGAGGAGATCTTTGTGGGCTATACTCGGCCTTGTCTCAGGATGGTAAGTTGTTGGTTGAAGATATCCCTCTAGTTGTGTGGGGGCTGTGCTTTGGCAAAGTGGGTGGGATTATATCCTGCCTGTTTGGCCCTGTCCGGGGGTATCATTGGATGGGGCCACAGTGTCTTCTGACCCAGACCTGCTGTTTTCAACTCTCTAGAGACAGCAGGAGCGGTAGAGATACTCTTAATGATCGGCTATAAAAAGCCAACTGACATTTACTCCTGAGGTGCTGACTTGCTGCAACCTCGACAACTACTGTGATTATTATTATTTGATCATGCTGGTCATTTATGAACATTTGAACATCTTGGCCATGTTCTGTTATAATCTCCACCCGGCACAGCCAGAAGAGGACTGGCCACCCCTCATAGCCTGGTTCCTCTCTAGGTTTCTTCCTAGGTTTTGGCCTTTCTAGGGAGTTTTTCCTAGCCACCGTGCTTCTACACCTGCATTTCTTGCTGTTTGGAGTTTTATGCTGGGTTTCTGTACAGCACTTTGAGATATCAGCTGATGTAAGAAGGGCTATATAAATACATTTGGTTTGATTTGAACAATCGGCTGCCTAGGCTACAGGTCTAACAAACGCCAACGATTTTCGGCTTGGGATAGGCCTTCATCAAGGATTTTTGTGACACATATAGTATATCCAACTGTTCCTGACACCAGACACCACACTTTTTTACTCTACTGTGTGTACCTGTCTACCACTAGAAACATGCATTTAATGCACAAGCTCTAGTTTTATCTTATCGTGATTATTTTCCAGTCATATGGTCAAGTACTGCAAAGAAAGACTTAATTAAGCTGCAGCTGACCCAGAACGGAGTGTCACTTCTTGCTCTTCATTGTAATCAGGGGGCTAATATTAATACTATGCATGCCAGTTTCTGTTGGCTAAGAGTTGAGGAAGGACTGACTGCATCACTTCTTGTTTTTATAAGAAACATTAATGTGTTAGAAATTCCAAATTGTTTACATAGTCAACTTACACACATTTACCATACATGCCACCATGGGTCTTTTCACTCTCCACAGGTCCAGAACAATTTCAAGGAAACGTCAGTATTATACAGAGCCATGAGTGAATGGAACCCCCTTCTATCTTATATAGCGCAAGTAAACAGCAAACCTGGTTTAAAAAACCAACAAATTAAGCAACATCTCATGGCACAATGCCTCTTCCCCCATGTGACCTACTTGTTGTGTGTATGTACTGACATGTAAACTCAGCAAAAAAAGAAACGTCCCTTTTTCAGGACCCTGTCTTTCAACGATAATCCAAATACCTTCACAGATCTTCATTGTAAAGGGTTTAAACACTGTTTCCCATGCTTGTTCAATGAACCATAAACAATTAATGGACATGCACCTGTGGAACGGTCGTTAAGACACTAACAGCTTACAGACGGTAGGCAATTAAGGTCACAGTTATGAAAACGTAGGACACTAAAGATGCCTTGCTACTGACTCTGAAAGACACCAAAATGAAGATGCCCAGGGTCCCTGCAATGTGAGGACTGTGAGACGCTTAAGATGGCGCTACAGAGAGACAAGACGGATTGCTGATCGTCCTTGCAGTGGCAGACCACGTGCAACAAGACCTGAACAGGATCGGTACATCCGAACATCACACCTGCGGGACAGGTACAGGATGTCAACAACAACTGCCCGAGTTACACCAGGAACACACAATCCCTCCATCAGTGCTCAGACTGTCCGCATTAGGCTGAGAGAGGCTGGACTGATGAGTCGTGGTTTTGTCTCACCAGGGGTGATGGTAGGATTCACGTTTATTGTCTGAGGAATGAGCGTTACATAGAGGCCTGTACTCTGGAGCGGGATCGATTTGGAGGTGGAGGGTCCGTCATGGTCTGGGGCGGTGTGTTATAGCATCATCAGACTGAGCTTGTGCGTTACAGGGAAGACATCCTCCTCCCTCATGTGGTACCCTCATCCTGACATGACCCTCCAGTATGACAATGCCACCAGCCATACTGCTCGTTCTGTGCGTGATTTCCTGCAAGACTGGAATGTCAGTGTTCTGACATGGCCAGTGAAGAGCCCGGATCTCAATCCCATTGAGCACGTCTGGGACCTGTTGGATCGGAGGATGAGGGCTAGGGCCATTCCCCCCAGAAATGTCCGGGAACTTGCAGGTGCCTTGGTGGAAGAGTGGGGTAACATCTCACCGAAAGAACTGGCAAATCTGGTGCTGTCCATGAGGAGGAGATGCACTGCAGTATTTAATGCAGCTGGTGGCCACACCAGATTTTGATCCCCCTTTGTTCAGGGACACATTATTCAATTTCTGTTAGTTACATGTCTGTGGAACTTGTTCAGTTTATGTCTCATTTCTTTAATCTTGTTATGTTCATACAAATATTTCACATGTTAAGTTTGCTGAAAATAAACGCAGTTGACAGTGAGAGGACGTTTCTTTTTTTCCCCTGAGTTTATGTGTAACTGAAAGACAAACACATGTTCATGCTTTTAAATGTATGTACATTGTAGTATTTTGTCTGTAATGTCTTTTTCGTTATGGGTCAGACCCCAGTTAAACTAGCTGTCGCCATAGGCGCCGGATAATGGGGATCCTAATAAATACAATTATTTCTGTCTGGATCTTAGGTCGACGCGTCCGTCCACATCGACGGGACCGAGATGGACAAGGTGAAAAGCTTCAAGATCCTCGGCATACACACCAATGACAATCTGAAATGGTCCATCCACACAGACAGTGTGGTGAAGAAGGTGCAACGGCGCCTCTTCAACCTCAGGAGGCTGAAGAAATTCTGTTTTGGCCCCTAACACACACATAAACGTTTACTAATGCACCATTCAGAGCATCCTGTCGGGCTGTATCACCGCCTGGAATGGCAACCGCAGGGCTCTCCAGAGGATGGTGCGGGTTGCCCAACGCATCACCGGGGGCACACTGCCTGCCTTCCAGGACACCAACAGCACCCGATGTCACAGGAAGGCCAAAAAGATCATCAAGGACATCTGTTCACCCTGCTATCATCCAGAAGGCGAGGTCAGTACAGGTGCATCAAAGCTGGGACCGAGAGACTGAAAATCAGCTTCAGACAAGGCCATCAGACTGTTAAATAGCCATCACTAGCCGGCCTCCACCCAGTACCCTGCCCTTAACTTAGTCACTGTCACTAGCCGGCTACCACCTGGTCACTCAACCCTGTACCTTAGAGGCTGCTGCTCTATGTACATAGACATGGAATCACTGGTCACTTTAATAACGGAACACGGGTCACTTTAATCATGTGTACATACTGTTTTACTAATTTCATATGTATATACTGTATTCTAGTCAATGCCACGTTGATATTGCTCGTCCTAATATTTATATATTTATTATTCCATTATTTTACTTTTAGATTTGTGTGTACTACTGCACTGTTGGAGCTAGAAACACAATCATGCCGATACACCCACAATAACATCTGCTAAATATGTGTATGCGACCAATAAAATGTGATTTGATTTGTCAGACTCCGAACCTTTGTTCCTAGTCTTAGTTCTACCCGAGTCTTTTAGGGGGGTGTACCAGAGACGGACCATTTGTGCAAACAAGTCCAACTAGTACGGATAAACGATTCTTAGCGATAAAGGATCAAATAAATAGAAACCCGATACATATTAACGTTATATATGCGTAGGCTGTAGAAACTACTGAGAGCGATATTATAAAATTGTCATTGATTTCTTCAGCCGTCTTTATTTTCGACAATGGCATCACTCTCTCCATCGTCTTCACCTGATTCTGCCACAGGCTCAGGTACCGACCCAGCTCGGCCTGATACAGGAGAGCCTCTCCGCGGAGGATCAGACTCCGACTCAGATCTAGGATTAGGGAAATTCTACTGCGGTGTAGATGACCCGGGTCATCGACTGGAAGGGGAGGAATTGGAACACGAATTTGAGGCAGCGGCAGACCGTCTCCGAGATCTAGTTCAGACGGCCAGTAGGGAACAATTGTTGTACCTGTATGCTAGGTATAAACAGGTGACTATCAGATAGCAGCACATCCCAAACAATGGTTCCATTTGTTATTTAGATAGATGCTAGATCAGGTGACATGGTATGCATATTTAGGCTACATTCATGTCTGTAATTTTCTAGCTATTTGTGCCACCAAATCATGCTCTTGCGTACACAATATCATTGTTACACTGTTTTGTTGACTTGTGGTGGGGGTGGGATACAGTTAAGTACACAAATCACAAACAGGTGTATAATCAATTTTCACCTATTGGCATTGAATGGTTAGTGAGAATTCTGTGCTGTCAAACAGATTATTCGGCTATGCTGCTATTCAATCCCTTCCCGAAACATCACCGCTTTCATATGTTCACAGGTAAAGGTTGGAAAGTGCAATACAGCAAAGCCTGGGTTTTTCGATTTTGAAGGTCAAAGAAAATGGTATGTTTGTCATTGGTTAATCATGGTGCTGGTGTGATGTGTTTATTCAATTCCTGGCAGTAATTTGTATGGGTGAATCTAGCACTTGATCATGAGTATCATTTCAATTACATTACACATAATAGTCTGGGAATGTGGTGAAAGAAATAAAAACTGAAAAATCATTCTCTCTATTATTTGTGTATATACAGTTGGAGTCGGAAGTTTACATACCTTAGCCAAATATATTTAAACTCAGTTAAACAATTCCTGACATTTAATCCTAGTAAAAAATGCCCTGTCTTAGGTCAGTTAGGATCACCACTTTATTTTAAGAATGTGAAATGTCAGAATAATAGTAGAGAATTATTTATTTAAGCTTTTATTTCTTTCATCACATTCCCAGTGGGTCAGAAGTTTACATACACTTAATTAATATTTGGTAGTATTGCCTTTAAATTGTTTAACTTGGGTCAAACGTTTCTGGTCGCCTTCCACAAGCTTCCCACAACAAGTTGGGTGACTTTTGGCCCATTCCTCCTGACAGAGCTGGTGTAACTGAGTCAGGCTTGTAGGCCTCCTTGCTCACACACGCCTTTTCAGTTCTGCCCACAAGTTTTCTATAGGACTGAGTTCAGGGCTTTGTGATGGCCACTCCTTTGACTTTGTTGTCCTTAAGCCATTTTGCCACAACTTCAGAAGTATGCTTGGGGTCATTGTCCATTTGGAAGACCCATTTGTGACCAAGCTTCAACTTCCTGACTGATGTCTCGATGTTGCTTCAATATATCCACATAATGTTACCTCCTCATAATGCCATCTATTTTGTGAAGTGCACTAGTCACTCCTGCAGCAGAGCACCCCCACAACATAATGCTGCCACCACCGTGCTTCACGGTTGGGATGGTGTTCTTTGGCTTGCAAGCCTCCCCCTTTTTCCTACAAACATAACAATGGTCGTTATGGCCAAACAGTTCTATTATTGTTTCATCAGACCAGAGGACATTCCTCCAAAAAGTACGATCTTTGTCCCCATGTGCAGTTGCAAACCGTAGTCTGGCTTTTTTTTTAGGGCGGTTTTGGAGCAGTGGCTTCTTCCTTGCTGAGCGGCCTTTCAGATTATGTTGATATAGGACTTGTTTTACTGTGGACATAGATACTTTTATACCGGTTTCTTCCAGCATCTTCAAGGTCCTATGCTGTTATTCTTGGATTGATTTGCACTTTTTGCACCAAAGTATGTTCATCTCTAGGAGACAGAACGCGTCTCCTTCCTGAGCGTCATGACAGCTGCGTGGTCCCATGGTGTTTATACTTGGGTACTTTTGTTTGTACAGATGAACGTGGTACCTTCAGGCGTTTGTAAATTGCTCCCAAGGATGAACCAGACTTGTGGAGGTCTACAATTTTTTTGTCTCAGGTCTTCACTGATTTCTTTTGATTTTCCCATGATGTCAAGCAAAGAGGCACTGAGTTTGAAGGCAGGCCTTGAAATACATCGACAGGTACACCTCCAATTGACTCAAATGATGTCAATTAGCCTATCAGATGCTTCTAATGCCATGACGTAATTTTCCAAGCTGTTTAAAGGCACAGTCAACTTAGTGTATGTAAACTTCTGACCCACTGGAATTGTGATACAGTGAATTCTAAGTGAAATAATCTGTCTTTAAACAATTGTTGGAAAAATTACTTGTCATGCACAAAGTAGATGTCCTAACCAACTTTCCAAAGCTATAGTTTTGTGAACAAGAAATTTGTGGAGTGGTTGAAAAACGAGTTTTAATGACTCCAACTGTACATTCATGCTACACACATAACACAACTGCTAGTTTTAATGACTCCAACCTAAGTGTATGTAAACTTCCGACTTCAACTGTGTGTGTGTATAAATATATATGTCTGAGTGTGACCCTGGCTATATATATATATATATATATATATATACACACATACACACAGTGGGGCAAAAAAGTATTTAGTCAGCCACCAATTGTGCAAGTTCTCCCACTTAAAAAGATGAGAGAGGGCTGTAATTTTCATCATAGGTACACTTCAACTATGATAGACAAAATGAGAAAAAAAATCCAGAAAATCACATTGTAGGTTTTTAAATTAATTTATTTGCAAATTATGGTGGAAAATAAGTATTTGGTCACCTACAAACAAGCAAGATTTCTGGCTCCTTAAGAGGCTCCTCTGTCCTCCACTCGTTACCTGTATGAATGGCACCTGTTTGAACTTGTTATCAGTATAAAAGACACCTGTCCACAACCTCAAACAGTCACACTCCAAACTCTACTATGGCCAAGACCAAAGAGCTGTCAAAGGACACCAGAAACAAAATTGTAGACCTGCACCAGGCTGGGAAGACTGAATCTGCAATAGGTAAGCAGCTTGGTTTGAAGAAATCAACTGTGGGAGCAATTATTAGGAAATGGAAGACATACAAGACCACTGATAATCTCCCTCGATCTGGGGCTCCACGCAAGATCTCACCCCGTGGAGTCAAAATGATCACAAGAACTGTGAGCAAAAATCCCAGAACCACACGGGGGGACCTAGTGAATGACCTGCAGAGAGCTGGGACCAAAGTAACAAAGCCTACCATCAATATCACACTATGCCGCCAGGGACTCAAATCCTGCAGTGCCAGACATGTCCCCCTGCTTAAGCCAGTATGTGTACAGGCCCTTCTGAAGTTTGCTAGAGAGCATTTGGATGACCCAGAAGAAGATTGGGAGAATATCATATGATCAGATGAAACCATAATATAACTTTTTGGTAAAAACTCAACTCGTCGTGTTTGGAGGACAAAGAATGCTGAGTTGCATTCAAAGAACACCATACCTACTGTGAAGCATGGGGGTGGAAACATCATGCTTTGGGGCTGTTTTTCTGCAAAGGGACCAGGACGACTGATCTGTGTAAAGGAAAGAATGAATGGGGCCATGTATCGTGAGATTTTGAGTGAAAACCTCCTTCCATCAGCAAGGGCATTTAAGATGAAACGTGGTTGGGTCTTTCAGCATGACAATGATCCCAAACACACCGCCCGGGCAACGAAGGAGTGGCTTCGTAAGAAGCATTTCAAGGTCCTGGAGTGGCCTAGCCAGTCTCCAGATCTCAACCCCATAGAAAATCTTTGGAGGGAGTTGAAAGTCTGTGTTGCCCAGCAACAGCCCCAAAACATCACTGCTCTAGGGGAGATCTGCATGGAGGAATGGGCCAAAATACCAGCAAGAATGTGTGAAAACCTTGTGAAGATTTACAGAAAACGTTTGACCTCTGTCATTGCCAACAAAGGGTATATAACAAAGTATTGAGATAAACTTTTGTTATTGACCAAATACTTATTTTCCACCATAATTTGCAAATAAATTCATTAAAAATCCTACAATGTGATTTTCTGGGGTTTTTTCTTCTAATTTTGTCTGTCATAGTTGAAGTGTACCGATGATAAATTACAGGCCTCATCTTTTTAAGTGGGAGAACTTGCACAATTGGTGGCTGACTAAATACTTTTTTGCCCCACTGTATGTCGGAGTGTGACCCTGGCCAGCTATATATATATATATATATATAGCCAGGGTCACACTCCAACACTCAGACATAATTTCTAAACAAAGCGTTTGTGTTTAGTGAGTCCGCCAGGCAGATGACCAGGGATGATCACTTGATAAGTGTGCGAATTTGACAATTTCCCTGTCCTGCTAAGCATTCAAAAGTAACGAGTACTTTTGGGTGTCAGGGAAAATGTATGGAGTAAAAAGTACATAATTTTCTTTAGGAATGTAGTGAAGTAAAAGTTAAATATAAATATTGAAGTGAAGTACATTTACCCCAAAAACTTTTTTTTACTTAATTACTTTACACCACTGGACTTTACACCACAACCGGTTATGTAGTGTTCAGTAAGTGTGTTTTTTGCATTTGTTAAATTATTTTGATGTGATAGGAAAGTAAAGGGATTTATGTTTCTAGAACCGTACCGCAAATGAGAATCGATTCGCGTCTAGATGGAGTATAAGGGAGTGTTAGCTTTTGTGTTAGAGTCTTTTTGCCCTTAAAACTGAACATGTAAAGTCCTTGAACTAAGGAGTAATGTTAGGCTCCTTTTGTCCAATATTGGGCTCGGGTGAATCTAGCTCTCAAAAATCCTTCTTCATAGGGTTTTCAACAGTTAGCTTCGCCCATGGTTGGCTGTGTGTAAACTACAAGTTGTAGTGTTCCAATTAGAAATGTCGATAATCATCCCTTGTGAAATGGTTTTTGAAACATATGCCCCCCATCTTTCATATCAGCGAGAAATAATCTTTAAAATAAAAAAAGATACTTACTGTAGCAGTTTTGTACAAATCCATAAACTGTGTGCGAGGAGGAACTGGGTAGGAACTACACTTCATCCCCAGGTGCGCTTACACACAATGTTCTGAGCATGCTAGATAACTAATTAGCACAGATGTCTACCATCTGTCTCGCGTAAACAAGCGCTGTAACATGGTGATGTTGCTGTGTGGGAACATTAATCCTGTAACGGTGTATATTCATTTAAGCTCTTCGTTAAAAAAAATATATTTAATTCTCGCTGATATGAAAGATACTTTCAGTATGTTTCCAAAACCGTACCCAAAGCGATGAGTTTTAACGTTCAGAACGAGCGTCGGGGATCATAACAGAACTCGCCGATTCACATTTAGATGGGATATTTGGAGTATTTCTCGCTCACATGAAATACACATTCCTTATGTTTCCAAAACGGTACCGGTTTCTACATTCCATTTTTTTGTTACAAATTGAAACTAATGTACTGCATGGTCTTGTTCTCTTTAATGCTTTTGGGAGGAACAGAAGCAATCTGCTGAGTGTTGTGGTTATGTTTTGCTACAGGACAGCATGGAAGCAGCTTGAGGACATGAGTGCAGAACAGGCCATGCAGGAGTACGTTTCGTGTGTAACTTCACAAGACCCAGACAGCAGTCAGAAGGTAAAACGCCCTCACAAATCTAATAATAAATTACACTTCATCTGGTACATTTACATAATACCATTTCCAACTGCAGGAAACACAGATATGAGAACTGAAACAAATGTCTTCCTCACATTTTAACCATTTTTATTTGTAGGTTAAGTGTGAAAATAATAGTATGATAATACTAATAGTATGTGCCCCTTCTGATAAGAATCCTGTCTCTGTTGCTTCAGTAGGCTTGACTTGACTAAATAAAGATAATGAACATTGACAGCTTCATCTGCACCTTAGAATGCAGTATGACACATTGACCAGCAGGGGGCACTGACCGACTGCAATTTGGCAGAAAGACCAAGCATTTGTCAAATAAAATAAAATTGTATTTGTTACATGCTTTGTAAACAACAGGTGTTGACTAACAGTGAAATGCTTACTGCTTACTGTTGTTTACGAAGCATGTGATGAATACAATTTTATTTTATTTGACAAATGCTTGGTCTTTCTGCCAAGTTGCATAGTCAGTTAGTGTCCCCTGCTAGTCAACATTTGTCTAACATCACCTGATACTGTCTCTTTAATGTTTACAGATTAGAATGAAACCAACTCCAGGAAATAATTTTGTGATTTTTCTCTTTTGTTTTCATCTTCTATGTAGGCAAAATATAATTATTGTGAGTTTTACATTATTTGTGAGAGGGTTTTTGATCTAGCCTAAATACAAGTAGTTTTCTGTGCTCACAGATTGCGTATGTGGTGTACCTGCCTGCATCTGGGGTAGGGTTGTTATGCAGACATGAGCCTGCTCTCTCGGAGAGTACGGCACTGGAATCATTCTCACTAAATGATACACCATTACAATAACAGCCCTGCCAACTGGGACCAAGCAGACTGACAGTAGCTAGATTTTCATCCAATTGGCGACAGATTCAGAAATGTGCATAAAGAAAATATGCACATTTTCTCACCAGTTGTGTGTTTCCACCAAATGGACTTGTTGTGGATAAATATCACTGTGATGACGTAGTGCAAACAAAATGTACTTTTTCATGTACCGAATAAAAATCACAAGTTCACTGTGTTTCTATGGCATTTTCAACTTGACCAATAGTTTTGTCACAAAAACTGTTGCATTAATCAGCATGTGCCTACTCTTGTCTTGGCACCCACGCTCTAGCCAACAGCTCTCAGATACAGTAGGCTAGTCTACATGATGAGATTATTATGGATAAGAGCGACAA
Organism: Oncorhynchus nerka; assembly: GCF_034236695.1. Lineage (NCBI taxonomy): Eukaryota > Metazoa > Chordata > Actinopteri > Salmoniformes > Salmonidae > Oncorhynchus > Oncorhynchus nerka. The sequence continues at coordinate 65,618,228 of NC_088419.1, read as the reverse complement.
TATTTTTGTCAAACAGCAGCCATGCATCGATCATCATGTCACCAGAATAACACCCTCAATATTTACTGGAAAGGAGCATCAAGATCACTGTGCAATTTCACCAAACTGAAGTTAATCACAATTAGTTTAATCTGTAGCCTTCTGTAGCCTAATAAACAACATGGTTTCCTGATTCGTAGTGTGAGGACCACATGTCATGACACACGTCACGTCGCGTGACTCCAAGTTATGATGGTTATTACAGTGCCTTCAGAAAGTGTTCATACCCCTTGATTTATTCCACATTTTGTTGTTACAGCCTGAATTCAAAATTGATTAAATATTTTTTTAAATACACAATACCCCATAATGAAAAAGTGGAAACTTGTTTTTAGAAATTTGTGCAAACGTACACTACCGTTCAAAAGTTTGGGGTCACTTAGAAATGTCAGTGTTTTTTAAAGAAAAGCACATTTTTTTGTCCATTTAAAATAACATCAAATTTAATTACAAAGTTCCTCTGTCCAGTGTCTGTGTTATTTTGCCATCTTAATCTTTTTTTTTATTTTTATTGGGCAGTCTGTGATATGGCTTTTTCTTTTCACATTCTTTGCTGGCTAAGCCAGCATCCCGGAGTCGCCTCTTCACTGTTGACGTTGAGACTAGTGTTTTGAGGGAATATTTAATGAAGCTGCCAGTCTGTTTCTCAAACTAGACACTCAGATGTACTTGTTCTCTTGCTCAGTTGTGCACCAGGGCCTCCCACTCTTCTTTCTATTCTGGTTAGGGCCAGTTTGCGCTGTTCTGTGAAGGGAGTAGTACACAGCATTGTAGGCAATTTCTCACATGGAATAGCCTTCAATTCTCAGAACAAGAATAGACTGACGAGTTTCAGAAGCAAGTTCTTTGTTTCTGGCCATTTTGAACCTGTAATCGAACCCACAAATGCTGATACTCAACTAGTCTAAAGAAGGCCAGTTTTATTGCTACTTTAATCAGCACAACAGTTTTCAGCTGTGCTAACATAATTGCAAAAGGTTTTTCTAATGATCAATTAGCCTTTTAAATTGATAAACTTGGATTAGCTAACACAACGTGCCATTGGAACACAGGAGTGATGGTTGCTGATAATGGGCCTCTATATGCCTATGTAGATATTCCATTAAAAATCAGCTGTTTCCAGCTACAATAGTCATTTACATTAACAGTGTCTACACTGTATTTCTGATCAATTTGATGTTACTTTAATGGACAAAAAAAAAGATTTTCTTTTAAAAACAAGGACTTTTCTAAGTGCCCCCAAACTGTTGAACGGTAGTGTATAAAAAATGAAATACAGAAGTAGCTCATGTATACAAGTATTCACACTCCTGAGTCCATACTTTGTAGAAGCACCTTTGACGACGAATACAGCTTTGAGTCGTCTTATGTCTGTGTCAGCTTTGCACATCTGGATTTGGGGATTTTCTCCCATTCTTCCTTGCAGATTTTCTCAAGCTCTGTTAAGTTAGATGGGGAGCGGCGGAGAACAGCCATCCTCAAGTCTTTCCACAGATATTAAAGTCTGGGCTTTGGCCGGGCCACTCACCATGCTTCACGGTAGGGATGGTGTTAGAAAGGTGATGAGCTGTGCCTGGTTTTCTCCAGACATAGCACTTTTCATTCAGGCCAAAGAGTACCATTTTTGTCTCATCAAACCACAGAATCTTTTGCCTTGTGATCTCAGTCTTTCACCTGCCTTTTTGCAAACTCCAGGTGTGCTGTCATGTGCCTTTTTTCTCAGGTGTGGCTTCCGTTTGGCAACTCTCCCATTCAGCCCAGACTGGTGAAGTGCTGTAGAGACTGTTGTCCTTCTGGCAGGTTCTCCCATCTGTAGTTCTGTCAGTGGTCATTGGGTTCTTGGTCACCTCCCTGACCAAGGTCCTTTTCGCCCGGTTGCTCAGACAGACGGAGCCTGAGTAGTTCCATGTTTTTTTCAATTTCCCAGTGTTGGAGACCACTGTGCACACTAGAAATAGTTGAATATCCTTCCCCAGATATATGCCTCATCACAATTCTCTCAGAGATCTACGAACAGTTACATGGACTTCATGTTATAGTTTCTGCTCTGAGCTGGGCACCAGGACTGTTGTATGAAGCTGATGTGGGTTTTGCTCATGCAGGGTGGTGTGGTGGATGCTGTAACACAAACAAAATCATGCGGAATAAGTCATAATAAGTATGAATACTTTCTAAAGGCACTGTATATCAATATTTGAGCATAAAGGCTTTTCCAAAGCCATTTCTCCCGTAATACAGTTTGCTGACACAAAAATACTCAAAAAGATCCCACCATGTCGAACGAACAAATTGTCATTATTTATAAAATTGTACCAAAACTTCCTGTTTCCATTAAAGCTGTCATGATTTTTTTTAGACTTTACTGCATTAAAACTGTGGATGGTAACGTGGTTAAAGACTATGGGAATGGGAAGGAGGGGCTGCAAAAAGGTTGAATGAAACAACATGTTCGTGTTTCAATAGACCAGTCCCTCCTTTTGAAGTATTTCATTTCCAGCATGGGTAGGGTCGCGGTTTGATACAACAGATGCAGAATAGTTTTTATATCGTTTGTTCTGACCTCTATTTATCAAGGCTGAGGAAAGTACCAACATGAGAGAAACACAAATGCACTTTTCTTCCCCAATCAAAATTCAGCACAAAGCAGATATGTCCCCTTCTCTGTCCTCAAAGGAGAGATTTAGAGTGATGTTTAGTGGTACGACATAAAAGCCTGTCACCTGTCCTGTTGTAGCTAGTGCCTTCCACCCGCCTCTCTCCTCCTCCGTCCGTCCTGCTACAATGTGAGTGTCAGCAGGCATCAGTGGCCTGCAAGCCAGCCTGACACATCCCTTTCTCTGGCGCTGCCATCGAGACCAATACGTGCTGACAAGGCCCCCAGCGTGGCACAATGCCAGGGGAAGGCAAATGCCCCTCTGAAAAGGATGTGATTGTATTAGTGTTAACAAAGTGCAGGGACTCTATTCTTACCAGGGTCCAGACAAACAGATTTAGGAGAGACTGGATGAGGATGAAGGCAGCAGAAACAATATTCCGTTTTTGACCTCCTAGTTTTTTTATATTGTTGGATGCACTAGCTTTTAGATTATAAAAGGAAGTGCATCAACTAATATTCTGAATTAGAAGTGAATACCACTCCTAAAAGGTCATGATCCCCTCAGAAATGACGTCTGATTTGTTAGTTGTCTCGTGTGAGTCACTGTGGAAGAGAATATAGAACATAGGCTATACTAGAGCTGTTGTATCGTGCAGGCTATGATGGTTTACCATTACAGCATGTATTATCAGGTCAGATGTTTTTCAGAAAATAGGGAAAGGTCAAATAGCTAAAATTATTTTGAGCAGTTAAAATATACTACAGTACTCAAAGCTGACCTTTTAGATAGAACTATTACCCATGTTTTGGAGTCATGTCTAAACAATATGTGAGCGCATCGTGATTACGTGAACCTATTTCTGTCTGTGAATAGGGACATTCATTCTCCCAGTGGCTCTTTTGTTTTCCATTGTATGGCACAGTGTGCTTGTTTTAGGTGGGGAGAAGAGTGCACTGTTATACTGGATAACTAGGTAGGGGAATACGGAGCTGTCCTTAGAGCACAATAGTGTAGCATGCACCACTACAGACTCACTGTTATTACAGGAGGTGAAGGGGGTATTATGTCAAATGTGTTATTCATAGTGTAAGATATTGGTGCAGTTGTCTGACCCCTTTCAATGAATGTCTGGATAATTTTTAGTTTCTTGTTCCAGGAGAGAAGAGAGAGTAGGACAGGATTTGGACGCCCAGCAGTCAGTTCCCTCTACCAAGAAGAAATTATCAGGTACGTCACACAGACAGCCATACAGACAGCCACACAGACAGACAGCCACACAGACAGACAGATACACAGACAGACACACAGACAGACTAACAGTATCAGAGACAAACTTCTGCTCTGAGTGTCAGAAGTTCCTCTGCAGACTGTAAACTGTTGTGGGGACATGAGACAGTCCTGATTTATGTCAATTATATTCACTCCCCTTACGGAAACCCTCAGAATCTTGTTCACCCCTAAACACCACCTTGTTTCTTGAAAAATGGCTGTTTTAGACATTTAAATGAGGGCTGAATCCAGCAGGTTTTCCCCTAAATGATCCTCATTAGTATGCATGTGTTGAAGAGAGGTGGCCTGAGAAGCGCCTGCCTTTAATGAGTTTTTTGTTAGCGTGGTGAAATGAGAGAGTGGTGAGTATAGCACGCTGCCATGTGGGCTCCCCTGGCGACGCCCCTCTAGATGATAGCCAATGGGGATGTTCCATGGGGACAGGAAGTCATTAACCTTCCCCCTCAGCGAGGTTTTTCTCGGGTGTATCCCGCTCCAAACTGTTACACTCACTGGTTCGCTGAATATCCAATTTTCCCCTCAGTACAGGGAGACCCTCGCCATGTGAACTACTTTGCCTTCTCAGGCAGCTGCTTTTCACTGAGTTAATTGCATCCTCTTTGCTCATTTTCTGCTCCGAGTCGGGTAGCTATGTGTGGAATGTGTATTGACAAAAGTAGGATTGATTGGCGATATCCCGAAGATAAGGAAGTCTGCTGCTTGTGATGGAATAGATTTTTGTGAGCTACACTTGTAATCCTCACAGATTGTGGAAAGGCTCTGATCAACATCAGACTTATTGTTAGCTGATTGGCATTCTAGACCACTTGGCTGGAGAGTCCCAGCGAGTGTGAGTTCTCTCATTGCCACCCAAAGCGCTTTGTTGTAGCCTGTGTGTTTTGTGTGTGTGTTGCCCATGGTGTGTGTGTGTGTGTGTGTGTGAGTGACCTCCCTATAAGAATGTGTGTGATTAATGGTAGAGCTGTTGAAGTAATCTGTAGTGGTCTGGCTGTGTTGCGAGATGAGTGTTCTCCTGCTGAACGGCTGGCATGCATGCAGGCTGATTGATGAGGGGGAAATCTGTCAGTATGCCGGGCTGGGCTGTGGAGTAGGATTGTGTTGTATGAGGCTGGTGTGTGTCAGTGAGCTGGGCACCAGGACTGTTGTATGAAGCTGATGTGGGTTTTGCTCATGCAGAGTGGTGTGGTGGATGACGGTATGGTGTTTAGGGGTTGTGACACCAAATCCACGTTTACAGTAATTGATTGGCGACACAGTAGTTACAACATCCACATGATATCACAGTGGCGGTTGCACACAGGGCCGTACAGTTCCGCATGCTTCGGTTCGGCTCTCATAGTCCCATAAAAGACCCTCGCTTGAAAAAACAGAAAAAGCGGCAATAGTAGTAGGCCAGTCATACACACATCAGGGATGATAACTGGCCCTCCCCCCACCCCCCTCTCTCCCCCAGCTGGTAGTCAGCTGTGGTTAACCAGGCACTGGGGATGACAGAGTAGCCTGTGACCTTCACAGCATACCGTGCGGTGGGTGGTGCTGATTATGTCGTTTATCAGGGCACCATTAATCGTGTTTGTGCTTTCGGCCGGAGGGGTGGCCAGCAGCCATGAGGCCAAACCCTCGCCGGCCAGCGCAGCCTGACTGATAAGCTCTGCCATTGATTAGTTGCTGTGGGAGACTGATGGTGCCCACGTGGCAGGGACACTGGGTCAGCGCTGCGATCACCGGAGAAGGGGAGGGGCTGAATGTGTCCTCGCATGTAACCTTATTCACCTGGAATGAGCTGTTTTATAAATCAACGTGTGATACAAAACACGAAGCAGAAACACTGCTGCCCGGTATCCTAATCATTTCTCAGTTCCCCTCCAGTTAGGTAGTTCCCCTCATAACCCATAGTGTTCATCCCTGCCAGGCTGTCCTCCACTGGGACTGGGCCTGGGACTGAGTTGCTTTCTGTCAGACAATGGAAACTCAATGCAATTAATTAGGATCCCTGCATGGATAAGAGGGAAGACGTAAATATCTAAATGAGATTTAGCCCCTTCCCTGTATGCCCCCACTCTACCCTTACCCCACCTGGCGTGGCTTCATACCAGGAGGTGATTAGGTGGGATATAATTTGAGCTAGTGTGGCGTACCTACCGTACAGCAGCTCCCCCAGGGATAACCCACCAGGGATGAGCAGGAGGAAATGTTATGTTTACCCCACCCAACCTGTCATAGCGTGTTTGTGTGGGGAGGGGGGGTGGGTGTTTACCTCACCCACACCTGGCCCCTCAAACAGCCAAACACAGGGCTTTTTCCAGCCAAACAAAATGCACAGCTGACGACAGTGTGTTCCACTCCTCTCCTATGGGGCCAAGAAACAGAAAGTTGCCCATTCACCTGACAATACTCAATATATTGGCATATGTATTCATATCCAGATTTGTTAATGACAAGGTTTCAATAAGATTATTCAATTACTTAATACATTTGATTCAGATCTAGATTTTTGATTAGCTGTGTGTATGTATGGTGGTGGTGTTATTGATTGTTTTGGCTGAGAAGTAGAATTCCCTGAAGAACAGGTGTCTCTTCCCAGTTCCTTCACTTCAATGCATTGGTACTCTGATGCTTTTTCTTACTCTCCCCTCACAGGGAAGAAGACAGGAACATATTTGACTACTGCAGAGAAAACAACATAGAACACATTACCACGGCTATCAGTTCCAAGAAAGTGGATGTCAACGCAAAAGATGAAGAGGTAAGTGACATCCTGTCCTCTTTTTAAACAAAACATGTAATTCATCCCAAAACCTGCTCATTTGCAGTATGGTACAATATTCCCCCGTAGCTCCATTGTCTTTGGCCTCAAATGGACTATTAGTCCACGTGAACTCCTCACAGCAATATCTCAGATCTATGGGAGAAGCCCAGCTCTTTGACCCCAAATCTATTCATCTGCTCTTTATTCATTTATCACAGAGGGCAAATGCCTTAGTCCTTCTTTCATCACAGCAATTCTTCAAATGAGGAACCAGTTGGTGCATCAGCAGCCATGGCAGATGGTGTTCTTTGTGGGGCCACTCCAGCATTATTTACCAGTGGACTGCAGGTCCTCAATACAACCAGCAGAGGGCACTAGTGAAGTTCCATCCACCCCCTGAGGTGATTCATCTCAGATAGGCAACCAGCTGAGAGAGTAGAACTGGGACGATAAACCAAATATTGTCGACACCGACCATACCGACAACTTATCGGAGGCATTTTGCTGATATTGTTCATTATGATAAGTAGTCTACACTAGAGAAATGTGAAGTTTTTTAAATTAAATCATTTTGCTAATATGTGTGATTGCTAACGGGGCAATTGATGGCTACAACCATCAAACTAGTTGTAGTAGTTTAAAGGGTATAGTTATTGCATCAATTCAGGCTATTTTTAGAGAGAGAGAGAGAGAGGTCTGATTGAATAGATTAACATATCCTACCGTCTTCTCTCTTTGTTTAGGTACAAATTGGGGATAAATCTCGCTAGGTAGAAGTATAAACACAGCCTGGCTTTGTACATTTAACCTATGTTCAAGAGTCAACAGTAACAGCCACAGACTGTTCTTTTAAATACAGATTCATATTTTGCTATTTATATAATTCAAGTTTTGCTCTACCAAGAACCTTGTGTTCTCTACTTGCGCTAATTGGAATATGCCATAATTGAATGTCCCACTAGTATCCTCCAAAGTCATATCTAGAGACTGTATAAATGACTCTTGTTTCCACTGTTAACTGAAGTCTTCCAGTATTAGTGACTTAGTAGACTGTTCTGTTATATGTTTTCAGCCGTGGGGGGATATTGGCACTTTAATTCAGGGTGATCTGAGCCCGGGGGATGGCCTCTGACCCCTGGGGTGTCTGGTCCTTTGACCCCTGGTGTGGCTGGCCCTCTGACTCCCCTCCAGAGGCCAAAGGCATTAGTTGTAATGTACAGTGCAGGCGTGGGGCGAATGGGGAAATAATCCTAATGATGGGGAGGATAGATCAGGGTGCCCCGCCGTGTCCTTATGGCTCACTGAGGCCATCTCATTACTGTTGGGATGGTGGCATGGGGGCCATGCCGCAGGTATACATCATACACACCAGCCAAAAGCATGGGATCAATCACACATGCTGTGAGCAAGGCCCACACAGAAGCAGGACAAATGTTGCTTTCACTACACAGGAACAGACTGGTATTGTACAGCACTAGCTACACACTGGGTTGAGACACTGTACCATATGTCTAGTACACTTCCCAGAGCTGAACACAGGACTGATTCTAGACACTGACTAAAGTGACTAATATACCCCGGTACTGGAGAGTATGAATACAGTCTAGCCAGTCTTTACTAATAGAATCTCCCTCATGAATTTGTCTCCTTCACTCTCTGAATAATCATGAGATATGTTGTGTTTTTGCCTATTACTACTGTGTAATTGTATAGTGTACAAGCGACTGTCCCAGTAGACTCTATGGGTGAAGCGTCCCCACATCCATACAGGTCTCCACATGCCACTGAGAGAGAGACCACACCAGCACCTCTAACCACCAATCCCATTTACCCCAACAATGGAGGGCTGGATTTCATGTTGTAATACCGCCCAAGGAACTCCTCTTTCCCCTTTCTCTCTTTCTCTCAGGGACCAAATCCCCCCATTCAATTAGAGCCATTTGAGCTGACATGTCCCCTCCCACTAAGACTGAGGAGCAGGCAGCGACTGAGGAGAGTGCCCTTTTAGGCCCATGTAGACATGTCTGTTGTGTGTTACCGTGGGTGCGAGTCAAAGCACCTGTCACGGCTCCTAGAAGTGGTTAGTCCCCCACTAGACAGGGAGCCTGGCTTAGTGCTTTAGAACAGAGAGGTTCAGGCCATCCCTAACCTTCTATTATAAAACGTGCCAGCAGTGCTGATTCCTGGTGGATGATTTCCAGTAGGGTTTTCTTATTTTGTTGTTATCGCAGACAAATAAGAGTGCTATACGATAAATGGTTATTTCAAATATTTTTGGGGTCCATGAAAATGCTCTTTTATCCAACCAGACATCTTATTGGTGTACTTTTTGAGTGCACTGGGCAGTCTTTTTCTGAGAACCAATCCAGTAGAGAGGTTAAAGTGAAAGTTCACTCTTTTCCAAAACATAGTTCTCTTGAGAGTATATACAGAAAGTTCCGGAGTGGAATTAATACATGAGGAGAAACACTAACAAATAACACTCAGAGGGGCACACCAAAAACAGAGAAAAAACACAGCGGTATTTAGGCTCCCGCCTCTCTCATAAATATCAATTTCAACATACAGCCGTGGTGATCAATATAATTTAAGCAATAGAATAGGACTTAGAGAGTTTGCTTTATCTAATTGCCTAAACTGAAAAATGAGCTCCCTGTGGTGGTTGTATTAGAATGAGGGGTTTGGAGCTAAGGAGAGGAGGGGAGAGAGGATGTGGGGGCTGATCAAGGGGATGCTCTCGTTTTGTCCACAGCATCCCATCAATCAACTCTAAGGACTCTGTCGGCCATCTGCAATTTGTCCCTGAGCTCCGGGACCAGCCCCTCCACATCCCCAACCCCCCTACACACACTCATATATATACAGTGGGGAGAACAAGTATTTGACACACTGCCGATTTTGCAGGTTTTCCTACTTACAAAGCATGTAGAGGTCTGTAATTTTTTATCATAGGTACACTTCAACTGTGAGAGACGGAATCTAAAACAAAAATCCAGAAAATCACATAGAATGATTTTTAAGTAATTCATTTGCATTTTATTGCATGACATAAGTATTTGATCACCTACCAACCAGTAAGCATTCCGGCTCTCACAGACCTGTTAGTTTTTCTTTAAGAAGCCCACCTGTTCTCCACTCATTACCTGTATTAACTGCACCTGTTTGAACTCGTTACCTGTATAAAAGACACCTGTCCACACACTCATTCAAACAGACTCCACCTCTCCACAATGGCCAAGACCAGGGAGCTGTGTAAGGACATCAGGGATAAAATTGTAGACCTGCACAAGACTGGGATGGGCTACAGGACAATAGGCAAGCAGCTTGGTGAGAAGGCAACAACTGTTGGCGCAATTATTAGAAAATAGAAGAAGTTCAAGATGACGGTCAATCACCCTCGGTCTGGGGCTCCATGCAAGATCTCACCTCGTTGGGCATCAATGATCACGAGGAAGGTGAGGGATCAGCCCAGAACTACACGGCAGGACCTGGTCAATGACCTGAAGAGAGCTGGGACCACAGTCTCAAAGAAAACCATTAGTAACACACTACGCCATCATGGATTAAAATCCTGCAGCGCACACAAGGTCCCCCTGCTCAAGCCAGCGCATGTCCAGGCCCATCTGAAGTTTGCCAATGACCATCTGGATGATCCAGAGGAGGAATGGGAGAAGGTCATCTGGTGTGATGAGACAAAAATAGAGTTTTTTGGTCTAAACTCCACTCGCCGTGTTTGGAGGAAGAAGGATGAGTACAACCCCAAGAACACAATCCCAACCGTGAAGCATGGAGGTGGAAACAGCATTCTTTGGGGATGCTTTTCTGCAAAGGGGTCAGAACGACTGCACCGTATTGAGGGGAGGATGGATGGGGCCATATATCGCAAGATCTTGGCCAACAACCTCCTTCCCTCAGTAAGAGCATTGAAGATGGGTCGTGGCTGGGTCTTCCAGCAATGCAACGACCCGAAACACACAGCCAGGGCAACTAAGGAGTGGCTCCGTAAGAAGCATCTCAAGGTCCTGGAGTGGCCTAGCCAGTCTCCAGACATGAACCCAATAGAAAATCTTTGGAGGGAGCTGAAAGTCCGTATTGCCCAGCGACAGCCCCGAAACCTGAAGGATCTGGAGAAGGTCTGTATGGAGGAGTGGTCCAAAATCCCTGCTGCAGTGTGTGCAAACCTGGTCAAGAACTACAGGAAACGTATGATCTCTGTAATTGCAAACAAAGGTTTCTGTACCAAATATTAAGTTCTGCTTTTCTGATGTATCAAATACTTATGTCATGCAATAAAATGCAAATTAATTACTTTAAAATCATACAATGTGATTTTCTGGATTTTTGTTTTAGATTCCGTCTCACAGTTGAAGTGTACCTATGATAAAAATTACAGAACTCTACATGCTTTGTAAGTAGGAAAACCTGCTAAATCGGCAGTGTGTCAAATACTTGTTCTCTCCACTGTATATATGCTGGCATATATATACACACACACACACACAACACACACACACTCATACCCCTCCTGCTGGTGAGGAGGCAGAGCAGAGCTCATTCTGTCACCACCTCGTTTTCTAGTTGGGATCTGAAGGCTCTGAGTTATAAATTGTAGTGCATCATTATTATTTTTTTAAGTTGAGAAATCTATTGTGTAGTTAACTTTGTGGAGCCGTGCATAACAGAAGGGAATAGATGGTTCTATTAGAGGTGAGGAGGGATTGGGCCTCCATCCATCTCACTGAATGCTCCAGCAGGTCCCCACGCTGCATTTACATATCTCTGTGTGGTCAGACGCCCCACACACACTGTCACTATCCATGCCAGCTGTAGTCCATTCACTAGGCAACCTTACTAAGTACTGTACCTACCGGTAGTGCTTTAGTTTTCTTTCCCCTGTTGAGAAAATGTATCGTAGATCAAGAGTTAGGATTTACAATAGATAGTGTTAAGGTGTGTAAACAAGTACTGACATTTACTTTGAGGCTTTTACCTAAGACAACTTTTATATTTGATATCAGTATCTTGACTCCTCAACTCATTAGCTACTCCAATGATGGCTAACAATATCCGTTGCACTTTGAAGTACCTGCTCATGTATTGTATAATGTGTTAGTGCAGGAATAAAGAGGCACACCTCTTATGTGTGTTTCAGGGCCGGAATTTGCTGCACTGGACCTGTGACAGAGGACACAAAGACCTGGTGTCTGTGTTACTGCAAAACAGTGCTGGCATTAACAGTCAGCTGAGTCTCTCACACACATACACAGACATCTGGGGATAGGGATCAAGGGGCACTTGATGCAGAAGTTCATGGGGTTAGATATTTTAGGAGATTTAAAGATTTCTGTGAGATTCACAATTGTGTTAAGAGGGGCATGACACAGACACAGTGCACTCTGTCAACACCCCACCACACACCTCCAGATTACACAGTACACCCGGTCAACAGATGAGCACACACCTCCCAAAGACACACCTCCAGTTTATTTTACTACACACCAGAAAGTCAAACCTCTGTATCCATGGAGGCCTAGTTTCTGTGGCTGGCCCAGGGGACTAAAGGCCCGGTGACACACTCCCTAGAACCCTCTGAGCAGGTCTACTGTAATTCACTTTGTGATATCGACAAATCCCATGGGGTTTATCTAACACAGTAAGCAGGTAGACGTTGTTTAGTGACCTGGCTGTGGAGAGAAAAACCCTGAACGCCATTCAGGTTTAGAGGCAGGCAGCTTTGTCTTAAGCTGGCTGAACGATGCATTAATACTGTGATGCATACAGTTGTGGGACCAGGGGCTTTACTGCCCCACGGTAAAGACAAATCAATTGGAAGTAATCAGGCAAATTGTTTGCATTATACAACCCATATAATCAGAACATTTGCAAATGACTTTCTCTTTTTGGCCTTGAACCTTTTTTTGTGTGGATGAAAACCAGAGCGCCGGCTTATAGAGAATTATCTTGGTCTTCCTGGCAGTGGCTATGGTCATGGTTTACAATAAAACATTACTACTTAAATGGAGGCATGTTAAAGGCTGCATTGTAATTACAGAGAAGTGGAGTCTCTCTAAAGCCCATTGTAACATGCACTGTATTTAGCCTTCATTTATGAATAATAACAGTAGTTACAATGGCAGTACACTGATATAAATAAAAGTAGTTAAATATGGTCAAATCTAATACCTGTACATCTCTGGCATCTCGGATGAATTTCAGACACATGCTCTGGGAGTATGTGTGCAATATGCATAGCTATACACATGCATAATATTTCCTAGTGTAGGTACCAGTAAGTGTAATTGAATGGCAGACAGTCCTTATTAAGACCCAGTGTGAGAGGTCACTCTGCAGTCCCTCTCAGTCCATTAGGACCCCTACGGTCATGTCTAGATGGGATACAGCTTTTGTCAAATTGACATCAAAAGTTAATTTTACTTTTTTGCATTTTAGCTAACCTTAAACCTTTTCCTATCCTTAACCTAATTCTCCTAACATGCTGCATAAGTTCTCTTAAACCTGCCACGAAAGTCAATTTTGACAAAAGCTGTGTCCTTTCTAGACAAAACCAATCTTACTTCTGTGCTCAGAAGTACCCAGTCAGCTGCCTGAGGGTAGATAATAAGGCAACTGGATTTTTGCACCATAATTATTGAGATCAGGTTTAGGAGATGGCGTGGGGGTGGCCGAAAGGAAATACGACTAAATCATACAACCGTCTCTGCCAAATGATTATACAATGTAAACCCCACGTAACTTAGAGTTGATGGGATATAAAGCCTGCTACTTCTTATTACATTCTATTAGATTGCTGTTTTCAGTCACTTTCTGGCCATGCTGAACTAGACTAGATCCCTTGGATGCTACATGCCTTTTCGCTGTTAAACTGGCAAACATACATGTGGTAATAGTATCGTAGTAGGTATGTACAGTAGTAGGTTTGACATATACAGTGGGGTCTAAAATGATTGACACCCTTGATAAAGATGAGCAACAATGACTGTATCAAATAGATAATACAAAAACTGAGCTTTATTGTATGGTCCATACAATTATCTTTTATTCTAACACAATTGCTCAGAGAAATGGATTTTGTTTAACAAGTAAGATCATACCCCCCCAAGACATGCTAACCTCCGCTGTTATTGGTAATGGTGAGAGGTTAGCTTGTCGTGGGGGTATGATCTTTGACCTTCTAACTTTCTCACTCATCATTATTCATGATTCCATCAGGATTATCTGTAATCATGGTAGCATCCACATCAATGTACACGTGTTTAGAAACATATTTTATTCTTATTTATAATGAGTCACTCAAATTACACTACATTTATTTACCATTAATTACCATTTGGCAGAAAATAATCTGAAACACAACCAAAACGAACAGCAAATGCATCCAACAAGTTTGTAGAGTCACAAGCTTGATGTAGGGGGGATCTTTACATATCACAGATCTTTATTGTAAAGGGTCTTAACACTGTTTCCAATGCTTGTTCACTATCAGATGGTAGGCAATTAAGGTCACAGTTGTGAAATCTTAGGACACTAAAGAGGCCTTTCTACTGACTCTGAAAAACACCAAAAGAAAGATGCCCAGGGTCCCTGCTCATCTGCATGAACGTGCCTTAAGCATGAGGACTGCAGATGTGGCCAGGGCAATAAATTGCAATATCCGTACTGTGAGACGCCGCAGACAGCGCTACAGGATGGACAGCTGATTGTCCTCTCAGTGGCAGACCACGTGTAACAATACCTGCACAGGATCGGTACATCTGAACATCACACCTGCTGGACAGGTACAGGATGGCAACAACAACTGCCCGAGTTACACCAGGAACACACAATCCCTCCATCAGTGCTCAGACTGTCCGCAATAGGCTGAGAGAGGCTGGACTGAGGGCTTGTAGGCCTGTTTACATTTACATTTACATTTAAGTCATTTAGCAGACGCTCTTATCCAGAGCGACTTACAAATTGGTGCGTTCACCTTATGACATCCAGTGGAACAGCCACTTTACAATAGTGCATCTAAATCTTTTAAGGGGGGGGGGGGGGGGGTGAGAAGGATTACCTGTTGTAAGGCAGGTCCTCACCAGACATCACCGGCAATAACGTTGCCTATGGGCACAAGCCCACCGTCGCTGGAAAAGACAGGACTGGTCTTCGCTGACGAGTCACGGTTTTGTCTCACCAGGGGTGATGGTCAGATTCGCGTTTATTGTTGAAGGAATGAGCGTTACACCGAGCATGGTACTCTGTAGCGGGATCGATTTGGAGGTGGAGGGTCCATCATGGTCTGGGGCGGTGTGTCACAGCTTCATCGGACTGAGCTTGTTGTCATTGCCTGCAATCTCAATGCTGTGCGTTACAGGGCGGCAGGGTAGCCTAGTGGTTAGAGCGTTGGAATAGTAACCAAAAGGTTTCATGTTCAAACCCCCGAGCTGACAAGGTACAAATCTGTTGTTCTGCCCCTGAACAAGGCAGCTAACCCACTGTTCTTAGGCCGTCATTGAAAATAAGAATTTGTTCTTAACTGACTTGCCTAGTTAAATAAAGGTAAAATAAATCAAACAAATAAACAGGGAAGACATCCTCCCTCGTGGTAACCTTCCTGCAGGCTCATCCTGACATGACCCTCCAGCATGACAATGACACCAGCCATACTGCTCGTTCTGTGTGTGATTTGGAGGAAGAGTGGGGTAACATCTCACAGCAAGAACTGGCAAATCTGGTGCAGTCCATGAGGAAGACATGCACTGCAGTACTTAATGCAGCTGGTGGCCACACCAGGTACTGACTGTTACTTTTGATTTTGACCCCCAACTTTGTTGAGGGACAGATTATTCCATTTCTGTTAGTCACATGTCTGTGGAACTTGTTCAGTTTATGTCTGTTGTTGAATCTTGTTATGTTCATACAAATATTTCACATATTAAATTTGCTGAAAATAAGCACAGTTGACAGTGAGAGGACGTTTCTTTTTTTGCTGAGTTAGCATTGCCTTTAAATTGTTTAACTTGTGTCAAACATTTTGGGTACCCTTCCACAAGCTTCCCACAATAAGTTGGGAGAATCTTGGCCCATTCCTCCTGACAGAGCTGGTGTAACTGAGTCAGGTTTGTAGGCCTCCTTGCTCGCACACTCTTTATCAGTTCTGCCTACAAATGTTCTATAGGATTGAGGTCAGGGCTTTGTGATGGCCACTCCAATACCTTGACTTGGTTGTCCTTAAGACATTTTGCCACAACTTTGGAAGTATGCTTGGGGTCATTGTCCATTTGGAAGACCAATTTGCGACCAAGCTTTAACTTAGCCAAGAGTGTGCAAAGCTGTCATCAAGGCAAAGGGAGGCTACTTTGAGGAATCTCAAATATAAAATATATTTTGATTTGTTAAACACTTTTTTGGTCTCTACATGAGCACCCCCTTTGCTATGAAGCCCCTAAATAAGATCTGGTGCAACCAATTACCTTCAGAAGTCAAATAATTAGTTAAATAATCAAATCAAATCTAATTTTATTTGTCACATACACATGGTTAGCAGATGTTAATGCGAGTGTAGCGAAATGCTTGTGCTTCTAGTTCCGACAATGCAGTAATAACCAACAAGTAATCTAACTAACAATTCCAAAACTACTGTCTTATACACAGTGTAAGGGGATAAAGAATATGTACATAAAGATATATGAATGAGTGATGGTACAGAGCGGCATAGGCAAGATACAGTAGATGGTATTGAGTACAGTATATACATATGAGATGAGCATGTAAACAAAGTGGCATAGTTAAAGTGGCTAGTGATACATGTATTACATAAAGATGCAGTAGATGATATAGAGTACAGTATATACGTATACATATGAGATGAATAATGTAGGGTATGTAAACATTATATTAGGTAGCATTGTTTAAAGTGGCTAGTGATATATTTTACATAATTTCCCATCAATTCCCATTATTAAAGTGGCTGGAGTTGAGTCAGTGTGTTGGCAGCAGCCACTCAATGTTAGTGGTGGCTGTTTAACAGTCTGATGGCCTTGAGATGGAAGCTGTTTTTCAGTCTCTCGGTCCCAGCTTTGATGCACCTGTACTGACCTTGCCTTCTGGATGATAGCGGGGTGAACAGGCAGTGGCCGGGTGGTTGTTGTCCTTTGATCTTTATGGCCTTCCTGTAACATCGGGTGGTGTAGGTGTCCTGGAGGGCAGGTAGTTTGCCCCCGGTGATGCGTTGTGCAGACCTCACTACCCTCTGGAGAGCCTTACGGTTGTGGGCGGAGCAGTTGCCGTACCAGGCGGTGATACAGCCCGCCAGGATGCTCTCGATTGTGCATCTGTAGAAGTTTGTGAGTGCTTTTGGTGACAAGCCGAATTTCTTCAGCATTCTGAGGTTGAAGAGGCGCTGCTGCGCCTTCTTCACGATGCTGTCTGTGTGGGTGGACCAATTCAGTTTGTCTGTGATGTGTATGCCTAGGAACTTAAAACTTACTTCCCTCTCCACTACTGTTCCATCGATGTGGATAGGGGGGTGTTCCCTCTGCTGTTTCCTGAAGTCCACAATCATCTCCTTAGTTTTGTTGACGTTGAGTGTGAGGTTATTTTCCTGACACCACACTCCGAGGGCCCTCACTTCCTCCCTGTAGGCCGTCTCGTCGTTGTTGGTAATCAAGCCTACCACTGTTGTGTCGTCCGCAAACTTGATGATTGAGTTGGAGGCGTGCGTGGCCACGCAGTCGTGGGTGAACAGGGAGTACAGGAGAGGGCTCAGAACGCACCCTTGTGGGGCCCCAGTGTTGAGGATCAGCGGGGTGGAGATGTTGTTGCCTACCCTCACCACCTGGGGGCGACCCGTCAGGAAGTCCAGTACCCAGTTGCACAGGGCGGAGTCGAGACCCAGGGTCTCGAGCTTGATGACGAGCTTGGAGGGTACTATGGTGTTAAATGTTAAAGTCCACCTGTGTGCAATCTAAGTGTCACATGATCTGTCACATGATCTCAGTATATATACACCTGTTCTGAAAGGTGAATATATGGTGAATACATATGCACTCACCACTTTTCCATTTGATTTATTTTTGACATTTTTTACTGCAGAGGATATGTTCATTAGAGTTACCAGCCTCAGAAATTGCAGCCCAAATAAATGCTTCACAGAGTTCAAGTTACAGACACATCTCAACATCAACAGTTCAGAGGAGACTGTGTGTGATATCAGGCCTTCATGGTTGAATTGCTGCAAAGAAACCACTACTAAGGACACCAATAAGAAGAGACTTGCTTGGGCCAAGAAACACAAGCGATGGATATTAGACCGTGGAAATCTGTCCTTTGGCCTGATGTGTCCAAATGTGAGATTTTTGCTTCCAACTGGCGTGTCTTTGTGAAACGTAGGGTAGGTGAACGTGGAGGAGGTGTGATGGTGTGGGGGTGCTTTGCTGGTGACACTGTCTGTGATTTATTTACAATTCAAGGCACATTTAACCAGCATGGCTACCACAGCATTCTGCAGCAATACACCATCCCATCTGGTTTGCCCTTAGAGGGACTATCATTTGTTTTTCAACAGGACAATGACCCAACACACCTCCAGGCTGTGTAAGGGCCTCCACAATCACCCGACCTCAACCCAATTGAGATGGTTTGGGATTAGTTTGATGGCAGAGTGAAGGAAAAGCAGCCAACAAGTGTCCAGCATATGTGGAAACTCCTTCAAGACTGTTGGAAAAGCATTCCAGGTGAAGATGATTGAGAGAATGCCAAGAGTGTGCAAAGCTGTCATCAAGGCAAAGGGAGGCTACTTTGAGGAATCTCAAATATAAAATATATTTTGATTTGTTTAACACTTTTTTGGTCTCTACATGAATCCATGTGTTATTTTATAGTTTTGATGTCTTCACTCTTCTATAATGTAGAAAATAGTTTTTTTTAAACTTGAATGAGTAGGTGTGTAGTGGTTGTGTGTGTGTGTGTATATATATATGTGCAGTGAATTATAATATGTATAATGACATTCATCATTGGCAGACTATCATAGATTTTAAATTGTAAATGGTCCTGTGAATGTGAAAGGTCTCCACCGTTTTACGTTCTCACATTCCTTTTGTCTGTGTATGATAGGATGTTTGGTGTTGTTTTGGGGGGTATTGGATATCCCAGTAATCTGAACTGACCTCTGCCAACTGCCGTTAAATAAAGATAAAAGTGATTTATGTTTAATTTGTTGATTAAATAACAAACCAAAAAAAATGCGTTCAGTGAAAATCGTTGAAAATTAATCAACTGATTGTTTCAGTGGATGTCCAAACCTGGTAACCTGCATTATGGGCTGTTTGATTCTAATCTGGGATCAGAAGGGACTACAATAGGTAGCTCTGTCCATGAATACCCAGATCAACTGTATACCACCTGTCACCAGCAGAATGCCTCACACTGGCCCTTAACCACCACTGCTTCTCTACTGCACTTTAACAAATGAACCCCAGAAACTGGGCCGGGTGGCAGAAGTAGGGTACCGTGTTTGTGATGTCAGAAGCATAACTCAGTTATTTTATGTGGGCTGACATTTAGTGTACTGCATTGTAATAAAGGCACATCAAAATATCCTCAAAAGTCCATTATTTGTGAGGAGAGATAAACATGATCATTCAGTTTACAGGAATTTAAAAGTTGAAAAAAGTCCTTAAGAGTCTTGATGCATCCGGGCGTCAATCTAAGTAACATAATAAATCCGTCAGTTTAAGCTAAAGATATCTCCATCTGCCTATGTCGGCCTTCCTTACAGTATGGAAGGTCGCAGAGCTATAGCGGTGTTTGTCAGACCATGAAAACGACTGTAGCGTCTGAACAGACGCCTACAAACGAATACCACTCTATGGAAATGGGAGACTCGCGAACACACAATGTTATCCTTTTTGTTATTTCATAGTCTTCACTCTTATTCTAAAAATAAGAAAAACCCTTGAATGAGGTAGGTGTGTCCAACCTTTTGACTGGTACTTTATATGTTTTTTATTTTCGTGATGGAAAAACGCTTTCAGTTTGATCTTAAAGGATGCAGAAAGATATAGAGTATGACAGATATAAAGTATGCAGAAAAGATAATGGACCTACAGTGCATTCGGAAAGTTTTCGGGCCCCTTGACTTTTTCCACATTTTGTTACATAATGATGAAGTAAAAACAGTTTTTTAGACATGCTGGCAAATGTATTACATTTTTTGTTTGTTTAAATATCTAATTTACATAACTATTCAGGCCCTTTGCTTTGAGAGTTTGAAATTGAGAACAGGTGTATCCTGTTTCCATTGATCATCCTTGAGATGTTTCTACAACTTGGAGTCTACCTGTGGTAAATTCAATTGATTGGACGTGATTTGGAAAGGCACACACCTGTCTATATGAGGCCCCACAGTTGACTGTGCATGTCAGAGCAAAAACCAATCCATGAGGTCGAAGGAATTGTCTGCAGAGATCAGAGACAGGATTTTGTGTCAGATCTGGGAAAGGGTACCAAAACATTTCTGCAGCATTGAAGGTCCCCAAGAACACAGTGTCCTCCATCATTCTTAAATTGAAGAAATTTTGAACCACTCAGACTCAGGGAGGTGACCAAGAACCCGATGGTTACTATGACAGACCTCCAGAGTTCCTCTGTGGAGATGGGAGAGCCTTTCAGAAGGACACACATCTCTGCAATACTCCACCAATCAGGCCTTTATGGTAGAGTGGCCAGACGGAAGCCACTCCTCAGTAAAAGGTACATGACAGCCCGCTTGGAGTTTGCCAAAGGGCACCTAAAGGACTTTCAGACCATGAGAAACAAGATTCTCTGGTCTGATGAAACCAAGATTGAACTCTTTGTCCTGAATGCCCAGTGTCACGTCTGGAGAAAACCTGGCAGCATCATGTTGTGGGGATGTTTTTCAGTGGCCGGGACTGGAAGACTAGTCAGAAAGAAGGGAAAGATGAACGGAGCAAAGTACAGAGAGATCCTTGATGAAAACCTGTTCCAGAGTGCTCAGGACCTCAGACTGGGGTGAAGGTTCACCTTCCAACAGGACAACGACCCTAAACACATAGCCAAGACAACGCAGGAGTGGCTTCGGGACAAGTCTCAACCAGAGCCCGGACTCGAACCTAATCGAACATCTCTAGAGAGACCTGAAAATACGCTCCCAATCCAACCTGACAGAGCTTGAGAGGATATGCAGAGAGGGATGTGAGAAACTCCCCAAATACAGGTGTGTCAAGCTTGTAGCGTCATACCCAAGAAGTCTGTAGTCACTGCCAAAGGTGCTTCAACAAAGTACTGAGTAAAGGGTCTGAATACTTATGTAAATGTGATATTTCTGTTTTGTTTTATGTATAAAAACCTATTTTTGCTTTGTCATTATGGAGTATTGTTTGTAGATTGATGGGGGGGGGATTATTTAATCCATTTAAGAATAAGGCTGTAACAAAATGTGGAAAAGGCAAGGGGTCTGAATACTTTCCGAATGCACTGTGTGTATATATATACATTTTATTTAATCCCCCCCCCTTTTACTCCCCAATATCGATTTTGTCTCATCTCTGTAACTCCCCAACGGGCCGCTAGAGCGTGATGAGCCAAGGAAAGCCCCCCCCCGGCCAAACACTCCCCTAACCCGGATGACGCTGGGCCAATTGTGCGTTCCCTATGGGACTCCCGATCGGTTGTGATACAGCCTGGGATCGAACCCGGATCTGTAGTGACACCTCTAGCACTGCAATGCCTTAGACCACTGCAACACTTGGGAGGCCCTTGCATCTTTATTTTTATCTTTGAGAACTAATAATCACCAAAATAAAATCTAGACAGTCGGTGATGATTGAAAATTCCCAAAACAATGATTTTAGCAGTATTCATTTTGTTATTTTGTTGGACCAAAAGAACACAGCATTAGCCATGGCAAATGCATATAATTCCAGGAAACGTAAAGGGTTCTATCATCTCCATTGCAGAATATATATAACCACAGGAAATTTGCTTTAAATCTGCAAAGTTTTCTCTGAGCTGCATGGCAAAATGTGTAGAATTGCAGGAAATTTGCTTTTAAATGCAATCATGTCTCTACACTGCCAAGATGGGGACCTCTAAAATGTTCCTAAATAATTGTACACGCTGACGGGCCGACCATGCTCATTGCCACGCCCCTGCAAAACCCCCTGCCACGCCCACCACCTAAGCCACTTTTTGATCCAGGAAAAACTTTGATTGCTATGTGCACAGCCACTCTCACTAAAGTAAATAAGGCTTTAAGAGTCCTTTTCATTGGTCAAGGCTCAGACATCCTGGCCTCCCCTTTGGGATTTTGTGTCAAACAAACAAGCAGCAATCTGGCTGTGGGCTGGCTGGCTGGGGAATGGGCTGTAGTGGGATATGCAGGTAGCAACAAAAACACAATTTAAGACTTAAGCTAGGCTGATTACAGATCGAAAACATGTAAACAATGTGGGAGGATTGGAATTGGGCAGATTTAATCTCATAAAAAGGGTGTGAGGGTAAGGTAAGGGTAAGAAACAATCACAAATAGAAACAGTTTGAAGAGAAAGAGGCAAAAAAGTAGAGGGAGGAAGAGAGGCGGAGGGGCAAGGCAGGAGGAAGACTACAGTGAGGTGAAGTGAAAGAATCTGCAATTTATATTGGTAGGTTGTAAATTCAGTTTGTTGGGCTGGATTAAATCATCTCCATCCTGAATCTAGTCCTGTCCTCTGCATGTGGTTTGTGACAGTGGCTGTCCCTGTGTGTGCATGGCTGGCTGAGCTGGGGACTGTGTGTGTGGCTCTTTACTTTGTATTAAAACAACATGATCCATGAGACGCAGAGGGTGATTCCCAGCACCACTAATTCTAATTAATCCACTCCAGGCCTTGGCCACGCCGGTCTAAAGCGCTCGCAGTCTATCAGATAGAAATTCATAACTTAATTGAGGTCAAAGCCGAGAGCCGAGAGAACAAAAGTCTCTGGCTGGGACCAGGTAGATCAATAGTAATAAATATCTGGCTGGGCTACAACTAGTTCATGGCCACGCATTATGTGGGACAGACAGTGGCATCACAGGGCAGAGGGACAAGAGGGGACGGAGGAAAGGTGGGGGGGCTCTATGTTGGTGTCCTATCTCCTAGAGGGTTTCTGTACTTCACTGTTGGCTGCAACTGCAGATTGACTAGGGAAGTAGTTTTGGTAGTTCTTACTCTGACGTATAGACATTCACATCAGACTACTCTTCTACCACACTTGGTATTGAGTGCTGATTGGCAGGTCAGCGTGCACGTCAGCAACAAGGGCTGTGTGTGTGTTTGATTTGTGATTCCGTAAGTGTTCTTTTTCTGTACGACCTCTTAGACTATAAACACATTGATTTGATATTGATGTGAGGAGAAATGAAATCTTTGCTAAGTGCTTAAGTGCCCCCTGGCCTGAATACATATTTAGTGTCAATGTAGTGGATTGTTTATATGGCTAGATAGGGACCATGGCAGTTTGTTGGGTTGTGTGAAGACGAGCAAAACATTCTCAGACAATATCTGGACCGTGATGCATGTTTTGCTATAGCTGTTGTGTGTCAGAATCACACTTGAGAAATAGCTTTGTCTGTATGGCTTTATTGTGTGTATTATTTTTTCGTGACTTTAGTTTCATTAATCGGATGACTGTTATTTATCTAATCAACTAACTATGTTTAATTGTTACCTGATTTTAAATTAATCATGTAACAATTAACTCATTAGTATTTGGGGCACCACGAGAGCGGTTGTTTAAACAGTTACTATCTCCCAAATTAAAATCTAAAAATCTTTACCTATCACATTCATAGAACAGTCAACGTATTAATCATAACCTCGTATCATATCATTATTCTGAACAGTCGTAACCTCCTGCATCTGCAAAACCCCAGCCTTACTTATGATTCAGTACTACACAAATTGGTTAAATTATTTCTTTACTAGCCAAGTAAATGATTTTACAGGATAAACATACATACACACTTAATACATTAGAAACAGGTCCCTAGCGGACTGACACAATATGGCGGCTTGTTACAAAGGAGATGAAGAGAGAGAGAGACAGAGACAATTAACGTTGGTACATTTTATAAATTACTCTCACAGTAATCATATAGTTTGCACACAAACCGCCTCCCATTTGGAGTAAGAAATCATGAATGTATTTACGTGTAAATGTCTTGGTTCGCCGTGGATCTCTGTCGGAATTCTTGGAAACGGTGTTGGGCCATTCCGCGGCACACTTGTAAGACTACAATTGTCCAAAAGGGGTCCCCACCCATCTCTTCTACCGTTGCTCTCCTCTGCCGTCACCCGGCATCTGGCAACCCGTGGTGTAGTCCTGAACAGAACTACAGAGCTCACTCTGCTTCCACTCGCTCTGGAAGATGATTTTTTGAAGATAGGCTAGCCAGCTGTGTCGATGGTTCTCATTGGCGTGATAAGAGGAGTGCACTCCTGTGATTTGAGAAGAGTAGTAGAATGGTCCGACTTAAATTCGCTTTTGTAGATACTTTACTTAGGACAGCTAATCAGCCGTACCAGTGATTGTCCGGGAGGTGACGTTATTGTCTCTACCTTGAGATTTCAGAGTTCAAACCACTTTGGACGTGAGCTGCAGCTCAACTCCTCTCTGGTCTGATATGGTAATTCTTAACCCATCATTTTATACAGTTCTTCAAAGGGGGCGGTTTGTGAGGCTGACACACACTCTGACCTCACTCAAGTGGGCGGTGACTACTTACTTGTACAAAGTTATAAAAACAATTTCCTCTTATAGTTTCTAAGATCACATCCCTCTCTTAACAAAAACACGTTCATCATTTTTATTATTATTTCATACACAAAGTAAAGGATGGAAACTTCGTACATATAGTTGATATACTTTCCAAGTTACAGTATATCCTTTATAACATTTTTAATGATGTCACAAAATAACACCCAAACCGACATTAGTGGTCTTTGGAATGGTCGCCTCTGACCATTCCCCACATTCTATGTTAGAAATATTGTTCCAGTATTAACTTTAGAATGTGGTAGAGTTTTGGCGGGAAAATGTCTGTATAGACAAAGGCACATTCCTTGGTGAGTATTGGAGAGGGATGTTCTCTCCTTGATTTACAACAGGGTTTGAGCGGTCAACCCCCCACCAGTTCCCTCCTCCCCCCTCTGTGGGTTGAAGTCATCCATTGCCAAGCTGACCTGACCTATTTGGATCCTCACAGAGCAGTCGTGACACTTTGATTGTAGGTTCCTGATCACAGTGGTCTCTTTACAGTAAGAGAGTAAATCAAGCTCATTGCAAGGCTCTAAGAATAGGGATCATTTATTGTACAGAAGCCTTCTGGCTGTAGATTTAAGTACTGTATGATGACAATAATGACATTCTCACAGTGTCTTACTGTGAACAACTCTTCTCTCCCAGTAAGTCAACTGTGTTTTACTCTTTGTCTTATTGAAAGTTTGCTGCACCGTCCTAGTTAGTGGCAATGCAGTGTAATTTTGAAACTGTAATGTAATGTGAATAGAAATGCATCACAGCTTTGTACCCGGCCTCAGCTGTGTGAAGCTAGACTGTAGAGCAGGGATCATCAACTAGGTTCAGCCGCGTATGGTCAGGGGGCCGGAACCTAATTACAAATCATTTGTAGACTGCAAATTGATCGCAAGAAACTCAAACAGGTTTAATATTTGACTAAAACATGTATCATTTCAAAACTTGCTTACGTTTGTGTGCAATCACATGTCTCTCTTACAGTGGGGCAAAAAAGTATTTAGTCAGCCACCAATTGTGCAAGTTCTCCCACTTAAAAAGATGAGAGAGGCCTGTACTTTTCATCATAGGTACACTTCAACTATGACAGACAAAATGAGAAAAGAAAATCACATTGTAGGATTTTTTATGAATTTATTTGCAAATTATGGTGGAAAATAAGTATTTGGTCACCTACAAACAAGCAAGATTTCTGGCTCTCACAGACCTGTAATTTCTTCTTTAAGAAGCTCCTCTGTCCTCCACTCGTTACCTGTATTAATGGCACCTGTTTGAACTTATCAGTATAAAATACACCTGTCCACAACCTCAAACAGTCACACTCCAAACTCTACTATGGCCAAGACCAAAGAGCTGTCAAAGGACACCAGAAACAAAATTGTAGACCTGCACCAGGCTGGGAAGACTGCATCTGCAATAGGTAAGCAGCTTGGTTTGAAGAAATCAACTGTGGGAGCAATTATTAGGAAATGGAAGACATACAAGACCACTGATAATCTCCCTCGATCTGGGGCTCCACACAAGATCTCAAAATGATCACAAGAACGGTGAGCAAAAATCCCAGAACCACACGGGGGGACCTAGTGAATGACCCGCAGAGAGCTGGGACCAAAGTAACAAAGCCTACCACACTACGCTGCCAGCGACTCAAATCCTGCAGTGCCAGACGTGTCCCCCTGCTTAAGCCAGTACATGTCCAGGCCCCGTCTGAAGTTTGCTAGAGAGCATTTGGATGATCCAGAAGAAGATTGGGAGAATGTCTTATGGTTAGATGAAACCAAAATAGAACTTTTTGGTAAAAACTCAACTCGTCGTGTTTGGAGGACAAAGAATGCTGAGTTGCATCCAAAGTACACCATACCTACTGTGAAGCATGGGGGTGGAAACATCATGCTTTGGGGCTGTTTTTCTGCAAAGGGACCAGGACGACTGATCTGTGTAAAGGAAAGAATGAATGGGGCCATGTGTCGTGGGATTTTGAGTGAAAACCTCCTTCCATCAGCAAGGGCATTGAAGATGAAACGTGGCTGGGTCTTTCAGCATGGCAATGATCCCAAACACACCGCCCGGGCAACGAAGGAGTGGCTTCGTAAGAAGCATTTCAAGGTCCTGGAGCGTCCTAGTCAGTCTCCAGATCTCAACCACATAGAAAATCTTTGGAGGGAGTTGAAAGTCCGTGTTGCCCAGAAACAGCTCCAAAACATCACTGCTCTAGAGGAGATCTGCATGGAGGAATGGGCCAAAATACCAGCAAGAGTGTGTGAAAACCTTGTGAAGAATTACAGAAAATGTTTGACCTCTGTCATTGCCAACAAAGGGTATATAACAAAGTATTGAGAAACTTTTGTTATTGACCAAATACTTATTTTCCACCATAATTTGCAAATAAATCCATTAAAAATCCTACAATGTGATTTTCAGGATTTCTTTTCTCATTTTGTCTGTCATAGTTGAAGTGTACCTATGATGAAAATTACAGGCCCCTCTCATCTTTTTAAGTGGGAGAACTTGCACAATTGGTGGCTAACTAAATACTTTTTTGCCTGTATGTGTGGGAATACTTGGGAACAGATTTCCAAAATTGGAGCTGATTTCCTTTTATTTTTATGTCCGTCAATGCTCTGAAAACATGGGGGGACAAATGAAACCACCCGTGGGTAAATTCAGGCCCACGGGGCGCCAGTCGGGGAACCCTGCTGTAGACCACGGACATTAGGTCAGGTATTGAAGCCATGTTCCTGGTCTATCCAAAGCCAGGGTCTGTTTTTATCAGAGCAATACAGCCCAGTGAACATTCTCATCTCTGTCCTCCACCTCGGTGTCAACTGCCTTGGTTATTAAACTAGTAAACACACACGGGCAACAGCGCCTGATTGAAATTCTATGGCTGGAGCATTATTACAGGTTTGTATCCCTCCCCCTTCCCAGCACGGCCTCCCATAACAAATGGCGCAGTCATCAGAGTCATAACAAATATCTAACAGAGTTTGTCATAACGGTGTGTGTGGGGGAGGATAAGAGAGGGGAAAAGGGGGAGGGGAGGGTCGTTGCCTGCTGCATGAGAATGGCAGTGTTCTCGCATATGCAGGAATAAGTTTCATCTGCAGCTACTGTGTGCAGGTCATACACCCATGTACAGATGTTTAAGAAAGCCAGCACGGTTTCCGATCTTTTAATAGGGCCATTGACAAACAAATTAATTGTCCCTGTTTTTAATATGGTTTCTTTACCTTGGCTAAAGGTAATTGCCCTGTTTTGTGGAAGCACGTTTTTTGTGTGTGCTTTTTAAAAATAAAAGCAGAGAGGTATTCAGAAACTCAGTTTGACAGCTCTTTACATATGGTGCCAACAGAGGTGAATCATAGGAGTTGTAATAAGCAAA
The DNA here is from genome assembly GCF_034236695.1 of Oncorhynchus nerka. NCBI lineage: Eukaryota > Metazoa > Chordata > Actinopteri > Salmoniformes > Salmonidae > Oncorhynchus > Oncorhynchus nerka. Next base: position 65,590,375 of record NC_088419.1, on the reverse strand, counting down.
CGTTTACTTTGTGTAGGGTATTACAATATTATGTCTTATATGCATTAGCAACCGTTGTAAAGAACCACTCTGCTCAGCCACACACAGACGTATAGAGTGAACTTACACCACTCATACAGAATATTTGACATTTATACCTGCTAGCAGGGGTTATATGGCATATGTTTAAATGAAAGTAAAACGGCCACACAACCATTTTAAAAGTCCCAATAGGATGATGCACAGATATGGATTTATTGTATGAAGCACTGTGTAAAGAAATAGCTACTTGACTCATATTCCTGCTGCAGGTAAAAAATGAAGTCCCTCTTTGTTGCGTTGTAGCTACCCATCTTATTGGCTTCTCACAATTTGTAAACTCAACAATTTTAGTAAATATTTTTTAACCATCCACATAAAAATTGCTCTGAACATTATTAAAGCTGTCCTCAGCTGCATACTGATGGAGAGAGAAAGCAAAGTGACCTTTTCGAGTCCAGTTTGTACACACTGCTGCTTTATAGGTCTCTCCCAAATGCCTGCTTGCCTGGCCATACATTTTCATAATACACTCTTTTATGTATTTATTTGATATATTTATTTTTAAACATCACTGATGATCCACTCGACTAGGAGCTCACCAATGTTAATTCTCTGCCACTCTCTCCCATGCTAGAATGCTTAATGGATTCTAAGGTGTCCCTCGGGGAGCAAGCAAGAGCCGTGGGAGAGGAGGGGACAAAAGGAGGGAGGGGGGGGCAGAGAGAAATTAACCCCAGTCTATGGTTTTAATCAACCTCAATCTGAATATCAAAACACACATAGATACCCAATAAATAGTTCCTAGCAGACATTGTTGGAAGGATCCATTCCCAAACTTTCAGTTGATTAGGGAGCTGAGAAGAGCATCAGACCTCAAGGCCACAGATACAAACGTCTCAGTTTAACTACGTGGAGTGGTCTTGGCCATTTGCGAGGGGCGGCAGGCACCTCAAGGACACTTTGGGGAAGCGCTAATTTGCACCAGCATAGTAGCGTGCACACGCTGAATGGCAAGGTTAACACTCACTGCACAGGGAGGTGGCCCAGATTCAATTAGGGGTGCCCCTGTCTCCTGATCCTTTTAACACTGGATTCCCAGCTCCCTCAGACACACACAGAGGTAGATCCACACACACATACAGTGCCTTCAGAAATGATTCATACCTCTTGACTTATTCCACATTTTATTGTTACAACTTGATTTCAAAATGTATTAAATAGATATTTCTTCTCACCCATCTACACACAATCTACACCCATCCATACATCTACACCCCAAAAGGAAAACATGTCTTTAGAAATTTTAGCACATTTATTGAAAATGAAATGCAGAAATATCTCATTTACATAAGTATTCACACCCCTGAGTCAATACATGTCAGAATCACCTTTTGCAGTGATTACAGCTGTGAGTCTATCTGGGTAAGTCTCGAAGACCACCTGGATTCGATCCCAGGCTGTGTCACAGGTTAAGCAAGCAGTGTATCAAGAAGCAGTACGGCTTGGCACGGTCGTGTTTCGGAGGACGCATGACTCTCGACCTTTGCCTCTCCCGAGTCCGTAGGGGAGTTGCAGCGATGGGACAAGACTGTAGCTATCAAATGGGGAGAAAAAAGGGGTAAATGTACAAAAAATAAGTAAGTTGGTTGTCGATCATTCCTTGGCAGCCATTTTAAAGTCTTGCAATAGATTTTCAAGTAGATTTAACTCAAAAGTGTAGCTAGGCCACTCAGGAATATTCAATGTCGTCTTGGTAAGCAATTCCAGTGTTTACCTGTGTTTTAGGTTATTGTCCTGCTGAAAGGTACATTTGTGTCCCAGTGTGTCTTGGAAAGCAGTCTGAAGGATTTTGCATGTGCTTAGCTTTATTTTGTCTATTTTGGTCCTAAAAAAACTCCCTAGTCCTTGATAATGAAAAGCATAGCCATCACCATGCTTAAAAATATGAAGAGTGGTACTCAGTGATGTGCTGTGTTGAATTTGCCCCAAACATAACGCTTTGTATTTGCCACATTTTTGAAAGTTTTACTTTAGTGCCTTATTGTAAACAGGATGCATGATTTATTATGTACAGGCTTCCTTCTTTTCACTCTGTCATTTAGGTTAGTATTGTGGTGTAACTACAATGTTGATCCATCCTTAGTTCTCCTATCACAGCCCTTAACCTGTTTTAGTCACCATTGGCTTTCCTCTCCGGCAACCGAGTTAGGAAGGAAGTCTCTTTGTAGTGACTGGGTGTATTGATACACCATCCAATGTGTAATTAATAACTTCACCATGCTCAAAAGGTTATTCAATGTCTGCTTTTTTATTTTGACCCATCTACCAATAGGTGCCCTTCTTTTGCGAGCTATGGAAAACCTCCCTGGTCTGTGTTTGAAATTCTTTGCTATACTGAGGGACCTAACAGATTATTGTATGTGTGGGGTACAGCGATGAGGTAATCATTAAATAAATCTTGACACTATTATTGCACACAGAGTCCATGCAACGTATTATGTGACTTGTTAAGCACATTTTTACTCCTGCACTTATTTAGGCTTGCCATAACAAAGGGGTTCAATACTTATTGACTCAAGATCAAATCTCCATTTATATTTTAAGTTCAGGCTGTGTAACACAGCAACATTTTGAAAAAGACAAGGGTTGTGAATACTTTTGAAGACACTGTACACACACAGAATAATAGTAGAGAGAATGATTTATTTCAGCTTTTATTTATTTTATCACATTCCCAGTGGGTCAGAAGGATACATACACTCAATTAGTATTTGGTAGTATTTGTCTTTACATTGTTTAACTTGGGTCAAACGTTTCGGGTAGCCTTCCACAAGCTTTCCACAATAAGTTGGGTGAATTTTGGCTCATTCATCCTGACAGAGCTGGTGTAACGGAGTCAGGTTTGTAGGCCTCCTTGCTCACACACGCTTTTTCAGTTCTGCCCACAAATGTTCTAAAAGATTGAGGACAGGGCTTTGTGATGGCCACTCCAATACCTTGACTTTTTTGTCCTAAAGCCATTTTGTCACAAATTTGGAAGTATGCTTGGGGTCATTGTCCATTTGGAAGACCCATTTGCGACCAAGCTTTAACTTCCTGACTGATGTCTTGAGATGTTGCTTCAATATATCCACATAATGTTACTTCCTCATGATGCCATCTATTTTGTGAAGAGCACCAGTGCCTCCTGCTGCAGAGCACCCCAACAACATGATTCTGACACCCTTGTGCTTCATGGTTGGGATGTTGTTCTTCAGCTTGCAAGCCTCCCCCTTTATCCTCCAAACATAACGATGGTCATTATGGCCAAACAGTTCTATTTTTGTTTCATCAGACCAGAGGACATTTCTCCAAAAAGTACGCTCTTTGTCCCCATGTACAGTTGCAAACTGTAGTCTGGCTTTTTTATGGTGGTTTTGGAACAGTGGCTTCTTTCTTGCTGAGTGGCCTTTCAGGTTATGTCGATATAGGACTCGTTTTACTGTGGATATAGATACTTTTGCAACTGTTTCCTCCAGCATCTTCACAAGGTCCCTTGCTGTTGTTTTGTGATTGATTTGCACTTTTCTCACCAAAGTATGTTCATCTCTAGGAGACAGAACGCGTCTCCTTCCTGAGCAGTATGACGGCTGCGTGGTCCCATGGTGTTTATACTTGTGTACTATTGTTTGTACAGATGAACGTGGTACCTTCAGGTGTTTGGAAATTTCTCCCAAGGATGAACCAGACTTGTGGAGGTCTACATTTTTTTATCTGAGGTTTTTGACTGATTTCTTTTGATTTTCCCAAGACGTCAAGCAAAGAGACACTGAGTTTGAAGGTAGGCCTTGAAATACATCCACAGATACACCTCCAATCGACTCAAATGATGTCAATTAGCCTATCAGAAGCTTTTAAAGCCATGACATGGCATTTTCCAAGCTGTTTAAAGGCACAGTCAACTTAGTGTATGTAAACTTCTGACCCACTGGAATTGTGACACAGTATGTTAGAAGTGAAATAATCTGTCTGTAAACAATTGTTGGAGAAATTACTTGTGTCATGCACAAGTAAAACCGACTTGCCAAAACTATAGTTTGTGAACAAGAAATTTGTGGAGTGGTTGAAAAAATGTGTTTTAATGACTCCAACCTAAGTGTATGTAAACTTCCGACTTCAACTGTACACGCTCACACAGTGGTGTAAAGTACTTAAGTAAACATACTTTAAAGTACTACTTTTACTTCACTACATTCCTAAATAAAATAATGTACTTTTTACTCCATATATTTTCCCTGACACCCAAAAGTACTCGTTACATTTTGAATGCTTAGCAGGACAGGAAAATGGTCCAATTCATGCACTTGTCGCGAGAACATCCCTGGTCATCCCTACTGCCTCTGATCTGGCAGACTCACTAAACAGAGAACATCCCTGGTCATCCCTACTGCCTCTGATCTGGCAGACTCACTAAACAGAGAACATCCCTGGTCATCCCTACTGCCTCTGATCTGGCAGACTCACTAAACAGAGAACATCCCTGGTCATCCCTACTGCCTCTGATCTGGCAGACTCACTATAAACAGAGAACATCCCTGGTCATCCCTACTGCTTCTGATCTGGCAGACTCACTAAACAGAGAACATCCCTGGTCATCCCTACTGCCTCTGATCTGGCAGACTCACTAAACACAACTGCTTCATTTGTTAGTGTTGGAGTGTGACCGTGGCTATCCGAAATAAAATGTTTAAAAAAATATACAATGATGCTGTCTAGTTTGCTTAATATAAGGACTTTGAAATAATTGATACTTGTACTTTTACATTTGATTACTTAAGTATATTTAATCAATTATATTTACTTTTGACACTTAAGTATATTTAAAACCAAATACTTTTAGACTTTTACTCAAGTAGTATTTTACTGGGTGACTTTCACTTTTACTTGAGTCATTTTCTATTAAGGTATCTTTACTGTTACTCAAGTATGACAATTGGGTACTTTTTCCACCACTTCGCACACACAAACACACACACACACAAATACACACAATCATAAAAATCAAAGCTGCTGTCTCTTTACAAGAAAATCATGGATATTCGGTTTTAAAAAATACATACAATTCATGCTCTCCATAACATAGAAAGAGCAATGACAGTGCCGACCTGCACTCCTGTGTTGAACGGCAAACAGACATGTACAGTGGAGTGTCATTGTCGGTTCAGCCCATCAGTGTGCTGTATGTGCCCTGTGATCTGCTTCCATGGAATACAGTACCATAAAGAAAACAGACAGTACCATAGAGAACCCAGTGTCTTGCATCAGGTCGTGAGAGACTGGATCAGCCCGTTCTCCTCTGTCTTTATGGGACTCTGATTAATGGCACCTGCTCATCATAATGCTATCTGCATATGAATGGCTGAGGGTTCAATCGATTCTCCCTTCACAAGTCCCACTGCAGGCCCTGGAGACACCTGAGCCTTTCTCCCCTCTCTCTCCCTTCTCTCCAGCACCATTGTCATTATAAAAGTCAGCTGCAGCTGTATGCATTGATCATAAATCATAATTGCATGTCCATTTTTCCCACTTGTTTAATGTGCCTGTCAGGGACAGTTGAGGGAGAGGGGGTGGAGAGTGGAATGGGGGGTTTAGAGTGAGATTTAGCTGCAATAGAGAATGGTGTTAAAGGATAAAAATCCCACAATGGCTTTCAGCACAACTACCATATGCCGTTGCCGGATTTCTGTGGTATGAAAACAAGAAAGCTTTTAGTGGCTGGCCATAGAGAGAACAAGCCCTGCCTGCTGCCTCATATGCTGCAGCAGGTTCTACAGATGGCAGTGGATTTCAGAGGGATTTTTCTCTACAGAATCTGTGTCTGGCTCACGTAGACACAAACCTACTTTGCTGTGATGGACTGGAAAGACCTTGTTCTGTAACCCTTTCAACCCCTATTCGTGTCTCTCTCTCATTTTCTCCATGTTTCTTATCTCTATTTCCATGTTTCTCTCTGTTTTATCATCTCTTTCAGGGTCTTCACGTCTATCCGTCTTATTTCTCTCTCTGTCTGTGGACTCTTCCCTCCCCCCATGCTACTAGAAAGGGAAATTCCAGCACTCCCCTCCAAGGGTAGTCTGATTGGAGCATCCTCCAGGGTTTTGGCTGCTACAAACAAATAGATTAACAGAGATGGACATATTGATACACTGTCACAAGCATACACACACACACACTAAAAAAGGCAGCCAGACAATAAGATGTAGACTGTAGTTGTATGATTCACTTGTGCAGCCCTATTCCAATAATGTTGCATTCCTCTCTCAATCTCCAAAAGGAATGATAGATTTGTGTAAGCAAAATGTAGTACTGCCATCACACAAATAGACCAATCCATTTTTATGATGAACCTCCAAATCATATTGTATGTATTATATTACCCCCCGCTTCTATCTGTTGTATGGACCCTGCTTTATTGAGCTGTATGCTGACATTCATCTAGGTATTTTTTGGTAACATTTAAAAAATATATATAATGAGCTCTGATGTGCTTCTGTAATGGGATGGAAGGCTACATGGGAAACGGTTACCTCCAACTAGGAAGTCTCCTTTTTCCCAAAGCAAGACAATCCAATTTCCCCTGATTACCACCAAGCCCCTCTTGGAGCATTAGTAAACGGTGAGAGGAGAGGAGGATGGGCCAGTGACCCCCCCCCTCTAGTATCAGCTCCCAGACACACAGGTCCAGCCAGCCTCCCCACTGCAGCCCATTAAAGAGCCCAGTAAAGACCAGAGCCCCCACCTGCCCTAACATACATTTATTCAGCCACAGTGCACCAACCTGCAGCATAGTGCTCTACCTCTGGATACCACTGCCACATGCTATGGGGCCTAGGCTACATACAGTATTTGCCTTCAAAGGTAACCTGGTGCTTTTGGTTTCATAATTCGACTGAAATGTACAGGCATGTTTTTAGTCTAAGTTAATATAATTTTTATACGAACTTAGTTTTGCAGTGGTTACTTCATTATGTTGTATACTTCTATATGCTGTTAAGCTTAGTTTTGCAGTGGTTACTTCATTATGTTGTATACTTCTATATGCTGTTAAGCTTAGTTTTTATATGGTGTTATTCTGTATTATTTTATACACTGTTAATCTGTGTTAATTGTGGTGTGTTTGTATGTGTTGTGCATGAGCCAACTCGTGTGTGTGTGTGTGTGTGTGTTCCTGTCATACCCTGGGAGTGTCCCTGCACATACTGTGCTGTCCCAGCCCATCCGGGACTAACACCAGATTAGTGGGAGCAGATTAAGACCTAAACCCCTTACAGTTTAATTATTCCTGTATGTATTTGTGTGCGTCAAGGTCCCACTCACTGCCTCTACACTAAACATCTGCCACTTCTCTATTGTATAGGGCAATAGACCAAACATAGTGTGTGTGAGTGCGTCTGCGCACTGACATGCATTTATTGTCCGGATATGCATCTGTCTGTTCAACCAATTAGTTGTAAAGGCATTTGTACTTATTATGTGAATTTGATATTAATACTCACTTTGCACATCAAGTGCGATTAATACCCATTCATGATTTATTGCAGCTTTAGCTGAGTAAGCCCAACACTCACATTGTACTGAATACTCAACGTTGTCATAGGGACAGGCCATAACAAAATACTGTATCCCTCTCTACCATTTATGGTTGAGGGCATTTGCATCAGTATTCTATCCATCTTGGGGGAATTTAACTCTAATGGAATCAGCAGGCCCCTGAAGTGGTGCTACTCGGGGCAAACAATAGGATCTCTGGGCTTGTTAGAGAGAGCCTTTACTAGGCAGTGTAGGAGATCTCCCCTCATGCTCTGGGACGGTTTAACAGTCTCTGTCTGACACTGGGTTGGTACTACTAATGGTTGTGCTCAGTGGTTAATGGCTAGGGCCAAGGGCTAAGAAATAGAGGATTTACTGATATTGAAAGTGAAACACTGTGTTTGTTGCTTTTCACATAAGGGTCCATATTGAATGAACCAACTTAAATGTTGGACGCAATTGAACCTGTACTTAAACCCATACATTTGTAGACATATAGTCAGGTCCAGAATGATTGGCACCCTTGATAAAGATGAGAAAAAAATACTGTATAAAATAAATTATACAAATACTGAGCAACAGTATATTGTATGCAACAAAAAAATAGGAAAGTAATTAAACAAAATCTCAAAGATGGGGGTCAACATTATTGGCAGCCCTGTTTTCAATACTCAAACAATACTATTTTCCTAAAATGTTTTATGAGATTGGAGAACACACAAATCAACGTTTATTGGCTGCATACACAGTTTACCAGATGTTATCGTGGGTGCTTACAGTATGTTACAGCTCCTAAAAATGCAGTAAATGTAAACAAGTACACAAATAATCAGAACATTAAATAAAATAAACAATATCTTGAAATGTCAGAACAAATCTAATTGACAACCCAAATAGCACTGTAACAGTAATCTGTAAAAATGGTCTGTCCTCGGTTGCAACACTCACTGCCTCTGGAAGCAACGTCAGCACAAGAACTGTTCGTTGGGAGATTCATTAAATGGGTTTCCATGGCCGATTAGCCGCACACAAGCCTAAGATCACCATGCGCAATGCCAGGCGTCGGCTGGAGTGGTGTAAAGCTCGCCACCTTTGGACTCTGGAGCGTTCTCTGGAGAGATGAATCACGCTTTCCCATCTGGCAGTCCGACGGACGAATCTGGGTTTGGTGAATGCCAGGGGAATGCTACCTGCCCAAATGCATAGTGTCAACTGTAAAGTTGTCATCAAGGCACAGGGTGGCTACTTTGAAGAATCTCAAATATAAAATATATTTTGATTTGTTTAACACCTTTTTGGTTACTAGATGATTCCTTATGTGTTATGCCATAGTTTTGATGTCTTCATTATTATTATACAATGTAGAAAGTAGTAAAAATAAAGAAAAACCCTTGAGTGAGTACAGTAGGTATGTCCAAACGTTTTAATGGTACTGTGTGTATATAAAATATATTTTTAAAATATATTTTCCTTTATTATTTTCCCCTCAACCAGCCACGTCACGGACACCGACTTCTTGTTTCCAGACAAACTAAACACCTTCTTTGCCCGCTTTGAGGATATTACAGTGCCACCGATGCGGCCCGCTACCAAGTACTGTGGGTTCTCCTTCTTTGTGGCCAACGTGAGCAAGACATTTAAACTGTTCACACGCACACTGCCCTATCCCACCTGGACAAGAGGAATACCTATGTAAGAATGCTGTTCATTGACTACAGCTCAGAATTCAACACCGTAGTACCCTACAAGCTCATCATTAATCTTCAGGCCCTGGGTCTTGACCCCAACCTGTGCAATTGGGTCCTGCACTTCCTGATGGGCTGCCCCCAGGTGGTGAAGGTAAGAATCAACATCTCCACTTCGCTGAACCTCAACACTGCGGCCCCACAAGGTTGCGTGCTCAGCCCTCTCCTGTACTCCCTGTTCACCCATGACTGCGTGGCCATGCATGCCTCCAACTCAATCATCAAGTTTGCAGACGACACAACAGTAGTAGGCTTGATTACCAACAACGACGAGACAGCCTATAGGGAGGAGGTGAGGGCACTCGGAGTGTGGTGTCAGGGAAACAAACTCACTCAATGTCAACAAAACAAAGGATATGATCGTGGACTTCAGGAAATAGCAGAGGGAGCACCCTCCAATCAACATCGACGGGACAGCAGTGGAGAAGGTGGAAAGTTTTAAGGTCCTCAGCGTACATATCACGGACAAAATGAAATGGGCCACCCACACAGACAATGTGGGGAAGTGCCTCTTCAACCTCAGGAGGCTGAAGAAATTTGGCTTGTCACATGAAACCCTCACAAACTTTTACAGATGCACAATTGAGAGCATCCAGTCGGGTTGTATCACCGCCTGGTACGGCAACTGCATCACCCACAACCGCAGGGCTCTCCAGAGGGTGGTGCGGTCTGCACAAAGCATTACCGGGGGCAAACTACCTGCCTTCCAAGACACCTACAGCACCTGATGTCACAGGAAGGCCATAAAAATCATCAAGGACAACAACCACCCGAGCCACTGCCTGGTCACCCCGCAACCATCCAGAAGGCGAGGTCAGTGCAGGTGCATCAAAGCTGCGACCGAGAGACCTGAAAAATAGCTTCTATCTCAAGGCCATCAGACTGTTAAATAGCCATAACTAACATAGAGAGGCTACTGCCTACATACAGACTTTAAATCATTGGCCACTTTAATAAATGGATCACTAGTCACTTTAATAATTCCACTTTAATAATGTTTATATATCTTACATTACTGATCTCATATGATATACTGTATTTTAAACCATCTATTGTGTCTTGCCAATGTTGCTCGGTCATTGCTCATCCATATATTTATATATTCTATTTCCATTCCTTTACTTAGATTTGTGTGTATTAGGTAGTTGTTGTGGAATTGTTAGATTACTTGATAGTCTTAATTTATTTCTTTATGCGTTTGAGCCAATCAGTTGTGTTGTGACAAGATGGGGGTGGTATACATTGGTAAAATACCAAGTCCATATTCTGGCAAGAACAGCTCAAATAAGCAAAGAGAAATGACAATCCATCATTACTTTAAGACAGTCAATACGGAAAATGTCAAGAACTTGTTTCTTCATCAAGCGCTATGATGAAACTGGCTCTAATGAGGACCGCCACAGGAAAGGAAGACCCAGAGGATAAGTTCATTAGAGTTACCAGCCTCAGAAATTGCAGCCCAAATAAATGCTTCACACAGTTCAAGTAACAGACACATCTCAACATCAACTGTTCAGAGGAGACTGCGTGAATCAGACCTTCATGGTCAAATTGCTGCAAAGAAACAACTACTAAAGGACACCAATAATAAGAAGTGACTTGATAGGGTCAAGAAACACAAACAATGGATATTAGACTTTTTTGGTTACATGATTCCTTATGTGTTATTTTATAGTTTTGATATCTTCGCTAATATTATTAAACAATGTAAAAAAAAGTTACAATAATGAAAAACCCTTGAATAGGTAGGCGTGTCCAAACTTTTGACTGGTATTGTATGTGAATGGTGTATATAGACAGTATGAACAATATGTGAATAGAAAAGGTGTATACACCAGTAGCAGGGTTGGATAGGTTATTTTCTAAATGTAATCCGTTACAGTTATTAGCTACCTGTCCAAAATTGTCACGTAACGCAATCTGATTACATTAAGTTACTTTTAGATTACTTTCCCCTCAAGGGGCATTAGAAGAAGACAAAAATGTATGTTACCAATTGAATGACATCTATTGCAGGATAAATCAATGTTAAAGTTTACATAGCTGGCCATATATGAATGTTCAATTTTACTTTATGGGTTGGTTATGTAAATTATATGTTTACATTAAAAAACAGAATTCTTGATCTTCAAGAATAGGACTTGGAAATATGGAAGTAGAGATTAGCCAAATTGTTTTACCTGAGCATAACCCCAAAACTAAGGATTTATTAGCCAGCCCTACTCTGTTTTTAATGATTTTGTTGTCATGGAGGACTGATTGAGCTCATTGAGAGATATAAACTCTGCAAAAAAAGAAATGTCCTCTCACTGTGAACATGGTTTATTTTCAGCAAACTTAACATGTGACATATTTGTATGAACATAAGTTTCAACAACTGAGACATAAACTGAACATGTTCCACAGACATGTGACGAACAGAAATGGAATAATGTGTTCCTGAGCAAAGGGGGGGTCAAAATCAAAAGTAACAGTCAGTATCTGGTGTGGCCACCAGCTGCATTAAGTTCTGCAGTGCATCTCCTCCTCATGGACTGCACCAGATTTGCCAGTTCTTGCTGTGAGATGTTACCCCACTCTTCCACCAAGGCACCAGCAAGTTCCCAGACATTTCTTGGGGGGAATGGCCCTAGCCCTCACCCTCCGATACAGCAGGTCCCAGACGTGCTCAATTGGATTGGGGTCAGGGCTCTTAGCTGGCCATGGCAGAACATTGACATTCCTGTCTTGCAGGAAATCACGAACAGAACGAGCAGTATGGCTGGTGGCATTGTCATGCTGGAGTGTCAATTCAGGATGTGCCTGCAGGAAGGGTACCACATGAGGGAGGAGTATGTCTTCCCTGTAACACACAGCATTGAGATTGCCTGCAATGACAACAAGCTCAGTCTGATGATGCTATAACACACCGCCCCAGACCATGATGGACCCTCCACCTCCAAATCAATCCCGCTTCAGAGTACAGGCCTCGGTGTAACGCTCATTCCTTTGATTATAAACGCGAATCCGAGCATCACCCCCAGTGAGACAAAACCGCGACTCGTCAGTGAAAAGCACTTTTTGCCAGTCCTGTCTGGTCCAGCGACGGTGGGTTTGTGCCCATTTGCGACGTTGTTGCCGGTGATGTCTGGTGAGGACCTGCCTTACAACAGCCCCCTGGCTTACACAAGCCCTCAGTCCAGCCTATCTCAGCCTATTCCGGACAGTCTGAGCACTGATGGAGGGATTGTCCATTTCTGGTGTAACTCGGGCAGTTGTTGTTGCCATCCTGTACCTGTCCCGCAGGTGTTATGTTCGGATGTACCGATCCTGTGCAGGTGTTGTTACAAGTGGTCTGCCACTGCAAGGATGATCAGCTGTCCGTCCTGTCTCCCTGTAGCACTGTCTTAGGCGTTTCACAGTACGGACATTGCAATTTATTGCCCTGGCCACATCTGCAGTACTCATGCCTCCTTGCAGTATGCCTAAGGCACGTTCACGCAGATTAGCAGGGACCCTGGGCATCTTTCTTTTGGTGTTTTTCAGAGTCAGTAGAAAGGCCTCTTTAGTGTCCTAAGTTTTCGTAACTGTGACCTTAATTGCCTACCGTCTGTAAACTGTTAGTGTCTTAACGACCGTTCCACAGGTGCATGTTCGTTAATTGTTTATGGTTCATTGAACAAGCATTGGAAACAGTGTTTAAACCTTTTACAATGAAGATCTGTGAAGTTATTTGGATTTTTACGAATTATCTTTGAAAGACAGGGTCCTGAAAAGGGGACGTTTCTTTTTTTGCTGATTAAAAAAAATCCATAGGCCTAATGCTCAATGCTCAAACTTGCACTTGCACATCCAAAAATGGGTGTAGCAAATACAGATTGCCCACTTTTAATTCTATCAAAAGTGTGTGAGTTTGAGCATGTGTCCATTAGGCCTATGGATTTATGTGTTATAGCAGCGGAGTCAATCACCACCTTCCGGAGACACCTGAAACCCCACCTCTTTAAGGAATACCTAGGATAGGATAAAGTAATCCTTCTCACCCCCCCCCCCCCCCCTTAAAAGATTTAGATGCACTATTGTAAAGTGGCTGTTCCACTGGATGTCATAAGGTGAATGCACCAATTTGTAAGTCGCTCTGGATAAGAGCGTCTGCTAAATGACTTAAATGTGTAAATGTAAAAGCCTCACTTTTATTCCATAGGCTGTGATCCTCACTGTGCAGCTGTTGCTAGAGCGCATTTTTCACTGGCTGTCAACTGGTTTCATAAACAATGATTGATATGCTGCTTAAACTTCTTGAATTCAACCATTATTGGGTTCAAATACACATTTATATTTGAACAGCCATCCAGAACAACCACAATCCTTAGGCGCAAATAGCTAAATGAGATAGCAGAAGGTTTGATTAACATCAATGCGCTATGTAGATATCAATAATAAGTGATATTCATATCATCGTAGACTACACCACTGCTGTCATCCTTACCTCCAAGCATTTATTCAAGTTGGATCATCTTTGGATGCCAACAGCGGTTACACCATTGAAAGACATAGCTTGGACTGTAGCCTAAAAAAGCCTATTCCTGCTCTTTTCCCACGATCCATCAAACACATTTGGTGTGTCATCATAGTGGTCTCTGAATTATAGTCTGACTCGCTCACGTTGAACAAATTTTAACTTGCGCCTTTTTTCAGTTCTGGTTTGAATGTCGTTGAGAAAACAGAAGTGTCAAAGTTTTTTGTGTGAACATATTTTCTGAATTTAAAAGGAGTCCTCGAATTAATCATCTAGTTTTTCAAAAGTATCTGTAATCTGTACAATATTTTTGCTGGTAACGTAACGGATTACAGTTTTTTTTTTTGTAATCCATTACATATAATCCGTTACGCCACAACCCTGACCAGTAGTTATATAGGATGAGCCTTTACTAGAGTACAGTATCTTATAAAGTGGGTAAAAACAGTATGTAAACATTATTGGGAGTAGACCAGATCAATCTTTCCAAATCATTGATAACCTTTGTTTGCTATTCTGAACTCCAGGCAGTGCTATTCAGCTCTTTGGCCAATCTTTTTTGAAAAACAGGTTTTAAATACTAATTTCTAGTGACTTTTGAGAGCTATACAGACACATATTAACTTACAAATATGCAAATTTACAGGGGTCCTTGCAGAGGGGCTGTGCCCTGGACACCATATATGAATTGATTGCCCCCCCATCTATCTTCAGAGTTCGTTCTGTTAGGTGACCTAAACTAGGATATGGTTAACACCCCGGCCGTCCTACAATCTAAACTAGATGGCCTCAATCTCACACAAATTATCAGGGAACAAACCAGGTACAACCCTAAATCTGTAAACATGGGCACCCTCATAGATATTATCCTGACCAACTTGCCCTCAAAATACACCTCTGCTGTTTTCAATCAGGATCTCAGCGATCACTGCCTCATTGCCTGCATCCGTTATGGGCCCACGATCAAACGACCACCCCTCAGCGCCTGCAAGCACTCCCTAAAACACTTCTGTGAGCAGGCCTTTCTAATCGACCTGGCCCGGGTATCCTGGAAGGATATTGACCTCATCCCGTCAGTAGTGGATGCCTGGTTGTTCTTTAAAATTAATTTTCTCACCATCTTAACTAAGCATGCCCCATTCAAAATATGTAGAACTAAGAATAGATATAGCCCTTGGTTCACTCCAGACCTGACTGCCCTCGACCAGCACAAAAACATCCTGTGGCGCACTGCACTAGCATCGAATAGTCCCTGCGATATGCAACTTTTCAGGAAGGTCAGGAACCAATACATACAGTCAGTTAGGAAAGTAAAGGCTAACTTTTTCAAACAGATTTGCATCCTATAGCTCTAACTCCAAAAGGTTTTGGGGCAGTGTAAAGTCCATGGAGAATAAGAGCACTTCCTCCCAGCTGTCCACTGAGGTTAGGAAACACTGTCACCACCGATAAATCCACGATAATCGAGAATTTCAATAAGCATTTCTCTACGGCTTTCCTCCTGGATACCCCGGCCAACAGCTTCGCACCCCTCGCAGCTACTTGCCAAAGCCTCCCCAGCTTCTCCTTCACCCAAATCCAGATTGCTGATGTTCTGAAAGAGCTGCAAAATCTGGACCCCTACAAATCAGCTGGGCTAGACAATCTGGACCCTCTCTTTCTAAAATTATCTGCCACCGTTGTTGCAACACCTATTATTAATCTGACTCAACAGCCTTGGTTTCTCAAATGACTGCCTCGCCTGGTTCACCAACTACTGTTTACATCTGACGCTTCTTTGGACACTGTGTTAACAAACCTACAAACCAGCTTCAATGCCATACAACACTCCTTCTGTGGCCTCCAACTGCTCTTAAATGCAAGTAAAACAAAATGCATGCTCTTCAACCGATCTCTGCCTGCACCTGCCCGCCCGACTAGCATCACTACTCTGGACGGTTCTGACTTAGAATATGTGGACAAATACAAATACCTAGGTGTCTGGCTAGACTGTAAACTCCCCTTCCAGACTCACATTAAGCATCTCCAATCCAAAATGAAATCTAGAATCGGCTTCCTATTTCACAACAAAGTCTCCTTCAATAACGCTACAAAACATACCCTCGTAAAACTGACTATCCTACCAATCCTCGACTTCGGTGATGTCATTTACAAAATAGCCTCCAAATTCTACCCATCAAACTGGATGCAGTCTATCACAGTGCCATCCGTTTTGTCACCAAAGCCCATATACTACCCACCACTGCAACCTGTATGCTCTCGTTGGCTGGTCCTCTCTACATATTCTTCGCCAAACCCACTGGCTCTAGGTTATCTATAAGTCTTTGCTAGGTAAAGCTCTGCCTTATCTCAGCTTATTGGTCACTATAGCAGCACCCACCCATAGCACACACTCCAGCAGGTATATCTCACTGGTCATCCCCAAAGCCAACACCTCATTTGGCAACATTTCCTTCCAATTCTCTGCTGCCAATGTCTTGAACGAATTGCAAAAATAGCTGAAGTTGATCAAAAATAGCTAAAATAGCTGAAGCTATCTGAGCAGCTTACTGATCGCTGCAGCTGTACACAGCCCATCTATTAATAGCCCATCCAACTACCTACCTCATCCCCATATTGTTTTTATTTACTTGTTTTGCTCTTTTGCACACCAGTATTTCTACTTGGACATCATCATCTGCACATCTATCACTTGTGTTAATTTTCTAAATTGTAATTACTTCGTTACTGTGGCCTATTTATTGCCTTACCTTAACTCCATTTTGTGATGGCCCTGAATTTGTCTGAATTGTCTGTGCATCTCCTTCCAATAGGGCGCTTCCCCTTTATTTCCCAATTAAATAGCCAGCATCAGCTGCGCAAAAGTGGGGTTGTGGTTGAGACGCAAATGAGGATGTGTTCAACCCTCAGTTTCGAAGCTGCTCTATTCGGTTTGTTTTGTTGTATTTAAAAGTGTGCTTCGTAGCCTAATAGAGTTTGCCCAGGATCGGATCCACACTTTGCGTTGTGGACTACACATCTCCGTTGTTCTTCGTGGCCTTTCTCCGCTGGAGATCTGTTGGCGGATTGGATTGTTTGACTGACCGACTGACTACAACCTTTTTGTATACGGTATTTCATTTGTTTTGGTGTGATGATAGACCTTGATGATTTATGTGATCAGTTGTAGTTGAAGACTTATTGAGATTTGATACTCTTTATGGTTGTGTGGTAAAATAGTTCATATTTTGATTGTATGAAAAGAGACTGGGTTTACGCTACACTTTTATGACCGGACAAACATTGCATGACTAAGGTTACTTGAGTGAACTCCTTTACCGGGCAGGACTCTTTTAGGCCCAAGGTACAGGTCTTTTCTGTAGTAAACAGAGATCATTATTTGTTATATTATTATGTGTGTGTGATTAATTTATGTTGGTAATACCACCCACGCAAAATAATACAGTTGTTTTGAAGTTATTTCCAATGTTTTAAGGGTTTATGTATTGGTGTAGACTAGAGGTCGACCGATTATGATTTTTCAACGCCGATACCGATGATAGGAGGACAAAAAAAGCCGATACCGATTAATCAGCCGATTTTTAAAATGTATTTGTAATAATGACAATTACAACAATACTGAATTAACACTTATTTTAACTTAATATAATACATCAATAAAATCAATTTAGCCTCAAATAAATAATGAAACATGTTCAATTTGGTTTAAATAATGCAAAAACAAAGTGGTGGAGAAGAAAGTAAAAGTGCAATATGTGCCATGTAAGAAAGCTAACGTTTAAGTTCCTTGCTCAGAACATGAGAACATGTTCCTTTTAACACGAGTCTTCAATATTCCCATTATCAGTATTATTAGGACTATTTCTCTCTATACCATTTGTATTTCATATACCTTTGACTATTGGATGTTCTTATAGGCACTTTAGTATTGCCAGTGTAACAGTATAGCTTCCGTACCTCTCCTCGCTCCTACCCGGGCTCGAACCAGGAACACAACGACAACAGCCACCCTCGAAGCAGCGTTACCCATGCAGAGCAAGGGGAATAACGACTCCAAGTCTCAGAGCGAGTGACGTTTGAAACGCTATTAGCGCACACCCCGCTAACTAGCTAGCTATTTCACATCACATCGTTACACCAGCCTAATCTTGGGAGTTGATAGGCTTGAAGTCATAAACAGCAGCGCTGCTGGCAAAACGCAAGAAAGTGCTGTTTGAATCAATGCTTATGAGCCTGCTGGTGCCTACCATCGCTCAGTTGTCAGACTGCTCTATCAAATCATAGACTTAGTTATAACATAATAACACACAGAAATATGAGCCTTAGGTCATTAATATGGTCGAATACAGAAACTATCATCTCGAAAACAAGCCGTTTATTCTTTCAGTGAATTACGGAACCGTTCCGCATTTTATCTAACGGGTGGCATCCATCAGTCTAAATATTCCTGTTACATTGCACAACCTTCAATGTTATGTCATAATTACGTAAAATTCTGGCAAATTAGTTCGCAATGAGCCAGGTGGCCCAAACTGTTGCATATACCCTGACTCTGCGTGCAATGAACGCAAGAGAAGTGACACAATTACACCTGGTTAATATTGCCTGCTGACCTGGATTTCTTTTAGCTAAATATGCAGGTTTAAAAAATATATACTTCTGTGTATTGATTTTAAGAAAGGCATTGATGTTTATGGTTAGGTACACGTTGGAGCAACGACAGTCCTTTTTCGCGAATGCGCACTGCATCGATTATATGCAACGCAGGACACGCTAGATAAACTAGTAATATCATCAACCATGTGTAGTTATAACCAGTGATTATGATTGATTAAGTTTAATGCTAGCTAGCAACTTACCTTGTCTTCTTACTGCATTCGCATAACAGGCGGGCTCCTCGTGAGGCAGGTGGTTGGAGCGTTGGACTAGTTAACCGTACGGTTGCAAGATTGAATCCCTGAGCTGACGAGGTAGAAATCTGTCGTTCTGCCCCTGAACAAGGCAATTAACCCACCGTTCCAAGGTCGTCATTGAAAATAAGAATGTGTTCTAAACTGACTTGCCTAGTTAAATAAAGATGGGGAAAAATGGGGGGGGAAATCTGCAAATAAGCGTCCAAAATGACCGATTTCCGATTGTTATGAAAACTTGAAATCGGCCCTAATTATTCGGCCATTCCGATTAATCGGTCGACCTCTAGTGTAGACTTGAAGGACCAGAAGGGACTCATTCCCTCCCAAACCAAGAGGAGAAATCAATATTTTCTCTGGTAGGCACCACCAACCTGGCACCCCTACAAACAATAACCTCAAGTCAAAACCGTTACAATTTGCACACACTGTATATATATATTTCTATTGTGTTATTGACTGTATTTCTGTTTATTCCATGTGTAACTCTGTGTTGTGTGTGTCACACTGCTTTGCATTATCTTGGCCAGGTGGCAGTTGTAAATGAGAACTTGTTCTCAACTGGCCTAACTGGTTTAATAAAGGTGAAATATATATATATATACTTATTTTTTAAAGGGCACTTACACTGATACAGTCCAATCAGTCTAAGGGCCATGACCATTCATACTGTACTGAATACCAGTGTGACTTAATGTGGATATATATATAAAAAACATTTTGTACTCTTTCTCTGCTACTGTATGATTAATTTCCTAGCATTTTACTCACTTCCCCTATGTCAGGTTATTACTACTGCAGCTCTACATACTGTATGGACTAAAACTTAACGTCATATTTTCAACTTATAATACAGTTCGTATACTGTAATAATAAACAGCAACATACACAGTTAAAATCTGTTTAAAACTTTTGTTTTAAGGTAGGCTTGAAAGGTCCAACAGAAATGAATCAATCGCCACTCTAAAATGAAATGTAATCATGACAGCCTCTCTCCTGCATGAAGTAAACACATACAATTCACCCTCTCGACTTAAGATGCTATAATTTCATCAGAGATATTATGAACTCTATGAGCTTGGAGAGGCACTTCTCACTGTCTTACCTGTTTGTTGCCTTTCTCTCTCTGCCTGCCTGTCTGTCTGTCAGTGGGTATCATCATGCCTGCATCTCTCCTGCATGAAGTTAACACATGCAATAGACCCACTAGACCAGGGATGGGCAAATTTGATGGGGTTGGGGCAACACAAAAATCTGAACTCATCTGTTTACCCATATCCATACCCACACATGCAGTCAGAGCCAGCCCTAGCCTTTTGGGAGCCCTAAGTGAAATTTTGTTTGGTCTCCATTGAAGGTTGTGGGTCTTCCAGTAAGACACTGACCCCAAACGCACATAAAAAGCACCCTGGAATGATTCAAGAAGAGATGCTGGACTGTTCTGGAGTGGTCAGCGAAGAGTTCAGATCTAAATTACATCCAAAACCTATAGCGAGATCTGAAAACAGCTGTTGGTGGAAGGCACCCCTTAAACATTGAAGAATTAGAGCAGGTTGCTGCTGAGAAGTGGAACAAATTGGCATTAGAAAGGTGCAGCAAGCTCATTGATGGCTACAAGAGGCATTACTCTGCAGTTATTTTGTCCAAAGGCTTCCTCTGGGGTGCCGATGTCATTTGTCTTTATTTTCTAAATAAAATTGTAAACTTCAGTTTACAGAAATAATATTGCTTCTGGAATGTTGAAAAACCAATGACAAGGTGTGAAGACCGATTTTAAAAAATAAATTAAAAAGTATTTTTTATTTCAACTTATTTGAGAAGAAATAGGGAATTGTCTTTATCAAGTGTGCCAATAACTCTGTACCTGACTGTATATTTCATGGAGCCTTGTATGATCGGTCTATCTTGTAAGTAGCAGAAAGGCTGTTCCTGTGGCTGTGCTGGCTGCTGATAGTCAGGTTTTGACAGCCTTAGACCTTACTAAAGAAACAGCCAGTTAGCTCAGTGACTGCAGGTATTCTAATTGTTCCCATCTGATCCTGCGGCTTGCTGGTGACAACAGTATTGCAGTTTGTCATCATTATGGGGTGAAAAGGCACGCTGGAGTGGTAATTAAGAGATGAATCCCCCTTGATGAGGCGTGTCATACACTGTGTCAGTGTTACACCGACCCCCTCCCCGTCTCACTCCCGGCCTCATGCCTCCTACACGTAGAGTCCACAGGATTTACACCCCCGCTCCAGGACACAGAGTACAGATACCACTTCAATTAGTCCCAAACGGTGGCCGTGCTCAGGGCAGATTGCTCCTTTGTAGCAAGACCATTGTGTGACGGTACGGCCTCCGTGGGTAATGCATTTAGCGCGTTCTCACCCCAGGACAATGACGAGAGACGCCCAGGCTTTGTCCCTCGACCCTGGCCGTGTCACCCTACCTCAGAGCCTGTTGAGCACGGAGGTCTGCCTTCTCTTCCTGGCCCATTGGCCACAGTGTGTTAACCTGTGGCAGGGACGGCTCAGCCAGGGCTCAGGGGTAGCTACTGGGCTAATGCCATTGGTTCCACTGGCTCAGGTCGCTATAGAGTCTCTCCCAAGTTGAAAGGTTTAATTGTTCGCTCAGGTTGAGATCAATATTTAATCTTTTCACATAATCCCCTTTATGGTGAAATCATTGGGTTTTTGATTTAGTCAATAATACCGTAGTTTTCTCAACTGCAAAGTTTGCAAGCCACAAGTAAGAACTTTACAACTGTCAAGGCTAAGGTTCTTTCATTGTTCTTTGACAAACAGAGCCATGGTTATTGTCTCTATTACTGTGTTATGGGTCTGCAAGTTAGACTTGTTTGTCTTTAGCTCTCCTCAGGTTTCTTAACATTTCTCACTCTCTTCTCGCAGGATGACGAGGGCCAGACAGCGTTACACTATGGTAAGGAGTTGTCATAAACCAAACGCTTCCAGATATCAGAGAATGTCATCTAGATTTCTGGGTGAATATGTGTATATAGGCTATGTTTGTGTATGAATGGTTGTATGTCTGTACATGTACTGTAAATTGCATCTCTGTTTATGAGTGTGAACAATTGTATGGTGATGGATGGGAAAGCGTGCACCATCTGCTCTCTTGGCCCTGCATCTGTCTCACTCTCCCTCGCTCTTTCTCATCCCCCTCTCTTCTCCCTCTTTTACTGCTTTTTCTATCTAAGGTGCCTTTCATCCATCAGCGTCTCTTTCATCCCTCCCTCTTTCCATCTGTGTGTGTGTGTGTGTGTGTGTGTGTGTGTGTGTGTGTGTGTGTGTGTGTGTGTGTGTGTGTGTGTGTGTGTGTGTGTGTGTGTGTGCTCATGTGCTTGTGTCTAATCTATGGTCTATGTGTGTGTGTCTGTGCGTATGGAGTGGCAGTGTGTAATAATCACCAGGTCTCCCCAAGGAAATCAACAGTGCTCCTCAGACTCTCAATACCCCCTCCCATGGGCGGCCCCCATGTCCTCTGAGCCCTTGGTGTGTGTGTGTGTGTGGGGGGACACCATCTGGCCCCCGGCTGGGCTGGGTGACTACAGGGTGGGGACTGGGTACGTGGCTGGGCTGGGTGACTACAGGGTGGGGACTGGGCACGTGGCTGTGCTGGGTGACTACAGGGTGGGGACTGGGCACGTGGCTGGACTGGGTGACTACAGGGTGGGGACTGGGCACGTGGCTGGGCTGGGTGACTACAGGGTGGGGACTGGGCACGTGGCTGGGCTGGGTGACTACAGGGTGGGGACTGGGCATGTGGCTGGTCTGGGTGACTACAGGGTGGGGACTGGGCATGTGGCTGGTCTGGGTGACTACAGGGTGGGGACTGGGCACGTGGCTGGTCTGGGTGACTACAGGGTGTGGACTGGGCACGTGGCTGGCGTACAGTAAACCACACGCCACTGGGGACCCAGGCAGGGACAGGAGGATGGGGCTTTAAAAAATGACTAATAAACATAAGCGATGAACTCTTGGAGACAAATAGCAGAGAATGAAAATTCATTTCCACCTCTCTTTGCACAGGGCCACAGTGGCTGGCAAATGATTAATGGAGGGTTTACTGCACACTATAAATTGTTCTCCTTCTCAACGACTCCCGGGGGATGAGGGTTTTTACAGACCAAGGCCCCACACGCAGCCCCCAAAAATATATACAATTTAAAAGAATAAAAATTATTGAACCTGACATAACCACGGCTGTTTTTTTCTTCTCCCTGCTGAGAACGGGTGACACTTTAGCCACCTCTGGGCTGGAGGATAAAAGGGCCTGCTGTCAATCAGCCGTTCCTGCTGACATCAGCCCATCACACAAGAGCAGGAGGGCTCTCTTTTTAAGAGGAGAGAGCGATTGACACTGGCGGAGAAAAGCACTCTGAGCACAGAGGAATCTAGGTGCATCAGCGCTGTGACTCGCTAACTGAGTTAAGAAAATGCAAGCCCTATCCTCATATCGTAGCCTAGCCTGTGAGTCCTTTTAGTGGGACACAAATTGCCAATTGGGCACAAATTGAGTGTTTCAGCCAACCACAGGTTCAGGGAAATGTCAATGGGCCTCCATATGAGCTTTTCATTGACTCCTGCACTCAGGTTAAAAAAGGAATATAAACACCAATGCTTTAGAGGCTGTGTTTAGACATAGTTGTGTGCATCATGTCTCCTCAGGTGACCTTGGAGATATTTAAAGGTGATCCTATCCTTTTCTATTAGTAATTTGGGTACTGTAAGATATACAGATAAGTGTGTATTAAAGTTGCTGTCAGAACAATGAGATTTACTATGTCCTGTCTTGTCGTACCACCCAGAATGATATATGGAAATGGCTGCTTTCATGGCATGTTACCTATGTAGTCAATCCTGGATCCTTTTACCTCTGAAGTGCATCACAATGATATCGCTTTCCTCTCTCTCGTTCTCTCTCACCCTGGTGTGCTGTGCACCCCCCCCCCCCACACACACACTCTCTCCTTCTGTTCTCGCTCCCTGTTCTGTTATTCTGCCCCCCCCTCCCGCTCTGTCCTGCAGCGTCTGCGTGTGAGTTTGCTGGCGTAGTGGAACTGCTTCTACAGGCTGGGGCAGACCCTTCCATGAAGGACCAGGAGGGCTCTCTGCCTGAGGAGGTCACTGAATCCAGCTCCATCTCCTCACTGCTGCGCCAGTACACCGCCCCCAAGGGCTAGGCCCAGCTTCGCCATCCCCTCTCCTCCCCTCCAGCCGGTGCCCATCCCATCCTAGACCTAGCATCCAGCTCTCTCAGTAATGGTCATCACACTCTGAAAGTGCAACCCACCACTTCATCATCTCTCATGTCCCATTCCAAGGAATGCATCCATCATCATCGCTATTAAAGAAATGAGTTTCTCTCTGACTTTTTCAGACCACCTCCTTTGATGACACGACAGTCATGTTTGCACTTCGGATTTTGTGTTACCTTCACTTGTCTTGTCTTTCCTGATTATTATTATTGATTTTTTTGAAAGACATTTGGATAGCATATATATATCTTTTTCTTTCTTTTTTTTACCAATATACAACTTCCAAAGAAGTTGACCTATTATTACCTATCTAGTCTGACTGCTTATTTAGCATTTTAGTTGGTATCATCCTTGCATATATAGATCTGGACAAGAAAATACAAATTTAACCTATATTTGTCCCAAAATAAACTTAGAATATGCAATTATATATTCAGATGGAGCATGGAGAAATCTAGCTAAAAGTTATTCCATGATAACTAACATAACCATAGCAGCACACCGATCAAATTCCCTGGCCAGGCCTCTTCATTTGAGTGAACCCTTTGTCCACTGAGCACATTCTGTCTCCCTTGGCCCACCCAACATACCCACACCCTCTATTATGTCACTTAAGATATATTTGGATGTTCTCCAAATAGTCAACACATGGGCTGCCTCCAAATCTGCTTTAGTTTTTCATAAGCTCTTCTGATCAGAGCAGTCTCTTTGGCACCCCCTCCCTCCCACCTGATGAGAATACTAAATCTGGAATCTCAGCTCTTAACTACAGCTTGATAAAGAAGCTAATGCACATTTGAACAAACAATGGGGACATGCTGTAATCCCTCTCTCTGAACACGAGGCATTAAATAACAGTCAGCAAAAAGAGTCCTGCTGCGGCTGACTGCTGTCTGTCACCATGGCCCCAGCATACAGAACAGAGATGGTCCAGCCCAGACACTCTGCTCTGTTGCAGTATCACTGAGAGAGAGAGAGAGAGAGCATTGTTATGCATTCCCTACACAACCAGGAATTATGCTGTCGGTATATTTCCAAAGGATGTTTCGCCCATTTTCCAGTAATTTCCTAAATCCTGATCGGGTTGGAGTAGTAGTCGGTGACGGCATGCTCCCCAGGCATGTCTGCACAACTGTGACACTAAGCCCATTATGTTTCCATTATGGGCCTCCATTTTCTCTGAGCTTTTCACTTTTGACACTGCCTCCTCTCAAATCGCAGCCCATATTGCTCAACCTTCTTTACTTAACGTTTATGCATTTTTACAAGTCGCCTCTCTATGGTTCTCTAACACCATTAGTGACAGATGGCCAAGGTTTGTTACAGAGATGAACTGGAGCACTTTCCTCTCCCTCTCTTACTCTCCCCAGTCTGGGGGTTAAAAGCAGTGGCATGTCATTGTACTGGCCAAGTCTTAATGCAATCCGCTCGCTAGTCCCCAGAACAGCATTGCTTGAAATTCAACAGTAAGCAAAATCTCAGCTCTGCTGTTGAAATGCATCCCTCTAATATCTTCAAGAGGACTCGATAAGTCTCTTGCTGCAAGCTGTGTGTTTAGTGCATGATTAACAAGCATTGCCGTCTGCTGCTACTCAAGGCGATAGTGATCAAAGCTGCCACACAGACACTCAAGTGTCTATATGGTTCTTCTCCTCAGAATGTTCTTATGCAACACCTCAGCAGACACTGAAGGCAATATCCTGTTAACGACCCTCCCTCTCTCTAATTATATTATATGTACATCTCATTTCTGCTATAATGACCCAGTGAAACAAACCTAATTTCACTTCAAACAGAAGAACAACCTTGAAGTTGTCATTGAAAGGCCTCTCTGTGACTCAAACCCTTTTAAAGCTACACTCTGTCATGGCAGCCATTGCTCAACATTAAAATAAAATATAATTTTAGGAGACAAATATCCTGTCTTGATGTCCAAGAT
Source organism: Oncorhynchus nerka (assembly GCF_034236695.1). Classification (NCBI taxonomy): domain Eukaryota; kingdom Metazoa; phylum Chordata; class Actinopteri; order Salmoniformes; family Salmonidae; genus Oncorhynchus; species Oncorhynchus nerka. The sequence continues at coordinate 65,564,430 of NC_088419.1, read as the reverse complement.
TAAGTTTAGTCTGAACCAAATATCTATTTACATGTTAATGTATTTCTTTCCATCAGAAGGAACATAGAATTGTTACCTTCATGAAGTTTGTAATAAAAGCCTCAGATCGATGATAATGGCATTTGTGCTTGTGTTTGTCATCTTTGCAAAAGCAACAGTGCAGGAATTTCCCAGATTTATTTGTATACTAGTGCTGTAAGTGCCGTGTAAATTATCCTAACTGTCTTTGTCGCTGTTTATCTTTGTAAGGCAGCACTATTAAAGGCTATCCATTAATGCCCATGGCTTGTCTAATCAATGGCTGAATAAAACCAGCTTGTTTTGTGGCGTTTTATGCAGACGTGCTTGTTCTGCAACAGGAATAGCTAAAATGCAACCAAATTGATGATACTTAAGTATAGGACACACATGCTATGACTCCGAAAAGGCTGGATAACAGATCAATTATTAAAGAGTTATATTTACATTCTATTTGTTTCCATTTAACTATGAATTTATAGCCAGTATATTGCAGATGACTAGCCAACAAGACTGCTTTTAGCTCATGGGTTTTAGTAATGCGGAATTGTAAGGAACTTAAAATTGAGACTTGTCGTATTCTGTTAATTTACTATCATATGTAATATACACTCCTGTATTTATGCCGTACTTAATGCTTCTCTCTATCTCTACACTCCTGTATTTATGCCATACATAATGCTTCTCTCTATCTCTACACTCCTGTATTTATGCCATACTTAATGCTTCTCTCTATCTCTACACTCCTGTATTTATGCCATACTTAATGCTTCTCTCTATCTCCACACTCCTGTATTTATGCCATACTTAATGCTTCTCTCTATCTCTACACTCCTGTATTTATGCCATACTTAATGCTTCTCTCTATCTCTACACTCCTGTATTTATGCCATACTTAATGCTTCTCTCTATCTCTACACTCCTGTATTTATGCCATACTTAATGCTTCTCTCTATCTCTACACTCCTGTATTTATGCCATACTTAATGCTTCTCTCTATCTCTATACTCCTGTGCCATTTATGCCATACTCTAATGCTTCTCTCTATCTCTACACTCCTGTATTTATGCCTTCTCTCTATCTCTACTCCTAATGCTTCTTCTCTCTATCTCTACACTCCTGTATTTATGCCATACTTAATGCTTCTCTCTATCTCTACACTCCTGTATTTATGCCATACTTAATGCTTCTCTCTATCTCTATACTCCTGTATTTATGCCATACTTAATGCTTCTCTCTATCTCTACACTCCTGTATTTATGCCATACTTAATGCTTCTCTCTATCTCTACACTCTTAGAAAAAAGGGTTATGCGGCTGTCCCCATAGGAGAACCCTTTTGGTTCCATATAGAACCCTCTGTGGATAGGGTTCTACATGGAACACAAAAGGGTTTGACCTTGAACCAAAAGGGGTTCTTCAAAGGGTTCTCCTAAGGGGAAAGCCGAAGAGCCCGTTTTGCTTCTGGATAGCACTTATTTTTTAAGAGTGTATCTTGCCTGACCACAAAGCATATTTATCCATATTTCACAAAGCAGTTTACAATTAGTTAGCAGTGCAGGGATTAAGGAAAAGTGTGACTGTGCAAAACTGCAATCTGGTGCAGTCTTTAGTAGCAGAGGGATCAGTGTTTGCAGCAGCTAAGCAGATGTGCTGCTTCGGCCCCCGTTTTGTCTCTTCTATGGGTGGGAGTGGTGTATATGGGCTTACAAACAAACACTACCGGCCAAGGACTAGCAGACACAGAAAACCAACACCCACCATTGGTTACTAACTGGATCTCCATCTTTGAATGTGTGTGATATTTATTATCAGTTCATCCTTAAAGGGATAGTTTACCCAAAGTAGTAAGAGTATAAAAAAACGGGTTTTAAGTGAGAATAGGCATTGGTCTGAAGCTGAAAAAGAGAGGAAATTAACTTGAGCACAACAATGCCTATCCCACCCATGCTCTACTAAGATTGTACAGCACACAGCTTTGACCTACTACAATAGCTATGTTGGTATTGTACTAAACACTATATGTGTAGGCAGGTTGCTTAGGATTCAAACCTTCTCAAACAGCCTAATTCATACTCTTGGAGGAGGTGCTTCCACAATGTGATTTGTACCACATACAAGTTAATGTATTGGATTCTTCACACACAACAGTAAGACATTATCCCACTACACTACCTTTTCATGCTCTTTTTATTAAATGAATGCAAGCTTTACTTTAATACTTACAAGATCATCTGGCTTGATTGAGCTGTTTTGTCCTGTAATAATGTGGTGCATGCCTGTATTTTCTGGTTAGTTGGTGCACAACATAACAGGTGGTGGTGTGTTGGACACAGTAGCTTAGATAGAGCCTGTCTGCTTTCCTCCCGAGTGGCGCAGAGGTCTAAGGCACTGCATCTCAGTGCTAGAGGCGTCACTACAGACCCTGGTTCGATCCTGGGCTGTATCACAACCGGCCATGATTGGCAGTCCCATAGGGCGGTGCACAATTGGTCCAGCGTCGTCCGGGTTAGGTTTTGGCTGGGGTAGGCCGTCATTGTAAATAAGAATTTGTTCTTAACTGACTTGCCTAGTTAAATAAAAAAAGCCTGATTTCTGTAACTTAGCTTATGTTTGTACTTATTTATCTTTGCAATGAAGATGGTGACGGAACAATAATACACATTTACAATCGGCCTATATCTAAAAATACATACAGCTAAATTATACAATGCATTCGGGAAAGTATTCAGACCCCTTGACTTTTTCCACAATTTGTTACTTTAAGGCCTTATTCTAAAATTGATTCAATTGTGTTTACCCCCCCTCATCAATCTATACACAATACCCTGTAATGACAAAGACCAAAATGCTACAAGCTTGGTAATCCTGTATTTGGGAAGTTTCTCCCGTTCTTCTTTGCAGATCCTCTCAAGCGTTGTCAGGTTGGATGGGGAGGGTCGCTGCACAGCTATTTTCAGGTCTCTTCAGAGATGTTAGATCGGGTTCAAGTCAGGGCTCTGACTGGGCCACTGAAGAACATTTAGAGACTTGTCCCGAAGCAACTCCTGCGTTGTCTTGTCTGTGTGTTTAGGGTCGTTTTCCTGTTGGAAGGTGAACCTTCACCCCAGGCTGAAGTCCTGAGGGCTCTGGAGCAGGTTTTCATCAAGGATTTCTCTGTACATTGCTCTGTTAATCTTTCCCTCGATCCTGACTAGTCTTTCAGTCCCTGCCACTGAAAAACATCCCCACAGCATGATGCTGCCACCACCATGCTTTACCGTAGGGAGAGTTCAATCTTGGTTTCATCAGACCAGAGAATCTTGTTTCTCATGGTCTGAGAGTCCTTTAAGGTGCCTTTTAGCAAACTCCAAGCGGGCTGTTATGTGCCTTTTACTGAGGAGTGGCTTCCGTCTGGCCACTCTACCATAAAGGCCTGATTGGTTGAGTGCTGCAGAGATGAGTGTCCTTCTGAAAGGTTCTCCCATCTCCAAAGAGGAACTCTGGAGCTCTGTCCGAGGGACCATTGGGTTATTGGTCACCTCCCTGACCAAGGTCCTTCTCCCCCGGTTGCTCAGTTTAGATGGGCGGCCAGCTCTAGGAAGAGTCTTGGTGGTTCCAAACTTCTTCCATTTTTAACAATGATGGAGGAGACTGTGTTCTTGGGTACCTTCAATGCTGCAGAAATGTTTTGGTACCCTTCCCCCGATCTGTACCTCGACACAATCCTGTCTCGGAGCTCTACGAACAATTCCTTCGACCTCTTGGCTTGGTTTTTGCTCTGACATGCACTGTCAACTGTGGGACCTTATATAGACAGGTGTGTGGCTTTCCAAATCATGTCCAATAAATTGAATTTACCACAGGTGGACTCCAATCAAGTTGGAGAAACATCTCAAGGATGATCAATGGAAACAGAATGCATCTGAGATAAATTTCGAGTCTCATAGCAAAGGGTCTGAATACTTATGTAAATAAGGTATTTCTGTTTTATTTCTTTTTTAAATACATTTGCAAAAAAAAAAAAATGTTTTCACTTTGTCATTATGGGGTATTGTGTGTAGATTGATGAGGATTTTTACAAAATGTGGAAAAAGTCAAGGAGTCTGAATACTTTCTGAATGCCCTGTATATAGACGTGTATAATAGTGAAAATAATGTTCTCTACATTTTCAATAAACACGTAGCTACAATCCTATGGGATTACTCTTCTGAAGTGAGTGATGTTAAACACCACTGTTTAAGGTAATTGATGCTATTCTTACCTTCTGGTGCATGGTCATAGCTAAGTCATAAAATATGAATGATAGGTTGCAGTCACTCCTGGCCCATATGCTTCTTACAAGGTAAGAACAAGATTGACAAATTATGGAAATTGAGTGAACAATCCCTAGGGCCTTGCTTTGCTTGTCTGTCACACCTTTCCCCTATGAGAAGGAAACACTAACTATGGTCCCTCCTCTTTTCTTCTGGTTCTTTAGTGGTGGGCCGGCCATAGCTAGGTCCTTCCCACTGCTGAGTTGTTGCTCCTCCTCTTCCTCTGCAGTCTGAAGACTAATCTCTTCTAACTGCATCTCCTATCTGCTTTATGATAGAATATACATGTAAACATTAAAGAGAAATACACCCACTTTAATCCAAAGACATTTTAGCTTTATTTCCTCATATAGATATTTCTGTACACAGTTCCTATCAATGCACAGAAGGCATATATGAATAGTTTCAGTGCTATCTTTTTTAAAGACACATGGCAATAAATAGCGCTCATGAAACAAGACTGTCAACACCTTTTGAAACTGTACAAAATGTACAACAATTAAGACGCAAAGTTCTGAGGCAACAGATTGAACAAAAAGTATATTGGTGTGTGTATATATTTGCATGTGTTTTTTTTGTGTGTTTTCCCATTGGCTTTCTGGTTGGCATAATGTATGCTCTTTTCATCTGGTTCAACATTTGGCAATTGACACGGAAAGAAATATAAATTAGCAGACATTGTGATTTTGAGAGATTTTTTTACAGGAATTGTTCTGTCCCCTTATACACGTATTCTCGTCGTAAATCTTTAGAAACATTCATGAAAGTCTTGAAACCAACACCATCACACAAGACTGAGATTTTGTAAAACCTCTCTCATCTCACCCAGTCCTAAGATACAGCCTGTAACGCATGACACAACAGCATATTCAGATACCATGACAATCAGGCCATCAGCTGTTTTACAGCCATCAGCTGTTTTACGTTTGATAATCCCTTTTGCATGTATTTATACTGAACAAAAATATAAAACCAACATGCAACAATTTCAAATATTTTACTGAGTTACAGTTCATAGAAGGATATCAGTCAATTTAAATCAATTCATTATGCCCTAATCTATGGATTTAACATGACTAGGCAGGGGCGCAGCCATGGGTGGGCCTGGGAGGGCATAGACCCACCCACTGGGGAGCCAAACCATCCTGATGGTAAAGAAGACGGATGTTGAGGTCCTGGGCTGGCGTGGTTACACGTGGTCTGCGGTTGGACGTACTACCAAATTCTCTAAAATGACAATGGAGGCAGCTTATGGTAGAGAAATTAACATTAAATTATCTGGCATCAGCTCTGTTGGACATTCCTGCAGTCAGAATGCCAATTGCACACTCCCTCAAAACTTCAGGAATTGTTTTGTGTGACAAAACTGCACATTTTAGAGTGGCCTTTTATTTTCCCCAGCACAAGGTGCACCTGTGTAATGATCATGCTGGTTAATCAGCTTCTTGATATTTCAGGTGGATCGATTATCTTGACAAAGGAAATATGCTCACTAACAGGGATATAAACAAATTTGTGCACAAAATATGAGAGAAATACGGTTTTTGCACATACGGAACATTTCTGGGATCTTTTAATTCAGCTCATGAAACATGGGACCAACACTTTACATTTATTTTTTGTTCAGTAGACTTTGATGGGTGATATTACATCTGTTGACAGAGAAGAGCAGCTTCTAAACAGCCAAAGATACTGGAGCCAGGATGGCTGTTTATGACTTTTCAGCATTAACAGTGAATGTTCCTCAGTCAAGATTAGGTTGGTGTGTGTTTTCTCATATAAATAAATATACTGCATTAATGAAACATTTAGTAAAATGATTGTTCTGTTCCTGTATCTAGAAGAAAAAGAAACGCACACCTATTAAGACGAGGTGCTGGCTAGCGGAGTAGAAACTTGAAAATAAAAGAGAGCTGCACACTCTTGGAGCTCAGATGCAAAAATTTAATACCAACGTTTCGACAGCCAAGCTGTCTTCATCAGGGTATCTTATGAAGACAGCTTGGCTGTCGAAACGTTGTTATTAAATTTTTGCATCTGAGCTCCAAGAGTGTGCGGCTCTCTTTTATTTCCTGTTCCTGTATCTGTCATAATGAGTTCAGATGTTGTCAGCTGCACCATGTTGTCAGCTGCACCAATAAAAGAAGATATCAAATGTGAATTTCCACATTGTTGTTGGGTTGCCTTTCCACTTCTTTCTATCCTACAGTCATTGGGTCATGACGACTTCTAGCAGAGAGCATATTCTTGGAGTAAGAACAACAGATAAATAAATACTGACAAAAGTGTACCCCAGGACTACAGATCATTCACAGAGAAGAACATTACAGAAGAGAAAGAGTTTGAAGAAAGCGACTTCCTCCTCACAGACACAGAATAATCTGTGGCTCCCACACTGTATAGACCAACATCTAGTCATTCCTAAAAACCCAGTGCTGTTAGTTTCAGTATTACATTTTTAAAAAACGTTGCATTGTAAAATTAGACTTGTGTCACTGTTTGAAACTAGTTCTCAAATGAAACACTGCTGGGTTGCATTGTGCATTCATCTCTCTTCTGTTTGTTGCTGTCCATGTACAAACGAGGAGAAGTGTAAAGTGCATTGCCAATGTAAAAGGCTTTAATATGAACATTGATCCTCCTCATTCAGAAGCATGCAGGAAGCTTCTTTTTTTTTTAGGGATTCCATTTAGATTGTGGCCCTAACATTGCTGATGCCTGTTTGGGCTTGCCTCAGGGTTTAATGACAAACATCATCCCAATGCAGGAACTCATGCTGGAAATGTCAAATCCAGTTTTTTTTGAGAATGGAATCAAATCTATCCATAAAAAAATGATAATACAGTGTAAGTTCAACATTCAGTAGTGTTTTGTCCTGCCATTCTGTTCTGTGTGGCGTCACTGCTCTGCTCAGGTCACCAGTGGGTCTCCACACATCCTTTACTCTAATGTGGTGGGAGGGTAGCTGAAGTGTAGCCTGTCCGGCATACCTACTACTTCCACAACCATTATTGGACAACAAGCAACATCAGTTTCAGGGAAATAGAAATGTAAAAAGCCTGCTTCGTCTGTCTCTGTTCCACAGTCAATCTGCTGTGTTCAAGGTGGAGCTCAGAACTGGGAGTGGTCCATCTCATCCAGCCATGATGCAGGGCTGGTGGGGAAGTCTGGGTAGCCCGTGCTGCTTCCCGTGGAGAGGTCAGAGGTGGGGCCTCCTGCCATGGACCTGAGAGCCTGCCCCACGCCTCCCTGCCCCCCATGGGCTATGATGCTGTCCATGGTGAAGCCCAGGTTGTTGAGCAGCGGGGTGTGGCCGGGCAGTGAGGCGATGGACGAGGGCGACTGGGGGAGACCGTAGGGACTGCCAGACCGAATGTCATGATAGGGCTGTCCAGCAGCGTCCAGAGAGAAGCCTCCGTTCAACACTCCCCCGTCGCCCACACTCCCATACAGGCCGTTGGTGTGACCCAGGTCTGACAGGATCTGGTCATCTACAGAGAGAAGGGAGGGAGGGTTTTAACACTTCTTTGGTGCTGTCATCAACTATATCAACATTATACAGCTTTTATCTTTAAATAGAATTAAGTGCCGTTATGAAACCTTTTTATTGAGGCAACATAATCTGTATTTCATCTAGGTAAATGGCATGGGTGTGTAGTGCTCCCCCAGCGCTTAGTAAGAGGTCGAAAGACTTGTGATTTACCTTAAGCTCAAACAAAGGGGGTCTGTGCGTGCAATAGAAAATATTTGTCTCCGACAGTCCTTCCAGTGCTGTTTCAATAACAACAATGCCCCAGAGCACTTTCCCTCTAATTGACTAAAAGCTTCACCTACTTTATAGAGTTTCTGCTATGGGGTTTTCATTTCTCGTAAAAATGGCCTCCTTTTAAAAATGGCTTGAGACTTTTATGAGTCCCCAAAACGGGCTCACAAACATCAAACAACCATAAAAACATGGGGATGTCTAAAATCTAATTTGCACAGTAGAAGCTTCTCTTTTCGTGTACGCTCCATATTGGAGAAGTGTGAAAAGAAAGACAGGAAGAAGAGGAGGAGTTGAAGAAGCAAGAGAAAGATGTGAAGTGAAGGAGGTTTGGGGTTGGGTTAGCCATACTGACCTCTGAAGCTGAGCTCACTGTCACTCAGTCCTGCATCGTCTGTTGAACTCTCCTTCTCTGCTTTGTTGCCCCCTCGGTTACGTTTGACGCTTTTGTAGAACTGACCCCAGCGGTGCCGCCCTGCGTCCTTCTTCAGACGCTTCTCTTTCGCGCGACGATTCTGGAACCACACCTGCCATTGTGGGAGTAGAGACGTTTGACTTCTAATTCATGTATATATCTGCATATTATCACAGGGATGTTATATTAAACTAGTCCAAACTAGACAACTGCTCAGCTTGGAATTAAAGATCCTGTTGAGGCACACACCTGCACTACTCTCATGTCCAGTCCCGTCTCTGAGGAGAGCTGCTCGCGGACGTGGCGCGCTGGCTTGGGAGAGTTCTTGTAGGCAATTTTAAGGGTCTCCAACTGTTTGGCTGTGATGGTGGTCCGTGGTCGCTTTGCCCCGGCCTCTGAATCATCTGAGAAAGACGGATTAAAGAATATCTTCTGGAAGAATATTGTTTGCAATATTTGCATATAAAAAAAATGAAATTAACTTGTGGCTTTTCGCTTTTGAAAACATCATATAGGCTTGGATGGACTGAGTGGTCATGTATGGCAAGTCAATACCCTTCTGAAACTGTCCCACTCTATCTGTAGGGGATATAAATCTCCCTGGGGAATGCTAGAAGAAGGGAGTTATTGGGGACCCACTGTAAAAGTGCATTGCATCACTTAACATAATCAATCAGTGGGCCATGGAAATTTCCATAAATACACAGGCAGAGCTTTCAGAATCAGATCCATAAAAGGTCACAGCAACTGGAGATTTAATGCCCAAGCAGGACACTGAGAGACACTGAGAGACACTGGGACCCCATCCGGCTGGGTTTATGATGATTCTGTCGCTCCAATATCCCACTGTCTCTTGTGATTCCTCAATGCTTCAGTATTATTGTACATAAAGGAGTTAATTGCACCTTGCTGTCTGCTGAACTCCCTGTCTGAATGCTTTTGAATGGGCTGCTAACTCCTGCACCACTCTCCACAACTCCCCTGCTGGACCCATTACTCAGAGCGTCACACCAGCTCTAGATAGTTAATTCAAGTCAATTCCCTGAAGAGGTTCTGAATATGACAGTTTATCAACCAGGGAGATAAGACTGAATTATTCTTTCAAAATATTTGGATGGTGTTTGATTGGCCATAGAACTAGTAGGATGGCCCAGTCAGAAACCTACCATTCTGTTTGGCTGTTTCATAGTCCTCCTTGCACACCAGCCTGCCATCCTCCATGAGGTAGAACTCATCCCCAGTGGCCAGCTGCCGGCTGCACATGACGCAGGCGAAGCAGTGCAGGTGGTACACAAAGTCCTGGGCCTTCCGCACCACCTGAGTCGGAGGGATCCCCTGTTGGCACGACGCACACTTTGTTCCAAACCGCCTGCAAGTACACACACACACACACACACACACACACACCTGCCATCAGATACACAAACCCCACACAGAACAGGTGGATGCATCTCCACTGTTCAGAGGCTGAAGATAACATGGCCTTATAGCATAGTTATAACGTAGCACACATAGTTTCCACCTCCACTTCCACCTGTAATAATAGTTTCTGTAATACTACTTGGGTTAGTTGTTAGTTGTAGATGGGCAAAGCATCAGTGGTGGAATGTATTTGTGTTGGTGGTGGGCTTGTCCTCAGCTTGACGAATGGCCTGGATCAATGCAGTGGAAGTGGAGGCTATAAGAACCAGTAGAGAGAGCCCTGCACAGTAAACAGGCTGAAGAGAACCAATAAAACACTGACTCGGGATGGGGCTGTAAATCACAAAGCCTATACAGAAAAATAAACCCTTCCTTTAGACCAAGGAGAAGTTTCTTCATTACTGCTAGGAAATCCTGCACTATACTCCAGTTTCCAGCCCAGGCCTCAGCCCCATCATCTCTACTCCTCTCCCTGTCTCCGGTAGCATCCCCATAGTGCACACGCAGCATCACTGCAGTTGTAACAGCAAAAATCGCCCCTATTGTCCCCAGGGCCGACTAATAAAGTTATCTCCACTCTCTGACTCGCAAGCTTTTTAGGTCTCATTGAAGCTTCTGACATTAAAACCTCTCAAACATGATTTAGTAAAAGACAGTACTGATCCTGTTTTGGATAAAAGTCTAACTTAATTTACTTCTTTAATGCCTCAGAAATGCAATCGTAAAAAGATGGAAGCAAAAGAAAGAGAAAGAGGGATGAGAAGAAATTCAAGTTGCTGTTGTGTGTGTCCAGCTAAGGCTGCTAGATCAGTAATTCATTCAATTAGTATATAGAGTGTTTGGAGTTGAAAGTTTGATTGTTATGTGTTCTGTCTTATCCAACACAAGTATTCAAGTCTTCAGGACAGAAAGGCAGGAGGATGTTGTAGGATGTTCAGCTTAATTAACCTCATTGTGTTGGTCCTGTCACTAAGTATTGACACAAGCCTGTTTTTTAACATCCACATCATGATATTATGTTATTATATTATATTATGAAAGTAAACTATGTAAAGAGGAAAATCCTCACTAGCACTAGTCCTGTATGATAAGTCAAACCTAGTCCATGAGTAATGTGCTCACCAAATATTTCCTCAAAAGCAACATGCAATACAGACCACTCTGATCATGTCACAGATTTTACAAGTCAAAATCAGTGCAATTTTATTGCCATTTTTGAGCTCACAAATATTAAAGTAAATCACTTCTACAAGTAATGTCACTTAGCTTGCAGCAATCAAATGCTCAAAATTCCCATTCAAACAAAATAGGTGAATGTTTTAAGATTTAAGATGAAGAAGTGGAACTCACTTGAAGAAGTCCTCTTTGCAGTACACATTTCCTGCCCGCGAGAAACACTTGTCTGCCAGCAACGCTTGACAGTCTGCGCACTTGAGGCACTTGGAGTGCCAGTGGCGGTCCAGCACCTTCAGGATGAACTTGTCGAGGATGTGTTGACTACAGCCCGCACACTGGGGGATTTCTATGGGGAGAGAGAGAGAGAACACACACCATGAGTTAAGATAACATATTGGTGGTGGAATAGTGCAAGGAGACAAGGTGAGCATTGCCCTTGCAGGTTTTTGAGATCAGAGCCGGCTAAAATTATGTTAAACAAAATCGGTAATGTAGCCTAATTCCTCACCATTGTGACCCTCGATGAAAACAAATATGGTCTGACAGAGTAAATTGTATCATCATGCCACTCATTCGACTTAGGTTTTTCAAATGCCTGTGCCTGTGCCACAATATTTAGCCTTGAAGTGGATTTGATTGGATAAGCCGACTGATTCGAAAAACCAAGTAGTAAATATATATAATAAATACTAATAGTCATAAACAACGTGAATGAAAAAAAACTGGGCTATAAGAAGGAGCAATAACCTCGGCCTTATAGTGTTAAAAACAATGCACTATTATCACCATCAACATCGTAACACCAGCACAGTGTCGCTATTAATGTGATTAGTCTATGCAAAAGGAAATAACCAGAGTTATTTTTATATTTATAAATATATATACATATATATTATAATGTGATAGAATAATACATATTAATAGTATTGTTATTATTATTATTTTTGCCATCTTTTTTTTTCATTTTAGAAAATGAAACTTCGGGAATAATTTCCCTCAATCTCCGTTGTCGTCAGTGCAATGGTACCGCATGTGAACAATGGCCAGATGAAGAGAGGCTTCTCATGGTAGACTAAATTGCCTTTTCAGTATCTTAGAATAGCGGGTGAGGGCAAGAAGAGATCGTAATGGAAACTGACCCCTCAAACTCATGAAAGCGGATGCAATAAGCACCGTTTTGTGCACAAAATAATTGGCCAGGTTATTTTTTTTGTACTCGAGCAGTTTAATATTTGTACTATATCTACAAGTATGTCTGCAATTAGGCTTTGCCAAGCCAATTGTTGTTTTAATAAAAAAAACTGTTTTACTCATACGGCCTATGAGTAATCTAATCACACCCATACCAAACTGTTTAAATGTGCGTTGTGGAGGTCATGACAACATTTCAAAACAATTACAATACAGTAGGCCTACATGTGCATCTTCATACTGTAGCCTACGTTGGGAGACATTTTTGAAGAGTAAAACATTTACATTTTTATGTATAGTTTCTGGAGGGCTGCTCAATGAACTACATTTATACATAAGGCCTAAGCTAAGCATGCACAAATAGAGGGTTGATTTTACAATACATGAATGAAGGTAATACGGTAGCCTATACAATGTACAGGAGTTGCATTTTGAGATGCTGCTAAGCTCCATTTCTTTAATTGTACTATTGCGATGTGGCATTAGCCTATACATTAGCCTATACATTAGCCTATACAGACATCGAAATACCAAGTGTTTCCCAATCAACTTCACAATCAAATGAGATAACTATGAAGTACATGGCTTTTTAAGACTTTTTACAAAACTTAAATGAAAGTTAGGTGTATTTTACATCCACAAAATATTAAAGAAATGCCCTGATTTGTGGAGCATTATGCATTATGCTTTGGTGTAAGTGATGATACTGAAAGGATAGCACGAGGGCCAATCTTGGCAGTATTCACGTTCGATGTCTAATAGCCCCTTCACCCCCCCCCCACCCCCACCCCCCTCTCTCTTCTGCATAACTTGTAAATCACACGATTATACCACTTAAGATCTTTTGTGAGCCTCCTCAAGAGGGGTCCTCAAATCTAATCAAATGTGATCCTATAAGCTTCCTTTTCTCAGTTACAATATATGCATCTCCTACAACATAAATATATCATCCTGTTTTACTGTATTTCGATTAGCAGAGGATAATTGTGTTTTTTAACAAGACTAAAAAAAGTGTTTCATATCAATCAAGTAATGTACTCATTAGCTACACTATCGGAATAACTGTAGGTCTTATAGGGAACGAGCACATAGCCTATAGAGCTCATAGGCCACATTGAGCTCATAGGCCTCTCATATGTTTTGTAGATTGCATGACCTACACTTCAAAGCAAGCAGACTGTAAAACTCTATTCAGGAAATAATTTTTCTTGGGGCCTAAACGTCTCTTGTATCCAAACGGTTTAGAATAATTACCCTTATTCATAAGAGCATGCTAACAGCCATATTAATCATGATAATAATGTTTAGATACATAATACTAAATTGCTTTTATTCCCAGAGTAATGCCGTATTAAATATTGCATGTATGCACCAATGGGGGTTGAGTGGCCAGATCTTTACACAATTTTTACACAATCTTTACACAATCTTTGCACAATCTCCTTCGATTTACAAAATTAAAGCGCATACCCCACTAACATATAGTTTTATAGCTTAAACCAATTATATTTCACAAATCTGCATTGTTTCACTTTGTGCATTAAACATTATGGTTCACTGCCTTTACCAATAAGGTAGCCTAAATGAAGGTCAATTCAAGACAATTTTAAATGGGTTAAATGATAAATGATGCTAGATTTTGAGCAAAAATATACTCTCCTGCGCTGAAAGAAGCAACAACTTGTTTGGATCTGTGATGTAAACTATATAGTATTTCATTGTGGATTAAAAGCAACATTAGAGGTAATAGAGTTGGTCTATCTATACATTTCCGTGGCTCGCATATGAATAATTAGGTCAGGAATGTATCCAATTCCACTTCCATCTTGATTGCAGGATCAGATTATATAGCATAGATTATCAAAACTGAGTTAAAGAGCAGATGCGAAGATAATGAGCAATTTGAGGCATTGAACTATTTACTGCACACACAATGTAGTGAAATATTCCACGTTTGTTATTTTTTAAATAAAAATTAAAAATACTTATTTTAGTAGGCTATAATATCATATCACAATCTGTACGTGTAATATAGCCTACACCCTATGTGTCAAACAATAATAAGACTGACATAATTGTACAATTATGTAGCCTACAATTGTACAATAACACAGCTATAGCAGAAACATCCAAGCATACGCAAACATAGCCTGGATAATTCCGATACGAATCAGTAATAGCTGTCAGTCAAACTGGTGGGGTATGGAGAGTAGGTGATGAGAGCGTCTGATCTCTCGTCCATGGCCAGACAAATAAACAGCTGTCTCATCTCTGACCAGAAGCAAACTTCTTATACAGCTCGAGGGAATAGAATAACAAAATGCGCTCGAGGTAGGGAATATGAATATTCCTGTATAATACAAAAGAATGTACAAACATAAAGTGTTTATGCCTTGATGAGTGTTATACTAGTATACATATGTCCCAACCTAGGCCTATATATGCTCATGGGTTCTAATAGTGTAAAACCAGCATGTACAACTCGTGCAAAGGCTGGGGGTTGGAAACACAACATTACGAGCAGTACAAACGCACACTTTAAACAAGACATAGGCTACATGTGATAAATAATCTCTATCCATACAACATTCCACAAAAGTCCACATGAGGACCAGAAGATCAAAATGAAATGCATAATACCCTCACTTCAAATAATAATATGAAACACACGTTATATGAATAAGTAGAATAATATGAATATATATGATCCAGTAGAACAATGTCGCTGCACATATTTTTTCTACAGCAGTGCCCTGCAGCATTTCAGAGCTCGGCTGCCAATTTCCGTATGATATAATCAATATTGAAAATGAAGTGGAAAAGCCTTACGTTGCATTGGCACTCCGAGTATCTCGGGTACACCCTTCACAGGACTCTCTGTTGGTAGAACAGCAGCACTTTGCATCATTGTGATCCAGAACGGGGAATAAACACACACATATACACGCTCAACAAGGTGGGCTGAAGCTCCCGTCTTTTAGTGAGAAAATGTAGAATATGTCAAATAGAAACAGGGTATGAACCCTTCTGTAGACCTAGCTGTCCCTTTAAAGTCCGGTATTTTTTATTATCCTGGAATATTGTCCATGCGTGCGAGATTTCGCCGTGCTCTTTTGATGTGGATCATACAAACTGCTTGATTCATTCACACTGCAGGGGCAACTGTGACGTCACCCCAGCATAGGAACCACCAGGGACCAATGGGATCCTCCATCAAGCCTCAAATGGGCGGAAGAATTCTGCTCCTGAGCGCAGGTGTACAGTGAGAAAGACGAAAGAATTGGTGACAAAACAGAATGTCCCCAGAAAGAAGCAACCTTCTTTAGAATAGTATAAATAAATATAGTCTCGCTTAGCACATAGAATTGTCTTTCTAGTATGAAGGGGTAAAATGTTTTTCAGCTGAATATGGAAATACGCTTCAATAGATAGACTTTGCACTATCAAAGCGTCTCTTTCTTCAGAGACGTGAAAGGTAACATTGAGCAACCGCTACTAGCCTATACAGCCGAATCCACAGCCTACCTGCTCTGGTGACATGAAATTAATAGTTTAATGAGTTTTCTCATATTTTTTTATTTTAGTTTTTATTTCACCTGTATGTAACCAGGTAGGCCATTTGAGAACAAGTTCTCATTTCCAACTGCGACCTGGCCAAGATAAAGCAAAGCAGTACGACACAAACAACACATAGTTACACATGGGATAAACAAACGTACAGTCAATAACACAATATAAAAATCTATATACAGTGTGTGCAAATGTAGTAAGATGAGGGAGGTAAGGCAATAAATAGGCCATAGTGGCGAAATAATTACAATTGAAAAATTAACCACTGGAGTGATATATGTGCAGAAGATGAACGTGCAAAATTAGATACTGGGGTGCAAAGGAGCAAAAACAACAACAACAATGTGGGGATGAGGTAGTTGGGTGGGCTAATTACAGATGGGCTGTGTATAGGTGCAACTGTGGTAAGCTACTCTGATAGCTGATGCTTAAAGTTAGTGAGGGAAATATAAGACTCCAGCTTCAGTGATTTTTGCTATTAGTTCCAGTCATTGGCAGCAGAGAACTGGAAGGAGAGGCGGACAAAGGAGGAGTTGGCTTTGGGGATGACAAGTGAAATATACCTGCTGGAGCGCGTGCTACGGGTGGGTGCTGTTATGGTGACCAGTGAGCTGAGATAAGGCGGGGCTTTACCTAGCAAAGACTTATAGATAACCTGGAGCCAGTGGGTTTGGCGACGATTATGAAGCGAGGTCCAGTCAACGAGAGCGTACAGGTCTCAGTGGTGGATAGTATATAGTGTTTTGGTGACAAAACGGATGGCACTGTGATAGACTGCATCCAATTTGCTGAGTAGAGTGTTGGGGGCTATTTTGTAAATGCTATCGCCGAAGTCAAGGATCGGTAGGATAGTCAGTTTTACTAGGGTATGTTTGGCAGCATGAGTTAAGGAGGCTTTGTTGCGAAATAGGACGCCGATTCTAGATTTAATTTTCGATTGGAGATGCTTAATGTGAGTCTGGAAGGATAGTTTACAGTCAAACCAGACACCTAGGTATTTGTATTTGTCCACATATTCTAAGTCAGAACCGTCCAGAGTAGTGATGCTGGACGGGCGGGCAGGTGCGGGCAGCGATCGGTTGAAGAGCATGCATTTAGTTTTACTTGCATTTAAGAGCAGTTGGAGGCCACATAAGGAGTGTTGTATGGCATTGAAGCTCAAGGATTTGACAATTAGCTGATCTTTAAATTGCATGTAGGCTAAAAAAAAAAAATATTGCTCTAAAACCTTCAGGAAAGGTAGGTCATATCTGTTAGGATAGGAGTTATTGAATTTGGTTTGCCGATAGCATACGAATAGGCCCACCATCGATGACGTGGAGGCTAAAAAAGCAAGTTTATTACATTTTGTTGATTGGACATATAGGACCTTCCACCCCCATCTGGGATATGGATGCCTGAGTGTAGTATGGTTGTTAAAATAAAATCACCTTAGAGCATGAGCATCAGCGTGCGGGGTTTTCCTTTTTATTTTTCGTTGATTGGACACAATCACAATATTTGTGTCTGATCTCTGTGAATGGGATGTAACCTGACTGCAAGGAAGACCTATTGTCCGAGAGCCTTGACAGGTATTAGAAGTCCAAGCACAGTCCTTCTGACAGTGTTCATTTCAATTCCGCGTTTGAGAGACTGCTTTCGGATAAGATATTCCCCCCGGAGAGTTCGTAGTTCAAGCAAGATGAACTCAATCTTCGCTTCCAATTTGCTTCAAGCATGTACAGTGTGGTTGCTTGGTCCACGTCCCAAGCTTTCAGATGAACAATACGGTCCTATTCCACTCACACGTTGAACGAAATCGAAACCTTCAAGTAGCCGACCGTCTGAATCTCGGAATATCTGAATACAAAAGATCTATAGCATATAGGCTTATGTCTGCTATTACCATAACCCGTACCACCATTACTAATATAACAACAAGTGTTTATATTAATGATCATGAACATTGAACATTTATTACATTAAATAATATATGTAGCCTATTAATCATTAACCAATTATTGTATTACAATATAACAATACTACTAATAATAAGAACAATACTAACAATACTACGACTACTACTAATAATAATAATAAGAATAAGAATAGCCTATTAATATCAACAGAATTTTGATAATGAACACAATAACTGTAGAATATTATTTTGTCCAGACAACAATTGAAAGAGGAAAATATACATTTGGGGCATAAGAAATATCCGTTGTTTTTCTATTCACCTTGCATCCTCTCACAGTCGTCAATATTCCACGTTTGTTCAACATACTTTCGTTGAAATGACGGAAACAACGTCGATTCACCCAGCGTGTGCCCAGTGGGCATCTTCTTTCGTTTTCGGAATATGTACAACTACAAAAAAAAAAAAAAAATCAATATCAATGCTAACTAGACTCAACTCAGTTGGGTTATCACTTGCAGACTGACAATATAGGCCTATAGGTGAATCAATGTCTAAAAAATAGAAGATATTCGGAATAATTTGCATAATGGGATTATGATGTTGGATATTTCAGCTAAACTGATAGGATATTTAAAATTTAGCTGATGATTCCATTGTGTCACATTGCAGTGCAATAGGGCCTATACAAACCCCATACGCGGTTGTGTGTTAATATTTCAAATTGAATTTAGTAAAATGAAAACACTCATCAAGCTGATTAAATGGGAGCAGCAGGGATATTACGGGAATACTCCCCACACCAGCCCCACACCAGCGCTAAACCCTGCTTCATGTCTGTATGCCAGGTGTCCCAGTTATATCCACCCCCTTCATCCCTATCCCTCCATCTATCCCCTCATCCAGGACAGTGCGGCAAGGCAAGGGAATCACCCCGTCATACACTTTCATTTTCAATATTCACTTTTCCCCAAAGATTATTCAGTTACTTAGATTGTCGAGTGCATTGCAATCATGCATTTGGCTTTAAAATACAGGGTAGAGAAAATGATCTTGGACTGTCAACATTCGGTCATAGGGTTAGATGTAGTAGGCCTATAGTGGATAAAGGCAGAGCACATTTGACAGTGAAACTGCTGGACAAAATGTAGATGTTGTTTCTTATACCCACGAACGAATATAAAAAGTAGTCTATATAAAAATACAACAAAGCAAGCGATCAAAATATCTGAAGAGAAATAGACCGATTGAAATAGTGTAAACTGCTGCATTTGTTTGATCCCCTGCTAGAAGGTACAAGGAAATGGAAGTGGGTAGTACACCTCCTCTTGTGTGCTTGGGGGGAAAAGTCCTTGTGTCATTGTAAAATCTAATGATGCATCCCTTAGTATAGGACAATGAGTCCTAGGCTGGAAGCTATAATTCAAGCAAAGGGCAACTTTTCTACCACCACTGTTGACCCAGTCACCTCTAATTAGATATAATATTTCAGTGTAAGAGTTCATTGACATCTGCGATTCACAAATCCATCTTATAGGTAAAGCACAAGGACCAAGAGGTCTCGCAATATAACCATTCATTCTCACCACTGGACCGCTATATTGTCCATAGGATAAGCAGGCCTTCCCCAAAACCAGCTTATAAAATAATATTACACGTTTTCACCCAATAGGCTAGCTTGATTACCCTCAACGAAATAAGGCGTCATCTATGCTTATTATTTAAACCGAGATACACCGAGGGAAGTGGTTTGGTGATTGACAGAAAGCACAAATAACTTGAGAACCTATAGCCTACAAGTATCTTACTTGAAATGAAGTTGATAGTTGTGGGTAATCGACAGAAATATAAATAATCTCCTAGGTCTATATCAAGTCAGGTTGTATAGTTGAACAGGTTAAACCTAACTGAAAAGCACATAGGTTGTTCAGTAGTACAGTAGATTCCAGTAAGAAAACACACACACACACACACAAAACCACACACCGTAGAGTGTGTACACCATACGCTCCATGAGATGATATGCACACGAAAACAGTAAGCAGTGATTGGGAGAAACATGAATAACAATATAAATAGAAAAGCCAATGTTTTTTCTGCTAGCACTATTTATCTTCTTTTTAAAACATACATTATATCCTGCTAAATAATTAAAGGAGGAACAATATTTTCATATATTGTAAATTGTGATGGATTTGTGCATTTAATGCATTTGCACAATTAAACTTAAACTACAATAGCGATCAACTTGGAACCTGGAACATTGTGTGCCATAGGATAAATCTCGAAATCTCCTTCTTATCATTATCTAGTTACTTTTGATAAGCCGACATTACCTACTTGTCAAAGTGACATAGACACGACAATCACAATGAATGGACCCAGACTTATACAATATACAGGTTTTAACATCACATGAATACATTTCTTTCATAAACTCAAGATGCGTAATATCAATAGGGAGCATCACACTTCTGCCCCTCGTATTGACAAAACACGTACAACTTCATGCAAACGTACCTACTTAGGTGGATTGCAGGCGTCATGTTAATTTCAGCACTACTCCTACTGGACAGCGCTCAACGTGGCAGCCAGGTTCTGTCTTTTTCACGACTTGTTTACTCCAGCTAGCTTCTGCTGTAGCATTTTAATAATATCAGTCTCTGTTTCTCTGAAAATAGAGACAAAAATAGAGAGAACCATCGTGGCTGAGGCATGTCAGAACGTGCTCCCCCTTTCTTTGCCAGAAAAAAAGACAGTGAAAGAAAGGGGGACCTTTAGACGAGGGCAAGGAGAAAATTAAATTGCACTTGGGAGCAAATTCTATTAGGGAATAGTTATTGTCTCCTGACAGGTCCTGTCCATTTAGGTAATTAGTGGAAGAGATTGCTTGAACAAACGGGCTGTATTTTAGTCAGAAATCATGATTTCCACCGCAATCTGATTGACTACTATTTTGTGGCTTAATACGTTATATTTTACATGCGATTGTATTATCTGTAGGCTAATGTAATCAATCCGTTGCTATTATTATTAGACCACAAATGTGAACCACAACCAGCGGTAGGCTACTTACTATGTATGGCTCTGTGCATAACAAGAAGCCCTTACATAATAATTGATAATCTGTTTTGTAATGTCTGCTAGCGCATTTTAAAGATAAAATAAACATCTGAATGGTGCCATTATATTATTTTAGTTGCATTTTTTTTTAGAATAGGTCGTTACAGATACAGTATGCCGTATTTCACTATATGGGGAGCTTATAGGTCTTCAAAAATGACCAAATTGAAGACTTAAAAAACAAACCCCACAAACGTTTATTTTGCAATAATGTCTATCCACCTCCCCATATCACAGGCCTACGTTTCAATTGTGGCCTGCCTGCCTGCCTGCCTGCCTGCCTGCCTGCCTGCCTGCCTGCCTGCCTGCCTGCCTGCCTGCCTGCCTGTGCCTGCCTGCCTGCCTGCCTGCCTGCCTGCCTGCCTGCCTGCCTGCCTGCCTGCCTGCCTGCCTGCCTGCCTGCCTGCCTGCCTGCCAGCCAGCCAGCCAGCCAGCCAGCCAGCCACTTAGGCTATATTGCAAATTAGTGCCTGTCATGCATGTTCCCCTGAATCAACACCTACCCTAAGTGTTAATTACTATTATAGGGCTACAGACTAACATTCCCCTGGTGTCACTGGTGCCACTATCTTTTACAGTTGGTGGCACCAGCCCATGATTTGGTTGGCCCGAAATCATGAGTAATCATCTTATAAAGTAATTCATAGTGTTTTAATTAGAATGTAATTTATAAACTACTGAGATATTCAAGAAAAACGTTGTTTCGTCTAACATGTCCAAGCAGGATACACACGATTTTGTGCAACCTAATCCAGAAATTGTCGTGAATTTTGCGTTGACAATTAAGACTGTAGTTGATATATTTTACAGTCAAAATTTGACTTTTTGTTCAATAGAGATGAATTACATGTATCTTTGTCACGACTCCGACCGAAGGTTGCTCCCCTTCCTGTTCGGGTGGTGCTCGGCGGTCGTCGTCACCGGCCTACTAGCTGCCACTGATCCCTTTTCCCCTTTTCTGTTTATTGGTTTCACCTGTGTTTGTTTTAGGCTTATTGGTCGGGCTTTATCAACATGCGGGATTGTTTGGTGTACGTGTGTACACGTCAGTGTGTCACGGTTTTCCCATTTTCTTGGGTTTTGCTGGACTGTTTAAGTCCCTCGTGTTTGGAGCATTTGTTTTGGTGTGCGCCCTGTGTTTCGTGGGGTTGGCGTATGTTCACCGTTTTTGTGCATTCAAAAGTATAGCACTACCCTGAACTCTCTGCTTCCTGCGCCTGACTTCTCACCCACTACACCCAGGACGTTACAATCTTCCAGTAACTGGTATTATAGTCTAATTAATTTGGGGTTCAACACCCGAGGAAGTGGAAACTCAAAACACATGAACTGGATCGCTAACCCACTGCAAGCCATGTACCCATCCAACAGTAAATGTAATGAAAAAACATTGCAGCCGTAGGCTACTACCAATGAGACCTTTGGGCCTATGCCCTCGCCATGGCCGGTGCGCATTTCGCGCTTGCGCCGCTCCATATCCCAAAGCCATACCAAATATCTTGGTTGTAAAATAGTTGCTATTGAGCTGAATATGGAGACTTGAGAAATAAAAACGATGCATAGAGAAAGCTGATACCATTCACCCTCTATTTGACAGGGACGAGTGGGGATGAAGCTTCAAAAGCTGTGTTTTCCTCGAAATTGCATTTTGAAATTTTATAGAACCAGAACACATTTTTTCTGTCGAGCGCATGGCTGGAGAGGAGAGTGTCTCGCTCATTACAGCAGCAGGCCCCAGTACAACAGACAATACACTTTACTGTTTGGCCAAATCATGGTTTTAGCCGCCCAACAAACAGGACGTTTTGAGTGAGGTGACAATGTAGAATGTGGTCTTTCTGTTTTTTTACGATCCATGATCTTGGCTGTCTCTTTGGTGCTTCCATGTATGACGTTGAATGTGAATTTGCATGACCTCAGCTCAGTCTATCAGAAAACCAGGCTGGGCGTAGCACACTGATCAGCCAAAGGCTCATAATACATTGAGTATACCAAACATTAGGAACACATTCCCAATATTGAGTTGCACTTGCACCCCCCCTTTGCCCTCAGAGTAGCCTCAATTCGTCAGGGCATGGACTCTACAAGGTGTCGGTGTCGAAAGCGTTCAACAGCGATACTGGCCCATCTTGACTCCAATGCTTCCCACAGTTGTCTCAAGCTGGCCGGATGTCCTTTGGGTGATGGGTCATTATTGCTACACAGGGCAAACTGTTGACTGTGAAAAACCCAGCAGTGTTGCAGTTCTCGTCACAAACCAGCACGCCTGGCACCTACTACCACACCCTGTTCAAAGACACTCATCTTTTCTCTTGCCCATTCACCCTCTGTATGGCACATACACAATCCATGTCTCAATTGTCTCAAGGCTTAAAAATCATTATTTAACCCGTCTCCTCCCCTTCATCTATACTGATTGAAGTGGATTTAACAAGTGAAATCAATAAGGGATCATAGCTATTAAAAAAACAGTCCAGCCTATCTAGCGTTTGCCTGAATTTCCTGATGGCCAATCTGCCCCTGGAGGTATCCTCTGCTATCATCTCTCTCAGGAGGAGACATGTCCCTTTTCCTAGGATGATTTGGTGGCCATGGTGGGGAAGCTGAAGATAGGATAAGATGCATGAGAGATGAGATGTGTGTCCAAGGAGATCAGTCCAAGTGGAGGAGGTTGAGCCATGGCAGTAAATTGAGATGATTCTGAACCTGCTTGACTCCCTCTTTAGAGGCAAATGTAAAAACCCTGGATAAATGGGTGAATGAGATGTGATAAGGGTATCATATATTAAACTATTTTTTCTTTCATTGTTTAATTCAATGACTAAATGTCTGCATGCTGGACATCTATAGGGGAAAGCTTTATAGTATTATTAAAGTCAGAGAGAGATGACAGAAAATGTATCAAGCCTGTCCTGCATTTGAATATCAATACACAGGTAACAAACATGCAGGCTGTGAATACAGGAGAGGCCCACAATAAAACTAAGCATTGTGGAAGACAACACCATACAGGGCAGCTAGGTGATTTTTTTACCCCTGTGTTTTGAGCTTCCATAACATTATTCTGGTGTAGTGCTACAGACACAGACACAGACCTCACTGAGTCTGGCCATGTTTTAGGATCAGTGCAAGGAGAGGCTTTCTCAGTTTCTAAAAGATGTTAAAGTAGTAAAAGTGTCCCTCTGTGATCTCGATTCATGAGCAGGGATATCAAGTGGATGGCTGAGAGTCTACGACTGGATTAGAAAACCTTGTTCTCAGTGTGCACTTTTCACCTTCAGTATTGGCAAAGCCACAGATGTATATTGCACAGCCAACTTCCTCATTAACTTTCATTAGTCTCAACCCACATAATATCCTGGGCTCTAGGGCTCAAAGCACCTGAGGGTTGCCACAAGCAGCAGGGAGGGTGTCAACAAGCACCTTCACAGCTCACAATCCAACAGCAATTAAACAAATAAACAAGTCGATTAAGAAAGATAAGTAGGTAGGTAGTCACAGGTAACAGAGCAAGTGATAAAGCAAGTAAATAAGTACAGTTAACAAATGTTTGTTCATGTCATCATTCTTACAGCAGTTTGACGTCTCAGACAGCTCAATCTGAGAGATACACCTCTCCGGAATGAGTAATATAGATGGTACATCGGAGGCCATCAGTAAAATGTCTAAACCTTGCAGTAATTTCGGCATCACAAACTATGCTTTTCTCAGCCCATTCTACAGATCATAAACTAACTTGCCATCATTTTTCCAAAATGACATTCAAGGCACAGGTTTGATTAGGTCAGAGATCACAGCTTCTCAGGTTTGGTGTTCAACTATAATGTAGGGCCATTAATCATGTGTGTTTTTGTGGAGACAATTGAGAGCACCCCCATCACACTGCTGGCTGCTGTGACCATGGTTCTACTCTACTCTGCCAGTGTGAAAGCCAGGAGACAGGGAGGGCTTGGACTAGAGAGGGGGCAGAGACACGGGATGGGTGAAATGCAATGTTCCAGGAAAACACAAAGCTCAAGATCAAGCGTTTACTGTCCTTCATATGAGTTTGTAATCTGGACCACATCAAAACCCTCCTATTCCCCAAGGTATCCACCCGGCCTTCACATCCACGGTTGAAACACCCCCAGCAGAGCCCACTTCCAAGTGTGTGAAGGAAGAGACCCTGAAAGCCGATTGCGTTTTAATAAAGTTTATTATCGGGTGGGAGCTAATCCTCACGGTAATCTCCCACAGCCCAAAGGAAAGCTGGATTACTCACTTGCTATAATCCCAATGAAATTGTTAGGATTTAGCTAGCGCAACAGACCAGATGGTAACAGGCTTTTTCCTTCAACCTACAGACACCCCCACCACTCCTTACCCCACCCCCTTCCTCAAAACAAAACATTTGAATGTTACTCATAAGATCTCATGCAAAACATGAAGTGGAAAGCTGTGGAGGGACAGAAAAACATAATTATCTGGCATCTCAGGTACTTTGGATATTGATGGTATACTGCATGTACATTTGGTTTACATTAATCTATAGTTGTAGAGAGATATAAAACAGCAGAAAGGTAGTTCGTGTATATTCTATAACAGTGCAATTTGCTCCAGGAGAACTATCAAAGTCCACTATTGAACAATTACAACGATGCACAATCTTAGCAAAAATAATTTTATTGATTGAGATAAGCAAAGCAAAACACAGTATCTCGAGTTGAGTGAGACCAGTAAGCCTAATGTAATGGACACCAGCCAAAACCCCAATCCTGCTTATTTTGTACCCTGTGAACAAGTGCTGCTCTACAACACTTCTTTAATGTCTAAACTCTATTGTGCAAAGCTAATTGGGACATGTAAGATGCACTAGCCAATCAGACAATAGCATGGTATGGCCAGTCACAACATAGACCACTTTGGAACAGAATGTGTGAACCATAGAATTACATTTGACAATTTTACCTTTATTTAACTAGGCAAGTCAGTTCAGAACAAATTCTTATTTCCAATGATGGCTTAGGAACAGTGGGTTAACTGCCTGTTCAGGGGCAGAACGACAGATTTGTACCTTGTCAGCTCGGGGATTTGAACCTTCCGGTTACTAGTCCAACGCTCTAACCACACACATACACAGCATCTTTGTTTATTTGGAAACATCCACTTGCTTTATGCTAAAATCAATATGGATAATCTACTTTTAGGCACCCGTTTTTCCAAAATGACATTCAAGGCACATTTCTCTTTGTAAAATCACATTTTCTAATGGAGGTTGATTTCTTTCTAAGAATATAAAATCATTGTTAGAGTTCACAGCTCATACAACTCTTTGGAAAGGCTGGCAGTGACAGGTCTAAGAGAAAAGAGCAGTGCTTCTCATATTACATTAGGGCTTTTATCCATGAAACTATATAAAGTTATTCTTTATTCACATAAATTAATTTCTCATTATATACAGACTAAGAATTACAACAAATATCAAATAAACCCCTTTAGTTGTTTTCACAAAGAAATATATATAAAATCCCATTAATTCCCTGGTGTTTTAATTCATCCTTCAGAAGTGGTCAAAAAAGGCTAAATATTTTGGGGTCATAAATTATTATCCTGAATGCAAGCACAATGAAGCAATCCATGGATGCAGAACATTACGAATCCTTCAGTTGGAGGGTTTTGGAACTGACCACAGCGTCACAGTATGGGTAAATCTACAGTAGCATTGCCAGGTAATGTTGACTCAGGGCAGAGCCACCTTGGCCCGTCGCAGCCGCCGGCGGTTCTTGAAGAAGAGGTACATGGCCAGCAGACACATTGAGGACAGGAAGTAGAGGAGCATACACAGGCTGATGTCCAGTCTGGAGAAGCCCACGCTCAGCAAGGACATCCAGCGCCTCTTGTTAGGGTGCGGGTATATCTCCAGAGCCCCCTCCTCCTCTGACCCAGTGTACTTGCCCGTCAGAATCCTCTTCTGCATCGTTTTGTGCTGCCCTAACAAGTCCTCTGGCTCCACGGGCTGCATCCCCAGCCGCAGCACTGGCCCCTGTTCCAGGCCGGCTCCAGGCTGCGGCTGCTCCTTCATCTGCAGGGTCCTGAGTTTGACATGGGAGGACACTCTGGCTGCAGCACGGAGGGCCGTGGCCTTGTAGTGCTGGTTGATGAAGGAGTCCAGGTCTACAATCTCCTCCTGGGGGGGCCTGAACTTCAACCCCACGATGCTGGGCCTGCGCTGGGGCTGGTGGGACACATCTGCCTTGGGCTTTACCCAAGTTGGGGGTTCAGATATCTGCACCTTTTCTCCTGCCCTCGCTGCCTCCTCTTCTGCTGGCTGTTCTTTAGCCACTTCCTCCTCCTCCTCCGGCTGTGGTTTGAGCAAGGTGTCCTGGGTCTGTCTGGCCCACCTCTCTGCTCCTCTCTTGGCCTCCTGCTCTTTCTCCTGATGCCTGGCGACCAGCCTCTCCTTCTGCCTGCTGAGGAGCTGGGCCTCCTCCTCCAGGTAGTCAGAGAGGAGGTGTTCAGAAGAGAAGTGGGAGCGGAGGAAGGTGAGCAGCTCTGCCTGGTTCCAGGTGTGTTCTCCATTCTTAACCCCGTGGCAACTGGGACACAGCTCTGGGGACGGCCACTGGATCTTAGGGAAGTGAGGATCCTCACTCAGAGCACCTGGTCAGCAGGAATGAGACGGTTACTTAGGATGAGTAAGTGTGCTTACTTATCAGAGCTAACATAAATGATACAGATACACAGTCATGTTGAGAGGGTAAACTGTTTTGGTGGAAATGTAAAATGTATTAGGTAAAATTGACTGGTCGAATAGAAGGACATACTGATGACATCTCACACAATAAAATTAAACTGATACCAAGAGGTATTTTTGCATGCAGAATCTATGTTGATGCTTGAATACATTACAAAAGATCCATTTCTCCACATGGCTCATAATAAGCAGTAAGTGCAGTGTGTTAGCATCATGTGTGGATGAGTGTGTGATGTCTCGGTGTGTGTGTGTGACAGTGTGACAGGGTCTAACAATGATCAATGGGCTTCTGGGACGTCCCGGAGGGAGGGGTGGCGAGATAATAGACGTCGTCCAAGCGGACAGCTACCCCGCCCCCACCCCCAACCTCTCCCAGACCCCAAACCCCTTACCTCCACACCCCTTTGAAGACGGCCCAATCTCCAAATTGAATATGAAAGCAGGCACCTCCAGAGGGGAGCTCTCCTTTTAATGAATTACAATTTTTTTGCTTTACACGTTTCCTTTAGCCCCCCAAATGGAGGCATCTGCTAATAAATTGCTTGTCGTCGCCCATGCGAGAGGAAAGTCAAAGCTGCAGCAGTTCTGTCACTTTACAGCGCTGTCAATTTACATCCCCCGTCTCTCCCCAGATTAATCTCAGTCATATGCATGTGTGTATGTACTCTGCATACAGCACTTTACATAAGAGATACATCAATTTTACTATGTCCTGCTGGGCTTGGGGCCTTTTATACATTTCACCAGCGTGACAGCTTTCATATCCCGTCCCCTTATGACGACATGTCTTTGATGTCTCTATTCTAACTACCTTGCCTTTCATTTCATTTCCAGGGGTGACTTTAGCAATAGTACTGATACTGTAACAAAGGCTTGTCAGGGAATGTCATTCAAAGCATCCCATAAATATTAATGAAGTATAAAGAAATATCTATTTACCATATCAAAATAGTTTCTTCAGCACTAATTCTCAATGTGGAGATCTACTGTACAGGACACAGAGGAGCAGTATTAATGTAGGCAGACTGGTAGATTAGCAGAGTGATGCTCTACAAAGCAAACCAACAACATGAGGCTGATACAGTACGAGCTGCTCCAGTCGCATCTCCCTGCCCCTCTTCACTGAGCCCTGGCAGGCCCGTGGCTCTGCTGTCTGTAGACATGCGTCTCTATCTCACCCTGTTGACATGTGGCAACAGGACAGGTCTGCTGTTGCTGCCGAGCCGGGCTCGACTCAGGGTCTCTTTGTGCCAGCTAAATTAATTGCGTTGCTGCTTTACAAATAGGTCCCGCTTCATGCATGGCTGCCTCTGAAAGGAGGACAGTGGGAGCTGCTAAAGAGCCCCACTTTAGCGAGGAGGTGGAGAGGGAGGGGTGAGAGAACGAGGGGGAAGAGGAGAGTACGTTCCCCCTGGGGAAGACTGGGATGAGAAGCAGAGGCGTTTGTGAGGGGGGTGGACCGATGGAGGAGATACTGCTACTCAATGCTACCAACACCCCTGCCCCATCCCCTCCCCACCAGCCAAGCCCACCCCTTGAGGCCCTGCCCCCAAACCCCACCACATGTCACAACCTGAAGCATCCTGGTGAGGGTGAGGGATTACAAAACAGGGAAGCGTGATGAAGGTGACATGGCGTGTGCCAACTGCTGTCACAAGCATCTTGGAAATTGAGCTCTTGGGCTGATGGTCCTCGCTCTGGGAGATTGTTGCCATATCAATTGTCAAGCGAAAGATATGACTCTCTGGGGAGGGACAGACATGCAATCCTAATAGGGAGGAGTGTCTGGGGACCAGGGACAAGCACAGAAGGGGACACACACGCCCCTCTACCCTGTTATTCAGGACACAGGCTGTCCAGGGGATTGAGGATGGGGAGTCACCACCACCACACAGAAACGACAACAATGTGATTCAACGAAGTGAGGTGATAATGACAGGCTTGTGCCAAATAAACTCAAATGATGGCCCTAACAGCCAACTCAGCAGCCATATAGTCCTCAATAAAATGACACGGACATCAAGGCTACAGTCTTGGCCGTTTGCAGTCTTTAGGTCATAGATTTAGTATCTACTGTTGACCTGTAGTGAGCTCTAGACAGGCTAGGGCAGGGAATCTCAGTCTTCTGGAAGGAGGGCTAATCTCTGAGAGGAAGAAGAGAAGGGGAAGACTGGGTGAGGAGGAGTGAGGGGGGACAGCTGGTGTCTGCCCAGAGGATCGCCAGGCATATTATAGGGATTTAGGGGTTAGGAGTAGAGTTGGGACACTTGGGGGGGTATGTAGGAGCCCTTTTAAAGGAGTGAGAGGCTGAAAAGTACAGTGGCCTGTGGGGGCCACATTTATCTAATGTTATTGTATGGACAATGGTGACCACTATAGGAGACATTTCAATTTATCATACTACTCTATAGTAATGTGATATATGCAAATTCTATACTTACTAATTAGCATATTATGTGTTGGAAGTTCAGTCTTAAAGACCAATCGTCCTCAATGGAAGTAGCAGTAACATTTGTCCTTACCTGCCAGTCTATTGTTTACGTGGTTATGGTGGGACCAGAGCCACAGCACGGCAGAGGACAGTGTCCCCACATGGGACATGCTCTCCTGGGCCATGTTCTCAAAGTGGGTGGCACATGCCCGACAGCCAAAGAAACTGTGGATGTATGACCTCATCGCCTGGAGCACCTCCTGGGGGTCTGGGGAGAAGAACGCATAGGAGGAGGAAGTCATTAGCAAGATTAACCATACTTGTTATACACATCAGTATGATGTGTACTGTTGAAAAGGAGTCTAATATTGTACATTTGAAAATCGCAGCAAGGAATGTCTGTATATTGTTTCGTATACATTTAGTATGGCTCGGGACATATGGGTTTGGCACAACGTAAAAAAGGTGCACCGGTCCTTTAAAATGTTTTGCCAGTTATTATGAAAGGCTTAAAACATCGAAACATGGACAACAGACATGACAGGGATAGTGAGGAATTTTCCAGTTCTAAACTATTAGTGGATAATAACAAGGCAATAAAGGGCCTGGATCCTGAGTCCCCTGGGCATTCCCACGGTGCTCTGATATCTTCCATGAATACCCGTATTTAGTCAATGTGCTCTGAAAAACAACGAGGTTGGCAGATGTCACCACCAGTACCAGCACCAAAATGTCTGCTGCAGGTTTTTGTTGTGTTTAATTCCCTACAGTAAAGCCTTATTTTGCTCTCAGATGATCCGTGGTGGAAGGGCGGAGGCCTAATCCAGAGGTCCATCCGCAGGGGGCCAGATGGACACCCCTGGTCTCCTGCTGGCCCATCTGCAGGTTGTGACCCCCCTTTCCACCCCATCCCATAAGCCCTGGTATTAAGCCCTCCAGGAGCTGGTCAGCTGGTCAGCTGCCTCCATTATTAACCACTCATATTCCACTAATCTAAAGAAATCCCTTTTGACCCACCCACAATTAGGGACTGTTTCAGATGCTGTTGTGACAAGAAAACAGAACAAAAAAAGTGCTTTGTATAGGCTACTTACGGAACTTAACACAGAAGTAAGTGTGTGTGAGTTGTTGTGTGGGACTGTCTAAATGTTGTGCAAGTGTGCGCAGGTAAATACAGTCACTGCAAAACATTCCACTAAACATTCCAGGCTAATTTGTTTACAAAGCCCCACAAAGCACTTGTCCTCGGTTGGTCACCCCCCACCCTGCTCTCCCCTAGCTGGACCATATCCCTGTATTGAAAGCAGCAGCCCCTGTGTGAACGCTGTACACTCTTCTGACTGGCTCAATGACCTGGAGGGATCTGTCCCCAGAGAGCCATAGGGGTTCTAACAGACTGGAAACACTTGTGTCATGGTTCATCGCCTGGGCACAGTCAATCCTCCAAGACTGAATGGCTGCTGACTTCTGGCCAATTTCCTAGGAGGCGATGGGCTCTAAAGGCCGCATTAACAGGCTAACATGGCAGGAGGACTCGTTTTAGCTTCTAACAACATCCCTTTTCCACTTATTACCATTGTCCCAGGAACATTCCTCTTGAATTAACTGAAGTTTAGTGATCATGTAATCATAAAGACGTAAACAGCGGTTGTTTAGAGAGTTTTTCCTACCTTTGCCAGCAGCTTCCTCGGCCTGTACAGTAAGGACATGGAATAGGGTCCACATGCCACAGGGGTAACTTCTGAAGTGGGGCTTGGAGCCCTGGCAGCCCACCCACCTCACCCCCTCAGGCAGCGCAGCATTAGGTACCTGATCACACACACAAACATTTATAAGCATTTAGCTTCACCCACAATAACATCTGCTAAATATGTGTATGTGGCCAATCAAATTTGAATATTTGATTTATTTTACTTTAACACTTCAAGATTGATTGATTTCGCCCTATCTTCTCATAAAGCTGTTTCCATATAACCTGCTCTATCTGAGGATTCCTAAGAGGTTAGTTTACATTAATGAAAACAGGCCAAGTAAGTACATGGAAAATACATCTATGATTTATCTATGTTAAGTGGGAGCACGTTCTGTGCCATACTATTCTCATTCTATATCATGGCGATTCCAGGTTAATGGAAACTCCTCAACAGAGTTGTGGGATTGTGCTCAGGTCAAGGGAAAGAATCACTGGGAAAACATGCTTTAATCAAACAGCATATTTCTGACATATGATCGTTTCCTCCCTGCCACTGCCCAGGATTGCAGAGTCTGTGATTGACAGAATTACTTCAAAGTCGATAGTAAAGATTCGGTGTGTGTATACTGTTCGACACCAGTCCATTTCTTAGAGGAGCTTGTTCATACCTCTTCATTGATTAATTGATTCGGCTGCAAAAAGTTAATGATGTCACTAAGTGACTGGTCCAATTGGGGAACCTATAGGCATGTCGGCTTTAATCCAAAGTCAACAACACATACATTTTCCAATAATACATATGCTGGCACAAGGTTGTGAGCGAAGATTTGTTTACAGCATTACATAAACCTACTTACCTGTGTGCTGATACTCTATGCCTGAAATATTTCAGCTATCATCTATAAAATCACTTGACTCTGGCTCATCAACAATATGGTGAGTGGTTCTGCCTCAGGCTTGTCTGATTGGCTGG
This sequence comes from Oncorhynchus nerka, assembly GCF_034236695.1. NCBI lineage: Eukaryota > Metazoa > Chordata > Actinopteri > Salmoniformes > Salmonidae > Oncorhynchus > Oncorhynchus nerka. Next base: position 65,531,730 of record NC_088419.1, on the reverse strand, counting down.
CGTGTTGACCCTTCACCTCTGCAGTGTTGTCCAGAGCGTCCCTCAGAGAACTGTAGGACAGCTCTGTGTCCTTCTCACCCTTCAGCCACATGTCCACAGACTTCAGCAGGTTGTTCACCACAGGACGACCAGGGAAGTACTGCCCAAGACAACATTACAGGTAAACATCAACATCATTAACTCCTCTCATTTCATTCAAGACTATTAAACAGTATATTTTGTACTGTGTGGTAATAGATCATTATTACGGAGTTGGAAATCCATCTGTCTGAGTTTAGAAAATTCACCTAAACCCTCTTTTGCCATACGTAACATGTAATGTTTTTCCCCACTAATTTAGTAAAAACGACAGTGTATAAAGACACCAGAGGATTTGTCATGACTTTCTTGTACTGTTTGTTTACGTTCTCTAACCTCTGTCGTTGTCAAGAAGTAGGTTGAAATTTCAGCCAAAAAGGCAAACTCAGATCCATCATTCATTGAATCAGATGGTTCATCACAAAACCCACTGATATTGCCAACTACTTTAATGACCTTTTCATTGGCATTAGCAAACTTAAGCATGACATGCCAGTAACAAACGCTTTCACTACACATCCAAGTATAACTGACCAAATGATGTAAGTGTGGAAGAGGTGAAAAAGTTATTGTGTTCTATCAACAATGGCAAGTCACCGGGGTCTGACAACTTCTTTGGAATATTACTGAGGATAATAGCAGATGATATTGACACGCCTATCTGCCATTTATTTGATTTAAGCCTACTAGAAAGTGTGTACCCTCAGGCCTGGAGGGAAGCAAAAGTCATTCCGCTACCAATCAGCATATTAGCAATTCGTAGTAAAAAAAAGAAGGTGTTTGACCAGATACAAATGCTATTTTACAGTAAACAAATTGATAAAACTTTCAGCACGCTTATAGGGAAGGACATTCAACAAGTACAGCACTTATACAAATAACTGATGATTGGCTAAGAGAAATTGATTAAAAGGATTGTGGCGGCTGTTTTGACTTCAGTGCGGTTTTTGAAATTATTGATCATAATCTACTGCTTTACACCCCTTGCTATATTGTGGACCAAGAGTTACCTGTCTAACAGAACACAGGGGGTGTTCTTTAATGGAAACTTCTCCAACATAATCAGGAAAATTACCATTGGCTTAGAACAGGGCAGCACGGCTGGCTCTTAAATGTACACAGAGAGCTAACAATGATATGCATGTCAATCTCTCATGGCTCAAAGTGGAGGAGAGATTGACTTCATCAGCATTTGTTTTTATAAGAAGTGTTGACATGTTGAATGCACTGAGGTGTCGGTTTAAACGACGAGCACACATCTCAGACACCCATGCATACCCCGCAAGACATGCCACCAGAGGTCTCTTCACAATCCCTAAGTCAAGAACAGACTATGGGAGGCACACAGTACTACATAGAGCCATGACTACATGGAACTATATTCCACATCAGGTAACTGATGCAAGCAGTAGAATCAGATTAAAAAAAACAGATATTGAACAGCAGGGAATGTGAAGAGACTAACACACAGGTACAGACGCATGCATGCATGCATACACACACACACACACACACACACACACACGCTAGCACATACACACTAAACACACACACACACAAACGCTAGCACATACACACTAAACACACACACACACACACTAAACACACACACACACACGCTAGCACATACACACTAAATACACGTACATTGAAATATTGTTGTATTGTGGTATTATACATTTTGTATTGTAGATATGTAGCTGTGTAATAACTTTATATGAGGTACGGTTTTATATTTTGTGTAATATAAGTGCCTTAATATGTTTGGATTCTAGGAAGAGTAGCTGCTGCCTTGGAAGCAGCAAACGGGGATACCTTATAAATACAAATACAACATGACGTGTATGGAAATATAACACTGCAACTAACAGTTGCTATGGGAGGCAGGGAGGAAATCCCAGTGCCTTGTGTTTGAGACGGATGGTGACAGAAGAAGGTCAGCTGAAGACAGGGAGGCATTAACAACAGAACAAGCTGATTGGGGGTGTAAAGCCACTTCCCATCCTTAAAGAACTCTTACAACAGCCACCCTGGAAGACCCATCACTATACTGCTATTGACTAGATTCTACAGGTCGACCTGGATTTAACCCTAATGGCTAAGAGACGACCAAATAAACAGTAGGCTGTCATGGCAACCTTCTCCCATTCAAAACAGAGGTAAGATGTCTCAGTCACGATGGACTATTTAAGTTCATTAGCATTTTCTGGGGTTGTCATGGCGAAAACTACTTATGAGGAGCCTGTAGATAACAATCCAATCAGATGCCCACACACATGTGCAGGCGTGTATGCACGCACACACCCACAAGAAACAGTCAGTGTAGTAACATCCAGCAGTGCGAATATGGTGAACCTGGAAGTGGGCAAGTGCTGCCCTTTTGCGGCACGGGGGCACAAACCCATCAGTGCGACACAGAGGCAGGGGCCTGGCCGGGGGAGGGGGGAGCATCCCAGAGGTGCACCTTTTTTGATTTGTGCTGCAGAGTCTTTTCAATTTGCCCTGGCCATCTGTTCAGCAGCATTTGGGTGCCTGGCTCATGGTTCTATTCATCACTCTAACTCACATATGTCAGAGTCAAGGCCCGCGGGCCACATCCGGCCCGCAAGAAGGTTTTTTACGGCCCCTGGGATGATCTTGATTTATTATTAGAACAGCAAGCCGGCAGCCCGCAGATCTTTTACACGCACCAATAACAATGCAAAGGTGACGCACCGAGCAGTAGGCTGCTTCATTTCAATATTTATTGGCACAGCAGTCGTCAGCATCACAGTAAAATTAACTTTCAGATACCCATCAAAAATGGCAAAACGGAAGGTGGATACTGGAACCGGGGTTTCAAACAAGGTGGGAGTCGGAGTATATGTTCACGAAGGTAGCTGGAAAACCTGTGTGTCTTCTGTGTGGAGAAAGTGTGGCGGTACTGAAAGAGTATAATCTGAGACGACATTATGAAACCACGCGGACAAAAACAAGAATATGGACATGGAACAAAGGCTACAAAAGGCAGAGGAATTAAAACGAGGCCTCAAATCTCGACAGGCTCTGTTCAAAAAAGCCAAATCACAAGGCCAGGCTGCTGTCAAGGCCAGTTTTATTTTGGCAGAAGAGATCGCTAAATCAGCCCGGCCATTTACGGAGGGGATTTCATCAAAAACTGCATGATTAAAGTTTGTGACGAAGTTTGCCCAGAAAAAAGGCAACTCTTTTAAATGTGAGTCTGAGCAGAAACACCATTGCCGAGAGAGTAGACCAGTTGTCCATCAATCTAAAAGAGCAGCTTGTGAAAAAGGGAAAAGATTTTTATTGCATATTCCTTGGCTGTGGATGAGAGCACCGACATTTCTGACATTGCCCAGTTGTCAATTTTCATCCGCGGAGTGGACTCCAACCTAAGCGTGACAGAGGAGTTTTTGGCTTTACGTCCTATGCATGGCACAACTACGGGGCATGATTTGTATGAAGAGGTGTCAAGATGTGTAAATGAGATGGAGCTGCCTTGGGAAAAACTCGTGGGTTTGACAACCGACGGAGCACCTGCGATGTGTGGACACAGGAGCGGACTGGTGGCGAAGATACGGGAAAAGATGCAAGAGGAAAACGCGACAGGTGAGCTGACAGCTTATCATTGTATCATACACCAGGAAGCGTTGTGCGGTAAAGCCTTGAAAATGGAGCATGTAATGAGCATCATCACGCGCACAGTTAACTTTATCAGAGCCAAAGGTTTGAATCACCGCCAGTTCAAGGCATTTCTGACGGAGTTAGAAACGGAGCATGGTGATTTGCCTTATCACACAGAGGTGCTGGCTAAGCCAGGGAAAGGTGCTTCAAAGATGTTTCGAGCTTGAGGAGATTTGTCTGTTCTTGGACAGCAAAGGGAAAGACACAACACAACTCCGAGACGAAATGTTTCTGTGTGAAATGGCTGTGTGACATTACGAGTCATCTGAATGCAATAAACTTGCAGCTGCAGGGTCGGGATCGTGTCATCTCTGATATGTACAGTACAGTGAAGGCATTTAAAACCAAACTGACTCTGTGGGAGACGAGATGCGGAAAGAAAATTTGAGCCACTTTCCCAGCTGCCAGACCATGAAAGAGAAGCTCTCTACCAGTGCGTTCCCGAGCACACAGTTGGCTGATAAAATAGGTATGCTTGCCGCTGACTTTCGACATTTGCTGACTTTGAAGCACAAAAAAGCAGGTTGGAACTGCTCGGTAACCCATTTGCTGTTGAAAAGCTCACCACCAAACCTCCAAATGGAGTTGATTGACCTCCAATGCAATGATGCACTGAGGGCAAAATATGCGGCAGTGGGTGCTGCGGAGTTCGCCCGTTCCTCCCGGCACAATGCCCCAGCTGCGCATCCAGGCTGCTCAAACGTTGTCTATGTTTGGCAGCACATACCTGTGTGAACAACTGTTTTCTTTGATGAACCTGAACAAAACATCACACAGAAGTCGACTTACTGCTGAACACCTCCACTCAATTCTGAGGATTTCTTCAGCTCAGAGCCTTACCCCGAACATTGATGAACTTGTGGAAAAGATGGGACACCACCAAGTATCACCCTCAACCTCAAACAAGTGAACATTACTGTGCAATCACATATTTAGAGTTTTACTCAGTTCAAGTTTAAAAGTAAAAATTTAATATTTGTTTTCACTGCATGTTACTTCTCCTTAAACAAAGTGTTGTTTTTGATTAATAGATTTTTGCACTTTATTTTTGTATTTCAATCCAATTATATTTTAAAAATATTTCAGTTGAGTGGATGATAGAAAATTGCTATTATTGTTTTTTCTTTGAAGTAAATTTAGCCCACTTTTGCTAAAATAGAAAATATAGTCTACTGATGGTGCCTTGAATACCGGTTTCTTTCATTTAATGTTCATGTTATGGGATATTTATATAAAGGAAATTTGTCTTTTGTGTCTGTTGAAAATTAAAGATTACTGACAGAGCCATAAGAAAATATTGCTTTATTTATCTGATCATATTGTAATATATTTGTTAGGTTTTCAGTAGGTTCAATTAGGTTCACTAGACTATATGCGTCATTTAAAAATTTTTCAATGAACATTCGAACAGTCCGGCCCTCGTCTTGTAGCTGATTTTTTTATTTGGCCCTCCGTCCATTTGACTTTGACACCCCTGCTCTAACTGGATCTCCATTACACCAGGCCCACTTAAAAAGGCTCCTGGAGATTTACTTAACCCCTGTGGCCCACACAAGCCCCATACAGGGCTTGATTTGCTCCCTTAATCTGAGACATTCAGCTAAGAAGATGGTGTTTGGGTATTCACAGACAGAGATACCCAATCCTGTACTACAGGTGGGGTGTTAACAGGAAACAAAAAGAGGTCCCGCATCTGCTGCTGCTGAGGAGGACAATTAGATCATCGGCCGGGCAGCCGAGGCGCCTAGGTCTGGGGACTACTGGGCACTAACCAGGCTGAAATGCTCATTAACACACATTTGAATTTAACAGCAAGGAAATTGGGTGCGGGCAGGCAAATGGGCTCTGCTCACCAGAGCCAAACACTTAGCATGTTCTGCTCTCCACCTGCGTATCTATTTCCTAAATCATAAGCAAAGGCCAACATATTTGGCTGGGAAATTAGTAGTAATTTGGGCTGAAGTATTTGATTGGCAAACATGAACATATCAAGTGTGATGAATCAATGCTACAGTATACTGTATCCCCATCATGAAGGATCTCTCCGAGTGACCTCTTCTCTGGTAGTGTACCTCTAACCACTATCAGAGCCCCAACCTGACCCCCAAACCTAACCCCCTGCCCCCTCCCCCAGCCTCTCAGAGGACCATGACAATCCACTTCACCCGGCAATATGTCATCTTAAATCCGATTAGTATCAGCACTTGAGAAACCGCAGTCTCCTCTGAGAGACGTTCAAAATAGAATGCATCTGTCGGCCTGGCCCGGGAAGCCCTTTTTAATCCTGCCTCATTCAACCTCAGGGACCAATATACATGCCACTGAGTAAAAGCTGCCCAACTGCTTCCCTGCATGCAGCAGCCTAGTGGACCTATCTGTCATGCCCACAGCCCAGCCACAACCCAACAAACAAAGGCCTTTGTCCTACTGGTGGAGTCCAGAGGTTGGTGGGCTACCCTTACAGTATCACTGAGGCCAATCAGTTAACACAGCCACATTCCACCACCATCCACCTCCGCTAACTGCTAACCTTAGCATGGACACACTGAGCCAAGCGCCACAGGAGAAAGATGGATTTGGGCTCAAGCTCCCCCCTAAATCCTTGTTTTATTCCCTGGCCCTCCCTCGCTGCAGGAGGCTTCTTTCAAGAAAGCAGGATAGAAACGGTAATCCTAAAACCTCTTTGTAATGCTCTCTTGCTTCCCAGATCCACTTAAAAAAAAATCCTCATATACATGTAGGGATTCATAAATCTGGATTCTGGTTGACAAGACAGTAAATCTAGTAATATTACAGAGCAAGAAAATATAACTTGTTTACACCCTGTCTGGGACAGAGATGCACTGTGATGTGAGAGCACACAGCACACCACAGATTCTATTGACAGCTGAGCGTATCATCGGTATGAGACCAGCTGTAGGTTTTGTGCACAGTGACTCATTCTCAGGATGATCCAATTATAACAGTCACTCTGGAATTTTAAGAATCTTAGTTTGCTGTGACATGCCGTGCGTGTTATCAAGTAGACGGGTAAACAGTGCTGTGCGGTCTGCCATTTGGTCACAATACTTGAAGGGATACGACAGATTGAGCATGAACAGACAGACCATGGTTTTATACACATGGTTCACTTGTCTGTATTGGTCCAAACCATCCCTAAGACAGGTTGAATATAACCACTCTGTTGAGGCAACGGTCTGACAAATATCAATAAATGCTGCTGCAATGCCTGCTTTTTCTGCAAGGACATTGTTGTGGGGCACTGACAAATACCACAGGGAGTTTGAGGTATTGACAAAACAAACTGGAGTTAATGGGGGGCTGGAGAAAAACCCTCCCACAGTCCGTTCAATCCCTCCCTAGAGAGTCTGAAATAATCACAGAGATTGGTGGTGGAGAGGCCTGATGCACAGCCAATACGAGCAGGACTGGGGAGGTCATTGTCTTGGGATCCCTGGCACACGTCTGGCTAGCATAGAGCTGGGAGGGGAGGTGAGGGGTAGGGACAGGGGTTTTACCCAGTTCTAAGAAATCCTAATCAGGGTATGTCTGCATACAAAAACAAGAGGTGAGGAACCAATGGGAAGCAAATAAAGTATTTCCCCAAGAGAGCCTTTTGTGTCCTGTCAAGTCAATGGCCTCCAATTTTGGGCTCACCATTGAGAGTGTCATTCCTATTGTGATACACATTTTTGGGTGTGAAGGTATAAGCATGTAAAAACAATGTAATAGTATAGTTATTGGACACTTAAACGGTATTACATTAGGAATTTTGAACCAAGTAACAACAGCACTTGTTCATTTGGTGAATTATATGGACCATATTCTCATATTTACTTTTTTTTTAAAAAGCAAAACTGAATTAGAACTAATTATGCAGCTAAATGGAAGGCCTCTGTTTCACAACTGATATCCTTGAACAAATCCAAAGCACTGTCTCACTCTCCCTCTAGTGGTATGTCGTCATAACTGCATAGCCCTGACAACAGCCAACCAACCATCTTCTTTAGGGCTGATCTGAACAGAGAGAGGATGAATGGGTGAGGTTAGTGTTCAGTATGGGTATGGTTTAGTTTCCGTGTGAGCAGCAAACCGGTCCACTCACCTTCGCTAGTACTGAGATGTACCGTTGTAGTGTGTTCAGTGCCTCTCCTTTGATGACAGGGTGAGCGGCCAGCTCCACGCGCAGAGAGTAGTGCAGAGTAGACTCCAGGTCTGACATATACACACGAGACCTGACGACACACACAAATCAACATTGTTGTCATGGAATCAATGGGGGTAAATCTTATACCTAAAAATTAGGAACTTATTTTTCTGGACACTATTACTGTTTTGTCAAGTTAAAATGCTTTACCTGTTGAATGGTCTCAATTGGTCCTTTGTTGTGTTTTTCGCAAGGTCAGAGGTCACTGGCAGTGGCTTTCCGGCCCGCACTACCCCAGGAAGCCTCTGGAGGGCGTAGGTGTAGAAGGTCCGGACCTCAAGTTGTCTGGAAGACAGCCAAGCAGACAGTTGAGTTCACAGTTAGGACTGATGAATTTCTATTAATCTGGCACCAGCCACAGGAAGACTTTAACCATGGGAACAGGTGAAAAATTATTCCCACTAGAATAACAACACATACCTCACAGTATATTGTAGCTACAGTGGAAAAATAAGGTTTTTAGCTTCTCTGTCTAGGAACAGGATACAAGTGGTTGCATGTGCCAGGGCCTGCTCTCAACAGACCACAGGTGGGCCCCTGGTCTCCTCACTAAGCCCTCCTCTGGTGAACAGATGGTGCTGAAATACCATCACTGATCATTTCCCTCTCTACTAACCCTACAAAAGGAACAGACTGCTATCCCTCTCCCTGTTCTTACCAGCCAGCCAAACCACCCTGTGGACCAATGAGAGCAGGAGGACTCTCCAGGCCTGAGCTTGCCCGGCCCACCCCTGCCTGGGACTCAATTACACTAGACTCGCTGGGTCGCTATTCATTGTGAGGTCCCCAGAGCACAGAGGCACGCGTCAGAGGGGGAGATGCACACGTCGGAGGGGAGGGGCCGCTTTCACCTGGGAGAGGCACACGCATGACGGATGTACGACTCCACCCCCCCGGATCAATCACGTATTCAATGGGCGACCATCTGTCGCAGCGCGAGGCAACGTTGGGGTGGTTTGGCAGGTGAACTGCAGGAAAGGAACGCTATTGTATCCATGCAATAAATTAAACCCCCTCTGTACACCCTGGAAGAGGGGGGAATAAATAAATCAGCAATAAATCATTTCCTTTTTGCATTTGCCAACTAAAAAGACTCCTCTTGCATGCCAAGTTATGGAAATAAGCAAAACAAAGTGAAAGAAACAGCAGATTAATTCACGGGGTGAGGAATCATCATACAAACTATTATGATATTAATAATAATAATAATAAAATAATATTTTAATTCCATGATCCCATTAAGAGGCCAGATGTTAAAAGGCATCATACTATAGCAGTGTATAACACAACACATTTATCAACAAGATTGTTGAGTATTGAACTGTGAAAATAGAAGAAAAAAAGAACTCTTGATGAGTAGGTACATTTAGGGTCCAGACTCTGAGGAAAGCTGAAAGTGATCTGCAGTTCTGTCACACATTGTGATGGTATTAGAGCAGCCACTCACACATGGAGCCTGGTGAAGATCCCACTAGGATAGTACAGGTAACAGGATGGGAAGTGGGTCACATTCAGTTTAGCCACCAGGCCATCCTCGGTGCTCAGGACCCTCCGCACAGCTATGTTCTCATACTGCAGTAGGTCCAGAGTCAACTGGTGAGGAAGAAAAACCAACACAGTAATGACCGACTGTCTGCATGTTGTTTCAAATTGGTTGTACTAGGCACACAAGTACACTGTTGACACAGTGACACAGTCAACATAATGTTTGCCTCCTATACAGCAGGGGTAGGCAACTAGATTCAGCAGGGGGCGATTTGTCAGGGCTGATGGTCGGGGGGCACAATCATTTGTACATTGCAAATTGACCACAACTAAGTCCAAAAATAGATTATATTAGAAAATAAAACTGAGACACGACCACATCTCTTTTTTTTATATATTTTTTAAATTGTGGGAATTCGTGGGAACAGATCCCCCCCAAGAATCAAAACTTAGGGGAGCCCAAAAAATATCACTGTCTTTTGCCAACACCTGCTATACATAGAAAATGTTTTTAGTGTGCTTGTAAATGTTTACCATTTGACCACCCCAGGATTTTTTTCTCCTCCATTTCCCTGAGGAGCATGTAGCTTGACTGATGCTAATTAATGCTTACCTCTCTGCCCACATATGAGTTAGAGGTCTCGAAGAGCAAGGCCAGGTGTCCCACACTGTTTGTCTCAATGAAGTTGTCAAGCTCTGCTCTGCTGTGGAGTGAGGAGGATAATAGAATTTACATAGGGACCACAACATATCACTAATAGTTGACAATTGAAACAGCAAGTACATTTCTATTAAGACTTCATAGAAATTGAACAACAGCACAATCTGAGCATTGACATGTAACACACATGACAAGTGGTATAGCGCCTTCTTCAAAAGAGGAAGAAGACTTCATGAGCTAACACTTTCATTCAGAAAAGAGGAATCAACGTGACCTCCTGACTGTTTCCTTTATTCTACTTCCTATGTTATCAACCATTATCTTGTAAAGTCACGGAGATAAATAACGCCAAAAGTAGAACTCAAGTGTCTCTTATGACGGGTTGGAGGAGTGTGTGAGTATATGTGCTGTGGCACAACCCAATAGACACCCTCATTTATCCATGAAAACCTTTAAACCAAGGGTGGTATTGTCACAATATAAATGGAAGTCATGATGGCCTAAGCCCTAGAGGTAGTGTTTGTGTGTGTGTGTGAGCGCTAGGATGTTTGTGTGATCAGAAGATGCTGCCTCTCCTCTCCTGCATGTATGTTTGTTCAAAAAAAAGAAGGGAAAAAAAGAAGAGGCTACCTCACCTAGTAGTCTCTAGAGGGGGGCAGGCCGGGGGCCAGGTCTCCGCATGGGTCTCCATCTTACCTAGTAGTCTCCAGAGGGGGGCAGGCCGGGGGCCAGGTCTCCGCATGGGTCTCCATCTTACCTAGTAGTCTCCAGAGGGGGGCAGGCCAGGGCCAGGGCTCCATCTTACCTAGTAGTCTCCAGCATGAGTCTCCATCTCACCTAGTAGTCTCCAGAGGGGGCAGGCCGGGGGGTCCAGGGATCCGCATGGGTCTCCATCTTACCTAGTATTCTCCAGAGGGGGCACGCCGGGGGCCAGGGCTCCGCATGGGTCTCCATCTTACCTAGTAGTCTCCAGAGGGGGCAGGCCGGGGCAGGCCGGGGGCTCCGCATGGGTCTCCATCTTACCTAGTAGTCTCCAGAGGGGGCAGGCCGGGGTCTCCAGAGGGGGCAGGGATAGGGCTCCGCATGGGTCTCCATCCAGGGCTCCGCATGGGTCTCCATCTCACCTAGTAGTCTCCAGAGGGGGCAGGCCGGGGCCAGGACTCCGCATGGGTCTCCATCTCACCTAGTAGTCTCCAGAGGGGCAGGCCGGGGGCCAGGGCTCCGGCTCCGCATGGGTCTCCATCTCACCTAGTAGTCTCCAGAGGGGCAGGCCGGGGCCAGGGCTCCGCATGGGTCTCCATCTCACCTAGTAGTCTCCAGAGGGGGCAGGCAGGCCGGGGGGGTCCAGGGCTCCGCATGGGTCTCCATCTTACCTAGTAGTCTCCAGAGGGGGCACGCCGGGGCCAGGGCTCCGCATGGGTCTCCATCTTACCTAGTAGTCTCCAGAGGGGGGCAGGCCGGGGGCCAGGGCTCCGCATGGGTCTCCATCTTACCTAGTAGTCTCCAGAGGGGGGCAGGCCGGGGGCCAGGGCTCCGCATGGGTCTCCATCTTACCTAGTAGTCTCCAGAGGGGGCAGGCCGGGGGCGGGTCTCCGCATGGGTCTCCATCTCACCTAGTAGTCTCAGGGCAGGCCGGGGGCCAGGGCTCCGCATGGGTCTCCATCTTACGTAGTAGTCTCCAGAGGGGGCCGGGGGCCAGGGCTCCGCATGGGTCTCCATCTTACCTAGTAGTCTCCAGAGGGGGCAGGCAGGGCTCCGCATGGGTCTCCATCTTATCTAGTAGTCTCCAGAGGGGGCAGGCCGGGGCCAGGGCTCCGCATGGGTCTCCATCTTACCTAGTAGTCTCCAGAGGGGGCAGGCCCAGGGGGGTCCAGGGCTCCGCATGGGTCTCCATCTCACCTAGTAGTCTCCAGAGGGGGGCAGGCCGGGGGCCAGGGCTCCGCATGAGTCTCCATCTCACCTAGTAGTCTCCAGAGGGGGGCAGGCCGGGGGCCAGGGCTCCGCATGGGTCTCCATCTCACCTAGTAGTCTCCAGAGGGGGGCAGGCCGGGGGGGCCCGCAGGGCTCCGCATGGGTCTCCATCTTACCTAGTAGTCTCCAGAGGGGGGCAGGCCGGGGGCCAGGGCTCCGCATGGGTCTCCATCTTACCTAGTAGTCTCCAGAGGGGGGCAGGCCGGGGGCCAGGGCTCCGCATGGGTCTCCATCTTACCTAGTAGTCTCCAGAGGGGGGCAGGCCGGGGGCCAGGGCTCCGCATGGGTCTCCATCTTATCGATGATCTTATGGCGTAAACCCCTCACATTACGAGGAAATCCTGGGAGGATACAGGCACACAGGACTAATAAGAGAACATGTAGAAAAACACAGTTCAAAACTTCTCATACTAGTCATTCACCATCTGCCCCAGGAATGATCTAAACATTTGTATTACCTCTGAAACTTTCTCCCTTGGAGTCAGGTTTGGAGTAAGCGTGGAAGAACTGTCAGAGAGAAAGAGAGGATCAGATGGCAGGTCGCCACATGTTGACCACTGGGAGGAACAGGGGACACCCCTCCCCATTAAAACCCCTTCCTACTTTAAATCACGTGCAGATGTTGCAGCTCCCTCATTCATTCAGACAAATAGTCTCTTTGATCTGACTTTCACCGGACCACAAAAACAAGAACTCAAAAGAAGACATTTATTGATAACTAATCTCAAGTGAGAGTATTGCTAACTGAAACGTAACACTGTTAGGGTTTATGAGTCAAAATAGCTGATAATGAATGACTCACAATCTGTGATATGGTTAATTTTAAACATTGGATTCATTGGTTCCTGTGAGGTAAGACACTGAAAATCCATAAAGCTGGTGGAATATAACAGTTGAAGTACCTTCAGTGTTGGGTACCCCCTAACACCAAAACGGGAACAAACCGGCCCATTATCTTGATTAGCACAGTCTATGGCAGCTAAATCCACAGCCGGTTTCCACTCTAGGGAGAGAAATTATAATTAGTTTCAAACTCAATGCACCAAAAATGCATAACTCCATACGATAGGGGTTATATAAATATTCCTCTGATTACTACAACTTCTAAGCACATACAATTATTCCATATGATCAGCAGGAAAGCAGGCCAGAGGCTGGTGGCTTCTCTAGATCTGAGGCCTTAAAACCTGCCTCATGGTTTGGGCCTGCTGCCAATAGGAAACTATGTCAATTTCAAACTAACTGCATGGGATTATTTTCCTATTACACAGTTAATTGGATCCTGCATATAGACTGAGACCTGAAATGCCAAAATGTATTGTAATTTGGGATTCCAAAGGATGGTGTTTGAACAAGAGAGTAGATGAGATGGACAGAATGTGAATTCCTAAATCACATCATATGCTCCCATAATCAAATGTAGAGTCTGCCTTCTGGGAGGGGAGGGCTGAGATACTGGCTGTGCTGAACTCTGAAAAACAACAAAGTCAGAATCACACAGCTCTTATCCCGCAATTTATATTTGAAAGTGGAATAATACAGGAATTTTAAATAATTGCTTTATTTATTTTTTTAAAGTCAAGAAACACATTTAAAAAGTCTACATAGGCTAATCAATTTCTAAAACAAAATGTGATACTACATACAGTCTCAATTTGCACTGCAGTTTGATGGGTATATAAAACATGAATACATAAACTGCAATCGGTAAGTACTTAGATCCCTTGACTTTTTCCACATTTTGTTACATTTTAGAACAAGGCTGTAATGTATTTAATTGTCCCCCCCCCATCAATCTACACACAATACCCCATAATGGCAAAGCAAAATTAGGTTTTTAGAAATGTACACAAATGTATTAAAAATAACTGAATTACAACATTTACATAAGTATTCAGACCTTTTAGTTTGTACTTTGTTGAAGCACCTTTGGCAGAGATTACAGCCTAGAGTTTTCTTGGGTGTGATGCCACAAGCTTGGCACACCTGCATTTGGAGAGTTCCTCCCATTCTTCTCTGCAGATCCTCTCAAGCGCTGTCAGGTTGGATGGGGAACATCACTGCACAGCTATTTTCAGGTCTCTCCAGAGATGTTTGATCAAGTTCAAGTTCGGGCTCTGGCTGGGCCACTCAAGGACATTCAGAGACTTGTCCCGAAGCCATTCCTGCATTGTCTTGGCTGTGTGCTTAGGGTCGTTGTCCTGTAGGAAGGTGAACCTTCGCCGCAGTCTGAGGTCCTGCACGCTCTGGAACAGGTTTTCATCAAGGACCTTCCTGTACTTTGCTCCATTCATCTTTACCTCAATCCTGGACTTGTCTCACAGTCCCTGACGCGGAAAAACATCCACACAACATGATGTTGCCACCACCATGCTTCACCGTAGGGATGGTGCCATGTTTCCTCCAGATGTGATGCTTGGCATTCAGCCCAAAGAGTTCAATCTTGGTTTCATCAGACCAGAGAATATTGTTTCCCATGGTCAGAGTCCTTTAGGTGCCCTTTGACAAACTCCAAGCTGGCTGTCGTGTGCCTTTTACTAAGGAGTGGCTTCCATCTGGCCACTCTACCACAAAGTCCAGATTGGTGCAGTGTTGCAGAGATGGAGAGATGGTTGTCCTTCTGGAAGGTTCTCCCATCTCCACAGATGAACACTGGAACTCTGTCAGAGTGACCGTCGGGTTCTTGGTCAGCTCCCTGACCAAGGCCCTTCTCCCTGATTGCTCAGTTTGGCTGGGCGGCCAGCTCTAGGAAGAGTATTGGTGGTTCAAAACTTCTTCCAATTAAGAATGATGGCAGCCATTGTGTTTTTGGGGACCTTCAATGCCGCAGACATTTTTGTACCCTTCCCCAGATCTGTACCTCGACACAATCCTGTCTCGGAGCACTACGGACAATTCCTTCGACCTCATGGCTTGGCTTTTGTCTGACATGCACTGTCAACTGTGGGACCTGATATAGACAGGTGTGTCTTTCATGTCCAATCAATTAAATTTACCACAGGTGGACTCCAATGAAGTTGTAGAAACATCTCAAGGATGATCAATGGAAACAGGCTGAACCTGAGCTCAATTTCAAGTCTCATAGAAAAGGGTCTGAATACTTATGTAAATAAGGTATTTCTGTTTTGAATTTGTAAGAAATATGCAAACATTAAAAAAAACTGTTTTCACATTGTCATTATGAGGTATTGTGTGTAGATTGATAAGGAAACCCCGTAATTGAAGAAATTGTAGAATAAGGTGGTAATGTAACAAAATGTGGAAAAAGAAAAGGCGTCTGAATACTTTACGAATGCACTGTAAGTGAAAAACGAAGACAAATTGATGGATCCATGTCGCAAGAAAGAACATTTAAATTTGTTCAACCCATGACTTGTACACTTAACACATGACCAGTCAATTATGATTGGTTTACTAACAACCCGTTCAATAGGTTGTAAAAACCCCGCCTATGGTACTGTTTATGAATGGGCTTCCAGTTTATATCAAATTCATGAAAATGTGGTCATTTAAGATAAATTAAATTACGAATATAATTTGACGTAATTAACCTGATGCCTTTAAATGAACATTTTCGATTGCGTTTTTCTCTTCGTAATCGAAACCATTGAGTAAAAGTAAATTAATACACGAATATAATTTTACATCTTCAATTACTCAATTTTGATGAATTTGGTGATATAAAACTTGAAACCCGTTCAAAAACAATACGAGTCTTACACCAGGAAGTAGGCGAGACTGCCATAGGCCAACACATTGAATATTATATTACTGGAAAATGCAAACCAACCTTTAATATCGCTTGCGAGACTTTTCCATACGGGAGAAAAAGCAATACAATGCCCGCACCAAGAGGCGTAAAACTCAACAACCAGTGCGGCTGTAGAATTGACCAAAACACTGTCCACATTATCCGGGGTTAAAACGACTACCTGATCAGAAGTGGTGTACAAGCCAGCTTCGGTGGTAAAAGGAAAAAGTAAACACACAAATAAGATAGTAGATATTAATGACTCTCTCAAAGTTGCGTGTATTTTCCCTGTAAACCGAGACGTTGCACGGTAGCAGCGCCACGCCATCTTCGTATGTTTTTCTGACAGCCAGCAGGTCCGAGCAAGGCAACCACTGTATATGAAAGTTATAGAAACTTTTTCCCCTCGTCCAACTCCCTCCCCCAACCGCCGAAGAAGCAGGGCTACATTCATAAACAAGGACGGAGGTGATATAATTGATTTGAGCTTTGTTGATGTGAGTTGATGCATCCATATGTGAGAATACTTGTGTCTATGTATTCGGTTACATTTCTCCCTATTCCTCAGCTGTTTACGAAAAAAGTGGCAGAGATTCCGCTTTGTTTGAATCACAGATTGCCCCTTTAAAAGGGATTGGCCTGCAGAACTTATTCAATGTCCATGATCCAGACTTACTATCTGATAATTGACTTAAACATCTAATAATGACTTCTCATAATTATAATAAAAACTTACTTCTCAATTATGATGATTTACTATCTCACAATTATGTATCTCAAAATAATGAGTGCTCATAATTATGACTTACTACCTTATGATAACTCGTAGTCAGACTTCCAAATGCTAATGTTCATTAAAATAATTATGACAGTGTGTGGGGTATGGGAAGTTCAAGGTGTAACAGGACACATTGAGGCTATCCTGCAGCTTTGTTTATAATAATACACTTATAATACACCTATGCAAATCACTCAAACAGCTGAAAGGCAAGCAACATTTGGCAAACCACACTTGAGGCACTGAGCACCAAAAGCAAGTGTTTTTTTTTTGCAGGTAATACAACATTTAATATGTGGAAATAATGAAAGCTTTATTTACAATTTCAAAGTTCAATTTAGTTAACAAATATATATGTATACTATATACATATCCGCAAAGTGAACAATGTTTATTTTACAATAATCGTATAGGTTCAATAGTGATTGATTCGATATACAAGAACACCCCATAAAACTATGTACAAGTCTTCAAGTGCACCTGCGTCTCTCACAGTAGTACATTATTATAAATATTCATACACTTTAAAGATGCAAAAACATTTCGCAAGTCTACAGGCCATTTGATTATCTAACCATTTTTGCCTAATATCCATTTTTGTTTTGGAATTGAAATCCCTGTCCTCAAAGCAAGGCAACCCTGAAGAAGACACTGCATGCCGAAACATTGGTTGTTATTCCCATTAAATGTTTGGGAGCATAATTCATGTGAGACTTTTTATTTTTATCATTTACTCTCCATTAGTCAGCATCTCTATAAAACGTTGTTTGGTGAGCCTCAGCTTGTGCCTTTCACAGTAAGGCCCAACACAATCCGAGACAGACCGCAGTTTGAAAACAATTTGAGGCATTTTGACTGTCCTATGGGAGGCCCAGAGAACTTCAACTACATTGTTATTCAATGAGACTACAAAGCTGGCTTGTAAAACAATGTATCCAAACAACAAATACTGCATAGATATATAAATGGGACATTTCATCCCCAAACTACAATCAATTCAGATTTTTTTTTAACCATTCTAGACCACCAGAAATGAACATTAAAGTCGGACAAGTCAGGAGTATTTTTCAGTTACCTGAAGACTATCACTTCCCAGAAAATGTAAATGAGCTAGTTAGTTTTATTAGTCGTATTTACACTCAGAAGTGTCATATTGCCTGCCTTTCACCTACACATATGGGAAGAATCAGAAACATCAGTACTGGAATTCTTAGTATAATGGTTGTCAAAAAAAATCTCAACAGGCTCAACTTGCCCCACAAATGTTCTGTCTTTCACTTAACTGGGAGGACCCAGAAATATCAATTGTAGGCTTATGAAATTCTTTGCAGTTGGGATTTTTTAAATTTAACTAGGCAAGTCAGTTAAGAACAAATTCTGATTTACAATGACGGCCTAGGAACAGTGGGTTAACTGCCTTATTCAGGGGCAGAACAACAGATTTTTACCTTGTCAGCTCGGGGATTCGATCTACCAACCTTTCGTTTACTGGCCCAACGCTCTAACCACTTGGCTACCTGCCACCCCAAAATAGGGCATCCCTAAATGTCAATCCCTGGGGAAGTGTTGCAATACACAGCCTTGTGGAAATGCATTTCCTAGATACAAATCAAATCATAGTTCTCTCATTAAACACATCTAGGGACCGGAAATTAGGCATATCATGGAGAAACAGGTTTCAAAGGAAAATGTACAGTCAGAGCCCTAGCCAGAGCCCTAGCAATACAGTTTAAATATCTACCCCTTCGTCCGGTACAAGAACAGTGGTGGTAAATGCTAATTAGTATGCAAACTTTCATTACCACCATTAAAGTCACTTTGCTAACAGACATTACAGTTGACAAGCATAGTCATGCATGTTAAATTCTTCTGTAGCTACATCACAGTATTCTTGGACTGAAGTAGCTAAAGAAGAGTAAGCCCTTGAACATCAAATGTTGAATGCTACGACCCACACAGATTAATCCATGACTCACTAGTTACCATGATGCAAAAGCCATTGTGTACGTGGACGAATGGCGAGAACACTTGGTTCCCTTACAGTATATCAAATGTACATCATCAGTGACATCCACAGAGGCATAACGACACAGAAGCTAGTTTATTTACCTACCATAAATGGCATTTGAGTCACTGATTCAGAAACATGAGAAATGCAATACTTCTTGTCTGTATTACATTTCTAATGTTTCTGAATTAGTGACTCAAATGCCAAAAGTCAAATTTCAAGAAGGTGTTCTCTGATAGAACTATGCTTCGATAGACACAGAATAAGGCAGAGACTGAAGGTTTACCCAGTTGGGGAAAAGTTATCCTTTAGGTCTTTATGAAAAACATGGTATATATGTAAATAACATTAAAAGAGTAGAGACATCACTTAAGGACTATAAATTGTGTTGCTCTTCTTGAGTGAGGCAATTCATAATCATACAGAACAGAGGCACTTTAACTGAAACAGGTAAAAAGCTCATCTTAAGGCTTGAATCCAGCATGACAGAATTAAAGGTTTCTAAACTAACCATGTAGAACCTCTTGGTGTCTGTTTGTGGCCAAGAGGCTAGTTAACAGGTAAAACGATGGAAGAAAGGGGACAGGGATCAAATCCACCAATTACTAATAAGATATTTAAATATTAAATACAAATAGATATCTTTGCAGGTCTTTTCAACATTCCCTTTAAATCCCTATACAGTGAATTGCCATTTTCACATTCCCATTTATTTTTGTGCTTTGTTATTTCATCAGTCTGTTTTACAAAATGCTCAAATAAACTTTGTTTCTAAACATGTTAACAGCAAGATTACCTCAAAAAAAAAATTCTAATCAAATAGTTCACAATAAATATCACAATACGGGAGGCAAAATATTTATTTGTATACTATAATTTAAAAAAAAGATCTGATAACCCCAATGACTCTTCCATACTCTATTAATCCTTATCGTCCTGTCTTTAGTGTCTTGTCAAATTACCCCTGTGCTCATTACAAAAACCATGAGTTTGTCATGGAACATTACATTTAGCAGCATTGATTAATTTAATGCAAAACTAGGTCTACTCCATCTTTGACTGGCCATTAACAGGTGGGCCAGCGTGGGAGGCTTTACATATTGGTTAAAGGCTGGATCAAAGATGTTTGGTGTAAGACATGTGGTAGATACACAATTAGCTGATCCAAATCTGTGTAGCAGAGAGGTACCAGTTTGACTGAAATGAAGGCATCCGGAGATCATTGGCACATTGGCTGTGGGAGGAAATGTCTGGTGGGTTTAAAACAGAGGTTTAAAAGCTCAGGAAAGGGCTCTTTTTGTTCTCTTCTCCTGAATTTGAGAGAGAACTTCTGCCGTGTCCTTTATCAATGCATCAAAGATCCCGTCAGCCAACTGCATCTTGACATAGAGCTCATCTTCATCATAGTTCACCCACTGAGACTCTTCCTCGTGAAGCTCCTGGACCTGAAAACACACAATACTTAATTACTACCAGAAAATAAAATACTTTTGAAATTGGAAAATTCACAATGAGTCACTCCTGAAGTTACTGTTCAATGCCCTTACCAGAATATGATCTACTCGATCCCGTTTTTTCCTCCCGAATTTCAGCATCTTCTGCCAATCTGTTTTCTGGTTGTGGTCTTTCTTCAGGCCATACAGCTTCAACACCTCGGTGGTGATGAACACCTTAGAAGACAAGGTTAAATATTACATTGTGATCTTAGCAAATCAAACCACCAACACTGAAGTGTTACCCACATTGGATGCCAGCATAAACATGGAATACACACCTGAACCCTGGTGATGTCGCCAGGGCTCATTACTCTATGGAAATAGGAGGAGTTCATGCGTCGAGGCTTCACCCACTGAGGCTGATGGGCATTAGGATCATCTGCAAAGATCTCCTGGATGATCTCCCATGTTAAGTCATAAACAGCCTGCAGATAAGCAAAGGTTATGTCAGTGGATACATTTCAATAAATTACATGGGTCTTGAAGATTTCATATAGTATCAATTTTTGTGGCAAATCCTTTTCAATGTGGTCTTACCTGTCTGTAGCTGCGAACACATTGACCTTTATCCTGGCCTATGGTATCGCAGCCCAGGAACTCCTCTGAAGGCTTGAGGACGGGGAGACCAGCGAGGGTCTGTGTGCCCTGGCCCAGTTTAAATCTGTCCCAGATCTCCTGGGTGGCAGCATGGACCAGTTTCTCCACTTCAGGGGCGGAGTGGGGAACCACCATAGCAGGCTGCTCAGGGAGCTTGGGCTGCAGGGGCAACTCTGGTCTGGGTGGGGTCTTCACCTGGCATCCTGAGCCAGCAGACAGCCCCTCTTCTTCCTGCTGCTGCTTCCGTTTCTGTCTTTGCTGCTCTCTATGAGAGCTGAGGCCATAGTCCTCATCGAACCAGTCCTGCTCGTCTCCCAGTTCATCCAGTAGCTCGCGGCTCAGCTCCAGCTCAGCCAGACGTTTGGCCAACTCCTCCTGACCACTGGCCCCCAACACTGGACTCTCCTACAGAAAGAGAGAGGGAGGGAGGAAAGACAAGTCAATCACAGTAAAAAACAAAACAATAAAAAACTAAAAGTTTATGTTAGACTGAGATGAAAATAGAGCACCAAATTCAACTGTACAGTTGTGGTTGACCCTCGGACTCAAACAAATCGCATTGAGGTCTTTTGAGGTTAAATCAAGACAGGATGTTATCGATAGTGCTGCTAAATGCAATTATTGCTACATTCCTCCTCAGTTATCTTACCAGTTCTGTTTAATCATTTACTAGATCAAGTCTCTTAAGTGCCTTAACTGAAAAACTAGGAATTTATAAATTTGAAATTCAATGTGTTACACATTATGTGATTTCAGGTTATCACATTATTGGAGGATTAAATTCTTTGTTTTAACACTTAATTTACTCTATAAATGTCTCTAGAAAGGGTCAGATGAACTCACAGGCCGGTTACAGAGTTCTGGAGAGGAGACTTGCTCTTCTTGCTCTGCATCTAGGAAGAAGGGCAGACCATCTCTTTGTGCTACAGACTGTGGTTGGGAGACAGTCACCCCACCCTCATCATTAAAAAAGTCATCTTGCATTTGATTATAAGCTGATATCTTCTCTTCTTTGGCCTTCCTGATCTGTGTGAATTGCATCACAGCATCTTTCATGAAGTTGTTGAGGAGCTTATCTGCAAAAGCACCGAGGGCGTCTTTCTCCACGGTTTGCTCTGGAGTAGACTTCTGATGGGTATCTAGGCCTTCCCTCTCAATGAGGGTAGTGGTCTCTTTAAGAGTTTTTCCCCCCAAGGCTATCTTACTGTCTATGTCAGTGCTGAAGAGACTGGTAGGCACATCTTCAAGGTCCAGAATGATTGTCTTGGTTCTTCCATTGGACAATGGATACTCTCCCTCTTTGAACTCATGCGAGTTGGTCAGGTTTGTCTTGTGTTCAGCTGAACCATCATTCACATCAGTAGGTCCTTTGTCTTCAGAAACATAACTCTTCTGAGATGTTTCCTCTTTTCTATTTCTCAGATTCCCCCCGTGTGTCTTCTCAATGTGGTGTTTCTTTGTCTCGTCTTCAGACTGGTCATCAAGGAAAGAGTCCTCATCCTCTGTGGTTTCCACATAGATCTCAAACTTATCTGGCAGATGGGAGATCTTGTCTGGAGGAGCGAAGATGCCATGGCCCTCCTCACACTCAAAGTAAACCACCTCATCGTAGGTGCCATTGTTGCTTCCCTCAAACTTGTCCAGCTCTACTCCAGCCCAGAAGCCGTTGGCAAAGCTGGTGTGGCCCTTGAATCTAAGCGTACCAGGCTGGACGTTGCTCACTAAAACCCTGTCCCCAATGGTGAAGTAAGGCATTTCATCCACTGATTGTGAAGGTGGTGTCTGGGAAGGGGAGATAGTTGGAGAGCGGTTTGAACTAATGACCTTCTCCTGGGAATCCTTGGTCTGGCTATTCAGGTCCAAAAGTCTTTCAGAGCAAGGACTGCCACAACTAGCTCCAGATCTTTCACTCAGCTCTTCACCGATATCCTCCTCACTACTGTAGAAGGGTGAACTACTGTGGGAAGCCTCCCTGGTCTCTTGGCGGGACGGTGAGGTAGGTTTGGAGCCTTGGTTGTCCTCCCTGAGTGATGACTCCACTGAGGATTCAAAGTCCTCATGATAATCATCAGCTGAAGGAGAGGCCTCCTTACCCTTGGCTGAAAAGTCCCTATTTGACGAAAAAGCATCAGACTCAGGGCTGTATGATCGCTCTTTGATGGGGGATGGTGATTTCTCATCAACATCAAGACTGCTTATCGGGGAAAGCCCTTGTTCTCCTTTCTTTATGGGAACATGTTCAGACAGAGACTGGTGCTGCTGGGAAGCTGGTCTCTGCTCTAGGTCAAGTTTGAGAAGATGGTCAAAGTGTCGGTCTTCAGAGCGGGAATGAGAATGCTCAGAGCCTTCAGACTTCAGCTCCTCCATGACCTCTGACCGGAGGCTGGAGACAACGCTCTCATCCCCCGAGTCGGTGGCCTGTGGTCTGGCTGGCTCCCTCAGAGGGAGTGCCCCCTCAGAAGGCTGCCTGGGGAGATTCTCGGGGGACAGCAGGCCCCTTAGACCGTTGGTGTGCTCTGGACTCCCATACACTGGAGTTGGGGTGACTGTAGGGGGGTCCTCGTCTGAGGACTCCTCATGCCCTGAGGTATATTTACTGAGGTCATCTGAAAACAAATCAACAACGCATTAAACAATGTGTGTTATGATTACAGTATGGGCACAAATGTCTAAGTCTTAGAAAGTATTTTGAGGAGAAAAATACACTTATTGACAGTGCTTATCCACAACCTACCTTGTCCAACTGGAGAATGTGGAAGGGTCTTCTCAGCTTTCTCAGAGTCAGAGACAACCTTCCAGTTTTTGCTGGTTTCAGACCTGGGGAGAATATTAGAATATTTCGATTAAGATCCCATGAAAGCAGACTAATTGATCAATTTGCGGATCATACATAGAGTGAAGTGCGATGGTGTACCTGTAAGGAGGTGGTGATTTAATCTGGGGCTTCTCTGTGGCTGAGATGGGGGCCTTGATTTGAGGCTTGGCAGAGGGTGTCGAGTCTGGTTCCTTATTCAACTCAGTCTTGGTCTTCTCAATGAAGTCATTGTAGGACTAGACGTAAGAAAACAACAACAAAAAAAGTCAGTCACTCTTTTTGTTATGTCTCATTGAATGGAGCAGGACAGGCTAGGATTCTCTGACAGACATACTGACCTCTAGCTGCTTCAGTAGGCTGGCCTCCTGGGCTTTCAGACGCTCTTTGTGCCTCTTCTTCTGCTCTTTCTTCAGATGGTACACCACAGACTTGCGTTTGCGCAGCTCCTCTTTCAGGGCACGTATACGGCTCTCGATATCTCTCTGATCTGACATGGGCTCTGTGTGGCACAATAAGTATTGTTAGAATGCTAAATTCATACAAGACTGATTAGTATAAAGTAATCCAAATTAGAGCTACAGAACTCAAATTCTGAGCAGGGGGGGGCGCGTAAATGTCATTATTTGGTGTTTGTCGATACCAACATTCATAGGATACTCCAAAAATGCATGCACAAGTACATGTTATGGTAATGGTAAAACCTGTAGATTGAAATTCCCACCATGATATTTACACAGAATTAGCAACAGTTTAAGGACTATGAATGTAGCTCGGTGACACAGGTAGGAAGCTTCCATACACCCATAACACAAATAAGCAGGTTGAGCGTCAGGGAACTGCACGCACAATCATTTTCTTACAACATCACATTATGCCTGCACAGTCAGTCATCTTTATACTCTGCCTTTCAACATATCTAACAGAAAATACTAAATAATGCCTCAGTTTGGAAGGGACTACTGCTCCAGACATTGGGGCCAACTCACCTGTGTGTATGCCTGAAGGGGTGTCAGTGGCCTTGGGGTCGTGGCTGGCGGTCCTGGAGGAGGAGCGGAGCTGCATCTTGCTGCTGCCCTCTGTGTGTGTGTTAGTGTCGAGGCTGGCTTTTGGTAGAGACTGTATAACAGAGTAAAAGGATAGGGTCCAAGGGGAATTTAGGACACAGTCTCACATTCACCACAACAGCATTCTCCAACTAACTAACCATGCCAAGCATCTCACACATACACAAAAACAAACACACTCAAAAGGCAGTGTCCCTAATGGATTCAAATATGCCATATTCTGCCTTAATTTAGTCTTCTTGCTTATAGCCCATTTGCACATGGCAGCAGGTAGCGGTTAAGAGTGTTGGGCCATTAACCAATAGGTCGTTGGTTTGAATCATCGAGTAAACTAGGTGAAATATCAGTCTTTGTTCCCTTGAGCAAGGCACTTACACTAATTGCTCCTGTAGGTGGCTCTGGTTAAGAGTGTCTGCTAAATTACAAAAAATTTACATTCCTAAAATTATTTAACTCATTACTACATATTATGTTATTCACAATTTGGGTGAAAGTAGTGATTCTTTTCTTGACCTAATAGGGCAGTTGATTAACAATACTGCATGTAACAAAACAATCAAGTAGCACAAATTCATTGATCACGAGAAGTGACAATTCACTGAAAGCAGCAACTGGTCCTGGAGCCTGGACAAAGGCCTGCATTCACTGAGCTGCCCAGCGATGGAAAGAGAGCTAACAAAGTCTCAATTTGCGCTCAGGAGGGAAACAGATTCTGTTAACTCATTATACAATTCCCTCCATATTCCTTTCACATGCTGCTTTTGATTTCTTTTAACATAATTTCCTAATCTTATGGAAAGGCTAATAAACACATGTAATCAATGTCTTTCTACTGTATTAATACATTACTGCAAAACATGAAATCCCAACATGCACAGGGCCTTACCCTCCTGCTAGCAGAGGGGGAGTCAAAGTCCTGGGTGTAGATAGAGGGGCTGTGCTGGGCAGAGGGCAGCTCAGAGACAGAGCAAGGCTGATCAGTGGAGGGGATGTCTGGCTGCTGGGACCCAGACAGCTCTGTGTGCACACTGGAGCCAGTCACAACTGGGGAGTAGTCACCCCCACTCACAGAGTCTGAGGAGATACACAAAGGTCATGGGTCAAGAGTAGATAGACCTGCAGCCTCAAACATTGAGATGCAGCTAGCTAGATGGACTGTACGGCGTTCTGTCATTCATAAAAGTACATGACATAAGGCAAGCAAACACATGACCTGATAACATGCAGTAAACAGAAACCACTGTATACTACCAGGTGCCCATTTATTTAATGTCATACACAACCTCTTTCTCACCTCTGTCAGTTCTGCCCTCAGGGCTGTGCTGGCTGGGGCTGGGGCTCTCTCTCTGTTCTGACCTCTGGTCTCGGTCTCTAGGACACTCTCTGTCCCAGGCAGCCATGGCCTGCTTCTCCATGTGCCTCACCTCTGCCTCCTCAGCATCCAGCCTCTGCTTCCACTCCAGCAGCTCCTCCGCATGCCTCCGCCGCTGCATCAAACCCTGCTCCCGCTTGGTCAGGAACCTGATGGTGGGGAGGAGCGGAGGAATGGAGAGAAGGGTGGAGGAGGAGAGAAAGCACAAAGGGCACAATCTACATGAGGAGCAGTGAAATGATGGCAACATTGCAGATGCTAGCAGAGCCACCAGCAGTCCAAACAGTCAACCCAACCACCCCCTGCCGATCTTCACTGCAAACTCAAAACCTATGGGATCGCCCACACACACACACAACAAACCATGTTTACCTCGATAGACATGGTTTCATTTTGACACCATAGTGCACAAGTCACCCAAACTCTTCCCCAAAAAACAGAGTAAAAGCATTTCATCAAAATGGGGGAAAACAGAAACAAAGTGGTGGCGACCTGATCACCAGGCCAACATCACGCATTTGATTTAACACCTCTCAAATATCTCTGTCCAATACAGAACCGCACCCCAGAATATCCAAAATGTCTCTATGGATGTAACTTCAACATGAATTCTCCACAACACAAGAGTCTAAATGCATTTCCCAAGTACACTGCTGAGAGAAAAGACAATGTTCAAATTCTTTCTCCATTGCTTGGATTTATAACATACATTGAAAAGGACTGGTGTGTTATGCAATGCAAGTTAAACAGCTATTTTGCATATTGACTATAATTAGTACAAGTACCAGACAGTACTGTGTTGTTTGGCTTTGTCTCACTCCCTCTTGCACCAGCCTAATTCAAACTGAAGTTGGGAAAGATACTGTAGGGCTTTGGTCTAGACTGTGTACCCAATTCTATTGAGCCCACTTGATATATATTCTCATTAGCCTATCACAAGCAACAGTTACCTAATCAGGAAAATCAGTGAAGATTTACTGGGCTCATTAAATCAGATGAAACCCTTTATCATATGTTAAAGCAACACCCAAAGGCACTGCGTCTTTCTCATAGATGGGTTGTAGCCTGATATCTCAGCATTTCATCTTAGGGACTTTGTTCCAACTAAGTAGTGAGTGGCATGAATACGAGGAATATTAGGAGATGCAGATCATGATTTATTCACTCTGAATGAGAGTTAAATGAGCGCCTCCAAGCAACACCACAATGAGCTCTCGCTGTTCAATGGGAGAGTCTCGCTTAATCAGGCCAACCATATTAACATGAATATGACCTTTGACCGAAGCATGTCAAAGAGAGGTCATATTATTATTGACAAAAATGCCTTTGTTTTTCACTTCTTTTTGAATTGTATTACTTCTGTGCCCCTTCATGCATACGGTTGTGATCGTACATGCAATGCCTGGTGACTTTGGTTTGCGTTTGGTTTGTGTTTTTCAAGCTTTCAATTCCCCAATTATTGGAGAAAAAATAAAAATAACCTGGCAAGACCCTAGCAGCCCACCCCCCCCACACACACCATTCCACCCATGCTTCCACTAGTGGTAGTGGCTGAACACAAGCATGCTCCATGGGACAGAGGCAGCAGTGAGAGGCGAGAGCAGCACTGTACCTGACCAACTGGTTGTAGATAAACAGCTGGAGGTTGGGATGGAGATTGGGGAAACAGAGACTGAGAGAGGCCCAGTGGTGGGCCGTAAACACACAGAAGAAGTAGTGCACAGGAGAGCAGTGTCTACAACAAAACAAAGCAAGGGGACACATGACACACAGAGAAAAACAACCAAACATGAGTTGGAAAATGAGGGGAAAAAACAGCAAAACAGAGAGATGAGGAAGTAATAGAAAAACAACCACAGAGACAAGAGGGGGAGAGAGAGAAGACAGCAGTGAGTAAGCATGTGTTTTATTGCACCGAATGTTTCATGTTTCATTCTAAGAGAATGAATGTACTTAATTACTGCGCCAGGGCTTTGTGTTGTTGGCAGTGCTTTAAAGGGGTATTAAAACCCAGTCCTTTTCATCAGACGTGAGCCAGGACAATGGCAAGGATGTAGTGCGTGTTTGTCTTTGGAGCCGGACTACAATGAATCGCTGGTGTCTAGTAATGTGTAGCCATGTGTGAATGCGTGCAGTGGTGGCGGTGCCAGAGACAGGAGCTAGGCGTGACTGATAAATTATCATCCTTAAGGGGTAAGAGAGAGAGGCCTTTGTCTCATTTTGCACCCCACTGGACATAATGCTTCTGCTTAATTAAATGCACTGGATTAAGGAATTTGGGGAGATTAGATTATTTTTGCAAAAAGTTGCAAACGTGGTGGGTGATCATATTGTTAATGTTTTTAACTACTGATTTGGACTTCATTAGAATAAAATCCAGGCTAAAAGCACACAAACCTTCACTATGATCAACACAACAATAATAATAACAACACTAGGGCATGATTCAAAGAGAGGCTGTTTACATAATGAAAGGGCAGATTGTTAGAAGACCAAAGCTAGCGAGCAGACAGAGGCATGGCTACAAGCAGCTTGTTAGTTCCCTATAGAAAATAATGTCTCGGCTCAAATTGACAGCGAACTCCATGTTTAGCCGTGACATTACGTACATTCAGTTTGTGTTATTTGGTCATTTTATAAATTCAAGGAATCATTAGCTCTAGAATTAGTACTGATGATGTTCTTGAAAGAAAATTCAAAATCCTAAAACGCCACAACACCTGAACGTGTGTTAGGACCTGTACTGCAGAATGTTCAAGTACACAAATGAGTTCAGTCAGTGTGCAAGTCTGGTTGTATAACCATCATGTGAGTCCCAGAGTCACAAAACCACATTTTTAACAGACATCAACCTGCCCTGGTTGCTTGTACGAGACACCAGACAGATATTTTACAATACATATCTGCTCTGGTTCATATTGTTAATATTCCAATGATTAGTACAGGGGTTAAAGAGAACGCACCCTATCTATAGAGGACAGGAAGCATGCTTATATTCATATCCACACCACAGGTTAAGGATCAGGGTGTCTAGTCAAGCCATTCCCACACTTTCACAAGGCAATAGTGATTTGGATTCAATTGTTTTCACTAAGAGAAGCTCTGAGGTGGCTAGCTAATTCCTTGTGAATAATAAAGCAAACAGCTTGAATGATTGACATACCCAATGTGAGAACAGGATTATAGTTGTGTTCAATCATCAGTGTATGACAACAATCACACCCATAAAGATATAGTTATCAAATATGGTAATTTCAGCTGTTTAAAAGTTGGTATAAAGTAATATTCAGTGACCAGAATGGTGGCATAATATCAGCCATCTTAGTGAATCCTGTTAACACCCCTAAAGTTGAAAAAAAAAAAAAAAGAGCCCATGACTGTCAATTAGACATTTGAGTTGTCAATAGAAATTTGGACAGTGTGGTTATTAATAGAAGAGAAAATTACTTCTCCTCCATGTGAGAGCGCATCTTCTTGAGCTTCTGCATGATGCTGCTGGTCTCACTGCCAGACACTGAGAGGGGAGAGGCACTGCGCACATCCCCGTCTGTTATCGCAGCACTGAGGGAAGCTGCCTCAACTATGGGCTCTGACACTGGAGTCTCCTGTAGGACACAGACGGATCATTTCAACTCTTTATGAGACCATGTAGCATTGTTTTAGACATATGAATAACAAAAAAAGCATGTCTTTCTGAAGTTCAGTTCAGTATCTCCATGAATAAGAAGTGTATGCGTCTCAGATAGGAATAAGATGAAAGGTGGTGGTAGTACTGACTGGTGGGGTGTCACCGGTGCTGGCACACTTGAGGCGCTCCTTCAGCTTGAGGGTGGTGTATCTCATCCTCTCTATCTCCTCCTGCTGTTTGAGCAGCAGCTGCCTCTCCTTCCTGGCTGCCTTGTTGGCCTCCTGCAGACACTTGATTTCCGCCTGGACGCCACACACACACACACAGGGTCATGGTCACTCAGCAGGTGAGATGTGCAGAGATTTAAGGCTCGATTCAATCCGTATCGCTGAAGTTAAGTGCTATAGTGTGCTTCAAATTGAAAGGTACTTTCCGATGAGCAGACAAATGCTGAGTTTACCGTGAATGCAGTCTCCGCGAATGAGGAAAAATTGCCTTTAAATGTCAATCACACCATAGTGCTGAACTTCAGCGTCACAGACTGAATCAAGCCCTTAGTAAGTTAGTTGTGAGTTAGTTACCTGCTCCTGTTGAAGTTTCATCAGTAGGCCTCTTTGCTTCTTTCTGATGGGCGGCATCTTGTCATCTTCACCCTTGTCTCTGAAGCGCCTATGTGGTCAGAAAGGAGAAAGTGAGAACATGAATGCAAAATGAGGACAGAAGTGCCAAATGGAGTCTAGTTTTGGTCAATGTGTTCTGTTGAATTTCTCTAGTGGTTACTGTATATGAATCATTGGAGGACATGACAGAAAACAAAACATTGAATTTAGCGGGGAATGAGACACTATTCATTTGGACAACATGGATCCTAATAAAAGTAAACCAGTGCCTTTTCTGATGCTCCAGCCAGGCGAGCTCGGCCTTGGTCTTCTCCTTAAGGGCCTTCTGTCGCAGGCGCAGCAGAGAGCTCTGGTGGTGGGCGCGCACCTCTTCCTCCTTCATGTACTGACGCACCATGTCCATGGTGAACCTGGAGAAGCTGTCCTGCCCGCTAGAGAAGGGCATGCTGCCATCCTGCTGCTGCTTTGGGGGGGGGACAGTGAGGGGATAGTGAGTCACACACAGATAACACAAAGCCTTATCAGTCAGGAAACCGGGCATACACAGAGAGCAAACAGCGATAGATGGAAAATCACTCTGGCCACTGGTTAAAATGTTTATTTGGCTGGCAAACAGACTGAGGCGTGGGAGTGGTTGCTACATAGGTATTTACAACACTTATTCTCTAAGTCCATTCAAATAAAACACCCGGGCCCAATGAAGGCCAAGGTTTGTACAAGATCATCTCCACATGTGGCAGCCAGGTGTGAACAACGGTGTATGGTTCTCCACC
This sequence comes from Oncorhynchus nerka, assembly GCF_034236695.1. Classification (NCBI taxonomy): domain Eukaryota; kingdom Metazoa; phylum Chordata; class Actinopteri; order Salmoniformes; family Salmonidae; genus Oncorhynchus; species Oncorhynchus nerka. The sequence continues at coordinate 65,500,742 of NC_088419.1, read as the reverse complement.
CTATCTTAGCTGCACCATGGCCAACCTCTCCTCCACATGTTGGGTTTGAGAGGACTGAGTACAGGTTGGGGAGAGAGGGATACAGCCAGGAAGGGAATCTCCTAGGAGCAGTTAAGCGGACTGGGGAACACAGCACATTTATTGTTCCCAGGGTAGAAATGAGTTGAGCAGGCTTTCCCAGTCTCTCTGATGCCCTTGCCAGTGGAGCCCACAAGGCAGGCAGGTATTTCCTGGCCTCAATATGCCCAGGCACACTCCCTCATACCTCATCTCAGGGACTGAACACTGAGCCCTTCAGAGAGGCAGGGAGCTGCCACTGTGGCTTGACATTAAGAGCGAGGACAGATGCTGCTGCCAAAATACTAGAGAATATATAAGTTCACCATTAATGAGGTCAAATGCTAGTTAAGCATTATGCACTAGTTAATTCAAGGATAGGCAGAAACCTCTCCAAGTAAACTAGTACACTTAAGCTTTTGGATAAGTGCTAGGACTTCAGTACTGTGGAGGCCAATCATTATTTGAGTAGCCTTGCTATTTTGCCAGAATTACAACTATTGAGATGAGGTGGCATACTAACCTTGGAGCTGTCCTGTTCTGAGGTCTTCTCCTGACTGGGTTGGTTGTCTGAGTCCTCACGGGGACCTCTCTTCTCCACCGCTCCCCGCCGGTGGGACTCAGAGGGAAGCAGAGAGCGGAACGAACGTTCCTCAATCTCATCTTCCGTCATTGACTCATCAAACTTCAGAGAGTACTCTGTAGCAACTGAGGTGCTGTCTGTATGGGGACAGATTGGAGAGAGGAACCATAGATAACTTTCTAAGAGACTCCAGGCTGTTTACTCTCTCCTCCATACATATTTGGAAAGTGAAGCTATGTTATATTTGGCTTTATATGAGGTTACAGGACAGAACGTCACCTTTTATTTAACTGTTTTACTGTTTAGAAATGAAAGCAATTTATGCATTTAGTCGACCAAACACAAAACTTATGACTACTTTAATAAACTATACTTACGACTACTTCAAACGGGGGGGACAGGATACATAAAGTGATTTCATTTCTAAAATGGTAAAACTGATATGTATAAATACACCTTCAAATAAAGCTGACATTCTATACTATCGCCTAATATGAAACATTCTCTCTCAAATCTAAAACGCTGGAGTATACAACCAAAATAAAATATTTAGCTTCACTGTCCAAATACATATGGATGGGAGTACAGTGGGCAAAAAATTATTTAGTCAGCCACCAATTGTGCAAGTTCTCCCACTTAAAAAGATGAGGCCTGTAATTTTCATCATAGGTACACTTCAACTATGACAGACAAAATGAGAAAAAAAAATCCAGAAAATCACATTGTAGGATTTTTAATGAATTTATTTGCAAATTATGATGGAAAATAAGTATTTGGTCACCTACAAACAAGCAAGATTTCTGGCTCTCACAGACCTGTAACTTCTTCTTTAAGAGGCTCCTCTGTCCTCCACTCGTTACCTGTATGAATGGCACCTGTTTGAACTTGTTATCAGTATAAAAGACACCTGTCCACAACCTCAAACAGTCACACTCCAAACTCCACAATGGCCAAGACCAAAGAGCTGTCAAAGGACACCAGAAACAAAATTGTAGACCTGCACCAGGCTGGGAAGACTGAATCTGCAATAGGTAAGCAGCTTGGTTTGAAGAAATCAACTGTGGGAGCAATTATTAGGAAATGGAAGACATACAAGACCACTGATAATCTCCCTCGATCTGGGGCTCCATGCAAGATCTCACCCCGTGGAGTCAAAATGATCACAAGAACTGTGAGCAAAAATCCCAGAACCACACGGGGGGACCTAGTGAATGACCTGCAGAGAGCTGGGACCAAAGTAACAAAGCCTACCATCAATATCACACTATGCCGCCAGGGACTCAAATCCTGCCAGACGTGTCCCCCTGCTTAAGCCAGTACATGTCCAGGCCTGTAGGAAGTTTGCTAAAGAGCATTTGGATGATCCAGAAGAAGATTGGGAGAATGTCATATGGTCAGATGAAACCAAAATAGAACTTTTTGGTAAAAACTCAACTCGTCGGGTTTGGAGGACAAAGAATGCTGAGTTGCATCCAAAGAACACCATACCTACTGTGAAGCATGGGGGTGGAAACATCATGCTTTGGGGCTGTTTTTCTGCAAAGGGACCAGGACGACTGATCCGTGTAAAGCAAAGAATGAATGGGGCCATGTATCGTGAGATTTTGAGTGAAAACCTCCTTCCATCAGCAAGGGCATTGAAGATGAACGTGGCTGGGTCTTTCAGCATGACAATGATCCCAAACACACCGCCCGGGCAACGAAGGAGTGGCTTCGTAAGAAGCATTTCAAGGTCCTGGAGTGGCCTAGCCAGTCTCCAGATCTCAACCCCATAGAAAATCTTTGGAGGGAGTTGAAAGTCCGTGTTGCCCAGCAACAGCCCCAAAACATCACTGCTCTAGAGGAGATCTGCATGGAGGAATGGGCCAAAATACCAGCAACGGTGTGTGAAAACCTTGTGAAGACTTACAGAAAACGTTGACCTCTGTCATTGCCAACAAAGGGTATATAACAAAGTATTGAGATAAACTTTTGTTATTGACCAAATACTTATTTTCCACCATAATTTGCAAATAAATTCATTAAAAATCCTACAATGTGATTTTCTGGATTTTTTTTCTAATTTTGTCTGTCATAGTTGAAGTGTACCTATGATGAAAATTACAGGCCTCTCATCTTTTTAAGTGGGAGAACTTGCACAATTGGTGGCTGACTAAATACTTTTTTGCCCCACTGTATATTTATCATAAATTATGGTTATATACTGCCTGCTTGATAATGGTCCATCTCCAGATCCCACAATGCGTGCTATGAGGCCAGTCCTTACCTTTCTCATCCAGTAGGGACTGCACGCTGTCACTGGGGATGGAGTCATCAGCTGCTGTATGGGCCTCCTCCTCCACTGAGCTGTTACCTGTCTCAGACTTCCTCCTCTCCCTCTTGTCAGATGAGGCCAGGGAGGGACTCATGTGGCTGCTACTCTCTCCACCACTGGGGAGGAGAGCAAGGCAGAGGGGACAGGGGAGATAGAAAAACAATTGAGTATTGAATCAAGGTAATGCCTATAAATGGGACCAAGTTTTTCCTGACCAAGTCAAGTGAGCTAACAAGGAAAGACCCCTGGTGTCTGTGAGGCTCCAGTGTGTGAAAGACCCAGTACCTGAGGGTGGGTCTCCTGGAGGGGATGGAGTCAGAGCGGCTGTCCAGGGAGGAGAGGGGATCCTCAGTCCTGGTCCAGGCAGCAGACACCTCACTCCTGGAGCTCTCTGTGTCAGTGCGGGACTGGAGCTGCTTCATGAAGCTCTGGTGATGCTGCCTCTGCTGGTCAAACAGGGTGGTGATGGGAGCAGCAGCAGGGACACCTATGGCTCCAGCAATCTGAGAACGTGCCAGATCGGTCATCTGGGAGAGAGAGCAACTGGTATCAACTGAAAAGCAGACTTAACCCAACCTAAAGTAGACGGTAATTATTTGCATATTTGTAATATTTTCCTAATTTCAATACAACATGTAGTTGAGGAAACAAACAAAGTGAGGAAACAAAACCAACGCCAGTGACTGGCTGTAGAGAAAAGAGTGGAGAGGGAGTGTTCTCACCTCTTTGATCTGGCGGGCAGCTTCGGCCGTATAGCGTACAGACTCAGCCTGTTGGCTGATCATCTTAGTGGTGGCCTCCTGCATGCCTCCCAGAGACTGCTGCTGGGTCTGAGCCATGTTCTCCTGCAGCTCCACGTGAGCCTGCAATGACACACACACAGTTAGTGAATCACACTACACACATCTAATAAAACAGCTCTCATCTCACAACAAATGCAGTGAAGTTAGATTGCGTTCTATAAATATTAAAGGTGTTTTGCAAATATGAAGCCCTCCTTGAGAGTATCAACAATCTACCAAGTTGGGGCATGGTTCTAACTCTAGGTGATTCCTTTCTGTATTCTGCAGAGTTGCTCGTTCTAAATGCCAGTGCTGTGTGTACAGTACCCTGGCTGCTTTCTGCCGTGTCTCCTCCAGCTGACGTTGGGTCTCCAGTGCCTCCTGCTCTGCCTTCACCTTCAGCTCATAAAGGTCACGCTCGTGCCGCTGCTGCTGCGCCTGAAAGGTTAGAGGTCAAAGGTCAGGACCTATGGGAAAGGGCGAATGAAAACTACCAGAACATAACGAACAGGCCAAAAGTGCCGAAGGTAATGTTTCAAAAGTGCAGCAGCACTATACTAAACATCTAAACATATTGTTAGCAATCTTCAGGTGTTCTGATTGGTGGGTTAGCATCTATCACCTTGAGTATTTGGGCGAGCGAGACGCTTTCATGCTGAGCCAGAGACACGCCCCTCAGCCTCTCCACGTCACCCAGCTGACGCACTGACTCCTCTATAGATTCCAGGTAATTGAGTTCTGCAGACATACGCTGCTGCAACACCCCTGGGGTGTAGTGGAGATCACCTGGACAATAAAGAGACAGATAGAAACAAAGAGAGGGAGAGTTAAGACATGGATAGTACAGTGCCTTCAGAAAGTATTCACACTCCTAGACCTTCCGAACATTTTGTTGTGTTACAGCCGGAATTTAAATACTGTCAAAGTGGAATTATATTTTCTGAAATGTTTACAAATTAATAAGAAATGAAAAGCTGAAATATCTTGAGTCAAGTATACAACCCCTTTGTTATGGCAAGCCTACATGTGCTTAACAAGTCACAAGTGTCATGGACTCACTCTGTGCAATAATAGTGTTTAACATTATTTTATGATAACTACCTCATCTCTGTACCCCACACATACAGATAATTGTAAGGTCACTCAATCGAGCAGTTAATTTCAAACACAGATTTGTGAGACAGGTTTTCCATGTCTTACAAATACATTTAAAAAAAAGCAAACATTGAATATCCCTTTGAGCATGGTGAAGTTATTAATTACACTTTGGATGGTGTATCAATATACCCAGTCACTACAAAGATACAGGCATCCTTGCTAACTCAGTTGCCGGAGAGGAAGGAAACTATCAGGTAGCCTAGCGGTTAAGAGTGTTGTGCCAGTAACTGAAAGGTCGCTGCGTCAAGTCCCCAAACTAATGAGGTGAAAAATGTGTCACTGTGTCATTGAGCAAGGAACTTTACACTAATTGCTCCTGTAAATCGCTCTGGATTAGAGCGTCCGCTAAAATACTGAAATGTAGAAAATTTAACCATGAGGCCAATGGTGACTTGAAAACAGTTGCAGAGTTTAATGGCTGTGCTAGGAGAAAACTAAGGATGGATCAACAACATTGTAGTTAATCCACAACACGAACCTAAATGACAGAGTGAAAAGGAAGCCTGAACAGAATAAAACTATTCCAAAACATGCATCCTGTTTGCAATAAATCACTAAAGTAAAACTGCAAAAAATGTGACAAAGGAATATCAAAACACCACTACCACTCTTAATATTTTCAAGCAAGGTGGTGGCTGTATCAGGCAAGAACTAGGGAGTTTTTAAGGATACAAATAAATGGAATAGAGATAAGCACAGGCAAAATCGTAGAGGAAAACCTGGTTCAGTGTGCTTTCCAACAGACACTGGGAGACAAATTCACCTTTCAGCAGGACAATTACCTAAAACACAATGCCAAATATGCACTGGAGTTGCTTACCAAGAAGACAGTTTTGACTTAAACCTGCTTGAACATCTATGACTTGAAAATGGCTGTCTAGCAATGATCAACAACCAACTTGACAGAGCTTGAAGAATTAAAAAAAGAATGTAAAAATATTGTACAAACCAGGTGTGCAAAGTTCTTAGAGTCTTACCCAGATAGACTCTTAGCTGTAATCGCTGCCAAAGGTGATTCTAACAAGTATTGACTCAGGGGTGTGAATAGATATGCAAATTAGACATTTCTCTATTTGATTTTCAACTAATTTGAAATCTAAAAACATGTTTTTACTTTGTCATTATGGGGTATTGTGTATAGATAGGTGAGATTTTGTATTTATTTAATCCGATTTCAATTCGGGCAATAACGCAACACAATGTGGATAAGTCAAGGGGTATGAATACTTTCCGAAGGCACTGTAGATACGCAATACTGGTATGTATTTAAACTGCTGAGCGGGTATTTCTAGGTGGTATACCTGCAGCCTTGGGCTCTGCTCTGGCTGAAGACGACAGGGAAGAGGATGAGCTGGGGCGGGCTGAGGAGTGAGGAGAGCCGGACCCCAGGCCCAGGGTGTCTGCCCCGGCTAGGGAGGCGCTGCTTGGAGACACACGAGGAGAACCAGAGCCTGTAGGAGAGCCAGCTGGAGACAGGCCAGGGCTTCTGGTGGATTTCTTATTGTCCAAGCCCAAACTGGAAACAAGAAAAAAACAAATGTATTCATATGCATGCTTTCTGAAAATAAATGTCATGTCCCATTTCTAACTGTCAATTTAAGGCTTTAAATAAGGATTAGATTGAAAAAGTAACAAAAAAAACATTGACATAACTTTTCCCACTCCGTTTGACTTCAGGTATGTGTGCTATACAGAGCACTGTAACAAGGTGAAATGGGAACCAGGGACTAACAGAATCAAGGAAAGGGGGCCCCAGGAAAGACACCCTAAGTATGTTATGCTGAAAGAACGGTATCAATGACCATATTGTGCTGCTTTGAACCAGTGGAACAGGCAACGATGTCTAATCCATGATGATATATGCTTCGGCTTCCGAGCTGGTTTCTGATGCCCTTCCGAGCCGGCTTCTGATGCCCTAACTGCTAGCGCACCCAGTGCTTTACCTTACCAGAGAACAACTGTAGCATTAAGGACTGGATTCTGAATGTTATCAAATCACACAGACAGAACAGTATGGAGGGAATCTGATATATTTTTTAAATGTCACTGAGGATGCTCAAATGTTACAGGAGTGAACTCTGCCTGGCGACGTGCCCATTTTGCAGTGGGGAGATTTGACCACCGTGCAGCCCAAACAAAAGAGTCAGTGTCAGCTAGCCCCCCCCCCCCCCCCCCTCTTGTCGATGGCATGAGGTTGGCTGCCGCAGACCCTTCAGCCACAACCGGAGCAACGACACTACTTTCCCTAGCACTCTGAACTACAGCTCCTAAACACATTTGAATTATTAGTGTTTAGCCTCTATGCCCAAATAAACTCAGCAAAAAAAGAAACGTCCCTTTTTCAGAACCCTGTCTTTCAAAGATTATTCAGATTTTTACGAATTACTTCACAGATCTTCATTGTAAAGGTTTAAACACTGTTTCCCATGCTTGTTCAATGAACCATACTCAATTCATGAACATGCACCTGTGGAACGGTCGTTAAGACACTAACAGTTTACAGACAGTAGGCAATAAAGGTCACAGTTACAAAAACTTAGGACACTAAAGAGGCCTTTCTACTGACTCTGAAAAATACCAAAAGAAAGATGCCCAGGGTCCATGCTCATCTGCGTGAACGTGCCTTAGGCATGCTGCAAGGAGGCATGAGGATTGCAGATGTGGCCAGGGCAATAAATTGCAATGTCCGTACTGTGAGACGCCTAAGACAGTGCTACAGGGAGAAAGGACGGACAGCTGATCGTTCTCGCAGTGACAAACCATGTGTAACAACACCTGCACAGGATCAGTACATCCGAACATCACACCTGCTAGACAGGTACAGGATGGCAACAACAACAGCCCGAGTTACACCAGGAACACACAATCCCTCCATCAGTGCTCAGACTGTCCACAATAGGCTGAGAGAGGCTGGACTGGGAGCTTGTAGGCCTGTTGTAAGGCAGGTCCTCACGAGACATTACCGGCAATGTCGCCTATGGGCACAAACCCACCGCCGCTGGACCAGACAGGACTGGCAAAAAGTGCTCTTCACTGACGAGTCACGGTTTTGTCTCACCATGGGTGATGGTCGGATTCGTGTTGATCATCGACGGAATGAGCGTTACACCGTTACACGGCCTGTACTCTGGAGGGGATCGATTTGGAGGTGGAGGGTCCGTCATGGTCTGGGGCGGTGTGTCACAGCATCATCAGACTGAGCTTGTTGTCATTGCAGGCCATCTCAACGCTGTGCGTTACAGGGAAGACATCCTCCTCCCTCATGTGGTGCCCTTCCTGCAGGCTCATCCTGACATGACCCTCCAGCATGACAATGCCACCAGCCATACTGCACGTGATTTCCTGCAAGACAGGAATGTCAGTGTTCTGCCATGGCCAGCGAAGAGCCCGGATCTCAATTCCATTGAGCACGTCTGGGACCTGTTGGATCAGAGGGTGAGGGCTAGGGCCATTCCCCCCCAGAAATGTCTGGGAACTTGCAGGTGCCTTGGTGGAAGAGTGGGGTAACATCTCACAGCAAGAACTGGCAAATCTTGTGTAGTCCATGAGGAGGAGATGCACTGCAGTACTTAATGCAGCTGGTGGCCATACCAGATACTGACTGTTACTTTTGATTTTTATCCCCCCTATGTTCAGGGATACATTATTAAATTTCTGTTACTTGTTCAGTTTATGTCTTCTTGAATCTTGTTATGCTCATACAAATATTTACACGTTACGTTTGCTGAAAATAAACAGTTGACCGTGAGAGGGCGGTTCTTTTTTTCATGAGCTTATATAGGCTAAGCAAAATAAACGTTCCAAAGTGTTGAGTTAGCAAAGGACAATGAGTGCCCCATGTGGTAATGAACTGAAAAGACGATATTCACTGCTCAGGCCTGACAGAGGTTTAAGATTCATCTTTATGTTGGCGGAGAGATACTTTGTCGAGAGAACACTGTGGCTGATGTGGTGTCCCAACTTCACTTCAATATTCTCTCGTCATTTGAACTGTGTAAATAGCATGGGGTGCAGCGCTGGTCTTTGGACGCCGGGGTTCACTTAATCATTACTCTCCCTGAAGTGAGACTGCACAGTGAAACCAACACAGGGACTTTTCTGCCATTGAAATCCTTGGGGGGGCGAAATCAGGATGGAAAAATGCTTTCAGTGTGAAGAAACAGACATAAAGAACGCAAAAAAAGATGAGGGACCTATAGATATTGTTTTTATAATATAATCTTTGAGAACTAACAATCAACAAAATAAAAGCTAGACAGTCAAGCAGAATTGAAAATTCCAAAAACAAAGAATCTAGCAGTATTGATTTGATTATGTTTGAGCAAAATAACAGCATTGGCAATAGCAAAATGCATAGAATGAGGAAATTAGCTTTAAAAATTGGAACACTTTCTCTCAGATCCATGGGAAAAATGTGTAGAATTGCAGAAAATTGGCTTAATTATAAAAATGTCTCTAGATCATCAAAGATGGGGGGGCCTCTAAAAGTGTCTAAAAATGTCTCTAAACCTCAGCTGTGCAGATGGCAGACTGTGCCCATTGCCACACCAACCACCTAAGTCTCTAATCTATTTGATCCAGAAAAAACTCAGAAGTCAGAAGTTTACATACACTTAGATTAGAATCATTAAAACTTGTTTTTCAACCACTCCACAATTTTTTTTGTTAACAAACTATAGTTTTGGCAAGTCGGTTAGGACATCTACTTTGTGCATGACACAAGTCATTTTTCCAACAATTGTTTACAGACTGATTATTTCAAGTATACTTCACTGTATCACAATTCCAGTGGGTCAGAAGTTTACATACACTAAGTTGACTGTGCCTTTAAACAGCTTGGAAAATTCCAGAAAATGATGTCATGGCTTTAGAAGCATCTGATAGGCTAATTGACATCATTTGAGTCAATTGGAGGTGTACCTGTGGATGTATTTCAAGGCCTGCCTTCAAACTCAGTGCCTCTTTGCTTGACATCATGGGAAAATCAAAAGAAATCAAACAAGACCTTAGAAAAAAAAAGTGTAGACCTCCACAAGTCTGGTTCATCCTTGGAAGCGATTTCCAAAAGCCTGAAGGTACCATGTTCATCTGTACAAACAATAGTACGCAAGTATAAACACCATGGGACCATGCAGCCGTCATACCGCTCAGGAAGGAGACGCGTTCTGTCTCCTAGAGATGAACATACTTTTGTGCGAAAAGTGCAAATCAATCCCAGAACAACAGCAAAGGACCTTGTGAAGATGCTGGAGGAAACAGGTACAAACGTATCTTTATCCACAGTAAAACGAGTCCTATATCGACCTAATGTGAAAGGCCGCTCAGCAACGAAGAAGCCACTGTTCCAAAACCGCCATAAAAAAGCCAGACTTCGGTTTGCAACTGCACATGGGGATAAAGATGGTACTTTTTGGAGAAATGTCCTCTGGTCTGATGAAACAAAAATAGAACTGTTTGGCCATAATTACCATCGTTATGTTTGGAGGAAAAAGGAGGCGGCTTGCAAGCCGAAGAACAACATCCCAACTGTGAAGCACCGGGGTGGCAGCATCATGTTGTGGGGTTGCTTTTCTGCAGGAGGGACTGGTGCACTTCACAAAATAGATGGCATCATGAGGTAGGAAAATTATGTGGATATATTAAAGCAACATCTCAAGACATCAGTCAGGAAGTTAAAGCTTGGTCGCAAATGGGTCTTCCAAATGGACAATGACACCAAGCATACTTCCAAAGTTGTGGCAATATGGCTTAAGGAAAACAAAGTCAAGGTATTGGAGTGGCCATCACAAAGCCCTGACCTCAATCCCATAGAAAACTGAAAAAGCGTGTGCATGCAAGGAGGCCTACAAACCTGACTCAGTTACACCAGCTCTATCAGGAGGAATGGGCCAAATTTCACCCAACTTATTGTGGGAAGCTTGTGGAAGGCTACCCGAAACATTTGACCTAAATTCAACAATTTAAAGGCAATGCTACCAAATACTAATTGAGTGTATGTAAACTTCTGACCCACTGGGAATGTGATGAAAGAAATAAAACTGAAATAAATCACTCTACTATTATTCTGAAATTTCACATTCTTAAAATAAAGTGGTGATTCTTACTGACCTATGATAAGGAATTTTTTACAAGGATTAAATGTCAGGAATTGTGAAACACAGTTTAAATATATTTGGCTAAGGTGTATGTAAAACTTTGACTTCAACTGTATGCCTTCAAAAATAATATCCCCACTCAAATGTGCTCAGAAATACCAATAATAACTGAAGGTCAAGGAAGATATTCAAGCTCCTGGGAATCCCTTTAAGCCCCTCAGAAGAGTTTTGGGCTTGGCTGAGGCCACTTACCTGCGGAGTGTGTCGCCAGATGCGCCACCTAGTGTACAGTCAGAGTAGGCGCTCTTCACCAGGTTGTGGACAGAGCTTCTCTCGGAAACTGAGCCTCCCCATCTGGAGTCTCTAGTCAGGGCCTCCAAGCCCGGGTAGCAGGGGCTCCTCTGCTCCTCCACCAGAGTGGCATCACTCTTGTCTGAAGCAGAGCCTAAAGAAAGGGGAGAAACTATCTTTAGAGCAGAGACACTTTCACTGGTAAGAAATGGTCACTTGATAGCATAATTTCAGGGAAAGTGGTTATTTTATGGTGAAAATCTCACCCCTTTTCACAGAGCCCTTTGAGTGAGGTGAAGATACTGGTGTGGAGCCTGCGGAGTGATGGGATGGCAGGTCTACTACAGTCCTGGTGTCATAAGGGGACCTGCGACTCATCAACTCATCATAGTGACTGTTCCCACTCGTGACACTGCAATGAGACGTTGAGGTAAAAGATGGTTCAAGTCCCACATCATGTGCATCCAACAACCACAAAAAGACTACTAAAGACAACTTCAAAACACCTTGCCAGGCTTCTCTGTCAGCCATCTGACATGAGTGCCACCTTGTGGTTAATCCTGTCATTTTTACAGTTTTTTCAAAATGATGTTTTTATTGCATGAGAGCAGTATTCAGATAGCAGCACCCTGTCACGTGACAGTGGTAGAAACCCTCCTTACCTGCGCCCGTTGTATATTTTCTTATATTGGCTGCTGCCGCCGCTGCTACGGGATGACACAAAGTCATCCTCATACATTGGTGCCCCATCCACTAAGCTGGCTGCAGACAGGCCACAATGCACAGGAGGGGAACGCCGGTCTGCTCGCTCCTCTCCTCCAACTGCAGGGAGAAGCCAGAGGAACAGATTATTGTTTAAAAGTTCATTCTTCATTCAAAACATTAAGGATACGGTTGGGTGTGTAAATGTGTTGGCTAACCTTTGGTGTGGTTGAGCAGGTGGTTCTTGGTGAAGATGTTGATGACACTATGAGGGCTTCCCTTGGCCAGTTCCTCCCATGGGCCACGGCTGCTGTCCCGTTGCTGAGAGAGGGGGCTGAGCCCCGGGTACTTCTCTGCCTCTCTCTGGAAGTGAGAGATGGGCTGGAAGCCCTCCCGCTGGCCTGCACAGAAGTCCAGAGCCCCAAGACGCTCTGCCGGTTTTGGGACCCCCTTTATGTTGGTGAGGGGGCTCCCGTCGCTCTCCGACAGGCTGCATTCGCTCAGCAGTGGGCCCTCACTGATGGACTCACCACTGGAGTCATGGGTGATGGTCTTCCCTCCCTTCTCCTCCTCTGGCTCCTTATGGGAGCCGAGGCCTGGGGCTGTCTGGGGCCTGCTGCCTGGAGCAGAGGTCCTGTCTCTCTGCTCTCTGAAGCTGTGCAGGTTGCCCACCCCTGGGAGAGCTCCGTTGTATGTGCTCTGGCCAGCACTCAGCAGCCTCTGGATCCTCATGGACAGCTCGTCAGCAGCATCAGCTCTCTCTCTGACCGGTGGGCTCACAGGCTTGGCCCAGTGGCCGTCATCCGGAGGGGTCAGACCAGTCACGTCCATGTCCCATGCACAGCTATAGTTGATCCCTGCGCCAGCCAGTTTCCTCGCTTCACTCTCTATGCGAGTGGACAAGGACGCAGCGGTGGCTTTCAGGGCCTCAATGCGGTTCATCTTGGTCTTGATGCCAGCTCCATTGAGAGTGGAGTGCTGGGGCCTTGCTGGGGGGTTGGTTCCCCTCCCACCAGAGCTCCCTGCTGTTTCCGGGCCTAAGAGTGGGGAGAAGAGCTGGTCTGTGGGTGGAGCCAGAGCGGTGGAGGGTCTGACTGCAGAACTCAGGCGGTCTGGCTGCAGCCACGATGGAACTCCCAAGCCCAACTCATTCCTACAGGAAGAAGAGAGCGGAGGATTAGTATTCAAATATACTACACTTTTTAAAAGTGTAGTGAAAAAAAGGGCTCGGAAACACTGGAAATATAGTTTTATGGACTCACAAAGTCCTTTAGTATATGGACTCGATGCATTTTAGTACTCAGCAATACTCTCTATAGGCTATGTCAAAGGGTTACAAGAATTTAAGACATCTAAATATGCATGCAGCCATTAAAATATGTGGTTTGTACAGTCTAACCCATGAGCTTCTGAGAACAACCTGTGTGTTCACTATACAAGCAAACATGTTCAGGGCCGAGGATCAAGTCAACAAAATTCCAAGAACTGCATAGCAACTCAAGAGCGTATGAACATTATGCAGATTACATACCGTAATGTTTACCCCACACAAGGACCAGACATACATTTACACAGAGTCATCTGATGTAACTGTTGAATCTAAAATAGCACTGGAAATTCCCTGTTTTAAGGTTAACCGAGCATATGCCACCATGTTTTGAAATGCTGCTAGGAGTTCCCATGGAAACAGACAGTTTAGAAACAAACAATTCCTTATTGGCTCTGTTGCTTCGCTATGAGGAAGTACTATGGTTCTGTGCTTTGTTTTGGGCCTCTACACTAGCCAGCGCTAGTGGAAAAGGTTATATATATATAATGACCTTGAGAGTGGAGGGGGCGGGGGCTCAGAAAGAGACAGGTCACTGCTGGAAGAGGCACTCTGGGGTCTCTCCTGTCTCTTGTTCTCCTTGTCCGACTCCCCGGATGGCTGGTACAGGGACTTCTGCTATACCGGAACACACCACACCACAAATAACTCATAGCTAGTTTCACTCACCACATGAGAAGTGTCATTTCCTACAGGCATCTTGAGGAGTTAAACTGAGGGTAATTATACATGTTACTATTTCACATATTGGTCCCTTTACATAACAAGAGCAGCTATGAATTGCATTTGACACACCGGCCATGCCATCCCCATTTTCACTAAAGCATGCCATGCGAGTAAGGGGACGGTGAGGGCTTCATCCCCATTAGAACTAAAGATGCCTTTACCTGGTAAATGACTGTGGCAGATGCTGGCTGTGTCTGGGAAGGCAGAGGTTCCTCTCCTAGCTGAGCCTGTTCCAGAAGTAGTTTGGTGTAGGTCTCCTGCAGGCGTTTCTGTACTGGGCTTTCCGGTAGTGCAGGGCCCTTATTGGCTACCCCCTCTCTCTGCTTCCTGTACAGCTCCTGCAGACGTTGGCTCTTCCTCTCCGCCTCCTCCCTCTGGGCCCTCCGCTCCTCCACCTGACGTCTCTTGCGCTCCTCCTGTTGCCGGGCGATGTACTGGCGCACTGAGTCGGAGTCGTAGTGCCTCTTCCTGGGCGCTGGTTCTGAGGGCTCCGGCTTGTTGCGCTTGGCAGGGCTGGCACTTCGGGAGCCCCATAAGGAGGAGCCACCAGTCGTCCATGCTGTGGTTCTGGCCCTGGACTCTGAACCTCTCCTGGGATCCGCTGGACCTCGCTCCTCGGCTCTGCTCTTCAGCTGCAGGTCATCCAGGATGCCCCGGATATCTGCAGAGAGGTCGTCTGTGTTGGGGGCCCTGTCCTTGGCTGGGCCTGCAGACTGAAGGTTGGGATGGGTGGTCCTGTCTCGGCTGCTGGGTCTGGACCGATGCTTCAGCTCCGGACGGTGGTCTGAATTTGACCGGGGAAGGGGTCCTGGAAAAGATTTGTGAAGACACAAAGGGCAACCTTTTGGTGACTGAAAGGAAAATGTTTTGAGTGCATGATTAGGTGGGAAATATTGGTCGCCATTAGGGCTGTCAAAGTTAACATTTTTAACAGCATTGTTTTGTTTTTTAGGCATTTAATCACATCTCCATTTTTTCAAGTTGAGCAATAAGTTTTATAAGGAAAACTTCAAAGTTCAACCATAAACACTTTCACAGGTGTTTCTTTAAATAACAACAAACACTTAATTTGCACAGAAGTAGCTAGTTTGTTATGCTAACGTTAGCTAGCTTACAAAATGAGAATGTTTAGAATGCCAAGGCTGAAATCCTTTAGATTCAACTCTGATTCCATTTAGCAACTGTTTTTAATTGTAGTCCTCAAGTCAAAAGATTTTAGCAAATTATCCCAATTCTAGTAGTAGCAACTTTTGACTAGTTAATGTTTATGAACACGGATAAGAAGTAGACATGGCTAGATGCATTAGCTGTATGATATGTTATGTGAACTCAGACCTGGCTGATCTGTTATTGTCTTAGAATAGTGGCAGTACAACCCTTTATGCCTCACTCCAATTCCCCCCTGTGTATTTGAGTCTAGCACAGGGACAACCACTGGAAACCAGACCGTGCTGACAGGGACAACCACTGGAAACCAGACCGTGCTGACAGGGACAACCACTGGAAACCAGACCGTGCTGACAGGGACAACCACTGGAAACCAGACCGTGCTGACAGGGACAACCACTGGAAACCAGACCGTGCTGACAGGGACAACCACTGGGACCGTGCTGACAGGGACAACCACTGGAAACCAGACCGTGCTGACAGGGACAACCACTGGAAACCAGACCGTGCTGACAGGGACAACCACTGGAAACCAGACCGTGCTGACAGGGACAACCACTGGAAACCAGACCGTGCTGACAGGGACAACCACTGGAAACCAGACCGTGCTGACCGGGACAACCACTGGAAACCAGACCGTGCTGACAGGGACAACCACTGGAAACCAGACCGTGCTGAATTGTGCAGTCAGTCAGACACAGCGAGTCAATCGTAATTAATTCCGGTCACTGACAGCCAATGTTTGCTAATGTGCCTGTGTGCTGGAAGAGACGACAACCTCTTTATTTATTGATATTTCTTTAGCAATGTCGACTGTCTGTCGCAGGGCACTGTATGCCTTTTAACATGAAATCAACACCACATATACTGTAACAATATCCACTACTAACACGATTGCTTTGTCACACATTTTTTGTTTTGCCAGACCACTAACTGCTGTCTGGTTTTCATAGTGCTGACAAATAAAGTTAGATTTGATTTGCCTGTAAATGTAGTGGAGGGGGATGAGCGAGATGGGTGAGGGGTGTAGGCGAGGTGGAACGAAGAGGGGGTGGAGGAGAGGGGAGGGGTTGGAGAAGAGGGGGGAGAAGGCCAAGCAGAGCAGAGAGGAGTGAGGGTAGTATGCAGGTCTCAAATCCCACCTGTCCTGGCCAGTCTGTCTGTGGGCTCTGGCCTTTGCTCTCGAGGCAGACGTGGAGCGGGACCCAGTACCATCTTCACCATCTTCTGGCCCTCCCGCCATGACGTGGTGCTGATCACTGCAGCAACAGCGAAGACGGAAAGTAAACACACAGAAGGTCATAATCAGTGTTGAGTTCTGCAGTAATGACTTACGTTAGGATTGTTTCTCAGACGGCCAAGATATACAACTAAAATGAATCACATGAAACCCTTTGAAGTGCAAGGATCTTCATGTCCCCAAAAGAGAGACAAAAACATGATTTCTCTCTCTACTTTGAACATCTTTGGAGATTCATTATTTTAGAGCAGCATCATCAAATTTAATGAGTTTGGCTCAATTATGCACCATCTGAAATCAACTTAGAAAATTTAAAGACCAGCAGCTGTTTCTGTTTTGTAAAGGAACTTGATCACAGATTTCAGAGGGCTATTTTTAGTGAGCGGACTGGGAGCAGAGGCCAGCAGCAGGGTAGAAGGGGAGGATAGCTGGGTGACAGGATAAGACTAGGTTATACCACATTCATCTCACTTTCCACTGCACTGGGACGGAGAGAGAGATGTTTGTTTATTTTCCCTTTTGTACATCATTACAATACTGTATATAGACTTAATGACATTTCAAATGTCTTTTCTTTTGGAGCTTTTGTGAGTGTAATGTTAACTGTACATTTTTTATTTCACTTTTGTTTATTATCTATTTCACTATCTTTGGCAATGTAAACATAAGTTTCCCATGCCAATAAAGGCCCTTAAATGAAATTGAGAGACTGGTATGGGCCCTGTTAAAGGGTGTCTGTTCTCAGCTGTGAGAGCTGGTATGGCGAGTATCTGCATTCCAGATAGCGTGCCTCTAAGCCGCTGCTTGCTTGCAATCATACATTCTGGACATATCTTTGAAGATAAGAGACTAAATGCTGGCACTCACACACAAACAGAGGGGCCTGTTGACTAGCACACAGTTAAGAGAGGCCTTCTGTGGTACGGGCCTGCCAAATGTATTCACTGTGATACGCCTGCTCTGGTTCAGTGTGCATACTGCACAGTAACTGATGAACCAAAATAAATGTGATTTGTAGTCTCCTACTGGAGGGGGATTCCCCTTTGTGAAAGACCCCTTGGCTTCACAATGATTATTAATGAGTATTATCACCTAACCTACACACAATATTGAAGTAAGTTTGACATCTTCTATTGAATTCATAGACCCAGGATGAGTAAGCACTACTGGGGGGGATTGAAAGAAAGAAAGAGAAAGAGGAAAAAGATCCAACCTGGCTTGGTCTTTGGGTCAGGAACAGGAGCTGATTTATGGACTTTCCTCACAGGCTTGGACGGCTTCCTCTCCTTAGCCTTCTCTGTGGGCCGCTGCTGGGGCTTGGTACTGTCTAAAATGGGGAGAAAGGAGATGACATGACAGTCTGAGCACCAAAGAGTGGAAATGAACAGAACTATCAAATTACAAAAAGCAGCCCAACAAAAAAATCTGAATGCAAAACAAAGCTATTGAATAGGAAGCTGGTGGACTGTGTCAGTGTAAATGAAGAAGCTGAGCGCTTTGGCTCCTACACTTGGGTGGAAGCCCAGGAATCAGCAGAGAGCCAGAGAGGACAAAGAAAAGAGACTTTGAGAGAAGAAAAATCTTCAAGTAGTCATACAAAACTATGGGAAATGAGCCGTGCTGCAGTTGTGGCAAAATGCAAGGAAAGTCTGCTGCAGCGAAAACCTCAGCGCAGTCATCAAGTTTTCCTAAATTTAAAAAAGAGAACACTCAGATTTCTTTGGTGGTATTTCTATCTCAGCATTATCCTCGTATCAAAAAGGACAGTAACATTATTTCTTGAAGGAAACAGTTGATTGGGATAGGTCAAATAGGTCTCAGTCCTCCTGAAAGTACTGGTGCGTATCTAATGCCATCTAATCTCCAGGGCAGTTTGAAAAAGCAGAGCAGCATTTATGCAAAGGAGCTTGAAACAGGACTGTCAGATACATTTATAGCCTATTATGAAACAGGACAACCAACTACACTGTCCATTTGATGCCATTTGATCTCAACAGCCCATCGACTCTATTGAACGTCGATGAGTTGGCAGTTCATCTCAAAAGTGCATTGAGTCACAACCTACAACTCTGTACTACAGGGATTATTATGTAGCATATAATAGTGTGTGTTCTGTGATCTGACATCTACTGCTCGATGCCCACCTGAGAGCTGGCGAGACAGGTCTCTGTAGATCTCTCTGCTCAGGTTGTGGAACTCCTCCTCTCGCCACACTTTCCCATCAGGAGTGCGGATCTTTGTCTCACTACTGCTGAAACCTGAAATGGGATTGGGTTACATAAGATTTGGTTTGAAGGCATTTTGTAATGCTATTTTTACATCCAGTGTAACTGCATCTCTCCAGTGGACCTTACCTTTGTATACAGGTGCAGGAGGTGCGGCTGCCACTTTGCGCACTTTAGCCGTGGTTTTAGCCACAGCTCCAGCGATGCCCACTGTCTGATCCAGGTACCCCAGCAAACCGTCTCTCTCTGCAGCCTCCTCCAGGTGCTCTCTCTGCCTGCGGATCCGCTCCTTCAGCTTCTCCAGTTTGTCGTCCGGCTGCCTTCGCCTTAAGTTTTCCAGCCGCTGGGAGGCTGAGCCAGGACTGGAGGACGAAGAGTTCTCTGCTGAGGGTGGTGCCGGGCACTCCAGGGTGTGTGCTTTGGGCCTGTCCTCCGGGCCCTCCTCCCTGTGAGGGTCTCTGGCTGCAGTAGCGTGGCTTGGGGGACGCAGGGCGTCCAGCGCGGGCCGGTCGTTGAGGTAGCGCACCACGGTGCTGTCCAGAGCAGACGAGTGTGTGCTGTCCAGGTCTCGGCGGGTTTGCTGGTCTCGGGTGTCGCTCTGGTAGACCAGCTGGCTGAGACGGGAGTCCGGGGGAGGGGGGTTAGCCACCTCGGACTGCAGACTGTGGGCCTCCAGCTGTGAGGAGGTCAGGGGTGGTGGAGTCGCTTCCCTGGGGGGAGCAGGGTGATTAGAGCAGAAACAAATTGGCTAGTTGCTATTTACAAAAACCTCAGAAAACAAGCTACTCGAGTGGGAGATGTCAAGATCATATGGCTTTGAATGGCATGAGACTTACACATGTAGATGTGGCGGTTATTAGTATAAAAGGACTATTTTAAAGTAGCCACTTAACAACCATCCTCTGACAGCAGGCCTCATAGGATTACAGACAGGGACTGAAAAAACAACCTTTTGTCCTGTATCATAGCACAACCTCCACTCAGTCACAGCAAACATGAGTAAATACGGTGGAAATGCACTTCTGACTTAAAAAACAAAAACATCTCATAAAAATCTGAGTGTGTTAACAATGCATACCTATAGGAAGCCAGAGGCTCCTTGAACTCCACACAGTTGTTCCTACGGACATTGCTGTCCTGTGTGGTGTTCCTCAGGGGGCTGCGGGAGCTCTTGTCTGGGCTGCGGGAGCTCTTGTCTGGGCTGCGACGACTTCTTGTGCTGGACTTGGAGGTTCCACCTGCCTGAGAGCAGTCCTCTGTGCGCCGCCCATCT
This sequence comes from Oncorhynchus nerka, assembly GCF_034236695.1. Lineage (NCBI taxonomy): Eukaryota > Metazoa > Chordata > Actinopteri > Salmoniformes > Salmonidae > Oncorhynchus > Oncorhynchus nerka. The sequence goes on along the minus strand of NC_088419.1, from coordinate 65,480,802 downwards.
GAGTCAGGAGAGATAGGGTTAGATCCCTGCAAACTAACCTTGCAATGCAAAATGAATTACACTTGTATCTGCAAAGTAATGATGATGCCTGCTGCCAAGTCCAGTTCGAGGGAGAACCTTGTTCTATAAATAGTAACCATGGCTTCCAAGGATTAGCTATCCCATTGGGTGCCTCACCCCTGCGGCTGACTTTCCTTGTGGCGCCCCCAGAGCTTTTCTTTGTATCCATGATGGATTCCAGCAGAACCCCAGAGCCAGGAGCTGCCTCCAGGCGGTTCTCAATGTGCCGCAACTGCAAGGAAAACAAGAGTGCCTGCCTCAGATACACAATGTAGAACAAAAACTCACTTCAGAGTCCAGACAGACATCACAAATACCACAGGCCATGAGTCATTACATTAAGGGTGTCTCCCCTCAGAGAGAAACAGCAAAATCAGACAATGTAAATATTGGTTTACTTACAGCAGCTTTGGTCTGATTCAGACTTGTCCATGCAGCTGACAGCTCTGAGTGGAGAAAGGCATTTCAGTGAAAAGAAACACGGGGCTAAAGAAAAAAGGCAACACAAAAAGGTAAACAACGTCTTTGCAGCCCCATAGACACCACAGAAGGCTGCTGAGGGGAGGACGGATCATAATAATGTCCAGAACAGAACAAATGGAACGGCATCAAACACCTGGAATCCATGTGTTTGATGAATTTGATACCATTCATCAAACACCTGGAATCCATGTGTTTGATGAATTTGATACCATTCATCAAACACCTGGAATCCATGTGTTTGATGAATTTGATACCATTCATCAAACACCTGGAATCCATGTGTTTGATGAATTTGATACCATTCAACTCCAGTCATTAAATCGAGCCCATTCTCCCCAATTAAGCTAACACCAACCTGCTGGGATAGACACATTTGAGGTGACATGGAGGGGTATCCCAAGTCCTTATTACTTCAGTGTGCCAGACAGTAGGATGTTGCACTGATATAAAAAGGATAATAATAGCATAAGAGACATTAAGAAGCTGACCTCTCCCGTTGTCCTGCCCAGTAGGCTGCACCGGGGGAGTCAGGTGTGGCTCACTCCGCTTGGAGCTCCACATCACACCTTCAATTGGAATAGTAGAGGACAGTAATGAAGTACGGAAATATACTTGATAACACTTCACCAAGACAATCATCTGATCAATAAATACAGTTTACTGTGTAGCTGTAAATGAGAAAAAGGAATGTAATGTCAGCAGCAGTACTTTTATGCTGCCATCTACCTCGGAAAACAGAGTACACAGAATACAAACTGCCTCAGCAGAAACACTGAAGCCAAACACAACATTAAATATAGTGGCAGGCAGATAATCAAAGTGACTGGGACAAGCACCTCTATGTGCAGTGGGTCAAAACAGGAAGAATTATACATATATATATGGTTCTCTAGGAAATGGATTTTCATGACAGACTGCTAACTCAAGAGAGGTTGCACTACCATTTAAAACTGGTCCTACAGCAAATAACTAACAAGGTTTATGTATTTGGCTCCCAAGTGGCACAGCGGTCTAAAGCACTGCATCTCTGTGCAAGAGGCGTCACTACAGTCCCTGATTCGAATCCAGACTGTATCACATCCAGTCGTGATTAGGAGTCTCATAGGGCTGCACACAATCAATGCATGTCCCTCTCCCAGTGTTAAGATTTTGTTAAATAAACCAATAATGATCCCTTTACCTAGATGTGTTCAAATGAAGAAAAAAAACAGGACATTCTGGCATCTTATATGTCACACTTCATGCATTCCTCTCATGTCAAGACAGTTTCCTCATAAACAACACATAACACTTCCTTGAAGGTGGTCAGTTCAGGCTAGCATGAATGACTATTGCAAATGCTATGGTTACATTCAAGATCTAGCCTACTCCCCATACACGCTCCTCTATACACTCATACACCCTACCACTTTTTACGGTCTCTCTGCCAACTGAAAGTGACTTCCACAGTTCAACGTGTTTAATAAAATATGAGATCTGCCCCAACAATTCGTTCACTACATACAATGCAAATTATCAGGCATTGTAGGCAAAAACAAATACTTTAAATGCAGCAACTTTGTAATAAAAGTGTAATAACTGGGCACACAAGGTTAACTACAGTTTGTGTTTTTAAGTTTGAAAAGCCATTATTCATCATTACTAATATAAATCTGCAATAAATCGTTTCCTTAAATGGTGTTATTCTAGCTAGCTACCTGTCTCTAATAGAAAAACTAAGGTAAGGCTGCCAACACAAAAGTTAAATCAACTTAGGCTGCGTTTTGTATAGAATTATTCACATAAACATGACTGTCCAGGTGTCCACATTGAAGCACAACATCGGTCACTTGCAAGTAGCTAACGTTAGCTAGTTGTCTCAATGTCTAGATGAGAGACTAAATCAATCAAGAAAAGCTGACTCCGCAGTGAAGCTAGCTACAGTAGTTAACTAGTTAGGTAAAATTGTTAGCTAGCTAACGTTAGTTACCTAGGTAACTAAGGATTTGCCGAAGGGGGATTTACACCACACATTGTATTGAAAACTAGCTAGCTACTACTAGTATCTATGTATATTAATAAAACTATCTTCAGTATGATTGTTCTTCTGTGGCTAATCGACATTAGCTAAATAGCTAACTTTCTAGCTAGCTATAAGGCTAAAGTTAGTTTGGGGCTTAGTTTAAAGGCAATTTTGCACAACTTCAAAAAGATGCCAATCGTGGCCACATACCGGTACGGGTGACGTTCCGATCTAGATGTCCATGGCTAGTGATGCTAGCTAGCTGGTCAGAAAATCCAACTTTTACAAAACCCCAGGCCGCTGCTACTGTAGCTAGGCTACTGTCAGATTTTAGCCAGCTAGCTTGTTAGCATCAACCATATAACTTATTTCCAGAGGTCTGTCGCCTGTTATCAAAGCCTCAGTATTGGAGAGTTTGGTTTAAGGCTTCTATTAATAATTAGCCACCCGCGTTTCAGGTTGTCTTTTCCCGGGTTACAGTGTTGATATTCCCCGTCCGTTACGTTGACTGTCCGCCATTGACAAAATAACTACAGGAAACTGGTGCCGCAGAACCTCGCGGGAGGTGGAAACGTGATTTCACAACACGAAACTACGTTCAAGTTCGAGTCGGAACGAAGAGTGCGTTCGTAAATTCACTCTGGTTATCTACTACGATTTCAGAGCATTCTCGTCAGAGTGTGCAAGAGCGCAGAATAGCTGATTAATCTACTAACGCTCAATACCCGTTGAATATGGCCGGTGTCAGTAAACGTCGGCAAAGAAGCATAATTAAATTGTTGCCTGCAGCACAGTTACAGTCACCAACGCTCTGGATAACATGAAAACAGCTTTTACCAGCTCTGCTAGGGCGAGTAAAATGGTCAGAGTTGAGGCGTTCTCTCATTTGTGTCTGGAAGTAGGTAGCAAGCTAGCCAACGTCAGCCAGTTAGCTTGGGTGCTTGACTGCCGTGAGGTCTTTGCGCTCGGATCAACCCAACTCCTTGGCCAGAGCGTCCAGTGTGTGCTCTGAATTTACAAACGGACCATCTGACAATGCTCTGAATTTACGAACGACCAGAGCGCACCCTAAGAAACTCTGACATTACCGACTTGCTAACGCGTCCTATAACCATGTGTCGCGTTTTCGTGATAGTCGGACCTATAAACTAGGAAATGTCCAATTTGCTAACTCGCTGTAGAAATATGATCACTTGAGAAGGTACAAAATCAACCAACAGAACGGGCTATGCAAATAATTTACATTTATTTTAACTCGGAGGTTCCGAGTTTCTGATAGCAAGTAAACGCGGCAATAGACATGCTACGTTCCTGAAGTCGGAATCTCGGAACCTCAGAGTTAATATTGAACGTCAATTATTTGCTTAGAACTTCTTCCTATTGGTTGATTCTGGTACTTTTAAGTGGGCAACTCGGAGCTCATAATTATTCCAAAAAAAAATTCAAGTCAGAAATGTCAGAGTTTTCTAGTTCCGATTAGCACTTCAACGCGGCATAATCTTTCTACAAACTGTTTCCAAGTGTCAGAGTTTCCGAGTTATCTCAAATGCACCAAAGCCAGAGGCGTAGTTGTCTTAAATCCTCAAAGTTCCATAAAGGGTCAAAAATGGCAGCCATTTTGGTAATCCAAAACCAGTCTAATTGGAATGAATAACAGTAGAGGCATAGGTGCTGCATTTCCGTCTTTTACAGGAAAATAAATGGCATGTAATATCAGAAATTGCGTAGTGGAATTATAGTCAACCTAAAATATTGACTATTAAAATATTGTATACACATTTTCTGTATAAATAAGCTCTAAATATATGTAAACAGAACATAAATGTCTCAGATGCTGTTTTCTTGGAAAGCTGTGAGTGCTATTATATGACACAATATCAATACTTATTTTCGCCAATGCTTCCAAATCAAATCTTATTGGTCACATACACATGGTTAGCAGATGTTATTGCGAGTGTAGCGAAATGCTTGTGCTTCTAGTTCCGACAGTGCAGTAATATCTAATATCAATTAAGTAATCTAACAATTCCACAACAACTACCTAATACACACACATCTAAGTAAAGGGCTGGAATAAGAATATCCATATAAATATATGGATGAGTGTTAAGTTTGCTGGACCATTCGGGAAACTGTTGAGAGTGAAAAACCCAGCAGCATTGCAGTTCTTGTCACACTCAAGCCAAAACTGTACTACCATACCCTGTTCAAAGGAACTTGCCCATTCACGCTCTGAATGGCACACATACACAAACTATGTCTCAATTGTCTCAAGGCTTAAAAATCCTTCTTTAACCTGCCTCCTCCCCTTCATCTAAACTGACTGAAGCTGTTACACATCGTCATCTGATCTGAGACAGCAGTGTATGGCTGTGGATTGACTGCACTGTTTGAAATAGATGTTGGCATATTGGCAGTTAATTAGAAATATGTATGAAATCATTCCTCTAAAACTGTCTGGCTAGCTAGCTAACAAACATACACTGCAGATACATTTTTCAAATTCATTATTTTACATACAATATCTTATCACAGACCTGGCAAACCATGGGTGACCAATGCATTCCAGTTGACTATCTCATGAAGCCTGGTTGAGAGAATGCCAAGAGTGTGCAAACCTGTCATCAAGGCAACGAGTGGCTACTTTGAAGAATCTCAAATACAAAATATATTTTGATTTATTTAACACTTTTTTGGTTACTAAATGATTCCATATGTGTTATTTCATAGTTTTGATGGCGTGACGCCGGGGGGAAAAAAGAAGAAAAATATGCATATGGTCTTTTTCCCCCCACCACCGTGCTAGTGGATATTGCCCAAGTTGTACTCATAAGGAGCCTACCATTACTACTTAAAGCAGAAAACAGCCGTTGAAACAACGACAACGCGAAGATCCCGCACCTTTTTCGGTAAAAAGCTGAGGGATGGCGCTAAATAAATGTAACCACTCTCAAATGCATAAACATAGCTACGGATGCAAGGACTGACCATCCATGACATCCAAATTATAGTTTTAACCATGTGTTGAGGCTATATGGTGTTTGTTTACATGTACTTTGTTTGCAAAGATTGGAATAAAACAAGAAACATGACATGTTTCTTGCAAACTTCTTCCTTTACACACATCAGGGAGCATGCTAGATAGCCAATTAGCACCGGAGGTCTTCCTTTCTACCATATGTATTCTGTAAACATGAGCTGTAACAGTGAGATATGGCTTTGTGGGAACCCTAACCGTATAAAGGTGTGTATCAATTTAACCTTTTGCTTATTATTATATTATTTTTCGCTGATATGAAAGATAAGGTCCTTATGCTTCCAAAATCGTACCGCAAGCAATACGTGTTAATATTCAGACCGAATGTCGGGGCTTCCCCATACAGAAGAGGCCTTCATCTAATGACTCTTATGTGTAATGTTATAGAAGTGAGAGTCATGATGAAGGGCTAGAGTGGCAAATGCTACTTCCTGATGCTGTGCACCATGTTTAGCCAGGGGGGACCAGAAATGTCTGGTGCGAGAGAGGCACCAGGGTTAGATTAGTGGAGATGGTGTCGTATGCTGAGGCAGTGAAGAAAGTAGAGGAAGATGGGTCAAGGAAGCGTTTCCAGGTCTAGCAAAAATATCTAGACCCTTCACCCCTCAATAGCTGCCAAAAAGGCCTGACAACTAGCCCAATAAATATTTGCCAGCAAGATAGGAGTTGCAACATTCATCTAATAAACCCGTTATCAAGCGAATTAAGAAGGAATATCAACGCAATTTTTAATGACAAAGACTAAGAAGCTAAATGTACTTTTCTATCAAAATAATAATTCTTGACCATTTAAGAGTATGTCACAAGAGAAAATATAAATCACCCTTATTAAACTCGCCAGATAATGTTCTGTCAATGGATGTCGATTTAACTTGTTTTGACTGCTATGATTAAGCAATAAGGCCAGAGGTGTGTTCTTAGGACACAGCCCTTAGCCGTGGTATATTGGCCATATACCATAAACTTCTGATGTGCCTTATTGCTATTATTCACTGGTTACCAACATAATTAGAACAGTAAAAAAAAAAGTTGTGTAATTTTGGCTCCTGAGGGGCGCAGTGGTCTAAGGCACTGCATCTCAGTGCTAGTTCGAAACCAGTCTGTATCACAACCGGCTGTGATTGGGAGTCCCATATGGCGGTACACAATTGGCCCTGTGTTGTCCAGGTTTGGCCGGTGTAGGCCATCATTGTAAATAAGAATTGGTTCTTAACTGACTTGCCAAGTTAAATGAAAAAATAATAATTCCTGTGGTACACTGTACACGGTCTGATATACCACAGCTTTCAGGGCTCAAACCACCAAGGTATGATAGGCTATTTTCTGGCAATTGTGCCGTTATTATGCGCCAGATGTTAAGATAACAAACATGGCCTTTTTGCAAGATTTACTTATTTCAATAGGCATAGGTTATTGACCAAAATCTGGGTTGATAATTTCAATTAAACTTTGCCATGGTCTCTATGCTACCACCTATTGATATGTAATCTCTCAGGAAAAGTGGCGGTTTCGAAAGGAGTAGGCATTTAGAAAGTAACCATATAAGGAGAAGTGGGGTTTCAAAAGTGCCATCCTGTCTTCTTCTTATTATTTGGCGGTTAGCAAACAACTTTAAGGTGCATTACCGCCACCAACTCGACTGGAGTGTGGACCAGCGAAAGGAAAGGTCTAAATTCTATGCAATATTCTCGTCTCCCTAAGGAAACAAAATACATAATTAAATACTTCATCCCCAGTTCATTTAATATTGGCTCTTCATCCCCATTACTCCTCAAATCTAATAACAATCACTCCCTTTCCCTCCCATGTTTCAGGCACTGAAATAGAATGTGTTCCACTGTCTCCTTCTCCTCCTGACAATGAGCACACCTCCCAGGTCAATGTTTCCCCACCAATTTCAATGTACTATTGAGCCTTCTGTGTCACAATTTCAGCTTTGTGATTACACTTTCCTCCCTTCTCTCTCAGCCTGAGGACCTCCCTGCCCCCACCTTTTCCTGAATCTTATACAGGTGCCTTCCCATTCCCTCCCTTTTCCACAACTCTTGCCATTTGTCCTTGTAGTTTACCCAATATGTCATGGTTAGCTGTTGTCTTTTTAACTTTAATGGCATCTCTCCCAACTCTACCTGCATCGCTGCCACCAGGGAGGTCCAGAGTGCTCCACAACATATTCTTAGGGCTTGGGCCTGGATAACATCTAGTTTTTTTTTTAAAGATGTCTGAGCTGCTGATCCGTATGCTACCCTTCCACAATCCAGTGATGACCTTAACAGCACTATATATAGCATTTTCAATGCCATTCTATCTGCCCCCCACTCCATACCACACAGGCAATGCATCACATTCAATATTTTCTTTCCTTTGACAACTACTCTGTTAATATGCTCCACCCATGTCATTTGAGTGTCACACCAGACCCCCAGACACCAAAACACTCCCACCCTCTTCAGATTCTTTCCATGCAACAAGTATATTTCCTCCCCAACCTTCCTTCTAGAAAAAAACACTGTGTTTCTTCAAGGGAAACAGAGGTAAACATAAGCATACATTTAGAAAAGACACAACAGAATTGTTAGATACAGTGGCAATGGTTAGAGACTGTCATAAACTGACATTGCATTTGGGAAATGTCAAACTAGCAATTTAGGCATTTTGAAAGAAAGAGCTATAGCACCCTCTGCTGGTTATTCTTCTCAAACATCTTTCAACAAGGAAATTATTAATGTTGAATAGGTAAATCCTCATAGCAGATCAGCAAAACAGGATGAAAAGAGTACTTTAACAGCAAAATCCTTGGAGAAGTACAAAGGCCGTCACCAAACTTCACAGCTCAAGTCACTTTTTAGGTGCTAGGGGCTGAAATCGAAATGCAGACTATTTCCTTAGCTCTGTACAAAGCAGTAGATGTAAGTGGTTGTGTACTGACACACAGAGGACAATAGCCATACTCTCAAGTCCAAGCCTGAAATTCACTTTAGCAAGTAGTTAGTAGAGTCACTCCTGTTTGGCCCTGTCCGGGGGTGTCCTCGGATGGGGCCAAAGTGTCTCCTGACCCCTCCTGTCTCAGCCTCCAGTATTTATGCTGCAGTAGTTTGTGTCGGGGGGCTAGGGTCAGTTTGTTATATCTGGAGTACTTCTCCTGTCCTATCCGGTGTCCTGTGTGAATTTAAGTATGCTCTCTCTAATTCTCTCTTTCTTTCTCTCTCTCGGAGGACCTGAGCCCTAGGACCATGCCTCAGGACTACCTGACATGATGACTCCTTGCTGTCCCAGTCCACCTGGCTGTGCTGCTGCTCCAGTTTCAACTGTTCTGCCTGTGATTATTATTATTTGACCATGCTGGTCATTTATGAACATTTGAACATCTTGGCCATGTTCTGTTATAATCTCCACCCGGCACAGCCAGAAGAGGAGTGGGCACCCCACATAGCCTGGTTCCTCTCTAGGTTTCTTCCTAGGTTTTGGCCTTTCTAGGGAGTTTTTCCTAGCCACCGTGCTTCTACACCTGCATTGCTTGCTGTTTGTGGTTTTAGGCTGGGTTTCTGTACAGCACTTTGAGATATCAGCTGATGTACGAAGGGCTATATAAATACATTTGATTTGATTTGAACATGATTTGCTGTTTGTTAACCTGATTTTGGTGGAATGTGTTGAAAGATTTTCCAAAGTATTGTTCGCTTCCCTTTCCTGCCGTTCACAACAGTATTTAAATATAAATCAATTAATGGGTTCTCCTTAATAAGGGCCTTATTTAGCTGAAATTCAATGTGCCATATCAGAGGAAAATTTGCACTATGTCAAAATCTGGGCTGTAGTCCATGCAGCTTGTGTATCACTTGAAGGATGTGGTGCATGGCTATCAATCCTAAAGTGTACAGTATAGCAAGGACTGTCTGTATGACCGCCCCTCATGAAGTCAACAATGTAAACTGGTGGGTATTCCTTTTATTCAATAAAAACAGGATACAACATTTGTAACAGAGCAAAGTTTCTAACATTTTAATTTATTTGTGACAATTGTATGACTATAGCCTATTAGCCTAGTAAGATATTGTCCCTTCTAATACCAGTTCACATCAGTCTAACATGTTCAGTTCCCAACTGTCCCATTATGAGTATTTGAATCTCATTATAATATACTATTACATTAGTTGGCTCCAGGATTCTGCTAAATGTCTAGTATTATGTGGCATGTGTTCATTGCACTCTTTGGTACCTATGGCTGAGAAAATAGAAATTGTCTGAACATTAGAGAGATCGCTCACAGGTGAGTCATACATTGAACATTTAAGCTTATGACTATAAGAATTAGGAACTCATTTTAAAACCAGAAGCTTATGCTTACCTGTTCATAGGGTGGGTCTACATAACACACAGGGCAATTACAAAAAAATAATTATGTAGATTTTTTTATTACTAATAAGATGTTGAAAAATAATAAATAACAACTGGCCCATGGGCACTATTTTATGTCTATTACATAATATGAACAATATGGTGGCAGTAAATTACTCATATCCTTTAATTGGCAGTACACTGTGAGTCTCCTGCAGGGACGGCTTCAGGCATAAGCGACAGGTCGCTTAAGGCCCTGAACGTTTTTCATTAGGAACTCAGTCGGGTCTCAAGTTAAGAACAGTAGAATACGCCAGGTGCAATTTCTAAATTTGGTTGTGCATCAGCCGTTTTTCTCTTGTAATATCAAAATGAGTAGAATTCCATGACATGGATTATAACTTTGCAAAATTGTTTAAAATTGCAGAAAACTATCTTAAAAACTACAACATTTTCGGTACACCACATGGCAAAATGTGTAGAATTTCAGGAAATTAACTTTGAAACTAAAACTAAACTTAGAGGGATGGCCACTAAAACGTTTTGCCATGAGGTGTGGGCCCCCCAAACCAAATCTCGCTTAGAGCCCCCCAAATGCTAGAGCCGGCCCTGCTCTTGCAGCCCCCCTGTGGTGAACTAACCTGTATGACTACGTGAAACTCAGCAGACTGTCAGTCACTCATATACAGTATCTCTGCCCGGCTCTATCTTTACATCTTCTCTCATTCACAACAAGGAAATTCTTCGATGAACATGGACATGTCCGTTATCTAAGAACACTTTGTTTTTGGGGGGATTCGAAGATAAAAAATGGAGAGACAGCCATTACCTTTAGGTAAAATTGTGAAACTGTCGTTTCAGTTAGAATAAAAGGGAAGGCAAATAGCCTGTTAGAATGTTACACTTGTAGCTCGATCGTCTGCCAATTTCTCAGCAGTCTTCGCAAGTCATTGATATATCTATATATATTTTAGCTTTGTACATATTTCCCATCTGAAAGCATTGGAAGATCTTATTGTAGTTTTTGTCATGGAGAGTCTCATCATACAACTTTTGCATTGCGTGGACAGCAGGCTATAGGAATGAGTCAAGGTACGTTTTTCATATTTCATTTCTTCATTTACATTGAAATTGAAGAGCCTTCGCTGTATCACTTCGGTGAGGTTTCAGAGCTTGATGCGCTGCTGGAGGGAATCTAGTAGTGATTTTGGTTGGCAACCGCGATACATTCTAACGACATTGCACGGGGTCCGCAATTGTATGTCTTTTCCAGGATATTGCAGCATTTTCGTCCTCTAATGGACAAAATACTTGTCATGAGATGTATTTTTCGTTTTCTTTATCCAATAAATAACAGAGCCTGCATGGGCGGCAAGATCAGTAAACATAATGGGCTACATCTCAATCGCCATATTGTACCCTCAGATTTGGACTTGTTGACTCCCTTTCCTAGACCCCACCTGAACAGCTGTAAACTGTAGCCCATGTTAATGATAGCCCAATCTCTTTGCTTTATGGAGTCAAAAATCTCTTGAATGTCAACACTCACTCTCTGAACTGAAAAAGCTGTGTAAACCATGTTCATTCAATGGGAAAGTCAAGATATCGTACACCTGTTGGGGTCAGGGTTAGGGTTGGCGCCAAAACAAAACAGTTGGACAGGCATTTGATTTCCATAGGGGGCACATTTCTTTCACTGGACCTCTTATGTAAAAAAAAATGTTTTAATGGGTTTTATAGTAAGACATGTCAGTTAACTGTAAAAATGTATTCGGAGGATCTGAGCCCTGGGTCCATGCCTCAGGACTACCTGGCCTGATGACTCCCTGCTGTCCCCAGTCTACCTGGCCGTGCTGCTGCTCCAGTTTCAACTATTCTGCCTGCCGCTATGGAACCCTGACCTGTTTACCGGACGTGCTACCTGTCCCAGACCTGCTGTTTTCAACTCTCTAGAGACAGCAGGAGCGGTAGAGATACTCTGAATGATCGGCTGTGAAAAGCCAACTGACATTTACTCCTGAGGTGCTGACCTGTTGCACCCTCGACAACCACTGTGATTATTATTATTTGACCCTGCTGGTCATCTATGAACATTTGAACATCTTGGCCATGTTCTGTTATAATCTCCACCCGGCACAGCCAGAAGAGGACTGGCCACCCCTCATAGCCTGTTTCCTCTCTAGGTTTCTTCCTAGGTTTTGACCTTTCTAGGGAGTTTTTCCTGGCCACCGTGCTTCAACACCTGCATTGCTTGCTGTTTGGGGTTTTATGCTGGGTTTCTGTACAGCACTTTGGGATATCAGCTGATGTAAGAAGGGCTTTATAAATACATTTGATTTGATATGACCTTTTAATATGGCATGAACACAACCAGTCATGATGTTTTCATTTGATTGTCAAACAAATCACTTCATAGGTGGCACTTGAGCTTAAAGTTTGGTGAAGCTTACAATGTATCCTACCATTTCTACTGATCTGCATGCCAGTTATGATTTTCATATGAGCATTTTTGTGACAAATTATACAAATCTAAAAGGTAAAATTCAGCTAATGCGAGAGCACCTGCCAATGTGTCCATATGGACACACTGATACACCGTGATCCATTGGCGGCTAAAGAAATGAGCGAATGCACGGAACTCAGAGTAGGCCTATAACTTCCATTGTCAACTTAGTAAAAATAGCTCAGTTTCCTGCACCAGTGAGCTCGGGACAGAGCTGTTTTGGGGAAAAGTGTTCAGGTATTTTATGACGTTTCCACTGAATATATTTATTTTTTATTTATTTAACCTTTATTTAACTTGGTAAGTCAGTTAAGAACAAATTCTTATTTACAATGACGGCCTACCCAGGCCAAACCCTAACCCAGATGATGCTGGCCATTAGTGCGCTACCCTATGGGACTCCCAATCACGGCAGGTTGTGATGTATGGGATCATCGGATCATGATATGTTGCTCTTTCACACATAGGTTTGGTGATTATCGAGGGGGGGGAGGTGTTGGGAAGATTTTTCAAATAGTGTGAGGATTGAGGAACTATTATCATTCACAATGGACTTTGATGAGATACTGTGTGGGGTTAAGAAATAATACATGAGAAGCTCAGCTTATTGGTCATGGTGAGTTAAAGGGAAACTGCACCCACTGATTTGGTCAATGTTTTTTACTTGGTCCTCAAGAAATGCTGGCAGCCATGACAGAAGCCAAATGTGAGATGGTTTTGGTGTGTGGTTTGATGTGGTGTTTCTTGGGTGTGTCCTTGCACCACCAAGACACACCCATCTGTCAGAACCTTGCCCCCTGCTCAATCACAACAAACAAACCTCCTGCAGGTTGAGTTTTATTTTATTTTTAATTTTACTTAGGCAAGTCAGTTAAGAACAAATTCTTATTTTCAATGACGGCCTAGGAACAGTGGGTTAACTGCCTGTTCTTGTCAGCTCGGGGATTCGAACTTGCAACCTTTCGGTTACTAGTCCAACGCTCTAACCACCCTGCCGCCCCAGTTCAATAACTACTGGCAGATGAATGGTGAGATGCCGGAGGAAGCTTTGAATAGGTCAGTTGCTTACAGAGTAATATGGAAGAATGCAATTGCTGAATTTATGTACATATTCTAAACTAAATGTTTTGATAAATTGACACCTGTACCATATAGATTGCAAAATAGTTGGGAAGAGATTTTTGATGTACCGATTCCATGGTTTATGAATTGACACACAAAATGACACCGGATTCGAAACTTAGAATTTTACAATTTCAATTATTATACAACATTTGTACAACCAATAGAATGTTATATATATATGGGGGATACAACCTTCTCAGCGCTGCAGATTTTTCTGCGAGGAGGCAGTCATTAGATCATTTATTTTGGTACTGTCCATATGTAGCTCGTTTTTGATCACAGGTCCAGGAATGGCTGAATTATTGTAACATTTATCTAGAGCTATTGCTGCAGATAGCAATACTGGCTGATTTGAAAAGTAATAGAACATTTATGAATAATATAATAATACTTTTAGCAATAAAAAATATCTTTAATTTACAATCTGTAGAAACTATGAGAATAGAAATGTTCAAAACTTTTGTGAAGCATCACAGCACAGTTAAAAAATATGGCAAATAGAAATCCAATATGGATGGTGTTAAGAGATAGATGAATGGAGCTGAAGGGTGGGACTAATAACAACAAGATAACACGTGTCTGTAAAATGTATATAGGTTCAAAACCTTTGTGAAATAGCACAGTTAAAAATATATAGCAAATAGAAATCAAACTGGATGGATCAGAAATAAATGGGAGGGGTGGACTAAAAGGCCAGGACTAAAAACAAACAAAACGTAACTATTGTAAAATAGATTGGGTCCATAAAATATATATACACGTTTAAGCTGGAAGTAGAAGCCTAAATGTTGTTGTTTTGTTGTTTATTAGTTTACTCCAATTAAGGGGGAGTTTACTCCAATTAAGGGGGGTTTGCAGGAAATAATAAAATGTTTTTTTTTTGTAAAGATATGTACATTTATATATGTATGCGCATTTGTATGGATATATACAGTTGAAGTTGGAAGTTTACATACACTTAGGTTGAAGTCATTAAAACTCGTTTTTCAACGCCTCCACAAATCTCTTGTTAACAAACTATGGTTTTGGCAAGTCGGTTAGGACATCTATTTTGTGCATGTAACAAGTAATTTTTCCAATAATTGTTTACAGACAGATTATTTCACTTATAATTCACTGTATCACAATTCCAGTGGGTCAGAAGTTATCATACATTATGTTGACTGTGCCTTCAAACAGCTTGGAAAATTCCCAAAAATTATGTCATGGCTTCAGAAGCTTCTGATAGGCTAATTGACATAATTTGAGTCAATTGGAGGTGTACCTGTGGATGTATTTCAAGGCCTACCTTCAAACTCAGTTAATCTTTACTTGACATCATGGGAAAATCAAAAGAAATCAGCCAAGACCTCAGAAAAAAAATTGTAGACCTCCAGCAGTCTGGTTCATCAATGGGAGCAATTTCCAAATGCCTGAAGGTACCACGTTCATCTGTACAAACAATAGTACGCAAGTATAAACACCATGGGACCACGCAGCTGTCATACCGCTCAGGAAGGAGACATGTTCTGTCTCATAGAGATGAATGTACTTTGGTGCGAAAAGTGCAAATCAAGACTACATTTTGCAACTGCACATGGGGATAAAGATTGTGCTTTTTGGAGAAATGTACTCTGGTCTGATGAAACAAAAATAGAACTGTTTGGCCATAATGACCATCGTTATGTTTGGAGGAAAAAGGGGGAGGCTTGCAGGCCGAAGTACACCATTCCAACCGTGAAGCACTGGGGTGGCAGGATCATGTTGTGGAGGTTCTTTGCTGCAGGAGGGACTGGTGCACTTCACAAAATAGATGGCATATTTGTATTTGTTTAACCCTTTTTGGTTACTACATGATTCCATATTTGTTATTTCATCCTTTTAATGTCTTCACTATTATTCTACATTGTATAAAATTATAAAAAATAAAGACAAATCCTTGAATGAGGAGACGTGTCCCAACTTTTGACTGGTACTGTATATATATGTGGGTATGTCTATTGTGGCGTACAGCAGGTCAGCCACCAGGGGGAGACTCGTCGAAGCCTGGTAACAGATGGGGTATACATCACCAGGCGATGGCTCCATCTGCTGGACGTACCAGGTCTCGACGGGCTCTCCAGCCAGGATTAATTGGGAGCTGGTGAGTAATCAAGGGTGGATTGCTCAACAGCTGTGCAAGGCCCATAAATCTGGCAGAAGGGCAGCACACAGGGGAGGAATGGGGGAAGAAAGGACACCTGTGTTATTGTAACGGTTGCAGAGGTAACAAGAGGGAGTTCAATTTGGTGCCCGACAGGAAACATGCAGACCAGGAATCCCAGAAGACAGCATCCTGGAGAGGGTCTCATAGGGGAGACATATCCTTTTCTTTTTGATATTTTATTTAAATAAAACACCCTTGAAACTGAGCTAATTCTTCTCTGTCCGTGTCTGATATGGGTAAACGTCTTGACCAAACCCCCTGGTCTGCCACAAGTGGTGGAGAATGCGGGCACTTCTGATAACGTGGTCAGATCAGGGTTGACGCTTACCCAGTATCAGCATGGACGAGTTGATAGCTCAGTTCGTCCGGGCCCAACAAGCGGTTCAGGAACGAATGCTGGAGGAACAGCGACTGCAAAACGCCCGCCTCGTTGAGGAAGTCAGGAAGCTGCAATGAGGAGCGTCTCCTGGATCACATCCCAACCAGTTTTTGATCAAGCTAACGGAAGATGATGACATCAAAACATACCTCTGTACATTTGAATGGACAGCACTACGGGAAGGATGGCCAAGGCCGCAATGGGCAAGTCTGCTGGCCTTGTACCTCTCTGGGAATGCCCAAAAGGCCTATTGGGACCTGAACAACGAACAGGCGGCTAACTACGACAGTCTCAAACGGGAGATACTCAGCCGCTATGGGTACAGCCTGGCCCATCGGGCTCAAGGTTCCACGACTGGAGGTTCGTACCCGATGCTCTCCCCCGAGCCCAGATGAGCGACCTACTGCGCGTCACCAGGGCATGGCTCCTCACCGACGTACGAATCAACTGCACCCATGGTCCCGGTGAAGGTGGACGGACACAACACGGAAGCGCTATTAGACGGAAGCACGGAAGCATGGTTACGCTCGTAACCACGAGGTTGCTGAACCAGGAGACCGAACGGGGTAGGGAGATGTCCATTTCCTGTGTTCACGGTAACACAAAGCGGTATCCCACCGTATGGACCAACATCGTGACGCCCCAAGGGAGCTATCAGATGATGGTGGGTGCAGTACCAGAGCTGCCGGTACCTCTCCTAGTGGGACGGGATTGTCCTCTGTTCACGGCCCTATAGAGGCATGAGTTAAGGAAGAAGGTACAAGCCGGCAGAAGAAGAGAGCGGGGACGACCAATAGCCTGTGCGGCCCGGAAGCAACTGGTTAACCAGCATATGTCTACGGCTCCGGAGTCGGAGGGGGCGCCGGAACCCGATCCCCCTGGGGAACCCCTGGAGGAGGAGCCCATCCTCCCCCTCCTCGATTTCGAGGGGCCAGTAGAGACCCCTGCTGGGGGCCAACTGAGGGGACAATTAGGGACTGCCCAGTGAGAGAATCCGAACTTGAAAGCTGCCGCCGCCCAAGTGATACCGGTGGATGGACAGCTACTTCTGGGGGTGAGTGACTGGCGATACCTCCATTTCCAAATTAAGAATCAGGTGTCGCACTGTATCAGGTGTCGCACCAACAGGGGGAACTTCGAGAGGTATTGTTGCTGCCCCACACCCACCTGTTGGGGGAGCACCTGGGAATGGAGAAGACCCAGGAACGGATCGCAGCCCGGTTCCACTGGCCCGGGATGAGGAGGGCCGTAGAAGACTACTGTCGCAGCTGCCCGGAGTGTCAACTCACTGCCCCGAAAGCACACTTCCGAAACCCTCTGGTCCCACTACCCAAAATCAGGGTTCCCTTTGAACGCATTGTTTGCTGAAAATAAACGCAGTTGACAGTGAGAGGATGTTTCTTTTTTTGCTGAGTTTATTTACAAATAAATATATGGGCGATTGGAAATGATGCAGATAATTTGATTGTAGCTTCCATCAATGTATCTGCAATATAAGAATTGATCTACCCCCTAAACATATTGGTAATGTTGTATCAAATGTTGTAACAGGTCCATGTAGAATAAAGAACCCTTTACAAAATACCATGGAGCAGTGTTACACTAACATAATAATGTGCACCTTACATCTTTCATTGTCATTCCCAGCCGATACAGATACAGAGCCTATCAGTATTTTGTCTGGTGGTAATGGGGCTACCTTGGCAAACATGTCAGAGTGGTCATACCTTCCTGTGTGGTGTCCCGTATACAACAGGAGTTCCCTGATCCTGGTGCAGAATACACAGGGTTTCTCCTTCCCCATAATGACTGATACTATAACAAAAAGACAATACAAGTAAAAGTTGTGTCTAGTAAAATGTTGACGCTGAGTGCCAGGTCTCTCTCCATTCAGAGACATCAGTATTAAGCCTGTTTGTCTGTCTGGACTTCAGCACATCATCTTGCAAGTCTCCATGTGCAGCTCCATACATACAAGCTCCATTGGCAGTAAGAATAGGTCATATCTGACCACACAAAATTATACTATGTTGAAGTTTCAACAGGTCAAATAAAACCAACCCAATTATGTTCTCCCCACCAAATGACTAAGGCTGCCGTCTGGAAGAAGCATCTCCAGTCCATCTGTAGAAATAGGCAGGGTTGAGTTAATCAGTGACACATGGAATGAAAAGGGTGTTGCTATTACTTGTCATTTGTGCTATACTGTATTATTAGTATTCACCTCAATGTGGATGTGTTTAGTGGATGTGTTGATTATCAGGTCTCTGCATCTCATGCATCTGTAAACACAAACATAGTCACTTTTATATTACCAATGGCTGTTTGGGATAGGTGATATCTGACACACCAACATAAACTCTGCAAAAAAAGAAACATCCTCTAACTGTCAACTGTGTTTATTTTCAGCAAACTTAACATGTGTAAATATTTGTATGCACATAAGATTCAACAACTGAGACATAAACTGAACAAGTTTCACAGGCATGTGACTAACAGAAATGGAATAATGTGTTCCTGAACAAAGGATGGGTCAAAATCAAAAGTAACAGTTAGTATCTGGTGTGGCTAACAGCTGCATTAACCTCTTCAACCTATGGGGGCGCTATGTCATTATTGGATAAAAAAATGTGCCCGTTTTAAGCGCAATATTTTGTCACGAAAAGATGCTCGACTATGCATATAATTGCCAGCGTTGGAAAAAAACACTCTGATGTTTTCAAAACTGCAAAGATATTATCTGTGAGTACCCCAGAACTGATCTTACAGGCGAAACCAAGATGAAACTTCAAACAGGAAATGAACAGGATTTTTGACGCTGTGTTTTGTCTCATTATATGGCTGTGAATATGCTGTGAACGAGCTTATGTGCTCTGCCGTTCATCCAAGATGTCTGCAGCATTGTGGCGTATTTGTAGGCATATCATTGGAAGATTGGCCATAAGAGACTACATTTACCAGGTGTCCACCCGGTGTCCTTTGTCGAAATTGCTGCGTAATCTACAAGCTGCACGCATTCATCCATGTGATTCAGGGGAGAGAGGAGACTTCCACGAACGATATATCATCGAAGAGATATGTGAAAAACACCTTGAGGATTGATTCTAAACAACGTTTACCATGTTTCAGTCGATATTATGGAGTTCATTTGGAAAAAAGTTCGGCGTTTGGATAACTGAATTTTCGTTTTTTTTTGGTAGCCAAATGTGACGCACCAAACGGACCGATTTCTCCTGCACAAAAAATCTTTTGCTATCTAACTGAGAGTCTCCTCATTGAAAACATCCGAAGTTCTTCAAAGGTAAATTATTTATTGAATGTTTTTGCTGGTTTTTGTGAAAATGTGGCCTGCTAATGCTAACGCTAAATGCTAACGCTAAATGCTAAATGCTAGTTTGCTATGGTAGAGAAGCATATTTTTGAAAATCTGAGATGACAGTGTTGTTAACAAAAGGCTAAGCTTGAGAGCAAATAGATTCATTTCATTTCATTTGCGATTTTCATGAATAGTTAACGTTGCGTTATGGTAATGAGCTTGAGGCTGTAGTCACGATACCGGATCCGGGATGGCTCGACGCAAGAAGTTAAGTACTGCAGTGCATCTCCTCCTAGTGGACTGCACCAGAGTTGCCAGTTCTTGCTGTGAGATGTTACCCCACTCTTCCACCAAGGCACCTGCAAGTTCCCAGACATTTCTGGGGGGAATGGCCCTAGCCCTCACCCTCCGATCCAACAGGTCCCAGGCGTGCTCAGTGGGATTGAGATCCGGGTTCTTCGCTGGCCACGGCAGAACACTGACATTCCTGTCTTGCAGGAAATCACGCACAGAATGAGCAGTATTGCTGGTGCATTGTAATGCTGGAGGGTCATGTCAGGATGAGCCTGCAGGAAGGGTACCACATGAGGGAGGAGGATGTCTTCCCTGTAACACACAGTGTTGAGATTGCCTGCAATGACAACAAGCCTGCAATGACAACAAGCTCAGTCCGATGATGCTGTGACACACTGCCCCAGACCATGACGGACCATCCACCTCCAAAATTGATCCCGCTTCAGAGTACAGGCCTCGGTGTAACGTTCATTCCTTCAATGATAAACGCGAATCCGAGCATCACCCCTGGTGAGACAAAACCGCGACTCGTTAGTGAAGAGCACTTTTTGCAAGTCCTGTCTGGTCCAGCGATGGTGGGTTTGTGCGACGTGGTTGCCAGTGATGTCTGGTGAGGACCTGCTTTACAACAGGCCTACAAGCCCCCAGTCCAGCCTCTCTCAGCCATTTGAGGACAGTCTGAGCACTGATGGAGGGATTGTGTGTTCCTGGTGTAACTCAGGCAGTTGTTGTTGCCATCTTGTACCTGTCCCGCAGGTGTGATGTTCGGATGTACCGATCCTGTGCAGGTGTTGTTACACATGGTCTGCCACATCAGCTGTCCGTCCTGTCTCCCTGTAGCGCTGTCTTAGGCATTTCACAGTACGGACATTGCAATTTATTGCCCTGGCCACATCTGCAGTACTCATGCCTCCTTGCAGCATGCCTAAGGCACGTTCACGCAGATGAGCATGGACCCTGGGCATCTTTCTTTTGGTGTTTTTCAGAGTCAGTAGAAAGGCCTCTTTAGTGTCCTACGTTTTCATAACTGTGACCTTAATTGCCTACCGTCTGTAAGCTGTTAGTGTCTTAACGACCATTCCACAGGTGCATGTTCATTAATTGTTTATGGTTCATTGAACAAGCACTGGAAACAGTGTTTAAAACCTTTACAATGAAGATCTGTGAAGTTATTCGGATTTTTGCGAATTATCTTTGAAAGACAGGGTCCTGAAAAAGGGATGTTGCTTTTTTTGCTGAGTTTATATACTATGGTATGAGAATTTATTGTAGGGGGTGGGGGGGGGATCTGCTAATACAGACAGCTATATTGGTCTGCTAATACAGGACTAGTAAAGGCCCAGTGCACTACTTTCGTTAATATTTTTTTTATTCCAGATTTTTCAGGGGGTGCTTCATCACCCATACTTCTAGCGGCTATGTCTACTTTGCTGAGGAATTAGCCTACTATTTTATCAAGCCAGGTATTTTTTCATTCAACTTTTCACATTTCACAACCTGTCATTGTTGCTGAAGCCATCTGTGTCATCAGGGCAGTAACTCTGGTCACTATCAAAGCTCATCAATAAACGAAGGACCCTGGGACTAAACACCTCCCACTGCAATTGGATCCTGGACTTCCTGACGGGCCGCCCCCAGGTAGTAAGGGTAGGTAACAACACATCCGCCACGCTGATCCTCAACACAGGGGCCCCTCAGGGGTGCGTACTCTGTCCCCTCCTGTACTCCCTGTTCACTCATGACTGCACTGCCAGGCACGACTCCAACACCATCATTACATTTGCAGAAGACAACAGTGGTAGGCCTGATCACCGACAACATCGAGAGAGCCTATAGGGAGAAGGTCAGAGACCTGGCCGTGTGGTGGCAGGACAACAACCTCTTCCTCAACGTGATCAAGACAAAGGAGATGATTGTGGACTACAGGAAAAAGAGGTCCGAGCACACCCCCATTCTCATCGACGGGGCTGCAGTGGAGCAGGTTGAAAGCTTCAAGACCCTTTATGTCCACATCACCAACAAACTAACATGGTCCAAGCTCACCAAGACAGTCGTGAAGAGGGCACAACAAAACCTATTCCCCCTCAGGAGACTGAAAAGATTTGGCATGGGTCCTCAGATCCTCAAAAGGTTTTACAGCTGCACCATCGAGAGAATCCTGACTGGTTGCATCACTGCCTGGTATGGCAACTGCTCGGCCTCCGACCGCAAGGCACTACAGAGGGTAGTGCGAATGGCCCAGTACATCACTGGGGCCAAGCTTCCTGCCATCCAGGACCTCTATACCAGGCGGTGTCAGAGGAAGGCCCTAAAAATTTTAAAAGACTCCAGCCACCCTAGTCATAGACTGTTTGCTCTTCTACCGCACGGCAAGCGGTACCGGAGCACCATGTCTAGGTCCAAGAGGCTTCTAAACAGATTCTAACCCAAGCCATAAGACTCCTGAACATCTAGTGAAATGGCTACCCAGACTATATGCAGTGCCACCCCACCCTCACCCCCTCTTTACACCACTGCTACTCTCTGTTGTCATCTGTGCATAGTCACCTTAACTCTACCTACATGTACATACTACCTCAAATAACCGGTGCCCCCGCACATTGACTCTATATCGGTACCCCCTGTATATCGTCTCGCTGTTGTTATTTCACTGCTGCTCTTTAATTACTTGTTACTTTTGTCTTTTATTCTTATCTGTATTTTTTGAAACTACATTGTTGGTTAGGGGCTTGTAAGTAAGCATTTCACTGTAATGTCTACACCTGTTGTATTTGGCGCATGTGACAAATAAAAATGGATTTGTTTTGATATCAGCAACCTGATCTCAGAGAATTTCATATTCTTCTGTACGTTAATCCGAGACATGTTATTTAGTATGATATGTTACATTTAGCATGGTTACATAAGACAGATGGTTACTTAGCGCAAAAAAACGAAAGGAGGGTTGTTGGTCGGAGTGGATCGGTAGGCATATAACATGAATGTCTAGCAATACAAGGTTGTGAGTTTGAATCTCATCACAGACAATTTTAGCTTATTAACTACTTTTCAACTACTTACTACTTTTTAAGCTACTTTTCAACTACTTAGCATGTTAGCTAACCCTTCCCCTAACCTTAACCCTTTCACCTAACCCTAACCCTTTAACCTAACTCCTAAACTTAACCCAAAACCCTAACCCCAGCTAACAATAGCGAGCTAGCTAACCTTAGCCACCTTGATAGAATTCACAACATTTCATACGTTCACAAATTCGTAACATTTCATACGAATTGTAATTTATAACATATCATACAAAATGAGTCATGGACATCAAAATTATACATTCCAAACATATCATAACATATCATACTAAATGGAGTGTCTCAGATTTATATACAAAATAATATAAAATGCTCGGAGACCAGGTTGGTTTCAGAGGAAGTATCACAAGAGGACTTGTGTCGCATGACACACTTTTATTCTGAGATCTTTCCTGACAACCTGTGAAAATAGTAAGTGAACAGTGATTTGAAATTATTTTTGGAGGTCGCTAAACCATTGCAATCACATTGCAGGACATGGTATGATGCCCACTATTGCTCCTTCTGGTAGGTCCCGGTATCCATTCATAACCAGGGGATCAGTCTGGCACCCAACTGTGCACTTTGTCTAACAGAAAAACAGTGTCAACGATTGTCATCATCCCTCAATTATAAACATAGCTCAAGAAATAACGTAATCTCGTTTGGAAGATAATTCTATGCTTTACAGATGTAGACTGATTGGATAGTGATAATGATTATCAAAATATACATAACCAGATACATTACTAGCAGTCTTTGGTCTAGCTACTATTATACTCACCACCACTGGGGACCAAGGAACTCCAACTAGGGCTGTTGTGGTGACCATATTACCACCACACCAGCGGTCACGAGTCATGACTACAGTCAAATTCCACATGACCTTTTAGTCACAGTAATTAGGCTTCTCCAAATGCTGATGCTACTGATGGTCATTAATAACTTGCCAAACTTGCTAACTGCCTGGTACTCTACACTCTATTGTCCCTCTAATCACTCTGAAATCAATGCAAATGTTATTGAAAATCTAATCAAACACTTCGAGAGCCCATGAGCTCATTTTGTGCAACATTTCTATAGGCTATGCAATTGCGTGAGAAAACAGATTGATGGTCTCTACTAAAAAGAGAAAGATTCTATCAGCTTTTTATAGGCCTACTATATTTATTTCTCAACTTTCCAATTATTTAGCACATTTCTTCTCTTTACAACATGAGTAATGCCTACCTGGCTGCCATGAAAATGAATCACGTGAAAAGTGCCCTCCATCGCTATTTAATTGTATAGATTAAATGTATTCTTTGACACTGCCCCTGTTTCGAAAAAAGGTGCATGATAATGGTCTATTCTAAATCAAAACACATTTCACACATATTATTTTGTATATGTAAAGAAAAGATTAAATTAAGAGTAGTGTGATGGGTGACAATATTAGCCTTTCACTTGTAAATGATATATTATCCCTTGTGAATGACCCCCAGCTTAAGGCAAACAGCACATCATTTTTTGGCGACCTTTCCAAATAATTTCCAAATCAAATTCGCACACCTCATGTAGCCTATATGTTTTGATAAGGTTTGTTTCACAACTAAAGTGACCAAATAATTTAAAGAAGTTAAGCACATTAATCCGCTTTACAGCGGGTGTAGAGCGTTGCTGGCTCTACAGCTGTGAGTTTCAAGTTTGGGGAAGATCATTTTCACCATAAAAATGCACCTTTATAATAAAAGCAATACATGCATAATCAGATTTGTAGTCACTGAGAATGGTGTTTTCCTGCTAATGAAACATTTGTGGTTATAGCCTACTGCTATGTGCGCATTGCTGCACGTATAATGTGAAGAAATAGCCTAATAGTTTATCAACATTTTAAGCTAAACGTTCTCATCTGTTGCATCAGGCTCATTGCTTAAAATAGTTTTTTTGATGCTAGTGGTTGTATTTATTTGGAATCTATCGCATCCCACAACTGTCCCAGACTATGTTTGAAATATTTATTTCTTGCACAGAATAGGTCAATTTTTGTACTATAGGCGATAGTAGATTGACATAGTCTAGTGCTTTTGCTGTTCGGTAAGGCCTACTCATCTTGTTGGCTGATGAGAAGTACATTTGGACAGTTCTTCTAATATCTTCAATATGCACCTCAGAATTGGATAAGGACACATGCAGTTGCGTCCCCGAAGTGTCTGTATTCACTTGTAGCCTGTGAAAAAGACCCGATCATGTGACCAAGAGAGACTGATGAAGTGTGTACAGCCTGCGCAAAACAGAGCTCATGCCTTTCATTCGGCTTTTTTCTAATGAGTCATCCAAATTGACAATGACCCCAAACATACTTCCAAAGTTGTTGCAAAATCGCTTAAGCACAAAAATGTCAAGGTATTTGTTACGGCTGATTTCCTCCTCTTCGTCTGAAGATAAACATCTTTAATGAAAGATGAAAACGTGAACACTATAGAAAATAAGAAACCGCTGAAAAACCAAAACAGTCCTAACTGGTGCAAAACACAGAGACAGGAACAATCACCCACAATATACCTAAAGAATATGGCTGCCTAAATATGGTTCCCAATCAGAGACAACGATAAACACCTGCCTCTGATTGAGAACCACTCTAGGCAACCATAGACTTACCTAGAACACTCAACTGAACACAACCCCATAAACTACAAAACCCCTAGACAAAACAAGACACATAAATCACCCATGTCACCCCCTGGCCTAACCAAAATAATAAAGAAAACACAGAATACTAAGGCCAGGGCGTGACAGTATTGGAGTGGCCATCACAAAGCCCTGACCTTAATCCTATAGAAGATTTGTGGGCAGAACTGAAAAAGCGTGTGAGAGCAAGGAGGCCTACAAACCTGACTCAGTTACACCAGCTCTGTCAGGAGGAATGGGCCAAAATTCACCCAACTTATTGTGGGAAGCTCGTGGAAGGCTACCCGAAATGTTTGACCCAAGTTAAACAATTTAAAGGCAATGCTACCAAATACTAACTGAGTGTATGTAAACTTCTGACCCACTGGGAATGTGATGAAATAAATAAAAGCTGAAATAAATCATTCTCTCTACTATTATTCTAACATTTCACATTCTTAAAATAAAGTGGTGATCCTAACTGACCTAAGACAGGGCATTTTTTACTAGGATTAAATATCAGGAATTGGGAAAAACTGAGTTTAAATGTATTTGGCTAAGGTGTATGTAAACTTCTGAGTTCAACTGTATATACAGAATAAAGGGTCAGCCCTAGAATTGAACCCTGTGGCACCCCCCATAGAGACTGCCAGAGGCCCGGACAACAGGCCCTCCGATTTGACACACTGAACTCTATTAACAGGACAGAGAAACCAGACACATGCTCATTGCTCACATGTAGCACTCCAAACAAACGACAATGGAGAAATTGACAAAACTCGTAAATTATGGTTCAAAAATGGTTTCTCACAAGTGTAGCAGGTTGTGAAATATGCAAACAAAGTTTCCACTCCGAGAATGGGAACGGTAAATGACTGTAATGAATATAAACATGAACATAAGTTAATGTAACCAAATGACGGGGATTAACTGTACATTTACTACAGGTGACAAATGTAAAGGGGAATTGATCAAAATAAACAATCAAAGGGCAAACAATTAACACAGTGAAACAATGAATGCACAAGAATTGTGAAGAGACAGCTCAGGCATTCTGTAACAGTATTTTTTATTGGAATTTCACAATTTTCACCCATATTAAGAGATACAACAACAGAGACAAAGCAACAAAAAAAACAGCACTCACTTACATATACCTGCGTATATATATATATATATACACATATATATGTATACATACATACATACACTGCTCAAAAATATAAAGGGAACACTAAAATAACACATCCTAGATCTGAATGAATGAAATATTCTTATCAATACTTTTTTCTTTACATAGTTGAATGTGCTGACAACAAACTCACACAAGAATTATCAATGGAAATCAAATTTATCAACCCATGGAGGTCTGGATTTGGAGTCACACTCAAAATTAAAGTGGAAAACCACACTACAGACTGATCCAACTTTGATGTAATGTCCTTAAAACAAGTCAAAATGAGGCTCAGTAGTGTGTGTGGCCTCCACGTGCCTGTATGACTTCCCTACAACGCCTGGGCATGCTCCTGATGAGGTGGCGGATGGTCTCCTGAGGGATCTCCTCCCAGACCTGGACTAAAGCATCCGCCAACTCCTGGACAGTCTGTGGTGCAATGTTGGTGGATGGAGCGAGACATTGTCTTCGAAAGCCAAGTCAACAAACAGATTACCGACCATTTCGAATCTCACCATACCTTCTCTGCTATGCAATCTGGTTTCAGAGCTGGTCATGGGTGCACCTCAGCCACGCTCAAGGTCCTAAACGATATCTTAACCACCATCGATAAGAAACATTACTGTGCAGCCGTATTCATTGATCTGGCCAAGGCTTTCGACTCTGTCACCACATCCTCATCGGCAGACTCGACAGCCTTGGTTTCTCAAATGATTGCCTCGCCTGGTTCACCAACTACTTCTCTGATATAGTTCAGTATGTCAAATCGGAGGGTCTGCTGTCCGGACCTCTGGCAGTCTCTATGGGGGTGCCACAGGGTTCAATTCTTGGACCGACTCTCTTCTCTGTATACATCAATGAGGTCGCTCTTGCTGCTGGTGAGTCTCTGATCCACCTCTACGCAGACGACACCATTCTGTATACTTCCGGCCCTTCTTTGGACACTGTGTTAACAACCCTCCAGGCAAGCTTCAATGCCATACAACTCTCCTTCCGTGGCCTCCAATTGCTCTTAAATACAAGTAAAACTAAATGCATGCTCTTCAACCGATCGCTACCTGCACCTACCCGCCTGTCCAACATCACTACTCTGGACGGCTCTGACTTAGAATACGTGGACAACTACAAATACTTAGGTGTCTGGTTAGACTGTAAACTCTCCTTCCAGACCCATATCAAACATCTCCAATCCCAAAGTTAAGTCTAGAATTGGCTTCCTATTTCGCAACAAAGCATCCTTCATTCATGCTGCCAAACATACCCTTGTAAAACTGACCATCCTACCAATCCTCGACTTTGGCGATGTCATTTACAAAATAGGCTCCAATACCCTACTCAACAAATTGGATGCAGTCTATCACAGTGCAATCCGTTTTGTCACCAAAGCCCCATATACTACCCACCATTGCGACCTGTACGCTCTCGTTGGCTGGCCCTCGCTTCATACTCCTCGCCAAACCCACTGGCTCCATGTCATCTACAAGACCCTGCTAGGTAAAGTCCCCCCTTATCTCAGCTCGCTGGTCACCATAGCATCTCCCACCTGTAGCACACGCTCCAGCAGGTATATCTCTCTAGTCACCCCCAAAACCAATTCTTTCTTTGGCCGCCTCTCCTTCCAGTTCTCTGCTGCCAATGACTGGAACGAACTACAAAAATCTCTGAAACTGGAAACACTTATCTCCCTCACTAGCTTTAACTTAAGCACCAACTGTCAGAGCAGCTTACAGATTACTGCACCTGTACATAGCCCACCTATAATTTAGCCCAAACAACTACCTCTTTCCCAACTGTATTTTATTTATTTATTTATTTTGCTCCTTTTCACCCCATTATTTTTATTTCTACTTTGCATATTCTTCCATTGCAAAACTACCATTCCAGTGTTTTACTTGCTATATTGTATTTACTTTGGCACCATGGCCTTTTTTGCCTTTACCTCCCTTCTCACCTCATTTGCTCACATTGTATATAGACTTGTTTATACTGTATTATTGACTGTATGTTTGTTTTACTCCATGTGTAACTCTGTGTCGTTGTATCTGTCGAACTGCTTTGCTTTATCTTGGCCAGGTCGCAATTGTAAATGAGAACTTGTTCTCAACTTGCCTACCTGGTTAAATAAAGGTGAAATAAAAAAAATAAAAAAATAAAATAAAAATGATGTCCCAGATGTGCTCAATTGATTCAGGCCTGGGGAACGGGCGGGCCAGTCCATAGCATCAATGCCTTCCTCTTGCAAGAACTGCTGACACACTCCAGCCACATGAGGTCTAGCATTGTCTTGCATTAGGAGGAACCCAGGGCCAACCGCACCAGCATATGGTCTCACAAGGGGTCTGAGGATCTCATCTCGGTACCTAATGGCAGTCAGGCTACCTCTGGCGAGCACATGGAGGGCTGTGCGTCCCCCCAAAGAAATGCCACCCCACACCATGACTGACCCACCGCCAAACCGGTCATGTTGGAGGATGTTGCAGGCAGCAGAACGTTCTCCACGGCGTCTCCAGATTCTGTCACGTCTGTCACATGTGCTCAGTATGAACCTGCTTTCATCTGTGAAGAGCACAGGGCGCCAGTGGCGAATTTGCCAATCTTGGTGTTCTCTGGCAAATGCCAAACGTCCTGCACGGTGTTGGGCTGTAAGCACAACCCCCACCTGTGGACGTCGGGCCCTCATACCACCCTCATGGAGTATGTTTCTGACTGTTTGAGCAGACACATGCACATTTGTGGCCTACTGGAGGTCATTTTGCAGGCCCCTGCCAGTGCTCCTCCTTGCACAAAGGCGGAGGTAGCGGTCCTGCTGTTGGGTTGTTGCCCTCCTACGGCCTCCTCCATGTCTCCTGATGTACTGGCCTGTCTCCTGGTAGCGCCTCCATGCTCTGGACACTACGCTGACAGACACAGCAAACCTTCTTGCCACAGCTCGCATTGATGTGCCATCCTGGATGAGCTGCACTACCTGAGCCACTTGTGTGGGTTGTAGACTCCGTCTCATGCTACCACTAGAGTGAAAGCACCGCCAGCATTCAAAAGTGACCAAAACATCAGCCAGGAAGCATAGGAACTGAGAAGTGGTCTGTGGTCACCACCTGCAGAACCACTCCTTTATTGGGGGTGTCTTGCTAATTGCCTATAATTTCCACCTGTTGTCTATTCCATTTGAACAACAGCATGTGAAATTTATTGTCAATCAGTGTTGCTTCCTAAGTGGACAGTTTGATTTTACAGAAGTGTGATTGACTTGGAGTTACATTGTGTTGTTTAAGTGTTCCCTTTACTTTTTTGAGCAGTGTACATACAGTGGGGCAAAAAGGTATTTAGTCAGCCACCAATTGTGCAAGTTATCCCACTTAAAAAGATGAGAGAGGCCTGTAATTTTCATCATAGGTACACTTCAACTATGCCAGACAAAATGAGAAAAAAAATCCAGAAAATCACATTGTAGGACTTTTAATTAATTTATTTGCAAATTATGGTAGAAAATAAGTATTTGGTCACCTACTTTGTTATATACCCTTTGTTGGCAATGACAGAGGTCAAACGTTTTCTGTAAGACTTCACAAGGTTTTCACACACTGTTGCTGGTATTTCGGCCCATTCCTCCATGCAGATCTCCACTAGAGCAGTGATGTTTTGGGGCTGTTACTGGGCAACACGGACTTTTAACTCCCTCCAAAGATTTTCTATGGGGTTGAGATCTGGAGACTGGCTAGGCCACTCCAGGACCTTGAAATGCTTCTTACGAAGCCACTCCTTCGATGCCCGGGCGGTGTGTTTGGGATCATTGTCATGCTGAAAGACTCAGCCACGTTTCATCTTCAATGCCCTTGCTGATGGAAGGAGGTTTTCAATCAAAATCTCACAATACATGGCCCCATTCATTCTTTCCTTTACACGGATCAGTCGTCCTGGTCCCTTTGCAGAAAAACAGCCCCAAAGCATGATGTTTCCTCCCCAATACATTCACAGTAGGTATGGTGTTCTTTGGATGCAACTCAGCATTCTTTGTCCTCCAAACACGACGAGTTGAGTTTTTACCAAAAAGTTATATTTTGGTTTCATCTGACCATATGACATTCTCCCAATCTTCTTCTGGATCATCCAAATGCTCTTTAGCAAATTTCAGACGGGCCTGGACATATACTGGCTTAAGCAGCGGGACACGTCTGGCACTGCAGGATTTGAGTCCCTGGCGGCGTAGGGTGTTACTGATGGTAGGCTTTGTTACGTTGGTCCCAGCTCTCTGCAGGTCATTGACTAGGTCCCCCCGTGTGGTTCTGGGATTTTTGCTCACCCTTCTTGTGATCATTTTGACCCCACGGCGTGAGATCTTGTGTGGAGCCCCAGATCGATTATCAGTGGTCTTGTATGTCTTCCATTTCCTAATAATTGCTCCCACAGTTGATTTCTTCAAACCAAGCTGCTTACCTATTGCAGATTCAGTCTTCCCAGCCTGGTGCAGGTCTACAATTTTGTTTCTGGTGTCCTTTGACAGCTCTTTGGTCTTGGCCATAGTGGAGTTTGGAGTGTGACTGTTTGAGGATGTGGACAGGTGTCTTTTATACTGATACAAGTTCAAACAGGTGCCATTAATACAGGTAACGAGTGGAGGACAGAGGAGCCTCTTAAAGAAGAAGTTACAGGTCTGTGAGAGCCAGAAATCTTGCTTGTTTGTAGGTGACCAAATACTTATTTTCCACCATAATTTGCAAATAAATTCATTAAAAATCCAACAATGTGATTTTCTGGATTTTTTTTCCATTTTGTCTGTCATAGTTGAAGTGTACCTACGATGAAAATTACAGGCCTCTCTCATCTTTTTAAGTAGGAGAACTTGCACAATTGGTGGCTGACTAAATACTTTTTTGCCCCACTGTAACATGATATGAACTGATAGAACCTGATATTGGGTAGGTCCAAGCCGCCCATAGAACTTGGCAGCTGCAATATTGCCATCTTACGTCTTGGCTTGTGTTTAATCCATATAAAGGAACTTAGCCATCCATTTACCTCCTTTATTACCTTATTGGAGAGTAATACTGGGATCATTTGGATTGGGTAAAGTAGTCTAGGTAAAATGTTCATTTTCAAGAGGGATATTCTACCCAACCAAGAAATCGGGAGAGAGTTCCAGCGCTTCAGATCCTGTCTTATTGTATCAAACAAGGGAACAAAATTGGATCTGTACATTTGCTGGAATTTAGGAGTTACAAATATACCCAGAAACATGAAACCTGAGGGAGACCATTTAAAAGGGAAGGGGGGAGAAGTATTAGGTACAGAGTGTAGGTTACCAAGTGGCATAGCCTCTGATTTAGTTAAGTTAATCTTGCAGCCTGAGAATTCGCTGAATAATTAAATAATATTAATAAGAGATGTAATTGAAGTCTCGGGACTAGAGATTAATATCAGGACATCATCAGCATACAAGCTTATTTTATGGTGAACATCACCAATGAGCAGCCCATGTATAGCAAGCGTTACCCTGAAGGCCTTGGCCAGTGGTTCCATAACGAGTGCAAATAGGAGAGGGGACAAAGGACAGCCCTGTCTGGTACCTCTGTATATAGGGAAGCTATTTGACCTTAGCCCATTAGTAAGGACAGCAGCCTGAGGATCGTCATATAAAATGTTCACCCATTTTATAAAGTTGTCCCCTAGACCAAATTTATTTAGAGCAAAGAATAGGTAAGACCACTCCACACGATCAAATGCTTTCTCAGCATCTAGGGAGAGCACAAGACCATCCATAGCACTTTGTTGGTAGGCTTTGAATTACATTAAGAAACGCCTGACATTTTACATGATTTATTGCCCTTAATGAAGCCAGTTTGGTCTCCTTTCACAATTAATGGCAGTGAGTCCTCTAATCTTGTGGCTAGAATTTTAGAAAGCAATTTTCTATCCACATTCAGAAGAGAAATTGGTTTGTATGAGGAACAAGACTCTGGACATTTTCCCTTTTTGAGAATAAGTGATATGTTGGCTTCTCTCAGCGTTTGAGAGAGCTGGTCATTTGAAAATGAGTGGTTAAACATATCACGCAATGGCTCAAGGATCATGTCATGGAACTCTTTATAGAACTCACTACAAAACCCGTCTGGTCCTGGGGCCTTACCATTTTGCAGATTCTTAATTGCGAACATTATCTCTTCCTCGGTAATAGGGGCATTAAGGAGAGACCTCTGTTCTTCGGAGATATTAGGGAGCTCAATCTTAGAAAATAAGTTCTCCATTAATTTGGGTGCATCATTTGGCAGTTCTGAGGCATAAAGGTTTGCATAAAATTTCTTAAATGAGTCATTTATCAATTTATTTTCACATAAATGATTGCCATCAGAATCAGTAATAGAAGCAATTGACAGAGTCAGCTCTCTTTTTAGCTAGGTATGCCAAGTACTTTCCTGGCTTATTGCCATGTTCCAATAGCTTTGCCTGACAAATCTCATTTTCTTTTCAGCGTCCTGTGTTAGGAGAGCGTCCAACATTGATCTAAGGACTGATATTTCCTTTAATAGGGCAGGAGTTTTAATGTAGTCCTTCTCTTTAGTTCCTAATTCACCCTCTTAACGTTTTTTTTGCTTTTCACGCTTTTTTCCATCTCTTAGTGGCTGTGTAATACATAATCAGACCCCTGGCCTACTCTTTACAGATTTCCCAAAGGAGCGAGGGGTTATCTGTTGATTGAGAGTTAATAGAGAAAAATGCTTTAAACTCTAATAAAATATGATGTGAATGTATGGTCTTTAAGAATGGTTGTATTCAACCTCCAATGTCTTGACCGATTGAATGCCCCATTGAGTTTTGTGTCCAGGATCACCTCAGCATGATCAGATATGACTATGCTTACTATCCTAGCGGATAAAACAGACTGCAAAGACGTCCTGGGCATAAAAAAGTAATCTATTCTAGTCTGACATCCATGAGGTGCAGAGAAAAAAGTGAACTCTGTTGGGAGGGATGAAAAGTTCTCCAGACATCCGCATACCTCAGATCATCACAAATAGCTTTAAGTGACTTAGCTTGAGGAGAGAGTGAAGCTATACCGCTGGGAAACTTATCAATAAGGGGGTTCAACAAGCAATTAAAATCTCCTCCAACCACTGCAGTGTCTGAGTTTAATTCTGAAATGTCTAGAAATACCTTAGTGAGGAAATCAGGGGTGTGGGCAGGGGGGGGGGAGTAAATATTCATTATGGAAATGTTCTGCCCTTGTAAAGTACCATTAATTATAACAAAGCGACCAAATGTATCTTTCACACAATTCAAGACCTTAAGTGGTAAGTTATTTTTTCACAAGAATTGCTACACCTCTACTTCTAGATCTAAATGAAGAGAAAAACACTTGACCAAACCCCCCTTGTTGTAATTTCAGGTGCTCCTTATCATCCAAATGAGTTTCTTGCAACAGGGCAATATCAATATTTTCTTTGAAAAAAAAGACAGTACCTTCTTCCTTTTAATGGGGTTATGGCTCCCTCTAATGTTCCAAGTACATACACACAGTCCATTACCTGCCATTGACCTTGCCCATTCAATATCCAGACTGAATCCTACTGTAAAAGTGGGGTAGTACCTTTTTCCATGTGTTGAACTCTCTTCTATCTCACCGAGCATAAACAAATGATATGAACCCTGAACTCGAACTATACTAAACCCAAAAATTAAACATGTAAAGATCCAAAAGGGGGTTTTCCCACTAGCTAACATGCAGGGGATTTCAACTTTCCAACGTAGACTCTTAAGTCCGCATTGCCACTCAATAGCCTCATCCTTTATATATATGAAAATGAAAATCAATAGAAGAAGATTGAGGCTCTTCCACCTAAAACCAAGCCTGGGCACCGATTATAGATTCACACATATCTCAGCCTGAGCTATAGCGGCAGTTACTTTAGCAAGAAAAATAATAAAGATACGAATATTACTGAACCGGAGTACGTGAGAACTCATACCACTGTTTTGTGATCAGATTCAATTAAAAATAAAAACGTTATCCAATGCGGCGGAGGTGCAGCTTAAAGTTATTTACCCGAGAGAGTCAATAAACGCAGCAGCCTCTTCAGGTGTGTAGAGTTTTTTAGGCGATCCGTTGACCATAATCTTCAATGTGGCCGGGTACAGCAGTGCGTAGTCCATCTTCATTCTCTTGAGTCGAGCCTTCGCCTCATCAAACGCTTTGCGTCTTCGTACAACCGCTGTGGAATAATCATTGAAGAATGAAACCTTTGGACCTTTACGTTGACTACTATCAGAGCCGATGTTTCTAGCCGCATCCATGACGCGCTGCTTGTCGGTGAAGTTGTGGAACTTTATATCCACTGGCCGTGGGCGCTGGTTGGGACCGGGTATCGGTGTTTGAGAGCGATGGGCTCTGTCCAGCTTCACACGACCAGCCTTAGTGTCCATTTGTAGGTAGCCAGGGATCCATTCCTCCAAATATTTTACTGAACGTGCCCCTTCAGAATTTTCCTGGAGTCCCACAACACGAATATTGCATCTGCGTCCTCGATTATCCAAATCGTTAATGTGCTCCGCCACTTCGCGCACCTGTTTCTCAAGTGCTTTTATCTTAGTGTCCATAGATGTAGTTGAAGTTTCCACTGTAGCAATTCTTCCTTCTGCCTCATCAACACATTCACAACGCTCTGTATTTCAGCTGAATGGCCTGCTATTGCTTCCAAGACCGTTCTTATCTTAACATCGATCACTTTAGCAATGTTATCAGTCATCTTTTGAATCACCAGGTCCATTGTGCCTGGATCCGCAATGGTGTTAGCTTCGCTAACGTTAGCTAGCTCCTCCTGCCCATCTACAGGGGTGGTGGTTTTGGTCGAGTTCTTAGTAGTTCTGTTGGACATGTTCTCTGAGATTTTTTGAGAAATAGCCATCAAGACTCACTGTAGGATAACTTATTTAGCCAATTCTACCACTTTTTCAAGCTAGGAGATTAATATAAAAATATTAATTTACGAATGCCACGGGAGCTCGCTGAAACAGTGTTCTCTCTACGGCTCCATTTTGGCCCCCTAGCTCAAGCATTCTGGAGAGAGACACTTCAATATCTTCGCCACACACCCCTTCCCTTCTTCTTGTTTCAACATTTTAAATTATACACAAGACACATTATCTAATTTTAGATGCTTTTCACTGACAGCTGCAACTCAATAATCAGCTAGTCCTCTTGCCATGCATGCTGCCCAACTTGCAGGCTTTCCAAATAGGCCTATGCACTTGTGATTTGAAACAATCCACAGCTAAATTTCAAAATAAGCTAATGATGCTCTGTGGCTAAGTCATGCTCTCTGGTGAAGTATTTTGAATGATTTTATGTATTTCTGTATAGACAGGACTACATACAGTGCCTTCAGAAATGATTCACACCTCTTGACTTTTTCCACATTTTGTTATGTTACTGTAAGGGGTGTGTAACTGGTGGCAGGGAAGTCAGACGCAGGAGAGCAGAACTGGGTAATAACCGGAGCTGTTGAATTATCAAAACCAACGGCATCCAGAAATAACAAAATATGGGTACAAAACCCGTCGCGCACCAGTCAAAGTGTGCACAAGCACTTACAACAAACAATTTCACACACAGACATGGGGGGAACAGAGGGTTAAATACACGACAAGTAATGAGGGAAATGTAAACCAGGTGTGTGGGAAAACAAGACAAAACAAATGGAAAATGAAAGGTGGATCGGAGATGGCTAGAAGACCGGTGACGTCGAACTCCGAACGCCGCCCGAACAAGGAGAGGAACCGACTTCGGCGGAAGTCGTGACAGTTACATCCTCATTTAAAATGGATTAAATTGAGATTTTGTGTCACTAGCCTCCACACAATACCCAATAATGTCAAAGTGCAATTGTTTTTCTAATTAATTAAAAATGAAAATCTGAAATGTCTTAAATCAATAAGTATTCAACCCCTTTGTTATGGCAAGCTTAAATACGTTCAGGAGTAAAAATGTGCTGAACAAGTCACATAATAAGTTGCAGGGACTCACTCTGTGTGCAATAGTAGTAATTTTTCAATATCTACCTCATCTCTGTAGCCCACACATACATTCATCTGTAAGGTCACTCAATCGAGCAGTGAATTTCAAACACAGATTAAACCACAAAGACCAGAAAAGTTTTCCAATGCCTCGCACAGAAGGGTACCTATTGGTAGACGGGTCAAAATAGAAAAAAGCATGTATTGAATATCCCTTTGAGCATGGTGAAGTTATTAATTACACTTTGCATGGTATGTCAATACACCCAGTCACTACAAAGATACATGCTTTCTTCCTAACTAAGTTGCCGGAGTAAGGAAATCGCTCAGGGATTTCACCATCAGGCCAATGGTGACTTTAAAACAGTTAGAGTTTAATGGCTGTGCTAGGAGAAAACTGAGGATGGGTCAACAACATTGTAGTTGCTCCACAATACTAACCTAAATGACAGAGTGAAAAGGAAGCCTGTACAGAATAAAACATATTCCAAAACATGCATTCTGTTTGCAACATGGCACTCAAGTAAAACTGCAGAAAATGTGACAAAGAAATGAACTATATGTCCTGAATACAAAGCATTATATTTGGGGCAAATCCAACACAACACATGACATCACTAACAATCTTAATATTTTCAAGCATGGTGGTGGCTGCATCATGCAAGGACCTGAGAGTTGTTTTTGTTGATAAAAATAAATGGAATAGAACTAAGCACAGCGAGAATCCTAGAGGAGAACCTGGTTCAGTCTGCTTTCCAACATACACTGGGAGACAAATTCACCTGTCAGCAGGACAATAACCTAAAAGCAATAACCTTGCCTGACATTGAATGTTCCTCAGTGGCCTAGTTACAGTTTTGACTTAAATAGTCTTGAAAATCTATGTCAAGACTTGAAAATGGCTGTCTAGCAATGATTACCAACCAACTTGACAGAGCTTGACATTTTGTTTTAAAAAATAATGTGCAAATATTGTACAATCCAGGTGTGGAAAGCTCTTAGAGCCTTACCCAGATAGACTCATAGCTGTAATCGCTGCCAAAGGTGATTCTAACATGTATTGACTCAGGGTTGTGAATATTTATGTAAATTAAATATAATATTTCTGTGTTTCATTTTTTATTAAATTCACAAAAACGTCTAAAAACATGTTTTCACTTTGTCATTATGGGGCATTGTTTGTAAATGGGTGAGATATTTTGTTTTTGTCCATTTTGAATTCAGGCTATAACAAAACAAAATGTGGAATAAGTCAAGGTGTATGAATACTTTCTAAAGGCAGTGTATATCTACAATTAAAATATTCATTTTCGGGATGGAACATTTTTTCGGGATGAAAAAAGTATGTAGAAAAGATGAGGGACCTATATATTTTTTATTTTATTTATTTCACCTTTATTTAACCAGGTAGGCTAGTTGAGAACAAGTTCTCATTTGCAACTACGACCTGGCCAAGATAAAGCATAGCAGTGTGAACAGACAACACAGAGTTACACATGGAGTAAACAATTAACAAGTCAATAACACAGTAGAAAAAATGGGCAGTCTATATACAATGTGTGCAAAAGGCATGAGGAGGTAGGCGAATAATACAATTTTGCAGATTAACACTGGAGTGATAAATGATCAGATGGTCATGTACAGGTAGAGATATTGGTGTGCAAAAGAGCAGAGAAGTAAATAAATAAAAAAACAGTATAAAAACAGTATGGGAATGAGGTAGGTGAAAATGGGTGGGCTATTTACCAATAGACTATGTACAGCTGCAGCGATCGGTTAGCTGCTCGGATAGCTGATGTTTGAAGTTGGTGAGGGAGATAAGTCTCCAACTTCAGTGATTTTTGCAGTTCGTTCCAGTCACAGGCAGCAGAGTACTGGAACGAAAGGCGGCCAAATGAGGTGTTGGCTTTAGGGATGATCAGTGAGATACACCTGCTGGAGCGCGTGCTACGGATGGGTGTTGCCATCGTGACCAGTGAACTGAGATAAGGCGGAGCTTTACCTAGCATGGACTTGTAGATGACCTGGAGCCAGTGGGTCTGGCGACGAATATGTAGCGAGGGCCAGCCGACTAGAGCATACAAGTCGCAGTGGTGGGTGGTATAAGGTGCTTTGGTGACAAAACGGATGGCACTGTGATAGACTGCATCCAGTTTGCTGAGTAGAGTGTTGGAAGCCATTTTGTAGATGACATCGCCGAAGTCGAGGATCGGTAGGATAGTCAGTTTTACTAGGGTAAGCTTGGCGGCGTGAGTGAAGGAGGCTTTGTTGCGGAATAGAAAGCCGACTCTTGATTTGATTTTCGATTGGAGATGTTTGATGTGAGTCTGGAAGGAGAGTTTGCAGTCTAGCCAGACACCTAGGTACTTATAGATGTCCACATATTCAAGGTCGGAACCATCCAGGGTGGTGATGCTAGTCGGGCATGTGGGTGCAGGCAGCGATCGGTTGAAAAGCGTGCATTTGGTTTTACTCGCGTTTAAGAGCAGTTGGAGGCCACGGAAGGAGTGCTGTATGGCATTGAAGCTCGTTTGGAGGTTAGATAGCACAGTGTCCAATGACGGGCCGAAAGTATATAGAATGGAGTCGTCTGCGTAGAGGTGGATCAGGGAATCGCCCGCAGCAAGAGCAACATCATTGATATATACAGAGAAAAGAGTCGGCCCGAGAATTGAACCCTGTGGCACCCCCATAGAGACTGCCAGAGGACCGGACAGCATGCCCTCCGATTTGACACACTGAACTCTGTCTGCAAAGTAATTGGTGAACCAGGCAAGGCAGTCATCCGAAAAACCGAGGCTATTGAGTCTGCCGATAAGAATATGGTGATTGACAGAGTCGAAAGCCTTGGCGAGGTAGATGAAGACGGCTGCACAGTACTGTCTTTTATCGATGGCGGTTATGATATCGTTTAGTACCTTGAGTGTGGCTGAGGTGCACCCGTGACCGGCTCGGAAACCAGATTGCACAGCGGAGAAGGTACGGTGGGATTCGAGATGGTCAGTGACCTGTTTGTTGACTTGGCTTTTGAAGACCTTAGATAGGCAGGGCAGGATGGATCTATAGCAGTTTGGGTCCAGGGTGTCTCCCCCTTTGAAGAGGGGGATGACTGCGGCAGCTTTCCAATCCTTGGGGATCTCAGACGATATGAAAGAGAGGTTGAACAGGCTGGTAATAGGGGTTGCGACAATGGCGGCAGATAGTTTCAGAAATAGAGGGTCCAGATTGTCAAGCCCATCTGATTTGTACGGGTCCAGGTTTTGCAGCTCTTTCAGAACATCTGCTATCTGGATTTGGGTAAAGGAGAACCTGGAGAGGCTTGGGCGAGGAGCTGCGGGGGCGGAGCTGTTGGCCGAGGTTGGAGTAGCCAGGCGGAAGGCATGGCCAGCCGTTGAGAAGTGCTTATTGAAGCTTTCGATAATCGTGGATTTATCGGTGGAGACCGTGTTACCTAGCCTCAGTGCAGTGGGCAGCTGGGAGGAGGTGCTCTTGTTCTCCATGGACTTCACAGTGTCCCAGAACTTTTTGGAGTTGGAGCTACAGGATGCAAACTTCTGCCTGAAGAAGCTGGCCTTAGCTTTCCTGACTGACTGCGTGTATTGGTTCCTGACTTCCCTGAACAGTTGCATATCACGGGGCTATTCGATGCTATTGCAGTCCGCCACAGGATGTTTTTGTGCTGGTCGAGGGCAGTCAGGTCTGGAGTGAACCAAGGGCTGTATCTGTTCTTGGTTCTGCATTTTTTGAACGGAGCATGCTTATCTAAAATGGTGAGGAAGTTACTTTTAAAGAATGACCAGGCATCCTCAACTGACGGGATGAGGTCAATGTCCTTCCAGGATACCCGGGCCAGGTCGATTAGAAAGGCCTGCTCACAGAAGTGTTTTAGGGAGCGTTTGACAGTGATGAGGGGTGGTCGTTTGACTGCGGCTCCGTGGCGGATACAGGCAATGAGGCAGTGATCGCTGAGATCCTGGTTGAAGACAGCGGAGGTGTATTTGGAGGGCCAGTTGGTCAGGATGACGTCTATGAGGGTGCCCTTGTTTACAGAGTTAGGGTTGTACCTGGTGGGTTCCTTGATGATTTGAGTGAGATTGAGGGCATCTAGCTTACATTGTAGGACTGCCGGGGTGTTAAGCATATCCCAGTTTAGGTCACCTAACAGAACAAACTCTGAAGCTAGATGGGGGCGATCAATTCACAAATGGTGTCCAGGGCACAGCTGGGAGCTGAGGGTGGTCGGTAGCAGGCGGCAACAGTGAGAGACTTATTTCTGGAGAGAGTAATTTTCAAAATTAGTAGTTCGAACTGTTTGGGTATGGACCTGGAAAGTATGACATTACTTTGCAGGCTATCTCTGCAGTAGACTGCAACTCCGCCCCTTTGGCAGTTCTATCTTGACGGAAGATGTTATAGTTGGGTATGGAAATCTCTGAATTTTTGGTGGCCTTCCTGAGCCAGGATTCAGACACGGCAAGGACATCAGGGTTAGCAGAGTGTGCTAAAGCAGTGAGTAAAACAAACTTAGGGAGGAGGCTTCTGATGTTGACATGCATAAAACCAAGGCTTTTTCGATCACAGAAGTCAACAAATGAGGGTACCTGGGGACATGCAGGGCCTGGGTTTACCTCCACATCACCCGCGGAACAGAGAAGGAGTAGTATGAGGGTGCGGCTAAAGGCTATCAAAACTGGTCGCCTAGAGCGTTGGGGGCAGAGGATAAGAGGAGCAGGTTTCTGGGCATGGTAGAATATATTCAGGGCATAATGCGCAGACAGGGGTATGGTGGGGTGCGGGTACAGCGGAGGTAAGCCCAGGCACTGGGTGATGATGAGAGAGGTTGTATCTCTGGACATGCTGGTTGTAATGGGTGAGGTCACCGCATGTGTGGGAGGTGGGACAAAGGAGGTAACAGGGGTATGCAGAGTGGATCTAGGGGCTCCATTGTGAACTAAAACAATGATAACTAACCTGAACAACAGTATACAAGGCATATTGACATTTGAGAGAGACATGCAGCGAGGCATACAGTAATCACAGGTGTTGAATTTGGAAAGCTAGCTAAAAACAGTAGGCGAGGCTAATTAGCTAGCACAACAAACAGCAGGTAAAATGGCGTTGACTAGGCAACGGGGCCGACAGGTAAAACAAACAAGCAGAATGGAGTACCGTGATTAATGGACAGTCCAGCGTGCGTCAGCTATGTAGCCAAGAGACCAGTGTCCAGGGGGCAGCGGTGGATGGGCAGGGAAGCTGGGCTGGCGAGTGTTATCCAGGTTTTTAAAAAACTAACAATGACTAAATAGCTTGTAGCTAGTTAGCTGGTTAGCGTCTGGAGGTTCTTGAGTGTGTCATAAAAATAAAATTAAAAGTAATAGCGATTCCGTATCACATTGGGTGAGGCAGGTTTCCGGAAGGTATAAACAAATTAAAAATCAAAAAGAGATAGAAAGTAAATGGGTTCAGAGAGTGATTCGG
Organism: Oncorhynchus nerka; assembly: GCF_034236695.1. Classification (NCBI taxonomy): domain Eukaryota; kingdom Metazoa; phylum Chordata; class Actinopteri; order Salmoniformes; family Salmonidae; genus Oncorhynchus; species Oncorhynchus nerka. The sequence continues at coordinate 65,438,712 of NC_088419.1, read as the reverse complement.
ACGCGGTGGTTCAGACGGTTAGCAGGCCTGTGCTAACAAGCTAACAGTTCGTAGGCCCGGGCTAGACAAGGTAGCAGTTAGCGGACCGGAGCTTGACAAGCTAGCCGTTAGCAGGCCGAATTAGCAAGCAGGGAGATAGCGAGGGCTAGAGAGTTAACCTTTGGGGGACGTCGCGATGGGGTGAATCTGTTTATTCCTCTTCATGCGGTGACATCGACAGACCGGTCGTGGGCCCGGGTAATTGTAGCCCAGGAGTATGCTACAGGTGCTCTAGTACGCTAGGTGAGCTGGAGACACAGCGATTCAGAAAGCTCGCGGGCCTTGGCCAGCAGATGGATCTTTGGCGATGTCGCAACGGAAAAGCCTGTTGAAACCACCTCGGACGATTATGTCGGCGGACCAGTCGTGATGGATCGGCGGGGCTCCGTGTCGGCAGTAGAGGGTCCAGGCCAATTGGCAAAATAGGTATTGTTGGACCTCTTCGGCTAGTCGGGCTTAGCTCGAGGCTAGCTCAAGGCTAACTGGTGCCACTCGGATTGCAGCTAGCTAGTTGCGATGATCCGGTGTGAAGGTTCAGAGCTTGCGGTAGGAATCCGGAGATGTGGTAGAGAAAAATCAGTCTGATATGCTCTGGGTTGATGTCGCGCTGGTGTCCTAGTTAGCTTTGAAGACCGCTAGCAGTGGCTAGCTACTAGCTAGTAGCTAGTTAGCTGGCTAGCTTCTGATGAGGGTTCCGGTTCTAAAGTATAGAAAAAGCAGATTCGTACCGCATTGGGTGATGCGGGTTGCAGGAGAGTATATTCAGCCTGTAGTTGGAAAAGTGAGATTAAAATATGTACGAAATATATACAGAAAAAAAAAACGAGGAAAACTATATTTACACTATATTTACACCAGACGGGACAAGACAAAACACATGTCCGACTGCTACGCCATCTTGGATGAATTTAAAAAAAATAATATAATCTATGATAACTAACACACCAAAGTAAAAGCTGGACAGTCAGGAACAATTGAAAATTCCCCAAACAATGAATTGAGCAGTATTCATTTTGTTATTATGTTTGAGCAGGACAAAGCATTAGCCATGGCAAAATGTGTAGATTTGCAGGAAATCAGCTTTAAAAAGGCAAAAGGTCTCTGGCTGGGACTAGTCTGATTGGAGCATCTGCCAGGGTTTTGGCTGCTACAAACAAATAGATTAACAGAGATGGACATATTGATACACTCAGTCACAAGCACACACACACATACACGCACACCACACACACAAAGCTCTTCGAGACTCACCCAGAAAGACTCACAGCTGTAATCACTGCCAAAGGTGATTCTAACATGTATTGACTCAGGTGGGTTTTTTTTATACAAATGTTAGAATTTTTCTTCCACTTTGACATTATATCATTGACAAATAAATACACTTAATAATTAAACCCATTTTTAAACCCATTTTTGTAAGACAAAAAAATGTGGAAAAAGTCAAGGCGGTGTGAATACTTTCTGAAGGCACTGTATATAATTTTAGCAAACATATTTAAATGTACTTTAAGCCTATTGGACTCTCCACCTATTCAAAAATGAGGTTACCTTCGCACATTCATCCAAAATAATTCCAGCATCCGAACAGTACACTGTGCACCCGCCAACTTCCTTTCAATTGACACGGCTGAAACTACTGTATCTCACCAGAGAAATCATCCGAGCAAGCTAAACAGTGCCCCTCTGTATTACTATATGTAGCCCATGTATCTGATGTTGTCTGGCCGGAAAGAGTATGAAATGCTATAATCTTTTTGACCAGACAGCATCAGATACATGGGCTATACATACTGAGACAGAGGGGCGCTGTTTCGCTCGCTCAACTTCCTGTACGTGCCACAAGCCTATTCAAACCATACTGGGCACCTATAGATCTCAGAGGATTGGATAGGTGTAAGCAATATGGTGGTATAACTCCATCTTGCCCTCTGCCATACTGCAGACGCCTATCCTCTCAGACCTCCAGTGCCTATGCTACGGGTTGATTGCCATTCAGATTGTCAGCAATTATGTTCATGAGCCCAGGTTGACAACCATGGATATGGGAGGAGACAATAATCAACTTAACTGCTCTTTATCCCTATTTTTAAAGTTGGAGTTATGCATCATTAAGATCGGGATGCTTGTATTTTAGGCCAGGAAGAAAAAAAGGTTATTGCGATATGATTGGACAGTGGAGTAGTCTGAAGAATCCTGTCATAATCCAATGAGTCACCTGCCTCCATTTACTTCTCTTTGCACCTAGTGCTTCTTCAGCTTTTGAAGTCATTATGTAGAAATGGCCTATTAATAGCTCCACTTTCCAGACCAGCTTCAGTACAACCTGTTTTAGTAATGTTCCATGTTCGTATGACTAACCATAACCATAACAAAGTGCCACAAGAAGTGCCACAAAACTGAAACAAGGCCAATTGCTTGTGTAACTGTCTCTGTTTTTAAAGATATTTTGGTCACACTTTTCAAAGGACTTCATGTTTCAGTAAGTTTCATGATAGTGTGCATTAATCCAGACTTTACCCACATTAATTAAATAGTCTTAATAACAAAGGAGGCACAGACTAGATCATTTTAAGAGCTGTGGTGTCGGAAGAGAACCTTTCCAACACAATAAGAGAGGTGGAAAAAAGCAATGATAGCCATAGCTAGACAGAAGAGGATTAAAGACAATACTATGAAATGAGCTGGGACTTCTAATAACTAAATCTAATAACTTTGCAAAGTTCCATCTAAAGCACTGAAAATCTAATAAAGTGCAGTCCATATTCATAAAAAAGTCACTGTTGTAGACATTCAGATTTTGCATAACATTACATTTGTAGCATTATGATAGTATCAGTTGTTTCCTAGCTAATGACATGTGTGTAGTGATGTATGTATTAACTTAACTTTTGGTAATTAAATGTACAATTTTAGCTATGGCATGTTTTCTTTGAAGTCTGCTGAGGTTGACAGCAAAGCAGCAGCTATAAAAAGTTATGTTTGGGTGGAAGATGACGGTCCTTTGGGCTCAGTGTGCTTATTGAGGCTTCCTCACTTCACAGACCTCTCTTCTGAACTTGGGGTCAAACCTGCTACTTCCTGAATGTTGCAGGAGAATGAAAACATACTGCTGTTGGCTTTTTACTTTTATTTAGGAAGGAGAACAGAAGACCGATCCAGAAGAAAAATCAGCAGTGAGAATATCAAACTTTGTTTTGTCATTATAAACGTTGATTATTTTTTGTCAAGTTCATGTTAGGTTTCATGTTTTGATTTAACACCCTGTCCAGTTTGTACTGGTGATAATTAGATTTATCAAGTGCAAATTAAAGCCACGTGTGATGAGGGAAGACATCAGGAAGTTGATATAAAAACAATGTGTTTTCACCCCACCAGTTAAACAAAGTCACTATCAGCAGAACTAATCCTCCGTTAGATCCATTTACATCGCTAACAAATGCCTGCTACAGACATTTTGGCTTCATGTATGAATGCTCTGATTATTGCTAATTGAGAATTTGTTTCAGGCCCAACATTTTTTAACATATGGACCAATTATTGAGCTTTGAGAGCAGACTAGATTCTAGAACAAGGAAGTTACTTGTTCAGACACCTTTTTTTTAAATCAGACAAATGACAAGTCCATGTTCCTCAGACAAACCTCAGCACAGTCCCACCTCTAAGGCAGTTCTCTCCTCATTAAGTTTAAACAGTTGCTTTCTTTCATTGAAGTTAGAACATTATTAGATTCAATAATGGCTGTTAATTCAAGAGTGTACTTTATTAGGTAATTTCTCAAAATGTTGCATATGCATTTCTGAGTGTAATACATTTTACAAACAGATCTGTTTACAAACAGTATTTTATTGATACAGTTCCTCTTCTATCCCTGAAGCAATACTGAAAAATTACATATTTTAAGAGCACAGCATGCCGTTTTTGGCTCTTGCTTGATTCTGTAAAGAAGCCTACATTTTACTGTTGCTATTGGATACATCCATATGTTCTATGTTCTCCCTACAGCAATTAGGCTAATTGAAGGTAGTAGGCTTATTTGAAAGCTATTTGATGTTATGGTGAAATACCTTTGAGAAGCTATCAGTGTAATTTATGAAATACGTTTTATGGACCTTTGCCTTAAGTGTATGTGCAAAGATGTATAAATGAGGCACATGTGTGGTACCATACATGTGAAATACAAGGAGACATGGTGAGTGTTCCAGCTGTGCGTGCAGACAGGACACTTACAACAAAAAACATGTCAAATTTGCAGTTTCACGTGTGAAATCACATTTTCACATGTGAAATAGCTGCTTTCACATGTTGAACTTAAAGTTCCCATGTGAAACCATATTTTCACATGTATTAAATGTAAAGTTCACATGTTAACACCACCTTTTCACATGTGAGGAGAATACTATGTTTTCACCTCACATGTCAATTACACTTTCACATGTTAAAAACCTTCATATGTGATAATTGGATTTGCAGTTTCCCAAATATGGTTAAAACCGCCGGGTGCGGATGTGGTGTTCGATGAGGATCGTTCGGCTCGGCTTCTCAGAAAACACGGCGATGTTCCAATCGATGAGCTCCCGGAGCACTTTCTTCCTCTGCTCGGGACCATTCGACGTCCCTGGTTTTGACCACAACATGGCCAAGGCTGTCCTCACATGCCACCTCTTCAACAGGTTCACATGGTAAATCTATTGGGGTTTCCGTCTCCCCGGCTGCCATACACGGTAATTTACTGGTCCCAGCTTCTCTGTCACCTTGTACGGCTCATGCCATGTTGCCAGGAACTTACTTTCTGCTGTGGGGATTAAAACTAGCACCTTGTCACCCGCATAGAACTCTCGGGGTTGGGTACCCCAATTGTAGACCTTGGCTTGGGCGCGCTGGGCCTTCTCCATATGTTTCCTTACCAATGGCCATATGGCTGTCATCTGCTCCCTCATTATCTCTATGTGTTCCACCACGCTGCTTAAGGGGGTCGGCTGGGCTTACCACACCTACTTGGCGAGACCCAGTTGGCCGCGTGGTCTCCTCTCGTAGAGGAGTTCAAAAGGAGTAAACCCAGTGGAGGCCTGGGGCCTGAGGCCACATTAGGTGGGGTAGTAGCTGGTTCCAGTTCTTCCCATCCCGCTCGATGACCTCCGCAGCATTTGTTTGAGCATCTTATTGAACTGTTCGACAAACCCATCCGTCTACAGATGTAAGACGGAGGTCCGGATCTGCTATATCTGTAGGAGAGCACACAAATCTTTCATTAGTCGAGACATGAACTCGGTACCTTGGTCAGTCAGGATCTCATTCGGGATGCCCACCCGGCTGAAGAGGTGGAACAGATCCCGGGCAATTCTCTTGGAGACTGCCGCCCATAGGGGAGAGGGCTCAGGATATCGAATGGCATAATCTACTATTACCAAGATTACCAGTGTCCTCGGGCCGTTTTTATCAGGGGGCCCCCATTCTCCACTCTGATGATCAGTACGGGAACCAGCGGGTTCCAAAAGTGTGCTTTTGGGGTGGAGATTTGACGCTCTGGGCAGCTGCGATAATAGTCTTCACAGCCTGCCTCATCCCGGGCAGCGATCCGTTCCTGGGTCTTCTCCATTACCAGACGCTCCCCCAACAAATGGGTGTGGGCCAGTTGAAGAACGGTTCTGACGTAACGGCGGGGTAGCAACAGCACCTCTCGAAGTTCCCCTTATTCGTGCAACACCTGATACAACAGGTTATTTTTTAATTGGAAATGGGGGTATCGCCAGTCACTCACCCTCGGAAGAAGCTGGCCATCCACAACTATCACTTGGGCTGCAGCAGCTTTCAAGTTTGGATCCTCCCATTGGACAGTCCCAAACTGTCCTCTCAGAGGGCTCAGGGCAGGTGTCTCGGCGAGTCCCTCGAAAACGAGGAGGGGGAGCATGGGCTTCTTGTCCGGTTGTTCACCAGGTGATGTTGGTTCCAGCACCCCTTGGACCTTGACGCTGGGTCCGTAGACACGGGATTGGCAAACGCTTGCTTCCTCACTGCTCTCGTCGGTCACCGACTCATACTCTTTTTCCCAGCTTGTGGCGCGAACAGTGGACAATCTCATCCCACGAGGAGGGGTACCGGCAACTCAGGTACGACACCCACCACCATCTGGCAGCTACCTTGTGGCGTCATGATGGTGGCCTGCCCAGGCGAATACTGCTTGCAGAACAGAGTGTGGGTGTCATGACCGCCGACTTTCACCGGGACCATGGGTGCTGCACAACACAACATACACTGAGTATTACTTTTTAGCTACAGTATACATATCTCCCTCTCCCTATTACATAATTTATGCAGCAGCATACAAAACATTTTTTGACTTACCTTGTTGTGCTGTGCCCACTTGAACAGGACGGTGGAGTGGCAGTCCTTCGTGGGCAAATTTTGTCATCAAACTTTTTCATCAAAGTCTGGCATTCTCTGGATTTATGGTGCTTTCAAGACAACTGGGAACTCGAAAAAAAACAAGGTCGAATCAAGATGTCGGAGCTGTAGAAGGAGGCCCGAGTTTTCGACTTGGAATTCCGAGTTGGATGACCGGTCAAATGTTATTTTTCCAGTTATTTTCCCACTCGTTTTCCGAGTTCCCAGTGGTCTTGAAATCACTGAAGTCTGAGATTTCCCAGTTCTGAGTTTCCAGTTGTTTTGAATGTGGCAGAAATCATGCTAGTTTGACAGCATGGCTAATGTTGAATGTTTATCCCTTTAAGCTTTGAAAAGATACCTGTAACCCCAGGCATGAACCACACACCCACTCACTGAATAGCAGGCTAGTGATTGCTTTGCAATGCTTGTGTAACAGTATAACTTTAGACCGTCCCCTCGCCCATACCCGGGCGCGAACCAGGGACCCTCTGCACACATCAACAACATTCACCCATGAAGCATCGTTACCCATCGCTCCACAAAAGCCGCGGCCCTTGCAGAGCAAGGGGAACCACTACTTCAAGGTCTCAGAGCTTGAGTGAAACTCTATTTAGCGCGCACCACCGCTAACTAGCTAGCTATGCTATGTCCAATGGCCGATGAGCACCGATACGTTTTATCTATAATTTCTCGTCATAATTTTTCATATGAGGATGAAAGGATTGAAAAGGATTTGCCAGTAGATTGTCACTTGATTCATGACGATGACTGCTTGCTAGCTAAGATTTTGAAAGTATGACGTTGACATGGTCAGTCCAATCAAAGCTACGGTATATATATTTTTTTATTTCACCTTTATTTAACCAGGTAGGCTAGTTGAGAACAAGTTCTCATTTGCAACTGCGACCTGGCCAAGATAAAGCATAGCAATTCGACACATACAACAACACAGAGTTACACATGGAATAAACAAAACATACACTCAATAATACAGTAGAACAAAAGAAAACAAAAAGTCTATATACAGTGAATGCAAATGAGGTAAGTTAAGGAAATAAATAGGCCATGGTGGCGAAGTAATTACAATATAGCAATTAAACACTGGAAAGGTAGATCGGCAGAAGATGAATGTGCAAGTAGAGATTCTGGGGTGCAAAGGAGCATATAATGTGATTTGACGTCATTTTATCTGTGGCCAATGACCTTGAGCCGTCTTGGATGGGCGCTTGTAATGTAACTCTATGGCAGCACCCAAGGTGCTTAAATTTTCAAGCTCTCCCTGTAGATTTCGCGGTGACCTAGTGTCCCCATGAGAGACAGAACACTGAGCCAATCAGTGGCGCAACAAGAGAACATACCAATCCCTACCCTCTGTATTTTTCGCTGGCTATGCCACCACCACAGAAAACACTGAGCTAGGCTGAAACACCTGCATTTTGCAGCTTCCTTAATCAAGAAATCAAAAAAAGAGACCATGTTTGTATGAGGCTTTATTAACTCAAAGATTATATATTTCTTTACATTGTTTGCAAACTGATATGTGACATGTATTAATGCCTAAATAACATGCTAAACAAGTGGGGCTCAAAACAGATGGGGCTCTGCCCCACCTGCCCTGAATGACAGGTCGCCACTGCTATGAATTTATGTAAACGGGAAAATTACCATATCTAATTGCTAGCTTGTCAAAAAATGTACAATAAAGGTGTCACGTTCTTCCTGGGGGTGGATATGAACACATTTTTATAAGATTTCATGTTGCCAAAATGCTGTCAGTTCCACATTAAGCTAACCAAGACCAACAACACAAACAAACTATACAGCTACAAGTCGTGAGGAGTTACAAACAAACTATACTAAACAAGTTAAATGTCTTACCTATGATGAAATGTTTTCCACACCGGACCCCACATTTCCCAATCTCCCACTCTGAATAGCCTGAAGCCACAGGGCTCTTCTAGCAGGCCCTATTTGCCTACGTTGGAGCATTGTGTACCGCAGGTCAGGATCTTTGACCTGGTTACATGTGCATGGAACAACACAGCAGCTTTTTGCTATGTTTTGTTTTTTCTGTGCAACAAAAACAATCACTGGGGGTCAATGGGAAAGAATGTTCGTTTTCCCCAATTTGTGGGCATGGTTGAGGGGAATTCCTTATTATTACATGAATATCGACTCGGACTATCAGTTGATACTGTAGAACATTCTAAAATTAAATTAAAAGGATTGCATGACAATATCAGGCAGCCATTGTGAGTTTACCAGTCAAATTGCCAGGGTTAGTGCTTCCAAGGCTGTTCTATTCATTCTATTTCTATACCTTTTGACCCCCTGACCCCTTTTTGACGCTCCTGAATACCTGCACCTATTTCAATCCAAGTCAAGCACTCTGTATATGTCTGCTTAGTTACAGATGTGATACAGCTTTAGAGTCAGCTCAAATTGAAGGTAGTCCATGAAAAGCTCAGTAACAGCATCTCACAATACAACATACAACTTCTATCCAATATCTTCTGCTGAGTATAATAGGGGCATAATAGCTTACGTGAAGCCACAGCATACACTGTGCAGATAATAATGTTGATTTAACATGAACATTCACTAACCTGATGCTCTATGTTCCTCACGTTTCCTCCAGTTATTTGGGCCTGATTGTTGATGTTGATGTTTTTCTGGGTTTTCATGTGGTCATCATGTTATGTGCCATGGTGGCAAACAAATCGCAGTATCTGAGCGGGGGCACAGACCTTTTCTTTCCATTATCTGCAGAAAGGCGGCATGAGTCTGACAGAAAATTGACACATTTGATTATGAGCCTTTTACTGTATGAGTTAACCTTCTGAGTCAGGTTGTTTATGAACTAAACTGCATTAGTTATACATGCAACTGTACCTTGCTCCCCTTCAAGCACAACAAATCTAGGGAGCTGAAAGATACATTTGCACTCAATTGACTGTGTGTCAGGAGCATTGGAATTATCTATTTACTTCATCCTAAAACAAGATGTGAGTCATGACTGTGGCAAGTCCCTCAGCAGGTGTACGCTGAATGAAATGGAACCCCATAGTTCATTCATTGCACCGTAATGCTGAGGATTTGTTATGACACAAGGACAGGGACAGGGTGTGCAGAGTGCAACATTATATGATGTGCGATCCAAGAAGAGCGTCCAAACATGTAGTTCAATTGGACCACCCACACAGCCCAGCAAGCACATTTGGTTCCTTGGAAGTTGTGGGAATGTATGTTATTGGTTTCACATTGGTTGTGGGAACGAAGCCATACATTTCCTGACCGGTAAAACTGAATGTTTTTAAACATTCTGAGAACAAACATTCTGTCTGTTCTGGGAACATTTATTTTTAGGTTGCAGGGAGGTTCTGCGAACATTTTACTCTGGTTTCTTGAATGTTTTCCTGGGAGGTTTTATTAACTCTCTGAGAACGGAAATTATATAATAGTTAGTAATAACGCTTCTAGCTTTGGGTTAACTTTTTTTTTACTCCAAGCACTGATGTGACACATGGAAATTCATTTCATTAGGCATTAATCATGCAAATACATTTCTTTTTTTAATTGTGATATGGCGAGACAGTGAGTTTAAAACCTATAATATTCTGTTCTCTATCTATGGAATTAGTTCACTGCCCCACCAGGATGATGCTAGCATGCCATGTGTTCATTTTAGTCTATTCAAACAGACCCCATTTTTAAGGAAACAAGCACTCATTAAGATCACACCTGAACACATTTAAGATAGAGGATAGAGAGAGTATTGTTAATGCTGAGAACGGAATGTATATGTGTGTGTGTGTGTGTGTGTGTGTTCTGAGGCGCAAGTGCGTACCGATAGGACACATGGGGAGGGAGAAGCTCGACTTTGCACCGTCAAAACTGTGATTATATTGGGAAGCCAGACCACATAGTTTAATTAATCCTTTCAAATCAATAGATCAATATATCCCCAAGCAACCGGGAGAGAATGAGCGGTGAGTTATATACAACAGCGAACCAATCTGTGGGTAAAGCGACGCTGCGACTCGAACCCAACAAGCCATGGCTTCCCTTAGAAGAAAAGACAAAGAACAATTTGGAGATGCAAATGAGAGCAAAGAACATCTGACGGATATCTAGGAAAACATAGCTAAAATTCTCTCAATACTCTGGCCTTCTGGAAATAAAGGTGCAAACTTTAGAAGATGAACTGGACCAGCTAGGTAACAGAACAAGACCAAATAATACGAGAAGATTGTCCCTACCGGAAGACGAGGAAGAAGGATACTTTTCCAGCTAAGTGATCAAGGATCTTGGTGTGAATATATTACCGGAGGATTCAGGATAGTCCTGAATGAATCGTGAATAATGAGTGAGAAAAATGCTAACCTCCCCTGTTATTGTAAGGGTGAGAGGTTACATGTCTTGGGGGTATGACATTTGTGTGTCTAACTTTCCCACTCATCATTATTCACAATATATTCAGGGCTATCCATAATCATGGTAGCATCCGCATGAATGTAGAAGTGTTTAGAAACATATTCTTACTTATAATAAAAGTGACTCCAAAATTACACAATTAATTATTTACCATTCAAATTTGAAATGAAACATAATACAAAACAAGAAACACGAACACCACACAGACAGGAAACTGAAACAATAACGCCTGGGGAAGGAATGGAAGGGAGTGACATATATATAGGGAAGGTAATCAGGGAGGTGATGGAGTCCAGGTGAGGCTGATGACGCGCTGGTACGTAACGATGGTGACCGGTGTGCGCCATAAAGAGCAGCCTGGCGACCGGGTTGTGCATTCCGCTTCGCTCCACAGGTAGTATCACATTTTCATTTCATTTCATTACAGTACAACGGTTTGATTTGTTTGATCGTAGCTAGCTACATAGCTAGCTACATAGCCGTCTTTGTATCAAAGATAATTGTGTAGTCTATAATTGTGTAGTCCAGCTATTGTCGTTCTTTTAATGTTGGGGCTAGCCCTGAATACTGCCCCTTCTGGAGGAATTCGGCACCCATATAAACCATGATAAATTTTTGTCAAAAGTTGCTAATATATGCATATAAAAATTATTATCGAATAGGAAACACTCTAAAGCTTATAAAACCGTTTAAATTTGGTCTCTATGTAAAGCAGAAGTCTCAGGGCATGCATTCTCCCAAAGTCTCTCTTGTAATGGAAAAAGTTGCCACCACTTTGACGTCATCGTATACACACTTCCCAAGCAGTTATAACCATGGAAACAGTTTCTACGTCTTCAGCGTGAAGCCTGCTTTCGATGAGGCGTGTAACTGTGAGAATCGCGCGCTCACGAGACGTTCAGCGTGCCCAAACGTCCCGGTGACGCAAAAAAAAAGTTTCACCAATGGGAGCTGGGAAATTTCTCTCTCTTTCCCTCAGGATGGACTGAACAACGTGTGTTTCTCTGAACGCCCTCACGATTGCTGTAGTCCTTTATAACATGTTAAGGCTTAATTATAAACATAGTTTGACAAGTTTACTCGAAATATAATGTATACTTTCGACGTTTTGGTGCGCATCCACTTGAAATTTGCATACATTTCGACCGAAAAGTGTCTAGTTTGAGAACGGAAAGACACAGACTTGAAAACTGAACGCTAACTTGGTGAGTATTAACCCTTCCAGGTCTTCTGAAGGAAGAACAGCCATGGTAAGGGAATATTTATGTCTTCATTTTGGGTTTCTGTCGACTCCAAGATAGAGGAGTCAGTATGCTAAATGAGAGCGCCGACTCTCTATTATAGCCTAGTGAACGCCAAATGTAACGTTAAAAATAATTGTAACATAGCGATTGCATTTAGAAGAAGTTTATCTTGCCATACATATGTAAAACATGCATATTTAGTCAAAGTTTATGATGTGTATTCCTTGTTAGCTGACGTTATCTGCCGGAGCTATTTTATTTCTCCTGACATTGCAGTAGCATTTTTTGAACGATGCATAATTGTAAACAGAGATTTATGGATATATATTGCATATTATTGAAAAGAAAAAGGAATGTACTGTGTAACATGTTATATTACTGTCATCTGATGAAGATTTCAAAAGGTTAGTGAAATGATTTTTCTTTTAATCCTGCGTTTGTTGATTGCATATTTTTTCCTACTTGGCTAAGCTAATGAGGTATGTATGCAGTGGTGGTTGGACATAAATATGTGCTATGTTTTCGCCGTAAAACATTTTAGAAATCTGACTTGCTGGGTAGATAAATAACTTCTTTATCTTTCATTTGAGCCATTTTTCAAGCGATTCTGTGGAGGTTAAATATTTTTAGGATTATTTCTTGCGTTCCCTGCGCCACATTACAGCTCAGGGGGGATGGGGGGTGATCCCAAAGGGGATCATGTGTCCCCATCACGTTAACGCAACGTAACGTAATCAACACTGCTAGCTAGCCTACAAAGTCAACAACGCAGCCACTGCCAGCTAGCCTACTTCAGCAGTACTGTATCATTTTAATCATTTTAGTCAATAAGATTCTTGCTACGTAAGCTTAACTTTCTGAACATTCGAGACGTATAGTCCACTTGTCATTCAATCTCCTTTGCATTAGCGTAGCCTCTTCTGTAGCCTGTCAACTATGTGTCTGTCTATCCCTGTTCTCTCCTCTCTGCACAGACCATACAAACGCTCCACACCGCGTGGCCGCGGCCACCCTAATCTGGTGGTCCCAGCGCGCACGACCCACGTGGAGTTCCAGGTCTCCGGTAGCCTCTGGAACTGCCGATCTGCGGCCAACAAGGCAGAGTTCATCTCAGCCTATGCCTCCCTCCAGTCCCTCGACTTCTTGGCACTGACGGAAACATGGATCACCACAGACAACACTGCTACTCCTACTGCTCTCTCTTCGTCTGCCCACGTGTTCTCGCACACCCCGAGAGCTTCTGGTCAGCGGGGTGGTGGCACCGGGATCCTCATCTCTCCCAAGTGGTCATTCTCTCTTTCTCCCCTTACCCATCTGTCTATCGCCTCCTTTGAATTCCATGCTGTCACAGTTACCAGCCCTTTCAAGCTTAACATCCTTATCATTTATCGCCCTCCAGGTTCCCTCGGAGAATTCATCAATGAGCTTGATGCCTTGATAAGCTCCTTTCCTGAAGACGGCTCACCTCTCACAGTTCTGGGCGACTTTAACCTCCCCACGTCTACCTTTGACTCATTCCTCTCTGCCTCCTTCTTTCCACTCCTCTCCTCTTTGACCTCACCCTCTCACCTTCCCCCTACTCACAAGGCAGGCAATACGCTCGACCTCATCTTTACTAGATGCTGTTCTTCCACTAACCTCATTGCAACTCCCCTCCAAGTCTCGGACCACTACCTTGTATCCTTTTCCCTCTCGCTCTCATCCAACACTTCCCACACTGCCCCTACTCGGATGGTATCGCGCCGTCCCAACCGTCGCTCTCTCTCCCCCGCTACTCTCTCCTCTTCCATCCTATCATCTCTTCCCTCTGCTCAAACCTTCTCCAACCTATCTCCTGATTCTGCCTCCTCAACCCTCCTCTCCTCCCTTTCTGCATCCTTTGACTCTCTATGTCCCCTATCCTCCAGGCCGGCTCGGTCCTCCCCTCCCGCTCCGTGGCTCGAAGACTCATTGCGAGCTCACAGAACAGGGCTCCGGGCAGCCGAGCGGAAATGGAGGAAAACTTCGCCTCCCTGCGGACCTGGCATCCTTTCACTCCCTCCTCTCTACATTTTCCTCTTCTGTCTCTGCTGCTAAAGCCACTTTCTACCACTCTAAATTCCAAGCATCTGCCTCTAACCCTAGGAAGCTCTTTGCCACCTTCTCCTCCCTCCTGAATCCCCCCTCCTCCCTCTCTGCAGATGACTTCGTCAACCATTTTGAAAAGAAGGTCGACGACATCCGATCCTCGTTTGCTAAGTCAAACGACACCGCTGGTTCTGCTCACACTGCCCTACCCTGTGCTCTGACCTCTTTCTCCCCTCTCTCTCCAGATGAAATCTTGCGTCTTGTGACGGCCGGCCGCCCAACAACCTGCCCGCTTGACCCTATCCCCTCCTCTCTTCTCCAGACCATTTCCGGAGACCTTCTCCCTTACCTCACCTCGCTCATCAACTCATCCCTGTCCGCTGGCTACGTCCCTTCCGTCTTCAAGAGAGCGAGAGTTGCACCCCTTCTGAAAAAACCTACACTCGATCCCTCCGATGTCAACAACTACAGACCAGTATCCCTTCTTTCTTTTCTCTCCAAAACTCTTGAACGTGCCGTCCTTGGCCAGCTCTCCCGCTATCTCTCTCAGAATGACCTTCTTGATCCAAATCAGTCAGGTTTCAAGACTAGTCATTCAACTGAGACTGCTCTTCTCTGTATCACGGAGGCGCTCCGCACTGCTAAAGCTAACTCTCTCTCCTCTGCTCTCATCCTTCTAGACCTATCGGCTGCCTTCGATACTGTGAACCATCAGATCCTCCTCTCCACCCTCTCCGAGTTGGGCATCTCCGGCGCGGCCCACGCTTGGATTGCGTCCTACCTGACAGGTCGCTCACTACCAGGTGGCGTGTCTCCTCACCACGTGCTCTCACCACTGGTGTCCCCCAGGGCTCTGTTCTAGGCCCTCTCCTATTCTCGCTATACACCAAGTCACTTGGCTCTGTCATAACCTCACATGGTCTCTCCTATCATTGCTATGCAGACGACACACAATTAATCTTCTCCTTTCCCCCTTCTGATGACCAGGTGGCGAATCGCATCTCTGCATGTCTGGCAGACATATCAGTGTGGATGACGGATCACCACCTCAAGCTGAACCTCGGCAAGACGGAGCTGCTCTTCCTCCCGGGGAAGGACTGCCCGTTCCATGATCTCGCCATCACGGTTGACAACTCCATTGTGTCCTCCTCCCAGAGCGCTAAGAACCTTGGCGTGATCCTGGACAACACCCTGTCGTTCTCAACTAACATCAAGGCGGTGGCCCGTTCCTGTAGGTTCATGCTCTACAACATCCGCAGAGTACGACCCTGCCTCACACAGGAAGCGGCGCAGGTCCTAATCCAGGCACTTGTCATCTCCCGTCTGGATTACTGCAACTCGCTGTTGGCTGGGCTCCCTGCCTGTGCCATTAAACCCCTACAACTCATCCAGAACGCCGCAGCCCGTCTGGTGTTCAACCTTCCCAAGTTCTCTCACGTCACCCCGCTCCTCCGCTCTCTCCACTGGCTTCCAGTTGAAGCTCGCATCCGCTACAAGACCATGGTGCTTGCCTACGGAGCTGTGAGGGGAACGGCACCTCAGTACCTCCAGGCTCTGATCAGGCCCTACACCCAAACAAGGGCACTGCGTTCATCCACCTCTGGCCTGCTCGCCTCCCTACCACTGAGGAAGTACAGTTCCCGCTCAGCCCAGTCAAAACTGTTCGCTGCTCTGGCCCCCCAATGGTGGAACAAACTCCCTCACGACGCCAGGACAGCGGAGTCAATCACCACCTTCCGGAGACACCTGAAACCCCACCTCTTTAAGGAATACCTAGGATAGGATAAAGTAATCCTTCTCACCCCCCCCTTAAAAGATTTAGATGCACTATTGTAAAGTGGCTGTTCCACTGGATGTCATAAGGTGAATGCACCAATTTGTAAGTCGCTCTGGATAAGAGCGTCTGCTAAATGACTTAAATGTAATGTATACGTAACAGTACCCCCTCCCCGACGCGCGGTTCCAGCCGCAGGACGCCGACAACAGGGACGATCCTGGGGATCAGGAGAGGACCGGCCACCTCTGCCGAAGTCTGGGAACCTGTCGAACCAGCTGGCGACCTAGAGGCCAGAGAGGGAGTATACGTGACAGCAACCCCTCCTGGCGCATGGCTCCAGCCACAGGAATTATAAATGAAATAATCTGTCTGTAAACAATTGTTGGAAAAGTTACTTGTGTCATGCACAAGGTAGATGTCCTAACCGACTTGCCAAAACTATAGTTTGAAGAAATTTGTGGAGTGGTTGAAAAACGAGTTTTAATGACTCCAACCTAAGTGTATGTAAACTTCCGACTTCAACTGTGACATTTAAGTAGAACCCCCCAGAAATAATGGTAATAGGAAAAAGAATAACTCACTTTCTACAGGAATCCTTTACGTGTACCACAACAAATATTAAATACTTAGGGTGCTTAATAATTGACAACAAACAACAAATATATAAAGATAACTTTATTCCATTACTCAACAATATGAAAGCAGATCTAATTAAATTGAGTAACCTTCCCATAAACCTTACAGGTAGAGTAAACCTCTTTAGAATGGCATGGGTGCCAAAGTTTTGTATTTATTTTTGGTAATTGTAATTATCCCACCGAATACATTATTTAAAAAAGTATACTCGGTCATAACAGATGGGCAAATAAAATGCATAGGATAGAAAGGAAACTTTTACATCTTCCTAAGTCTGAGGTGATTTTAATCTTCCAGACTCGGAATTGTATCAACTCGCTACCCAAGGATTTTACTTTCAGAGTTTTAGAGTTATATACACTAAAGAGGAACAATGGGTACATTTTGAAGATGAGCATTCTCATCCCCAGAATCTTTTTACCTGTCTATTTTCAAAGGATAAAGCTAAGAACACTTAACAACTTCATAGTTAAGAACACAGTAACAATATAGAAGAAAATGAAATGTATTCTACAAGAGCCCATATCACTCCCTAAAAACACAATCTTATGGAACAATCCTTGGATAGCTTTTCAGAATTCACCGATATATTGGTCCACATGGAAAACTAAATGCTGAGAAACAGTAAATGATTTGGTTTCAGGAAATACATGTATTTCCATGACAGAATTAAAACATTAGTTTGGACTGACCAATGTAGACCGTTTCAGATACATGCAACTTAAAACAATGACATTTCACCTTGAAATCTTTTAGACATTAGAGAAACCGTGAGGGAATATTATCTGAGTCCAAAAATGATGTTTATATGATAGGGAAGATATGCAAAACCTTGTAGAGAGCATATCCAACTGACAATCTCTTAGAAAAAACAATTGGAATCAAGACTGATGTTGGCACAAGATGGAGGGAAAGTTGGAGCATAACTAACACATTTACAGCTAATATAAATGTATGCTTAATCCAGGATAAACAAATGTATAGAATGTATTTTACAGGAGGAACAATTCACTAATTCTACAGCACAACGGCAGTCATGTCTTAAGTGTAAAAATAATAATTACTCAATAATCCAGCGGTTCCCAAACTAGTGAGGTCGCCTGATATGAAAATGGGGTGGTGGGAGAATTTCCAAAATACTGAGAAAAAATAAAACCTTAAAAATGTAAATTAAAATGGTTTAAATCTGAAAGTAAAATACAACTAGAGAGCGCCCTTAGATCATGGGAAAAGACCGCACTTGACCGTTGCACTTGAAATCATTCCCACGATGAATGGCTAAACAAGCTAGGTTATGAAACGTCACATTATTGCAGAGACTTTGATATTACCGGCCGCAATTGATATGGTCAAAACAATATGTGGGGAGGCAGAGGCACAGAAACTCACATCAATACCTTTGTCAGATAACACTGTGAAACTAAGAATTGATGCTATAGCAAGAGGAAACTCTTACTGTACAGCTCAATAACTCCCCACTTTATAATCTCCAAATGGACGTTAGTTGTGAGGGCCGAGATGCCTATGCATGGACTTTTGTTCACTACTTGTTTTTTTGTTTTGTTTTTTTATTTTACCTTTATTTTACTTGGCAAGTCAGTTAAGAACAAATTCTTATTTTCAATGACGGCCTAGGAACAGTGGGTTAACTGCCTGTTCAGGGTCAGAACGACATATTTTGTACCTTGTCAGCTTGGGGATTTGAACTTGCAACCTTTCGGTTACTAGTCCAATGCTCTAACCACTAGGCTACCCTGCCGCCCCATTTGGGGGATACTATTCACAATTAAATTCTGTCCCACGATTCCCGAGCATGAAACGGCACAGAGGATGTTCAGTGTGCTGCATGGCTATATTAATGAAAAACAAATTCCACAGATTTGCACAGATGGGACTCCCTCTGCCATATGGGCCCATCGTAAGATACACCCACTGAGCTATAATGGATACATCAAGAGCAACTGGCAGCAAAAGAGCTGAGCGCAGAACTCAGAGAGATGCAGCAGGTGACTTTGATTGTAAACTACATTAACTACATCTACTGGCAAAACTATGTTGAGATATGGGGTCAGAGCATGACAATGTCCTATTTCACACCGAGGCTTGCTGGTTATCAAGGGGGAGTGTCGGAAATATTTTTTAATTGAGAGAGGAATTGTTGTCATTTGCAATGGATGTAAAAAATACTTTCTGTGTAATGAAAATAAATGTCTCCTACCTATGTAGCAGACATATTTGGGAAACTGAACGAACTGCATGCAAGCAGGCAGGGGAAATACAAAAAATGTATACAGATGAGAGACGGAATCAGCTGATCAAGCTGTCATGTGACTGAATTCTGCAGACATCGCTTTCACGAGAGACTATGGAGGTGGTTCATGACTCAAAGCGAATACTGTGCTGTCTCCCCCCGAGCATTAAAACTCACGGTATGCTGATTCAGTGCTCTCGTCTGCATTAAAAACAAATATCGATCCAGGTTGGATGTGACAGCAGGGATGAGGTGCGCACTGTCGACCACACCCCCTGACATTTAGAAACTCCGACGCGACATGCGTCAAGCACACACATTTCATTAGTGATGGTGAGATAAGATAAATTATATCAGACTCATTTGCAATTGACTGTCATAGCCCCACATTAAAAGTAAAGTATATGATAGTAAGTTGAGAATACAATCAGAAATACTGTTGGAATGTTTTGCAATTGACTGCTGTAGCTCTAATTTAAAAAAGTTAAAATTGACTGTTGTGAGAATTTTCAGATATCACAATGGGGTCGTTGGCCGAAAAAGTTAAGGAACCCCTGCTTTTTGGGAATGCTATAATCTCCGTAAATTGTGGGTTGAGCACTTTGGCTGTCAGAAGTATTACAATGTAAACATGTTTATTTATTTGTATATTTTTACCCCTTTTTCTTTCATGATTTTGATCTTGTCTCATCATTGCAACTTTCCAACTAACTCAGGAGAGGTGAACGAGTCGCTAGAGTCAAGTAAAGCCACCCCCGGCCAAACCCTTCCCTAATCCGTACGACACTGGGCCAATTGTGCGCTGCACTATGGGACTGACGGTCACGGCTGGTTGTGACACAGCCTGGGATCGAACTCTAGGCTGTTGTAATGCCGCAACACTGCGATGCAGTGTCTTAGACCGCTGCACCACTCAGGAGGCCCTGTAAACATACTTTAAATCTGTCTGTCTGCCTATTGCAAGACATGGCATATGGGGGTGTAGTGAGATACCCAATGGGCTGGACAAGTATTTGATACACTGCCGATTTTGGAGGTGTTCCTACTTACAAAGCATGTAGAGGTCTGTAATGTTTATCATAGGTACACTTCAACTGTGAGAGACGGAATCTAAAACAAAAATCCAGAAAATCACATTGTATGATTTTTAAGTAGAACTCAATCAATCCGCCATCATTGACACAATAAAAAAATCTAATGATTTATTATTGAAATATTGCAATAGCATGGGAGACCGAGAAAAACGAATTGATACAATTTAATGCTAAGTGGCAAACACTAATGCAGGCACCGGGGATGAGTTTGTGAGCATATGCGGATCTGGGCAGATGAGATGGAGTAATTGTTTGTGTGGATCTGTAAAGTTGTTGTTCGTATGTACAGTATATGTATATACTGCCTAAAATGACTACCGACCCGTAGCACTCACTGGTTGCATCACTGCCTGGTATGGCAACTGCTCGGCATCCGACCGCAAAGCACTACAGAGGGTAGTGTGAACGGCCCAGAACATCACTGGGGCCGAGCTTCCTGCCATCCAGGATATCTATACCAGGTGGTGTCAGAGGAAGGCCCTAAAAATTGTCAAAGACTCCAGCCACACTAGTCATAGACTGTTCTCTCTGCTACTACAAGGCAAGTGGTAGCACCCCTTTTACTACACGAAGCCCTGCTTATCCATCTTGACTGGACTACCGACGTAATCTGTCCAAGTTTTTTATTTTTACAACAGGCCCCTCCATCGCGACGTCCCCTGAATGCCCATCTGCTAGCCGTGGCCCGCTAGCTGTCTAGAGCATATTGGACTGTTAGCTGAAGAGATCCATCTGCCAAATTCTTGGGCCACTATACCTATTTTGCAAATTGGACTGGACCCCTTTGATACACGGAACCCTACTAATCCATCATGCCTGGTCTATCGACGTAACCACACGAGGAGGCTATAACAGACTTCCTTCGTTGCGACGTCCCTCTAAGGTTCTTCTGCTAGCTTGCTAGCCCCGGCCTGCTAGCTGTCTGAATCGCCATGTCTCCAGCCAGCCTAACTACTCACTGCACCCCTATGATCACTCAGCTACGCATGCCTCTCCCTAATATCAATATGCCAGGTCCATTGCTGTTCTGGTTAGTGATTATTGTCTTATTTCACTGTAGAGCCTCTAGCCCCGCTCAATATGCCTTAGCCAACCCTTTAGTTCCACCTCCCACACATGCAGTGACATCAGCTGGTTTAAATGTTTCTAGAGACAATATCTGTCTCATCATCACTCAATGCATAGGTTTACCTCCAATGTATTCACATCCTACCATATCTTTGTCTGTACATTATGCCTTGAATCTATTCTATCACTCCCAGAAACCTGCTCCTTTTATTCTCTGTTCCGAACGTACTAGACGACTAGTTCTTCTAGCCTTTAGCCGTACCCTTATCCTACTCCTCCTCTGTTCCTCTGGTGATGTAGAGGTAAATCCAGGCCCTGCAGTGCCTAGCTCCACTCCTATTCCCCAGGTGCTCTCATTTGTAGACTTCTGTAACCGTAAAAGCCTTGGTTTGATGCATGTTAACATTAGAAGCCTCCTCCCTAAGTTTGTTTATTCACTGCTTTAGCACACTCTGCCAACCCGGATGTCCTAGCCGTGTCTGAATCCTGGCTCAAGAAGATCACCAAAAACCATGAAATTTCCATCCCTAACTATAACATTTCCCGACAAGATAGAACTGCCAAAGGGGGCAAAGTTGCAATCTACTGCAGAGATAGCCTGCAGAGTTCTGTCTTACTATCCAGGTCTGTACCCAAACAATTCAAGCTGCTTCTACTTTAAAAAATTCACCTTTCCAGAAACAAGTCTCTCACCATTGACACTTGCTATAGACCTCCCTCTGCCCCCGGCTGTGCCCTGGACATCATATGTGAATTGATTTCCCCCCATCTATCTTCAACGCTCGTCCTGCTGGGTGACCTAAACTGGGACATGCTTAACACCCCTGCCATCCTACAATCTAAGCTTGATGCCCTCAATCTCACACAAATTATCATTGTACCTACCAGGTAAAACCCAAATCCGTAAACACGGGCACCCTCATAGATATCATCCTGACCAACTTGCCCTCCAAATACACCTCTGCTGTTTTCAACCAAGATCTCAGCGATCACTGCCTCATTGCCTGCATCTGTAATGGGTCTGCGGTCAAACAACCACCCCTCATCACTGTCAAAAGCTCCCTAAAACACTTCAGCGAGCAGGCCTTTTTAATCGACCTGGCCCGGGTATCCTGGAAGGATATTGACCTCATCCCGTCAGTAGAGGATGCCTGGTTATTCTTTAAAAGTGCCTTCCTCACCATCTTAAATAGGCATGCCCCATTCAAAAAATGTAGAACCAGGAACAGATATAGCCCTTGGTTCACTCCAGACCTGACTGCCCTTGACCAGCACAAAAACATCCTGTGGCGTACTGCATTAGCATCGAACAGCCCCCGTTATATGCAACTTTTCAGGAAGTTAGGAGCCAATATACACAGGCAGTTAGGAAAGCTAAGGCTTGCTTTTTAAAACAGAAATTTGCATCCTGTAGCACAAACTCAAAAAAGATCTGGGACACTGTAAAGTCCATGGAGAATAAGAGCACCTCCTCCCAGCTGCCCACTGCACTGAGGCTAGGAAACACTGTCACCGCCGATAAATCCACTATATTTGAGAATTTCAATAAGTATTTTTCTACGGCTGGCAATGCTTTCCACCTGGCTACCCCTACCTCGGTCAACTGCCCTGCACACCCCACAGCAACTCGCCCAAGCCTCCCCATTTCTCCTTCACCCAAATCCAGATAGCTTATGTTCTGAAAGAGCTGCAAAATCTGGACCCCTACAAATTAGCCGCGCTAGACAATCTGGACCCTCTCTTTCTAAAATGATCGCCATCACTACTCTGGACGGTTCTGACTTAGAATATGTGGACAACTACAAAACTTCCTGATTGATGTCTTGAGATGTTTCTTCAATATATCCACATAATGTTCCATCCTCATGATGCCATCTATTTTGTGAAGTACACCAGTCCCTCCTGCAGAAAAGCACCCCCACAACATAATGCTGCCACCCCCATGCTTCACGATTGGGATGGTGTTCTTCGGCTTGCAAGTCTCCCCCTTTTTCTCCAAACACGTCATTATGGCCAAACAGTTCTATTTTTGTTTCATCAGACCAGAGAACATTTCTGCAAAAAGTACAATCTTTATCCCCATGTGCAGTTGCAAACCGTAGTCTGGCTGTTTTATGGCGGTTTTGGAGCAATGACTTCTTCCTTGCTGAGCAGCCTTTCAGGTTATGTTGATATAGGACTCGTTTTACTGTGGTTATAGATACTTTTTTACCTGTTTCCTTCAGCATCTTCAAAAGGTCCTTTGCTGTTGTTCTGGGATCGATTTGCACTTTTCGCACCAAAGTACATTTATCTCTATGAGACAGCACGCGTCTCCTTCCTGAGCGGTATGACGGCTGCGTGGTCCCATGGTGTATATACTTTCGTACTATTGTTTGTACAGATGAATGTGGTACCTTCAGGCATTTGGAAATTGCTCCCAAGGATGAACCAGATCAAGCAAAGAGGCACTGAGGTTGAAGGTAGGCCTTGAAATACATCCACAGGTACCCCTCCAATTGACTCAAATCATGTCAATTAGCCTATCAGAAGCTTCTAAATCCATGACATAATTTTCTGGAATTTTCCAAGCTGTTTAAAGGCACAGTCAACTTAGTGTATGTAAACTTCTGACCCACTGGAATTGTCATACAGTGCATTATAAGTGAAATAATCTGTCTGTAAACAATTGTTGGAAAAATGACTTGTTACATGCACAAAGTAGATGTCCTAACCGACTTGCCAAAACTATAGTTTGTTTACAAGAGATTTGTGGAGTGGTTGAAAAACTAGTTTTAATGACTCCAACCTAAGTGTATGTAAACTTCCAACTTCAACTGTATATACACACTGTATTAGACACGTATACTGTTCATATCAACAGTCATGTCATGTTTTAAAAGCATGCGGCATAGACGGTTTATAACTTGTTCTACTGTGTTTCATGATTTGGGCTCAGTTCATCAATTCTTAGATGCCTATGCGGTCTCCATTCCCAATGAATATTCTACATCTCCTGTTTTTGATTTTCAAGAGTTGCTGTGTGTAGTGATGTCAATAGCACTCTAATATTTCCCTATGATGCTTTTTCTAGGAATTGCATCTCTTAATTAACCTCAATGTTGTTTTTTGTAAATAATGGGAATAACCTCACATAAACTAGAGCTACTCAACGAGATGTATATACGGTATTTGCATACTGCATGTTTATGTGTGCCCATTGAGATGCAGAAAACAATTGAAAGTTGTACATTTTCCCTATAGATGTTGGCCCCAGGCCATGCACCCTGTCACGGATTATAGACAACTGTAATATTGGCGAGTAATTCTGTCAGTGTAGAGATCGAGAGGCCCAGAAGAGAAACATAATATTCTAGCTAGGCAATATTTCTTTGCAATATCAGTAAGAACATGTCTTTTTTTTTTGTTCTTTACATTGCTCTCCTAATGTTGTAATTTTATTTTTTTACATTTTATTTCACCTTTATTTAACCAGGTAGGCTAGTTGAGAACAAGTTCTCATTTGCAACTGCGACCTGGCCAAGATAAAGCGTAGCAATTCGACACATACAACAACACAGAGTTACACATGGAATAAACAAAACATACAGTCAATAATACAGTAGAACAAAAGAAAACAAAAAGTCTATATACAGTGAGTGCAAATGAGGTAAGTTAAGGAAATAAATAGGCCATGGTGGCAAAGTAATTACAATATAGCAATTAAACACTGGAATGGTAGATCGGCAGAAGATGAATGTGCAGGTAGAGATACTGGGGTGCAAAGGAGCAAAATAAATAAATAAATACCAGTATGGGGATGAGGTAGGTAGATAGATGGGCTGTTTACAGATAGGCTAAGTACAGGTGCAGTGATCTGTAAACTGTTCTGACAGCTGGTGCTTAAAGCTAGTGAGGGAGATGTGAGTCTCCAGCTTCAGAGATTTTTGCAATTTGTTCCAGTCATGGGCAGAAGAGAACTGGAAGGAAAGACGACCAAAAGAGGAATTGGCTTTGGGGGTGACCAGTGAGATATACCTGCTGGAGCGCGTGCTACGAGTGGGTGCTGCTATGGTGACCAGTGAGCTGAGATAAAGCGGGGCTTTACCTAGCAGAGACTTGTAGATAACCTGTAGTCAGTGGGTTTGGCGACGAGTATGAAGCGAGGGCCAACCAACGAGAGCGTACAGGTCACAATGGTGGGTAGTGTATGGGGCTTTGGTGACAAAACAGATGGCACTGTGATGGACTGCATCCAGTTTGTTGAGTAGAGTGTTGGAGGCTATTTTATAGATGACATCACCGAAGTCGAGGATCGGTAGGATGGTCAGTTTTACGAGGGTATGTTTGGCAGCATGAGTGAAGGATGCTTTGTTGCGATATAGGAAGCCGATTCTAGATTTAATTTTGGATTGGAGATGCTTAATGTGAGTCTGGAAGGAGAGTTTACAGTCTAACCAGGCACCCAGGTATTTGTAGTTGTCCACGTATTCTAAGTCAGAGCCGTCCAGAGTAGTGATGCTGGACGGGCGAGCAGGTGCGGGCAGCGATCGATTGAAAAGCATGCATTTAGTTTTACTTGCGTTTAAGAGCAGTTGGAGGCCACAGAAGGAGTGTTGTATGGCATTGAAGCTCGTCTGGAGGTTAGTCAACACAGTGTTCAAGGAGGGGCCAGAAGTATACAGAATGGTGTCGTCTGCGTAGAGGTGGATCAGAGAATCACCAGCAGCAAGAGCAACATCATTGATGTATACAGAAAAGTAATGCTGAAAGCAGTCTATGTCCTTGATCATCTCCAGCATTTGTGTGTTGAATTGAGCTCTGTTAACATTTCCTGACAGCCTTTGGCCACAGCAAAGGGAGATGAATCAACAGTGGAGAGGAAGAGATGAGACATACATGGTTAATCAGGCTCTGTCGTGGGTAGCAGTTTATTCTCCTCCTCGCATGGCAGCTCTTGTTCTTTTCACCCCGTAATAATTAGCCACTCTTGGATTTGACTTCAAAGTCTTCCGATGAGCATGAAACAGGATTGTATGTCTGTGAGTTTATCTTTCCACTCAGTTTGACGTTATCAGTTGGTAGTTGGTGTAGAAAGCAAAGTGACTGGTGTGAGACAAGGGCTTAGGGCTGGGGGTTTGAAAGTAATGATAATGGTCATGAGGGAGGGTAATGAGAGGTGGTTGTTACACAGCTGTTCAGCTATGATCTACACACAAACACACACACACAACCAAAGGAAATGCCTCTTCCTCTTTCTGTCAGATGTTTTTTTCACCCATTCACATTCAGCTCTACCAACCTAGGATTATATGATCCATGAACAATATGTGTCATCCAGTCTCGCAAACATGTTTGCCTGGCCTATACAGTACCTTCAAAATAAAGTGGGATAAGTCAGGTAAACATGATAAACAGAGCAGCAGCAGTGTAAAAAGAGGGGTTATGGGGGGGCTCACAATGCAAAGAGTCCGGATAGCCATTTGATTACCTGTTCAGGAGTCTTTCATCACCTTCCCGGTGGGTCAGAAGTTTACATACACTCAATTAGTATTTGGTAGCATTGCCTTTAAATTGTTTAACCTGGGTCAAACGCTTCGGGTAGCCTTCCACAACCTTCCCACAATAAGTTGGGTGAATTTTGGCCCATTCCTCCTGACAGAGTTGGGGTAACTGAGTCAGGTTTGAAGGCCTCTTCGCTTGCACACGCTTTTTCAGTTCTGCCCACACATTTTCTATAGGATTGAGGTCAGGGCTTTGGGATGGCCACTCCAATACCTTGATTTTATTGTCCTTAAGCCATTTTTCCACAACGTTGGAAGTATGCTTGGGGTCATTGTCCATTTGGAAGACCCATTTGCGACCAAGCTTTAACTTCCTGACTGATGTCTTGAGATGTTGCTTCAATATATCCACATAAGTTTCCTACCTCATGATGCCATCTATTTTGTGAAGTGCGCCAGTCCCTCCTGCAGAAAAGCACCCCACAACATGATGCTGCCACCCCCATGCTTCACGATTGGGATGGTGTTCTTCGGCTTGCAAGTCTCCCCCTTTTTCTCCAAACATCACAATGGTCATTATGGCCAAACAGGGCTATTTTTGTTTCATCAGACCAGAGAACATTTCTCCAAAAAGTATGATCTTTATCCCCATGTGCAGTTGCAAACCGTAGTCTGGCTTTTTTATGGCGGTTTTGGAGCAGTGGCTTCTTCCTTGCTGAGCAGCCTTTCAGGTTATGTTGATATAGGACTTGTTTTACTGTGGTTATATACTTTTGTACCTGTTTCCTCCAGCATCTTCACAAGGTCCTTTGCTGTTGTTCTGGGATCGATTTGCACTTTTCGCACCAAATTACGTTCACCTCTATGAGACAGAACGCGTCTCCTTCCTGAGCGGTATGACGGCTGCGTGGTCCCATGGTATATATACTTGCGTACTATTGTTTGTACAGATGAATGTGGTACCTTCAGACGTTTGGAAATTACTCCCAAGGATAAACCAGACTTGTGGAGGTCTACAATTTATTTCAGAGGTCTTTGCTGATTTCTTTTGATTTTCCCATGATGTCAAGCAAAGAGGCACTGAGTTTGAAGGTAGGCCTTGAAATACATCCACAGGTACACCTCCAATTGACTCAAATTATGTCAATTAGCTTATCTGAAGCTTCTAAAGCCATTACATAATTTTCTGGAATTTTCCAAGCTGTTTAAAGGCACAGTCAACTTAGTGTATGTACTCTTCTGACCCACTGGAATTGTGATACAGTGAGATATAAGTGAAATATCTGTCTGTAAACAATTATTGGAAAAATGACTTTTGTCATGCACAAAGTAGATGTCCTAACCGACTTGCCAAAACTATAGTTCATTAACAAGAAATTTGTGGAGTGGTTGAAAACGAGTTTTAATGACTCCAACCTAAGTGTATGTAAACTTCCGACGTCAACTATAGTTTTATGAACGGACAGTGGCTTTGTTCAGTGCTGTATGTGATATGGAATGACTGATTTGTGTTCTCATGCCTACCTATTGATAGAAGTCTGATTTCTATTTCATATAGAGTTCCTTGTTAGTAATGACTATGTTACTACAGTAATCTATTGCAGTGTGTTGATCTCAAAAGGTTTCCCTTCTGCTGTCAATTTGTCATGATTTTTCTGCGTTGTTACCTTCAGTGGGGAATTGTTCATATTATCAGTATACTGTTTTGGCTCTGGTCTATCAAATCTACATAGATTTGCTTCACACTGCCATATTTCTCCCAGCCAGTTGAGCTGGCTTTCCCTGAAGCCAGGTTGAAACATAATTTTCTAATGGATAAGTTAGGCTCCAGATCAATGAATGACTCTGCATTTTTAACATAGCCCCTGTGCCAGAAACCTGAATAGCTCCATTGTTTGAACAAATTCATATTTATTCTACTAGGGTGCTCTTCATTCTGATATTGCCAAACACAAGTGCAGCTAAAGAGTCTAATTAGGCTCCTTGGAGGAGACTTGGCAGCGGCAGGTGTACCGTTTTCTGACTCCGTTGGAGCACATTCATTATTATGCAGCTGCAAGTAATCTGTCTGATTTCACTTTCCTGGAATCCAGTGCTGGTGTCATCAATCAGCCTTTCATTATCTCCAAAAGCCACATACAGCAGGGCCACATATAACAGGGCCACAAAGAACAGGGCCACAAAGAACAGGGCCAGATAGTACAGGGCCGCATAGAACAGGGCCAGATAGTACAGGGCCATATAGAACAGTTAGAACAGGGCCATATAGAACAGGGCCATATAGAACATATAGAACAGGGCCATATAGAACAGGGCCAGATAGTACAGGGCCATATAGAACAGATAGAACAGGGCCATATAGAACAGTTAGAACAGGGCCATATAGAACAGGGCCAGATAGTACAGATTGAACACAGCCATATAGAACAGATAGAACAGGGCCAGATAGAACAGCTTGAACAGGGCCATATAGAACAGATAGAACAGGGCCATATAGAACAGTTAGAACAGGGCCATATAGAACAGGGCCAGATAGTACAGATTGAACACGGCCATATAGAACAGATAGAACAGGGCCAGATAGAACAGCTTGAACAGGGCCATATAGAACAGATAGAACAGGGCCATATAAAACAGTTAGAACAGGGCCATATAGAACAGGGCCATATAGAACAGATTGAACACGGCCATATAGAACAGATAGAACAGGGCCAGATAGAACAGATAGAAATAACAGGGTCAGCTAGAACAGGGCCAGATGGAACAGGGCCATATAGAACAGATAGAAATAACAGGGTCAGCTAGAACAGAGAATAGAGAAGGGACACTACTTTCACTGCTCAGCGAGCCTTCATGCGGCAGTCAAGTAGGAGTTATGTAGATGGGAATGACTGATGTGAAAATGTTCAAAATATCTGTTGTAATGGTTGCTGATGTGTGGCTGACACAGTAAACGTTCTGTGTATCTCTCCATTTTCGAAATTGAATATCATGGTTGGGGCGGCAGGGTAGCCTTGTGGTTAGAGTGTTGGACTAGTAACCGGAAGGTTGCAAGTTCAAACCCCCGAGCTGACTGTCGTTTTGCCCCTGTTCCTAGGCCGTCATTGAAAATAAGAATTTGTTCTTAACTGACTTGCCTAGTTAAATAAAAGGAAAAAATTAAAACTCCCTAGTGTTTGGTTTTCATTATACAGTTGAAGTTGACATACACCTTAGCCAAATACAATTAAACTCAGTTTTTCACAATTCCTGTTCATTTAATCCTAGTAAAAATTTCCTGTTTTAGGTCAGTCACACGGATTAATTTTGTCCCCCCACACCCAACGCGATCACGACACGCAGGTTAAAATAAAAAATAAAAAACTCTGAACCAATTATATTAATTTGTGGACAGGTTGAAAAGCATTAAACATTTATGGCAATTTAGCTAGTTAGCTTGCACTTGCTAGCTAATTTGTCCTATTTAGCTAGCTTGCTGTTGCTAGCTAATTTGTCCTGGGATATAAACATTGAGTTGTTATTTTACCTGAAATGAACAACATCCTCTACTCTGCCAATTAATCCACACATAAAATGGTCAACTGAATCGTTTCTAGTCATCTCTTCCTTCCAGGCTTTTCTTCTCTTGACTTTATATTGCGATTGGCAACTTTCATAAATTAGGTGCATTACTGCCACTAACCTCGTTCGTCTTTCAGTCACCCACGTGGGTATAACCAATGAGGAGATGGCACGTGGGTGCCTGCTTCTATAAACCAATGAGGAGATGGGAGAGGCAGGACTTGCATCGCAGTCTGTGTCAGAAATGGAACTGATTTCTATTTGAGCCCTTGGCAACGCAGATACTCGTTGGTGCGCGCTAACAGTGTGGGTGCAATAATTGAATAACATAGATATCTACATTTATTTTGCAACGCTCGCGCACGCGACGCAAGCTGTGTAGTCAGCCTGTTAGGATCACCACTTTATTTTAAGAATGTGAAATGTCAGAATAATAGTAGTGTTGATGTTCAAATACTGGAGAGTTGAGACCAAATCATGGACGCTGGACAGAGTGGATTTCAGTTTTAACAAAAGACAGTTTTAATGAGTCAAAGATATCTTGTCCCGCAGTTTTACGTGCACGGATCTAGTTCATATAACTCCGCAAGGAGTCAGGTGAAAAAGAGGCCTTATACAAAGGTTACATTCATTTTTATACATATAATAAAGTAGGTGGAGTCTTGTCGTTTTGGTCTTCTGACTGGTCACAAAGAGTTGGAGGCGGGCCTTTCTCTAGCCAGAGCGGGCCCCATTGGTGCATAGCAGAGTCTTGTTCTCTGAGCTCCCTGACCAGATAGAGGGGGTCAGTTTTATGGCTGGGTGTATGTGGTCTTGCGATGGAATGTCTTTGTTTCCTGGGGTCGGGAGACAACAAAGCTGAGGGGATAGTGTTAGGGGGGTAGTTTTATTGCTGGCTGTGTGGGCTAGTTCCTGTTTTAATAACAGGGGTAGGTAAGATGACTTGAGTCAGGCGGTTTGGCTTGGCGCTGTATAATATATATGAGCTATGTGTATGAATGTTTACATATATATATATATATGACAGTAGAGAGAATGATTTATTTCAACCTTTATTTCTTTCATCACATTCCCTGTGGCTCAGAAGTTTATTTAGGTGGATGGAATGTAGCGTAGTGGTTAGAGTGGTGGACTTGTAACCGTAAAAGTTGCAAGATCAAATCCCCAAGGTAACAATCTGTCGTTCTGCCCCTGAACAAGGTAGTTAACCCACTGTTCCAAGGCTGTCATTGAAAATAAGAATTTGTTCTTTAACTGACTTGCCAAGTTAAATAAATATGAAATAAAAAAATAGTTGGCTATTCAGAAAATGTTTTTGCCAGGGAGGTTTGCTCATCTACCCCGTGTGTACACGTATGTGTATGAACCTGTTCCCTGTTTTTACTAAAGATATGGGCCACAGTAAAGATAGGAACGCAAAACAAAACACCCTACTAGCACTGTCACCAACTGCCCCACTTTCAGTTGTTTTAATGAGCTGCAACACTAGCTGCATCTAGGATCAATGTGATGGATTACTGCACTCCAAGGCAAAAGATTAATATATTTCTTTGTCACAATGTTTTATTTATTCCATCTTTATAATTTAGGTCGTGTCAGTGTGTGCTTCATGATTTCAAAAAATTTGATACTGGATCATTATGGTCATGACATATGTTTTTATTAACAAACTGTTTTCTGAAAAATGATGCTGAACAATATTTACTTCAATTAACCCTCTTCATGAAATAAAAGAAAACAGTCTGTGTTATCGGAATTGTCCCTTCGATTCCTAGGCAGTCGTGATCAAAGGACTTCCTGGAATCAAAATGACAGTACCATCATCAACTCAAGCGAGTCACAGCAATTTACTAGTGCTCTTTTAACGGTGGTTTCTTATGTCATTCTCAGTAAGGCAGCACAGATAATATTGATTCTTTGCACTCTTGTGGACGTCTGAAGGCCAGCTGGAAAAATATGTATCCCTCTTTATTCACCGTTTAGCTGAAGTTTTTAAGTATTACATAAAAGTCCAATACAATGTTATTATTCTCTGGAGGATAGAGCTTTAGTCTAAAGATGAGTGAGTCGAATCCTTAGAGGACCTAGTTGTGGAAGAACAGGTGTGATGAGTATTCCTGTTGCTCCTAAGAAGCATATCACTGGAGATATTAGATAACCACATTTGTTTACTCTCCATTTAATTGGTTCCCATTCTAAGGGGCTGGGGAGCCTTAGTCATTTTAAAATGTTAAAATGAGTGCTTCATTGGCAAATTGCCTTTGAGGCGTTGCTGAACAAATGAACGCTACTAAAGCGGCATTCATCATCTGGCCCTGTTGATTCATCCACTGGCCCTGTTGATTCATCCATCCATACATCACATTCCACCATTAAGTGCTCCATCCCTCAGTGTAAGATATCTCAGTGTACACAGTTCTATTATTGAAAATGACAACACTTATTGTAAGCTTTTTTATGTTGTACAAAATTTGAATTGGGATCTGTTGAGCTCTCAATAAGTTAGTGTGTGTATGTGAGAATAGACCTCTGCCCTCCCACTGGGAGGTCCTTTAGTAACCCCACCTAGCTTTCCCCATTGTGGTGTGTTAACTCTTTCTCTCGCTCTCCTCTCCACAGCATTATGCTAAGAGCCTGGTCCCAGCATGTTGGAATTGGGCTCCTGTTCAGTCAGTGCTCAGACCCTGGCGGACCACAATGCCCTGGCGGTGCCCCATCTGGCCAGGGGGGGCGTCTGTGGGAGCAGCAACCCACGCCACTACATCCTCCACCCCGAGTCAGAGAACTGGCGCAAGCACCGTCTGGGCCTGACCGAGGGTTCCCACTCCTGCTCCCTGCTGGAACCCCAGAGCCTGTCAGACAGCCTGCTTTCCCACACATCCAGCTTCAACACCCTCTACCTCCCCCACAATGCTCATGCCCCCCATGGCCTCTCCCTGGATGTGGCCAGCTCCTACGACAGGGCCGGGGAAGCGCTGGTGATGGACCCGGACCGACCCGTCAGCCCCATCGTCATTAAAAGGCGCCGGGGGGGACTCATCGAGCAGCGGGACATTGTTAAAGCCCACCAGGCTCACAAGATTCAGAGCACCCCACAGGCCCTGCGCAAAGAATGGGAGTAAGTACTACGTGCCTCTCCTCTCTAAGCAAGTCACATAGGATATACAGGAATTAGTATATACAGGAAGTATATACAGGAACAGGAAGTATATACAGGAATGAGTCTGTGAAACATCTTTCTATTATTTTTTCTACTTCTATTCACGAATGTAAGCCTAGCTTCACCAAAGAACAAGTTTTTAATATCACGTGCACAAATACAGTGAAATGCCTTTCTTGCAAGCTCCATACCCAACAATGCAATAATCAATATCAACGTAGAACTAAAATTAACATAAGGTAGAACAAAAACAAAGTAAGAAGCTATATACAGGGTCAGTTCCAATACCTATATTTACAATGTGCAGGGATACTGGATCAATAGAGGGAGAAAAGTACTTTTTCCCCTGCTGATTTGGTATATTTGCCCACTGACTAAGATTTTTGTTGAATTTACCTAGGCAAGTCAGTTAAGAACAAATTCTTATTTTCAATGACAGCCTAGGAACTGCTTGTTCAGGGGCAGAATGACAGATTTGTAACTTGTCAGCTCAGGGGTTTGAACTTGCAACGTTCCGGTTACTAGTCCAACGCTCTAACCACTAGGCTACCCTGCCGCCCCTGAATGATTCAGAGGATCAGTCTATAATTTTAATGTTAGGTTTATTTGAACAGTGAGAGACAGAATAACAACAAAATAATCCAGAAAACCGCATGCCAAAAATGTTATAAAATGATTTGCATTTTAATGAGGGAAATAATTATTTGACCCCTCTGCAAAAAAAGTACTTGGTGGCAAAACCCTTGTTGGCAATCACAGAGGTCAGACGTTTCTTGTAGTTTGCCACCAGGTTTGCACACATTTCAGGAGGGATTTTGTTCCACTCCTCTTTGCAGATCTTCTCCAAGTCATTAAGGTTTCGAGGCTGACGTTTGGCAACTCGAACCTTCAGCTCCCTCCACAGATTTTCTATGGGATTAAGGTCTGGAGACTGGCTAGGCCACTCCAGGACCTTAATGTGCTTCTTCTTGAGCCACTCCTTTGTTGCCTTGGCCGTGTGTTTTGGGTCATTGTCATACTGGAATACCCATCCTGGCTGAGGGAAGGAGGTTCTCACCCAAGATTTGACGGTACATGGCCCCGTCCATCGCCCCTTTGATGCGGTGAAGTTGTCCTGTCCCCTTAGCAGAAAAACACCCCCAAAGCATGATGTTTCCACCTCCATGTTTGACGGTGGGGATGTTGTTCTTGGGGTCATAGACAGTATTCCTCCTCCTCCAAACATGGTGAGTTGAGTTGATGCCAAAGAGCTCCATTTTGGTCTCATCTGACCACAACACTTTCACCCAGTTGTCCTCTGAATCATTCAGATGTTCATTGGCAAACTTCAGACGGGCATGTATATGTGCTTTCTTGAGCAGGGGGACCTTGCGGGTGCTGCAGGATTTCAGTCCTTCACGGCGTAGTGTGTTACTAATTGTTTTCTTGGTGACTATGGTCCCAGCTGCCTTGAGATCATTGACAAGATCCTCCCGTGTAGTTCTGGGCTGATTCCTCACTGTTCTCATGATCATTACAACTCCACGAGGTGAGATCTTGCATGCAGTCCCAGGCCGAGGGAGATTGACAGTTCTTTTGTGTTTCTTTCATTTGCAAATAATCGCACCAACTGCTGTCATCTTCTCACCAAGCTGCTTGGCAATGGTCTTGTAGCCCATTCCAGCCTTGTGTAGGTCTACAATCTTGTCCCTGACATCCTTGGAGAGCTCTTTGGTCTTGGCCATGGTGGAGAGTTTAGAATCTGATTGATTGATTGCTTCTGTGGACAGGTGTCTTTTATACAGGTAACAAACTGAGATTAGGAGCACTCCCTTTAAGAGTGTGCTCCTAATCTCAGCTCGTTACCTTTATAAAAGACAACTGGGAGCCAGAAATCTTTCTGTTTGAGAGGGGGTCAAATACTTATTTCCCTCATTAAAATGCAAATTATTTTATAACATGTTTGACATGCGTTTTTCTGGATTATTTTGTTATTATTCTGTCTCTCACTGTTCAAATAAACCTACCATTAACATAATAGACTGATCATTTCTTTGTCAGTGGGCAAACGTACAAAATCAGCAGGGGATCAAATAATTGTTTCCCTCATTGTATGTATAGGGGTAAGGTGACTAGGCACCAGGATATATGATAAACAGAGTAGCAGCAATGTAAATTATAATTGTAGGTGTGTGTGTGTGTGTGTGTGTGTGTGTGTGTGTGTGTGTGTGTGTGTGTGTGTGTGTGAACAAGTGAGGATGTCTTACAAGGTTCATGTTGGATATTTACCAGCGCTCTCTAAATGCTGAATCTAAAGCTCACCAACATCAGCCTGTGCTGTGCCACATCATGATAGGAAACTACTCTGAATGAGATCCTCAGTTACAGTTCTAATCACTTTATACCACATGATACAGCAGACTGATCAGATGTCATTAGATGTAATGGTTGTTAATTAAATTGGCAAAGTCAATTAGATAATATGAATGTGTATAAATGTATAAATGTATGAGTATAAATGTGTGTGCATGTTATGTGTGTGTTGGCGTGTCAGTGTGCACGAGTGTGTAGAGACCTGTGAGTGTGCATAGAGAGTGCAAAGATAAAATACAAGGGTCAACTCAAATTTCCCGGCAGCATCCTCCTTGTGTGGCCGTATTGCCCCCCTAAAAATCCATGCCTTTTTTTTGCCAAAGTGGCAGTTGTGCCCTTGGGCTGAATATAATATGCTAATTATAATTTATTTAGCCAATGACCGTCATGTGATCGGGTCCAACTCACAGGCATTTCATAAAAGAAGTAGACTACAAGTAAATGAATGCAGACACATCGTGGGTCCCTCTTATCGAATTCAGAAGCAAATATTGAAGATGTTAGAACGGTCCACATTTAGCCTACTTTTCGTCAGCCAACAAGATGAGTAGGCCTAACAAACATCAAAAGACTAGCCTATGTCAGTCTACTATCCCCCATAGTACAAAAGTTGACCTATTCTATTCTGTCTGGGACAGAGGTGGGATGGGGTGGATCCCAAATTAATACAACCACAAGCATCAAAAACACTTTTTTAAGCAATGAGGCTAATACAACAGATCAGAACGGTTAGCTTAAAATTTTGATTAACTATTAGGCTATTTCTTCATATTATACACACAATAATGCATTCATGGCAGTAGGCTAGAAGCGCAAATGTTCCATTAGCGGGAAAACACCGTTCTCAAAAGTGAGGCAAATGTGATTATGCTTTTATTGCAAAGGTGCATTTTTATGGAGAAAATGATCTTCCCCAAACTTGAAACTCACATGCTGCACGCGTGCTGCCAGTTAGTGTCACGACTTCCGCCAAAGTCGGTTCCTCTCCTTGTTCAGGCGGTGTTCAGCGGTTAGCGTCGCTGGTCTTCTAGCCGTTATCGATCCACTTTTCACTTTCCATTTGTTTTGTCTTGTCTTCCCACACACCTGGTTTCAATTCCCTCATTACATGTTGTGTATTTAACCCTCTGTTCCCCCCATGTCCTTGTCCGGAATTGTTTATTGTAAGTGCATGTGCACGTTTATTCTGGTGTGCGACGCGTTTTGTACCCATTGATTGTTTGTTCTGGATGCCGGTGGTTTTATGTATTAAACTGCTCCGTTGTAAACCTAGTTTTTGCTCTCCTGCGCCTGACTTCCCTGCCGCCAGTACGCACCCCTTACAGTTAGGCTCTATATCCATTGTAAAGTGGATTAATGTGATTCATTTTAAGAAGTAATTTGACTACTTTAGTTGTGATACAAACCTTACCAGCCCATATAGGCCTATGGGCTAGGCTACATGAGGTGTGCGACTATGATTTTAAAAAGTTGCAAAAAAAGGCATACGTTCCTGCACAAGAGCTGGGCATCGTTCACAAGTGATAATATATCATTGACAAGTGTTAGGCTAATATTGTCACCCATCACACTATTATTGATTTAATCTTGTCTTCACATATACTAAATCATATATGTGTGAAATTTGTTTTGATTTAGAATGGACCATTATCATGCACCTGTCTTGAAATGGGCAAGGGGAAAAAAATGCATGTCATCTATGCACTTAAATAGCGAATAGAGGATGCTTTTCTCGTGGTTCATTTTCATGCCAGCCAGATAGGCTATACTCCTGTTGTAAAGAGAAACAATGCACTTAATATTAGGAAAGTTGAAAAATAAATATAGCAGGTCTAGCCTATAGAAAGCTGATGGAATCCTCCTCTTTTTAATAGAGGCCATCACTCTGTTTTCTCACGCACTTGCATAGCCTATATATTGATGTCAGAATGATTAGAGGGACAATAGAGTGCTGAGTACCAGCACGTTTGGTAGGCTATTAATCAGCAGCATCAGAGTTTGGAGAAACCTAATTACCGTGACTAAGCTGTTGACTGCCATCCTGACTCGTGACCACTGGTTTGGCGGGAATACGGTCATTGTAACAGCCCTAATCCCTACCATCAGAAACAATGGAGAAAAATACATCCCATAACATTTAAACATGGAAATTACTGCTCTGTCATTCAACCTACATGAGCAGCAAATGTGTGGTTTTCAATCTAGGCCTACATTCAATGAGACTTTTGAAAAAAAAAACATACATTAACCTGTTCATCCACTTGTCCTTTAGACAAGGAGGTGACTGAAAATGTTGTGTTGTTTGATGCAAGAAACCACTTTACAAAATAACATTCATTATCAAATTAATTATTATTCCCATACCATTATTACAGAGAATCAGACAAATTATGCTACCCTCTGCCCATTGGCTACTTCTCTTATTCAAGACCACTCAAAATACAACACTGCCACTTTAAGATATAAAAAAAACCTCTTTACCGGACTGCACACATGTTGCACTCTTGTAGGCCTACTGCAGCTCTGATTTGTTGCACTGGCCTGTGTAGAGTATGGGCCTGCTTGTCATTGCAGTAGAATCCTATTTTATTTATTTTTATTTCACCTTCATTTAACCAGGTAGGCTAGTTGAGAACAAGTTCTCATTTGCAACTGCGACCTTGCCAAGATAAAGCATAGCAGTGTGAACAGACAACAACACAGAGTTACACATGGAGTAAACAATAAACAAGTCAATAACACATTAAGAAAAAAAGGAGTCTATATACATTGTGTACAAAAGGCACGAGAGGTATGCAATAAATAGGCCATAGGAGAGAATAATTACAATTTGGCAGATTAACACTGGAGTGATAAATGATCAGATGATCATGTGCAGGTAGAGATACTGGTGTGCAAAAGAGCAGAAAAGTAAATAAATAAAAACAGTATGGGGATGAGGTAGGTAAATTGGGTGGGCTATTTACAGATGGACTATGTACAGCTGCAGAAAGGTAAATAAATAAAAACAGTATGGGGATGAGGTAGGTAAATTGGGTGGGCTATTTACAGATGGACTATGTACAGCTGCAGCGATAGCAGGTGTTTAAAGTTGGTGAGGGAAATAAAAGTTTCCAACTTTAGCAATTTTTGCAATTCTTTCCAGTCACAGGCAGCAGAGAACTGGAAGGAAAGGCGGACTAATGAGGTGTTGGCTTTGGGGATGACCAGTGAGATATACCTGCTGGAGCGCGTGCTACTGGTGGGTGTTGTTATCGTGACCAGTGAACTGAGATAAGGTGGAGTTTTACCTAGCATGGACTTATAGATGACCTGGAGCCAGTGGGTCTGGTGACGAATATGTAGCGAGGGCCAGCCGACTAGAGCATACAGGTCGCAGTGGTGGGTGGTATAAGGTGTTTTAGTAACAAAACGGATGGCACTATGATAAACTGCATCTATTTTGCTGAGTAGAGTATTGGAAGCTATTTTGTAGATTACATCGCCGAAGTCGAGGATCGGTAGGATAGTCAGTTTTACTAGGGTAAGTTTGGCGGCGTGAGTGAAGGAGGCTTTGTTGCGAAATAGAAAGCCGATTCTAGATTTGATTTTGGATCGGAGATGTTTAATATGAGTCTGTAAGGAGAGTTTACAGTCTAGCCAGACACCAAGGTATTTATAGATGTCCACATATTCTAAGTCGGAACCGTCCAGGGTGGTGATGCTAGTCGGGCGGGCGGGTGCGGGCAGCGAACGGTTGAAAAGCATGCATTTGGTTTTACTAGCGTTTAAGAGCAGTTGGAGGCCATGGAAGGAATGTTGTATGGCATTGAAGCTCGTTTAGAGGTTAGATAGCACAGTGTCCAGGGAAGGGCCAGAAGTATACAGAATGGTGTCGTCTGCGTAGAGGTGGATCAGGGGATCGCCCGCAGCAAGAGCAACATCATTGATAAATACTGAGAAAAGAGTCGGCCCGACAATTGAACCCTGTGGTACCCCCATAGAGACTGCCAGAGTACCGGTCAACGTGCCCTCCAATTTGACACACTGAACTCTATCTGCAAAGTAGTTGGTGAACCAGGCAAGGCAGTCATTAGAAAAACGAGGCTACTGAGTCTGCCGATAAGAATATGGTGCTTGACAGAGTCGAAAGCCTTGGCCAGGTCGATGAAGACGGCTGCACAGTACTGTGTTTTATCAATGGCGGTTAGGATATTGTTTAGTACCTTGAGCGTAGCTGAGGTGCACCCATGACCGGCTCGGAAACCGGATTGCACAGCGGAGAAGGTACGGTGGGATTTGAGATGGTCAGTGATTTGTTTATTAACTTGGCTTTCAAAGACCTTAAATAGGCAGGGCAGGATGGATATAGGTCTGTAACAGTTTGGGTCCAGGGTGTCTCCCCCTTTGAAGAGGGCTTTCCAATCCTTGGGGATCTCAGACGATAGGAAAGAGAGGTTGAACAGGCTGGTAATAGGGGTTGCGACAATGGCGGCGGATAGTTTCAGAAATAGAGGGTCCAGATTGTCAAGCCCAGCTGATTTGTATGGGTCCAGGTTTTGCAGCTCTTTCAGAACATTGCTATCTGGATTTGGGTAAAGGAGAAGCTGGGGAGGCTTGGGCGAGTAGCTGCTTTTGGGGGGAGGAGCTGTTGGCCGAGGTTGGAGTAGCCAGGAGGAAGGCATGGCCAGCCGTTGAGAAATGCTTGTTGAAGTTTTTGATTATCATGGATTTATCGGTGGTGACGGTGTTACCTAGCCTCAGTGCAGTGGGCAGCTGGGAGGAGGTGCTCTTGTTCTCCATGGACTTTACAGTGTCCCAGAACTTTTTGGAGTTAGAGCTACAGGATGCAAATTTCTGCTTGAAAAAGCTAGCCTTTGCTTTCCTGACTGACTGCGTGTATTGGTTCCTGACTTCCCTGAACAGTTGCATATCGCGGGGACTATTCGATGCTATAGCAGTCCGCAACAGGATGTTTTTGTGCTGGTCGAGGGCAGTCAGGTCTGGAGTGAACCATGGGCTATATCTGTTCTTTGTTCTGCATTTTTTTAACAGGGCATGCTTATCTAAGATGATGAGGAAGTTACTTTTAAAGAAAGACCAGGCATCCTCAACTGACGGGATGAGGTCAATATCCTTCCAGGATACCCGGGCCAGGTCAATTAGAAAGGCCTGCTCGCAGAAGTGTTTTAAGGAGCGTTTGACAGTGATGAGGGGTGGTCATTTGACCGCAGACCCGTAGCGGATACAGGCAATGAGGCAGTGATCGCTGAGATCCTGATTGAAGACAGCGGAGGTATATTTGGAGGGCAAGTTGGTCAGGATAATGGGTATGAGGGTGCCCATGTTTACAGATTTAGGGTTGTACCTGGTGGGTTCCTTGATGATTTGTGTGAGATTGAGGGCATCTAACTCAGATTGTAGGACTGCCGGGGTGTTAAGCATATCCCAGTTTAGGTCACCTAACAGAACAAACTCTGAAGCTAGATGGGGGGCGATCAATTCACAAATTGTGTCCAGGGCACAGCTGGGAGCTGAGGGGGGTCGGTAGCAGACGGCAACAGTGAGAGACTTATTTCTGGAGAGATTAATTTTTAAAATTAGAAGTTCGAACTGTTTGGGTATGGACCTGGAAAGTATGACATTACTTTGCAGGCTATCTCTGCAGTAGATTGCAACTCCTCCCCCTTTGGCAGTTCTATCTTGACGGAAAATGTTATAGTTGGGTATGGAAATCTCAGAATTTTTGGTGGCCTTCCTAAGCCAGGATTCAGACACGGCAAGGACATCAGGGTTGGCAGAGTGTGCTAAAGCAGTGAGTAAAACAAACTTAGGGAGGAGGCTTCTGATGTTGACATGCATGAAACCAAGGCTTTTTCGATCACAAAAGTCAACAAATGAGGGTGCCTGAGGACATGCAGGGCCTGGGTTTACCTCCGTATCACCCAAGGAACAGAGGAGGAGTAGGATGAGGGTGCGGCTAAAGGCTATCAAAACTGGTCGCCTAGAGCATTGGGGACAAAGAATAAAAGGAGCAGATTTCTGGGCGTGGTAGAAAAGATTCAGGGCATAATGTGCAGACACTGGTAGGGTGGGGTGCGGGTACAGCAGGGGTAATCCCAGGCACCGGGTGATGATAA
Source organism: Oncorhynchus nerka (assembly GCF_034236695.1). Lineage (NCBI taxonomy): Eukaryota > Metazoa > Chordata > Actinopteri > Salmoniformes > Salmonidae > Oncorhynchus > Oncorhynchus nerka. The sequence continues at coordinate 65,397,043 of NC_088419.1, read as the reverse complement.
GAGAGGTTGTATCTCTGGACATGCTGGTTATAATGGGTGAGGTAACCGCATGTGTGGGAGGTGGGACAAAGGTGGTATCAGAGGTATGAAGAGTGGAACTAGGGGATCCATTGTAAACTAAAACAATGATAACTAACCTGAACAACAGAATACAAGGCATATTGACATTTGAGAGAGGCATACAGCGAGGCATAAAGTAATCGCAGGTGTTGATTGGGAGAGCTAGCTAAAACAACAGGTGAGATAACAACAGCGAATCAGCTAACACAACAACAGCAGGTAAAATGGTGATAACTGGGCAGAACATCTCTGCCTACAAGAACATCTCTTGCATAGTTTGTTTTGTTTCAGTATGCTTCATTGAAAGTGGCACATTTTGCATTTATTCGAGCACAGTAGAGCGAAACATTGATAGTGTTAACTAAAGGGGAAAGCTCTAGAAAGTTGAGTGAAGTTCAATCTCGTGCTTCTCTGCACGAGCTGATATTTCTTCTGCGTGGCAGTCCAAGGGGAGCTGCACACTTGCAGCTTAGAGGGAACATTGGATATCACACTGAGTAATATTATCAGGCTTAGCATAACATATAAGCAATAGCAGCAGACAAATCAGGTTGAAAGCAGCATACTGCAAACTGAACTCTCTCACCACCATGCTAATACCCAACCCAGCTATGGAGGAGGAGGGGAGACCGGCATCTTCCCTCCCTGTGGTGCTGTGGAATCTGTGATTTCTGACAGTGATGATTGCCTCTCTCTCGCTGTGGAGCAGCCCTCCAGTGACCTTGCCTTCCTCCTCAGCACCCCATGCACAGGAAGACTTGCCTGGTTGGAGAGGGAGAGGAAGATGGGGGTCTTTAACTGGAGCTGATGGTGTCCTTAATTGCTGCTTTAATTCTCTGCCCTGACCCCTCCCCTTGGTTTTCATTAACAAGGTGCCTGGGGAGGAGGCAGGGAGCAGGGAATCCAGACATGATTTAAGCAGCTGATAGCATCTTGTATGTGTTGTGAAAGTAGAAAATAGATGGTTAATTAATGGTTAATTCCTGCATCATCTGGCCGGTTCAAATGATTGTCACAGTTTGGTTTGATAATTGATGTTACTCTATTTGGGACAATAATCTACCTAGCCATGTTATTACCATGGCCTTCACTGTCATCTTCTCGGAAGTATTAAATCACCCAAATAACAGTACTTAAAGGCCTAAACTGCAAATGATAATGACAGTACTCTTGCAGAGTTGATCTGACATTTCTTTGAGCTGAGAATTAGGTTGGAGGGTATACAGGAAGGCTATTGGTTGACCATGGTAAATCATGGCTGGATCGAAGTTACACTATACAGTATATTTATTTAATAGTTTCTTTGCGCTTTGACCTAAAAAATAACTCGGAGACACAGCCTTTGAATGACGTGCTTTACTTTGTTCAACTTTTATTTTTGTTTTAATGCGTAAATAGCGGAGTCACAGATGAAAGAGAAAACACTAGGCCCAAGACAAGTTGTTCAACAAGTGAGCTCCTCCCTTCAGTGAAGGCCGACATTCTTGCTGTCCTCAGAGCAGACATTTTATCAATACTCAAGGAGGCGCTCAGTGAGGACTTTAATTTTATTAAGTCGAAGGCAGTGAGATCGATACTTAAAGCTTATTAAAGAGCAGTGATACTATCAAGAGCAGTGTGCGGGTTCCCTCTTTTTTTCTAATTTTATTCAAATGTTACCATGCACCTCCAAAACCGATAGCTCAGATGTGCGAGTGTCTTTTGAATTTTGAATGAAGTCGGAGTCGGAGTTACAAGCAGTCAAGAATGAACTCGCAAAGCATACAGCATGTCTCTGACATGGAACTAGGCTTGTCAACATGCTCAGACAACACAACTACGCCACAAACCATGGTTAAGAAGCTCGAAACGGATGTGGCTAGCCTTAAGGAACAATGCATACATTTACAAGGTTATATGCGAAGATCCATTATCAGGATCATGGGGGTAGCTGAGGACCCGGGCTCAAGTTCTACTTCATAGGTCTCAAAGTTATTGAAAGAAGCCCTCAAATTGGATAAAGACATCCTTGTAGACCGCTCACACCAGAGCTCTCAAGCAAGAAAGCCTTTCGGAAAACCTTGCGTCATTGTGGCTAAACTGCACTACTATCAGGATTGTGGTCGATGTTCTCCAGAGAATTTGACCCACTTTGATGGAACAGAGCACCCATCTCTAACTTCCCAGACTATGCCCCAACCGTTGCTCGTGACCGTGCCTCTTTCAACGATGTCAAGAGTCTGCTCCGTGGACGGACCAACGTTCGATATGGTGTGGCTTTTCCTGCCTGCCACCGTATAACATACAACGGCACGAGAAAGAGTTCCAAGACCCCCATAAAGCGATGGCATCTGTAAAGGCCAACATTCTACCGAGGTCGGACGAAGCAAATGGTTGAATGTTCACCTGTTTGACGATTACGGTAATGGACGAATGTGTCTACCACTGCAGACTCGGTTTCTCTCTGGCGTTGCCAGTGGTATCAGTCGATATTGTTATTATTAGGTCATGTTAATGCCTTAGTTCTGGTGAGTCAATTCTCTGTTTGTTTTAACGTTTTATTTTATTACCATGAAGCTGCTGAGTTCTACTTCTCGATGGTACCCGTATCCAGGGTAGATAAAGCATAGTTCTATTATTAGGTTATATCATTTCTTTAAAGACGTTGCTGCTAACTTAGTGGTATTGTGGTAAGATGTGATTTATAAAAATGTATTATACTTTCTTGTAAAACAGCCTAGTTTTGGGTTGTAAATAAGCATTTATTATTTATTTATTGTGTGCAACTTGTTTTAAAGTCCTTCACTATTTCAGCAGGGCTCTCTACTTGATATGTTTAGTGTTCCCCACTACAAGCACATCATGTGTGGATATCTTTACGTGCGGATTAGTGGTTACCTTGTTCTATTAAGTGACCAGGGTGGGTTTTCTTTTTCATACCAGACTTCAGAGTATTGTTTGTTTATGTTTTTTATTCTTCTTCAACTTTTGGGTTTTTATTTGCTATTTTTGGGAAAAAATGTTTAGTGGATCAATTGTTGTTGTAATCTGGCATCTATCCTTTTCCCACCTGACTATACATGGCCTAATATCAATCTTTAAATCACCCAGTGAAACGTAAAAGGGTTCTTTCTCATTTAAATCACCTTAAAGTACAGATCGCCTTTCTTCAGGAGACACATCTCCGAACTTTTGACCACTCTCGTTTAAAAGCAGGGTGGATCGATCGGTCAATCATATCATTCCAATTTTCATTCTAAAACTAGAGGAGCTTCGATTATAATGAGTAAAAACATACCGTTCGCAATGTCAAGTGTAGAGGCAAACTCAGCAGGCCGTTTCATTATTGTAGTAGGAAGACTATATAATACACCTGTTTTCTTGGCTAACATTTATGCACCAAATTGGGATATCAGTGAATTCTTCACAAATGTATTTTCTCGATTACCAAATATGGACACACACCACATACTAGGTGGTGATATGAATTGTTTACTGTCACCCAATCTGGATCGTAGATCTCCTAATGTATCATCTTCATCAAAGACAGCATCCACAATTCAGCTATTTCTTAAGACATATATATTTTTTCATTGTTTTTTTTCACCTTTATTTAACCAGGTAGGCTGGTTGAGAACATGTTCTCATTTGCAACTGCGACCTGGACAAGATAAAGTAAAGCAGTTCGACACATATTGCAACACATGGAATAAACAAACATAGAATCAATAACACAGTAGCAATAAATAGGCCATGGTGGAAGTAATTACAATATACCAATTAAACACTGGAATGGTAGGGTGTGCAGAAGATGATGTGCAAGTAGAGATACTGGGGTGCAAAGGAGCAAGATAAATAAATACAGTATGGGGATGAGGTAGATTGGATGGGCTATTTACAGATGAGCTATGTACAAGTGCCAGCTTCAGATTTTTTTGCAGTTCATTCCAGTCATTGGCAGCAGAGAACTGGAAGGAGAGGCAGCCAAAGTAGGAATTGGCTTTGGGGGTGACCAGTGAGATAAACCTGCTGGAACGTGTGCTACGGGTGGGTGCTGCTATGGTGACCAGCGAGCAGAGATAAGGCGGGGCTTTACCTAGCAGGGTCTTGTAGATGACCTGGAGCCAGTGGGTTTGGCGACGTGTATGAAGCGAGGGCCAGCCAACGAGAATATACAGGTCGCAGTGGTGGGTATTATATGGGGCTTTGGTGACAAAATGGATGGCACTGTGATAGACTGCATCCAATTTGTTGAGTAGAGTGTTGGAGGGTATTTTGTACGGCATATCTGATGTGTGGCAGTATTCTTTTTTCCCGTCAGTTCACAATACCTTCTCACGTATAGACTACTTTTTCCTAGACAATAGATTTCTGCCACTTATCACGTAGTGTGATTACCAAGCTATAGTAATTTCGGATCATTCTCCTCTTACTATGAAACTACTTATAATAAATACACAGCCTAATTATCACACTTGGTGGCTTAACTCACTACTATCAGAATAATCCTTTGGAGCTATTTGGAGCTATTTGTTGCTATTTGTTGCTATTTGGAGCTATTTGTCAAGCTTAATCAAACCCCTGGAATGTCTCCTACAACAGTATGGGAATCAATGAAGGCTTATCTAAGGGGCCAAATGATTTTGTACAGCGCAAGATTAAGGAAGTGCAATATTTAACACCTAGGGGAACTTACAAATAAAATATTGGCTTTGGATATGGCATATTTACACTCTTCATCCGCAGATTTACTAAAACAACGTTTGACACAACGTTTGAAGAGTCTTTCAACTCGACAAGCTGAAAATCAAATTAGTAAGTCTCGATACAAAAATGATGAACATGGAGAGAAATCAGGGAAAGTGCTAGCACACCAGCTGCATCAGAGAACCGCAAATCAAACCATACCTGAGATAACTGACGAGCTGGGTTTCAAATGTATTGATAATTTTGAAGTCAATTCATGCTTTCACAACTTTTACTCATAATTATACACTTTGGAATCCTCTGGTAATGCTACCTTACTCGACACCTTCTTTGAGAACTTAGATATTCCTACATTTAAACCTGAGATAGCTGCTGAATTAGAAGAAAAGTTCTCCGTAGAAGAGATTGTGTTGGCAATTAAATCTTTGCAGTGTGGTAAATCCCCTGGACCCGATAGATTTCCCAGTACATTCTTTAAAAAATTCAACGCTCTCCTCTCTTGCGTTCCGTATTTGAGGAATCATTCTCCTCAAACTCTTTACCCTCAACAATGAGACAAGCATGGATTTCACTTATTCTGAAAAAAAAGTGCGTGTGGTAAATTTAGGCCAATTTCTTTACTGAATTGCGATGTAAAGATACTTTCTAAGATGATTGACTGCCGTTTTGAGTCAGTCCTTCCCTCCATTATCTCTACAGATCAAACTGATTTCATTAAAAATCGTCATTATTTTTTCAACATCAGACTTTATAACATACTTTATAATCCCTTTTCATCTGACACTCCAGGGATCTTGTTATCACTTGATGCTGAGAAGACGCGTTTTGATCGGGTGGAGTGGGATTATCTATTTTATACTTTCAAACAATTTGGATTCGGTTCCAATTTTATGTCCTGGATCAAAGTTATTTACTCCTCCCCTATGGCTGCAGTGCTCACAAATAATAACCTTTCATCCTATTTCCAACTTCAACGTGGGCAAGACAGGATTGTCCTCTATCCCCTCAGCTGTTTGCCATGGTAATTGGGCCTTTAGCCACAGGAATACATAATAACACCACTATCAAAGGTATTTGAAGAGGGAGCTTAGAGCATAATGTTTCACTCTATATGGATGACATGCTATTATATATGTGTCAGGAGAATTCTATACTCCTGTTCATTTATCAATTCAATTAAGTTACCCTTAGTCTGTTATATCAGGATTTGTAAGATACTGATAGAAAAGGAAACAGACAGAGGCCCAGTCTACCAAAGTTAAATGTTTATTCATGGGAACGTTCTGAAGTCAAGAATACAAATCAATTCATTTTATACTGACTTCTCACGCCCACACATACACACAATCATACGCACACACATACACACATACACACAAACATACACACACACATGTCCTGCTACACACACACTGTCTGTCTCACTTCCCAGCCGACAGAGATAGTGACTTTGTCCTTGATACGTACTCCCCATTCTCACCCAAATCTCTAGTCAGGTCGGCACCAAGCTCAGACAGTCTGTGTTTAGAATACCATAAAGGCATATTGTTTCACCCTAATTCTGACTAGGACTACACATTTATTGATTAGGATTTCATACATTATAATCAATTCCATACAATTATATGTTTCAGGGCGGAACATTCTAATAATTCAATTAACAGACAATTCTCACCTATCAATATGTCTGACCCTTCAACTGGTCTTCCAGAGATGCACGTTCTACTAATGACATTTGGTAAAATATCCAGGTATAAGGTTAATCTACAAAAAAATTAATTGATGCCTACTAATCCTTCTGCCATGCAAACTTATTTTAGTCATGTGCCCTTCAGAGTAACTACACAGAAATTTAAATATTTGGGAATTAGGATCACACACAATTTCAAAGATCTCTATAAAGCCAATTTCCCAGTGTCACGAACATCGTCTTGAAAATGACCGGACCAAGGTGCAGCGTGGTGAGCTTACATTTTTCTTTATTTTTAAACGTCGCCAACAAAACAATAAACAACAAAAACGAACGTGACGCTCCGTAAGGCTATACATGCATTAAACGAAGACAACAGGTCTCACTGGACTGAGGAGACGTACTGGAAGCCTGGTGCGTGGAGCTGCCACAGGGCTTACCAGGCTGGTGAGACATACTGGAGGCCTGGTACGTGGAACCGGAACAGGTCTCACCGGACTGGGGAGATGCACTGGAAGCCTGGTGCGTGGAGCAGGCACCGGATACACTGGGCCGTGGAGGCACACTGGAGGTCTCAAGCGTAGAGCTGGCACAACCTGTCCTGGCTGGATGGTTACTTTCGCCCGGCATCTGCGGGGCGCTAGCACAGGACGCATGCAGAGCCGGCGCAGTACCAGGCTCCCTACCGTGAGCACGGGGAGTTAGCTCCGCCAACCTCCCCCGTGTGCCCCCCTAAATTTTCTGGGGGGAGTGGCCTCCCGGTCTTCCTTGCCAGCCGTGATCCTGTGTAACGCTGGGTCCCTTTACTAACTGCCTCCGCCTTCCTCGCTGCTTCCACCTGCTTCCACTGCAGGCGATCCTTTCCAGCCAGGATCTCCTCCCACGTCCAGGGTCCCTTTCCTTCCAGAATGTCTTCCATGTCCACTCTGTCTGCTCCTCCCGGCCACGCCGCTTGGCAGTTTGTGGTGGGTTGTTGTTTTCTGTTTAGTTGATTTGCCTTACAGAACTGTTCGTTTTTTCTCTTTGTTATTTTGTTTGAGTGTTTTGAGTAATAAATCATCTTGAACACTTACCACGCAGCGCTTTGGTCTATGCCTTCTGACGATAGACGTAACAGAACTACCCACCACCAAAGGACCAAGCAGCATGGCCAGGAGGAGCAGGGATCCTGGGCCCGGGAGAAGAATGAGTGGAGGACCTCATGGACATGGGAGGAGGTTACAAGACCCTGCCATGGAAACAGGTGGAAACAGCAAGGAGTCACGGCAACAAGGCAAGCACGAGAGGCAGCCCCAATTTTTTGGGGGAGGGGGCACACAGGGAGAGTGGCAGAGTCAGTGTTCAGACCTGAGCCAACTCCTCGTGCTTACCGTGGGGAGCGAGTGACCGGTCAAGCACCATGCTACCCGGTTCTGCACACCATGCCTTCAGTACGCATCAACAGCCCGGTGCGCTCTGTGCAAGCTCCCCGCAGTGGCCGTGCTAGAATGTGCATTCAGCCAGGACGGATTGTGCCTGCTCAGCGTTCCTGGCCTCCGGTGCGTCTCTTCAGCCCAGGTTATCCTGCGCTAGCTCTACGCACGGTGTCCCCGGTTCGCCAGCAAATCCCTGTGCAGCCTGTTCCAGCTCCCCGCACTTGCCGGGCTAAGGGGGATTTCCAGCCAGGATGAGTTATGCCAGCTCTGCGCTCCAGACCTCCGGTGCACCTCCACGGTCCAGTGCGTCCTGTGCCAGCTCTCCACACTCACCGAGTTAGAGTGGGTATCCAGCCAGGACGTGTTGTGGCAGCTCCACTCACTAGGCTGCCAGTACGTCTCCTCAGCCCGGTGAGACCTGTTCCAGCTCTACGTTCGAAGCCTCCAGTGATGATCCACGGCCCGAAGCCTCCAGTGATGATCCATGGCCCAAAGCCTCTAGTGATGATCCATGGCACGAAGCCTCCAGTGATGATCCACGGCACGAAGCCTCCAGTGATGATCCATGGCACGAAGCCTCCAGTGATGATCCATGGCCCGGAGCCTGCAGTGAGGATCCATGGCATGAAGCCTCCAGCGTTGGTCCCCGGTCCGGAACCTCCGGCAAAGGTCCCCAATCCGGAGCCTCCGGCGACGGTCCGGAGCCTCCGGCAAAGGTCCCCGGTCCGGAGCCCCCGGCGATGATTGGTGGTCTGGTTCCGCCGGCGAAGATCTGCAGCCCGGTTCCTCCAGTGAAGGTCCATGCACCAAGGCCACCACCAAAGCAAAGGGATCTGTGGGCGGAGTGGGCGGAGGGGGGATCTGTGGGCGAAGAGATGCCCACCCGGACCCTCCCCTTTAGAGTCAGGTTTTGCGGCCGGAATCCACACCTTTGGGGGGGTACTGTCACGCCCTGGCCATAGAGAGGCTTTTATTCTCTATTTTGGTTAGGCCAGGGTGTGACTAAGGTTGGTATTCTAGTTTCTTTATTTCTATGTTTTCTATTTCTTTGTTTTTGGCCGAGTGTGGTTCCCAATCAGAGGCAGCTGTCTATCATAGGCTAAGTAGCCTTTTCCACACCTGTGTTTTTGTGGGTAGTTGTTTTCTGTATAGTTGATTTGCCTTACAGAACTGTTCGTTTTTTCTCTTTGTTATTTTGTTCGAGTGTTTTGAGTAATAAATAATCATGAACCCTTACCACGCTGTGCTTTTGTCCATGCCTTCTGACGAGAGACGTAAAACCCCCCCAAATTGTATTTGTCACATGTGTCGAATACAACAGGTGTACAGTGTACAACCTTACAGTGAAATTCTTACTGACAAAGCTCTTAACCAGCAATGCAGTTTTAACAAAATACCTAAAAAAAGAGTAAGAGATAAGAACAAATAATTAAAGCAGCAGTAAATAAATAAATAATAGCCATTTGATTAGCTGTTCAGGAGTCTTATGGCTTGGGAGTAGAAGCTGTTTAGAAGCCTCTTGGACTTGGCACTCCGGTACCACTTTCCGTGTGGTAGCAGAGAGAACAGTCAATGACTAGGGTAGCTGGAGTCTTTGACAATTTTATGGCCTTCCTCTGACACCGCCTGGTATTGAGGTCCTGGATGGCAGGAAGCTTGGCCCCGGTGATTTACCCAGCCGTATGCACTACCCTCTGTAGTGCCTTGTGGTGGGAGGCTGAGCAGTTGCCATACAAGGCTGTGATGCAACCCGTCAGGATGCCAAGGAACTTGAAGCTCTCAATCTGCTCCACGACAGCCGCGGTGATGAGAATGGGGACATGCTCAGTCCTCATTTTTCTGTAGTCCAGAATAATCTCCTTTGTCTTGAGGAAGAGGTTGTTGTCCTGGCACCACATGGTCAGGTCTCTGACCTCCTCCCGATAGGCTGTCTCATCGTTGTTGGTGATCAGGACTACCACTGTTGTGTCATCTGCAAACTTAATGATGGTGTTGGAGTCGTGCCTGGCCGTGCAGTCATGAGTGAACAGGGAGTACAGGAGGACTCTGAACACGCACCCCTGAGGGGCCCCCGTGTTGAGGATCAGCCTGATGGATGTGTTGTTACCTACCCTTATCACCTGGGGGTCGGCCATTCAGGAAGTCCAGGATCCAGTTGCAGACGGAGGTGTCATTTAGGCAGGTTACCTTGGGCACAGGCACTATGGTGGTCTGCTAGAAACACGTTGGTATCACAGACTCAGACAATGAGAGGTTGAAAATGTCCGTGAAGACACTTGCCAGTTGGTCAGCGCATGCTCGGTGTACACGTCCTGATAATCTGTCTGGCCCTGTGGCTTATGAATGTTGACCTGTTTAAAGGTCTTACTCACATCGGCTGTGGAGAGCATGATCACACAGACGTCCAGAAAAGCTGATGCTCTCTATGACTAGGGGGAGTGAGACTGTACTTGCCTCGAAGTGAGCATAGAAGTTATTTACACGTCTGGTAGGTTCATGTCACTGGGCAGCTCTCGGCTGCGCTTCCCTTTGTAATCTGTAATAGTTTGCAAGCCCTGCCACATCCGCCGAGCATCGGAGCCAGTGTAGTACGATTCGATCTTAGTCCTGTATTGATGCTTTGCCTGTTTCTTATAAGCTTCCGGGTCAGAGTCCCGCTCCTTGAAAGCGGCAGCTCTACCCTTTAGCTCAGTGTGAATGTTGCCTGTAATCCATGGCTTCTGGTTGGGGTATGTACGTACAGTCACTGTGGGGATGACGTCATCAAATGCACTTATTGATGAAGCCAGTGACTGATGTGGTGTACTCCTCAATGCCAATGGAAGAATCCCGGAACATATTCCAGTCTGTGCTAGCAAAACAGTCCTGTAGTTTAGCATTGGCTTCATCTGACCACTTTTTTATAGACATAGTCACGGGTGCTTCCTGCTATAATTTTTGCTTGTATGCAGGAACCAGGAGGATAGAATTATGGACAGATTTGCCAAAAGGAGGGCGAGGGAGAGCTTTGTATGCGTCTCTGTGTGTGGAGTAAAGGTGGGCCAGAGTTTTTTTCCTTCTGGTTGCACATTTAACATGCTGATAGAAATGAGGTAAAAGTCATTTAAGTTTCCCTGCATTAAAGTCCCCAGCCACTAGGAGTGCCGCCTCTGGATGAGCGTTTTCCTGTTTTCTCATGGTGGTTACAGCTTATTGAGTGCGGTTTTAGTGCCCGCGTCGGTATGTGGTGGTATGTAAACAGATCTGATGAAAACTCTATCATGAGATACTCTACCTCAGGCAAGCAAAACCTTGAGACTTCCTTAGGTATCGTGCACCAGCTGTTGTTTACAAATATGCGTAGGTCCCCGCCCCATGTCTTACCAGAGGCTGCTGTTCTATCCTGCCGACAGAGTGCATAACCCGCCAGCTGTATGTTATTAATGTCGTCGCTCAGATACAAACTCGGTGAAACATAAGATATTACAGTTATAGTTTTTAATGTCCCATTGGTAGAATATACTTGCTTTCAGTTCATTCCATTTATTTTCCAGTGATTGAACGTTAGCTAGCAGTACAGAGGACAACGGCAGATTAGCCACAGTTTGGCTGATCCTCACAAGGTACCCTGATCTCTTTCCGCAAAATCTCAGTTTCCTTCTCCAGCGAATGACGGGGATGTGGGCCTGTCCGGGTGTTTGGAGTATATCCTTCTCGTCTGACTCATTAAAGAAAAACTCTTTGTCCAATTCGAGTTGAGTAATCGCTGTACTGATGTCCAGAAGCTCTTTTCAGTCATAAAAGGCGGTAGCAGCAACATTATGTACAAAACAAGTTACGAACAACGTGAAAAAAAAAATAGCACGGTTGGTTAAAAGTCAGTAAAACGGCAGCAATCCCCTCCGGAGCCATCTTTCTCCTTTCTGCATTATTTGGAGTGGCGCCAGAGGAGGCCCCTCTAAACAAGGGCAACATACTGGCATTTACTATGCTTCTAACTTGACGTCTTATACCATTTAAGTTAAAGGATCTGTTTCCTCCTACTTTTAACCATTGAAAAAGGATGTTAGAGAAGCTAGAGAAAATACGCTACTCCATTAGGGGATCTTTAATTACATTTTAAAATATCTGGAAACCACTCCTTGTCACATTTGTTTGAATGATTGGACCAAGGCGCAGCGTGCGTACAATTCCACATGTTTAATAAATATGAAACTCACCAAACAAAACAGAAGAAAACGAAACGTGACGTTCTGGGCTGCTCACAGGCAGCTACAAAAAAACAAGATCCCACAATCTAAGGTGGGAAAAAGGGCTGCCTAAGTATGACCCCCAATCAGAGACAACGATAAACCTATAAGTATTGTTGTAATTGTCATTGTTACAAATAAATAAATAAAAATACAAAAATATAAAAACGGCCGATTAATCGGTATTGACTTTTTTTGGTCCTCCAGCTGCCTCTGATTGGGAACCATACTAGGCCAACAAAGAAATAGAAACATAGATATGCCCACCCAAGTCACACCCTGACCTAACCAAATAGAGAATAAACAAGGCTCTCTATGGTCAGGGCGTGACTGTAACGGCGTTCGTCTGTCTCCTCCTCTGATGAAGAGGTAGAACAAGGATCGGACCAAAATGCAGCGTGGTGGTTACTCATGTTCTTTAATGAAGAATAGCGATACATGAAATAACTAATATATACAAAACCAACAAACGAAACGCGAAAACCTATTACAGCCTGTCTGGTGCTAACTAACACAGAGACAGGAACAATCACCCACAAAATACACAGTGAAACCCAGGCTACATAAATATGGTTCCCAATCAGAGACAACGAGAATCACCTGACTCTGATTGAGAACCGCCTCAGGCAGCCAAGCCTATGCTAGACACACCCCTAATCAGCCACAATCCCAATGCTTACAAAAACCCCAATACGACAACACAATAAACCCATGTCACACCCTGGCCTGAACAAATAATTAAAGAAAACACAAAATACTAAGACCAAGGCGTGACAGTGACACTCCTATCCTTTGTAGAAGACAGGAACCCATCTAATTTCACAAATCCATAAACCAATCCAAATTAATATTTTGTAACTTTATGTTTTATAATATGTTTGTATTTCTTTTTACTATTTGATTATATTACTCATTTTACGGTATATGCCTGCTTTAAGTCTGGGTTTGGGGTTGGGCTCTATTAGAGCATGGGGGTGTTGGGGTGGGTTTGATTTGATTTGGTAGGGGATCCGTGTGTGTTCTGCCCTCTACCTGTTCTGTCTGTTATCTGTAGAATCATAAAAAATGCACAAAAATACAAATAAAAATATTTCATAGATGACCAGCAGGATCAAATAATAATCACAGTGGTTGTAGAGGGTGCAACAGGTCAGTACATCAGGAGTAAATGTCAGTTGATTTTTCATAGCCGAGCATTCAGAGGTCCAGACCGCAGGTACGGTAGAGCGATCGATAGAGAGTCGAAAACAGCAGGTCTGGGACAAGGTAGCATGTCTGGTGAACAGGTCAGGGTTCCATTGCCGCAGGCAGAACAGTTGAAACTCGAGCAGCCGCACGACCAGGTGAACTGGGGACAGCCAGGAGTCATCAGGCCAGGTAGTCCTGAGGCATGATCTTAGGGCTCGGGTTCTCCGGGAGGTTAGGGAGAGAGGGAGAGAGAGAGAATTAGGACACCAGATAAGACAGGAGAATTACACCAGATATAACAGGCTGACCCTAGCCCCCCGGCACATAGACTATTGCAGCATAGATACTGGAGGCTGAGATAGGGGTGGGTAGGGGGACACTGTGGCACTGTCCAACGATACCCCCGGACAGGGCCAAGGCTTTCCACTAGATGTTGGAACATTGCCGCGGGGCATTAGTGAGGTCGGGCACTGATGTTGGTCAATTAGGCCTGGCTCGCAGTCAGTGTTCCAATTCATCCCAAAGGTGTTCGAAGGGGTTGAGTTCAGGGCTCTGTGCAGGCCAGTCAAGTTCTCCCACACCGATCTCGACAAACTATTTCTATATGGACCTCGCTTTGTGCTAGACGTAGAACGATTACTGATTATTGGAGGACCAGAAAAGCCAATACCGATTAATCGTCCGTTTTTCTATTTTTCTATTTTTATTTATTTATTTGTAACAATGACAATTACAACAATACTGAATAAACACTTTTATTTTAACTTAATATAATACATCAATAAAATCAATTTAGCCTCAAATAAATAATGAAACATGTTCAATTTGGTTTAAATAATGCAAAAACTAAGTGTTGGAGAAGAAAGTAAAAGTGCAATATGTGCCATCTAAAAAAGCTAACGTTTAAAGTTCCTTGTTCAGAACATGAGAACATATGAAAGCTGGTGGTTCCTTTTAACAAGAGTTGTCAATATTCCCAGGTAAGAAGTTTTAGGTTGTAGTTATTATAGGAATTATAGGACTATTTCCTCTCTGTACCATTTGTATTTCATATATCTTTGACTATTGGATGTTCTTATAGGCACTATAGTATTGCCAGTGTAAGAGTATAGCTTCCGTCCCTCTCCTCGCTCCTACCCGGGCTCGAACCAAGGACTTTCTGCACACATCGACAACAGCCACCCTCGAAGCATCGTTACCCATCGCTCCACCAAAGCCACAGCCCTTGCAGAGCAAGGGGAACAACTATTTCAAGGTCTCAGAGGGAGTGACGTCACCGATTGAAACGCTATTAGCGCACACCCCGCTAACTAGTTAGCCATTTCACATCGGTTACACCAGCCTAATCTCAGGAGTTGATAGGCTTGAAGTCATAAACAGCTCAATGCTTGAAGCACAGCGAAGAGCTGCTGGCAAATGCAGGAAAATGCAGTTTGAATGAATGCTTACGAGCCTGCTGCTGCCTACCACTGCTCAGTCAGACTGCTCTATCAAATATCAAATCATAGACTTAATTATAATATAATAACACACAGAAATACGAGCCTTAGGTCAAACCTCTTGCGACGAGCAATCCCGTATCCGGGAGCGTAATTATAGCCTCAAGCTCATTACCAAAATGCAACGTTAACTATTCATGAAAATCGCAAATGAAATGAAATAAATATATTGGCTCACAAGCTTAGCCTTCTGTTAACAACACTGTCATATAATAACACACAGAAATACGAGCCTTAGGTCATTAATATGGTCAAATCCGGAAACTATCATTTCGAAAACAAAATGTTTATTCTTTCAGTGAAATACGGAACCGTTCTGTATTTTATCTAATGGGTGGCATCCCTAAGTCTAAATATTGCTGTTACATTAGACAACTTTCAATATTATGGCATAATTATGTAATTATGTAATTAATTGCAGTCTTTGTTAGGAAGAAATGGTCTTCACACAGTTCGCAACGAGCGATGCTGCCCAAACAGCTGCATATACCCTGACTCTGCTTGCACAGAACGCAAGAGAAGTGACACAATTTCCCTAGTTAAAATAAATGTATGTTAGCAGGCAATATTAACTAAATATCCAGGTTTAAAAATATATACTTGTGTATTTGATTTTAAAGAAAGGCGTTGATGTTCATGGTTAGGTACACATTGGTGCAACGACAGTGCTTTTTTCGCCAATGCGCTTGTTAAATCATCACCTGTTTGGCGAAGGAGGCTATGATTCGATGAGAAATTAACAGGCACCACATCGAATATATGCAACGCAGGATAAGCTAAATAAACTAGTAATATCATCAACCATGTGTAGTTAACTAGTGATTATGTTAAGATTGAATGTTTTTTATAAGATAAGTTTAATGCTAGCTAGCAACTTACCTTGGCTCATTACTGCACTCGCGTAACAGGTAGTCAGCCTGCCACGCAGTCTCCTCGTGGAGTGCAATCAGCCATAATCGGTGTCCAAAAATGCTGATTACCGATTGTTATGAAAATGTGAATTTGGCCCTAATTAATCGGCCATTCCGATTAATCGGTCGACCTCTTTGTCATGCTGAAACAGGAAAGGGCCTTCCCCAAACTGTTTCCATAAAGTTGGAAGCACAAAATAGTCTAGAATATTATTGTACGCTGTAGCATTAAGATTTCTCTTCACTGGAACTAAGGGGCCTAGCTCAAACCATGGAAAACAGCCCCACACCATTATTCCTCTACCACACTTTAATATTTTTTTTATTTAACTAGGCAAGTCAGTTAAGAACAAATTCTTATTTACAATGACGGCCTACCCCGGCCAAACCCTAACCCGAATTGTGCGCTGCCCTATGGGACTCCCAATCACGGCCAGTTGTGATACAGCCTGGAATCAAATCAGGATCTGTAGTGATGCCTCTAGCACTCAAGATGCAGTTCTTAGACCGCTGCACCACTCGGGAGCCCAATTGAGGCAGGTAGCATTCTGGCATCCGCCAAACCCAGATTCATCCGTCGGACTGCCAGATGGCGAAGTGTGATTCATCACACCAGAGAACGCGTTTTCACTGCTCCAGAGTCCAATGGCAGCGAGCTTTACACCACTTCAGCCAGCGCTTGGCATTGTGCATGGTGATCTTAAGCTTGTGTGCGGCTGCTGATGTTGTTTCCAGAGGCAGTTTGGAACTCTGTAGTGAGTGTTACAACCGAGGACAGATGATTTTTATGCACTCGGTGGTCTCGTTCTGTGAGCTTGTGTGGCCCACCACGTCGCAGCTCAGCTGTTGTTGCTCCTAGACATTTCCACTTCACAATAACAGCAACTGGATCCTGGACTTCCTGAAGGGCCACTCACAGGTGGTAAGGGGAGGTAACAACACATCCGCCACGCTGATCCTCAACATGGGGGCCCCTCAGGGGTGCGTGCTCTGTCCCCTCCTGTACTCCCTGTTCACTCATGACAGCACAACCAGGCATGACTCCAACACCATCATTAAGTTTGCTGATGACACAACAGTGGTAGGCCTGATCACCGACAACGATGAATCAGCCTATAGGGAGGAGGTCAGAGACCTGACCATGTGGTGCCAGGACAACAACCTCTTCCTCAACGTGATCAAAACAAAGGAGGTGATTGTGGACTACAGGAAAAGGAGGACCGAGCACGCCCCCATTCTCCAGCCATCCTAGTCATAGAATGTTCTCACTGCTACCACACGGCAAGTGGTACCAGAGTGCCAAGTCCAGGTCCAAGAGACTTCTAAACAGCTTCTACCCCCTAGCCATAGGACTCCTGAACAGCTAATCAAATGGCTACCCAGACTATTTGCATTGCCCCCCCCCTCTCTTCTACACTGCTGCTACTCTCTGTTATTATCTACGCATAGTTACTTTAATAACTCTATCTACATGTACATATTACCTCAATTACCTCGACACCGGTGCCCCCGCACATTGACTCTGTACCGACACCCCCTGTATATAGCCCCGCTATTGTTATTTACTGCTGCTCTTTAATTATTTGTTCTTCTTATCTCTTACTTTTTTTAGATATTTTCTTAAAACTGCATTGTTGGTTAAGAGCTTATAAGTAAGCATTTCACTGTAAGGTGATGTTGTATTCGGCGCATGTGACAAATAACATTTGATTTGATTTGACTTACTGTTGGGCAGCTCTAGAAAGGCAGAAACTGACTTGTTGGGAAGGTGGCATCCTATGATGCTGCCATGTTCAAAGTCACTGAGCTCTTCAGAAAAGCCATTCTACTGCCTATGTTTGTCTATGGAGATTGTATGGCTGCATGCTCGATTTTATACACCTGTCAGCAACGGGTGTGGCTGAAATAGCCGAATCCACTAATTTGAATACTTTTGTGTATATAGTGTGTATAACTTTTAATGGAGGAGGAATATGCATGCGTGTTATGTCCCCCCCAGTTTAACTACTGACACTGTAGAATACTACTGTAAAATACTACTGACACTGTAGTATTTTACTTAAATGGTGGTGCGTAACAGTCATCTAAGTAATTATTTACTTTACTTTACTCTTTACTTATTCATCCGTGGACGATTGAGTTTTGTATTCATGGATGTGTACATTTCAGTGGAATGTTGACTTTGAGGGCAGGGTAAGGAATTCACCTTGTAGATGTAATTACTAATTGACTGGGTCTGTTGAGTGAATGAGGAATAGTTGAAATAGTTTGATAGCTCCCAGAGGCTCCCATAGCAATATGTGTAATACAACATCAAGTTATGGATCTGTTGTTTTCTGTCAGCCAAGTGTAGCTGAGGGATGCAGTGCGCTACTACCTAATAATCTCACACCATCATCACTTATCTGTAATGACTTTTATGGTGGGACTATAACACTGAGTGGCTGCTCACTGGGGTGGAAATGCACATTTATCATCAAACCCAAACAAAAAAGAAAGGCAAGGAAAGGAATGAAAGTGTTTTAGCTCTACCAATATGCTGCCTAATGCCTGAAAACACTCGTAAAGTATCCTTTCAGACAGGAACTCAAGCATACCTTTTCTACTCTGTCATTATGTTTGCTGTGCACCTCTCAAGTTATCTCCATACCCAGAAAGTATGAGTGATTTACCTTCCTAGTTCCCTTTCTCCTCCACACAAACACAGGTAAAGATAATTATATGCTCAAACAACTACCCCTAGAGGTTATTCTTCTCAAAGGATAACTGCAATATGTGTGTGTGTTATTTTTCAGTTTACTGGGCATGTTGTGTCATGAATAGGTTTGCCAACTTGCGGCTCCTCATGTACAACATGCAGAAGACCAGAGCAAAGAAATTAGAGACATAAGAGGTGGCTAATATGAATATATGACATCAACTCTGGCAAGGCATCAGTCTGTGTTGTACTTCCTCATTCAATCAGATGATTCATATTCATTGGCCCCAAACAAATCTATTAATGTCCCCAATTGGGTGATGGCAGTATGTGGGAGTTACTCACAGAGCCACGAGTCTGGCTTTTTATCATCTCAACACTGTCCCTCTTACAGATATAGGATCTTCATTTGATCACTCTTTTGTTGCAGATCATTTTCCTGCACTGCAGGAAATACAAACTTGTCATGTATTTGAGTTTCAAAAAGTCTTCTAAAGTTTGTCATTTCCACTTAGACATTTCAGACTTGATTTGCGGTAACAAAATTGTATCAACCCCTACAAAAATATCCATTGATTATAGTCCACATTATAATTCACATTTCCTGTTGCTGGAGGATTATTTCCCTGCCCTAGCAAACTGGCTCAAATTAAAATCCTACATCTGTATGTGTCATAAAGATAATTGATCAGATTTCCTACTACAACAAAATATGCTTTCTGTTGTCATTGTCTTCAGGTTACAGTGCTAGACATGCGTAGGTTGGTATCTGCAGAGTAGACATTTTTGGGGAAGTTAAATCAACAATATACAGTTGATGTACTCTACAGAGAAGCAGGAAGACTCTGCCCCCGGACATGAAAGTAAGAAACATCAGATCAGCATCAGTTAACATAGCACACCATGTTCAATTCTGTTCTTGACCTTGCTACAAATGATCCTGGTCCTGTCCATAACTATATCTCCATAGAAACCACCATGTGTTTAGAAAAATGTTTCTAAGAATATTGGTTCTGAAACGCAGTCAAACGTAATAACTTGCCTCAGAACCTGTAGCTATGGTTACCTGGGACAGGTAGAAAGGTGAGGGGTCTGTTCTAGTGAACACAGCAAGTCCACTATTCTAATGTCTTCCTCAAATCGGTCGACTAAGAGATTGAGAAACAACAGATTTGTGAGACTGCTACCATGTGACCATGAGATTGTGATTGGGAATGGCACACGGATGTTGCACTCAAACACAGGGTTCTGGTTGATTGTGGTGATGGTATGAAGGGGATTAGAGTTACCCCCAGGGCTCTCACAGTGCCAGGCATGAGCGTAGTGTGCAGTAGGTGTGCTGCAAGGTGGAGGTGTTCCTGTATGCACAGGATTTGGGTTGACCAGGTCCCGACACAGGGAAACTGAAACCCCCGGCATGTTTTCTGTCATGGTTTCTCAGTATATCTCTGCCCATTGACCATGCTTATAGAAATGGCTGCACTTTGTATCTGTGAATGAAACTCTCTGTTTAGGTTATCCTCAGATCACTTTGTTTTGAGGCGGTCGTATAAGCTTGATTACACCAGTCAACAGCAGACACTGAAGGTTGGGCTCAGAGGTCATCTGTAAACCTGTGAACAATATGTAAGACTCGACATATTAATCCAACTTCTACACAGACTACTCCATTGCTTTCAATGATTCCCCTGGCCCCTCTAGATCAACAGAAGTCATAGATAAGCTTTAAAACGTCTTTCATCAGCGTTTGGAGCTCTAAGGTGAAGAGTGGGCCAATAGTGCAATAGATTTGGCCTTTATACAACTGCATCTGATACACAGCTGAAATAACTTATTTCTCAATTGTTGTCATCAGCCTATAAATATATTAGGCTGCCTCAGAAAAGCAGCAAAGTGTAAATGTCAGTGGTTTGTCACAGCTGCATTATTTATGTTGACATATTGAGAAGGCCTATTCATCAGCCCTATCTGATGTATCTGGCATCCAGCATAAGGGTAAAACAGAAAATATGTAATAGAAAAGTGCAGGAACGCATTGCCACTGGCTGTATCACAGTAATGTTTTCATTTATATGGTTTAACGTCTTCATTTATGACATACGGACTGTTTGAGTAGGACGGAGAAGACTGTCTGAGTGATGGACTACACTCATTATCTGCATTCATCTCTGTGGCTGTGGTGGTGGTGGTGGTGGTGTTGTGTTCAGGCAAGCTGCAGAGTGTCTAAGAATTGATGAACTGAGCCCAAATCATGAAACACAGTAGAACAGGTCATAAACAGTCTATGCCGCATGCTTTTAAAACATGACATGACTGTTGATATGAACAGTATACATGTCTACTACAGTGTATATATACAGTTGTAGTTGGAAGTTTACATACACCCTAGCCAAATGCATTTAAACTCAGTTTTTCACAGTTCCTGACATTTAATCCTAGTAAAGATTCCCTGTCTTAGGTCAGTGAGGATCACCACTTTATTTTAAGAATGTGAAATGTCAGAATAATAGTAGAGAGAATGATTTATTTCAGCTTTTATCACATTCCCAGTGGGTCAGACGTTAACATACACTCAATTAGTATTTGGTAGCATTGCCTTTAAATTGTTTAACTTGGGCCAAACGTTTCGGGTAGCTTTCCACAAGCTTTCCACAATAAATTGGGTGAATTTTGTCCCATTCCTCCTGACAGTGCTGGTGTAAAAGCGCAGGTTTGTAGGCCTCCTTGCTCGCACACGCTTTTTCAGTTCTGTCCACAAATTTTCTATAGGATTGAGGTCAGGGCTTTGTGATGGCCACTTCAATACCTTGACTTTGTGGACCTTAAACTATTTCCCCACAACTTTGGAAGTATGCTTGGGGTCACTCCTAAATGCAGGTGTTTCAGCCTAGCTTAGTGCTTTCTGCCAGGGGAAAATATGGAGTGTGGGGGTTGGTAATGTTCTCTTGTTGCGCCGTGATTGGCTCAGTGTTCTGTCACTCATGGAGACACTATGTCACCGCAAAATCTACGGGGACAGCTCGAAAATGTAAGCTTTTTGGGTGCTGCCATAGAGTTACATTAGAAGTGCCCATCCAAGAAATCACACGATATCTCCCGTAGCTTTGATTGGACTGATCATGTCAACTTTCAAAAGCCTAGCTAGCAAGCTAGACAAGCAGTCATCATCATGAATCACATCGACAATCTACTGGCAAATCCTTTTCAATCCTTGTCATATGAACAGAAATTATAGATGAAACATATCAGTGCTCATCGGCCATTGGACAAACATTACACAACAAGTTGTGAATCGCAAATTCAACAATGTGGTTTGGAAGGAATCAGTGGCTAACTGCAAGTGTTGCAAAGCAATCTCTAGCCTGCTATTCAGTGGAGTGGGTGTGATCCAAGTCTGGGTTTAAGGGTCTCCTTTCCAAGCTTAAAGGGATAAACATTCAACACCATGGGCCAGAGAAGGTTGAATACATTGGCCGTTCTGTCAATCCAACATGACTTTTGTCACGTTCAAAACAATTGGAAACCCGGAACGGGGATATCTCAGACTTCAGTGAGTTCTCTAGATTTATGGTGCTTTCAAGACAACTGGGAACTAAGAAAGAAAAAAAAAACATTGGAATTCCAAGTCGGGAACTCTGGCGTCTTTCTAGAGCTCCGATCTGAGGATCACTGACATCATAAATCAACCTTGTTTTTTTAAAGTTCCCAGTTGTTCCCAAGTGACTATGCATAGATGATAACAACAGAGAGTAGCATTGGTGTAAAGGGGGGGGCAATGCAAATAGTCTGGGTAGCCATTTGATTAGGTGTTCAGGAGTCTTATGGCTTGGGGGTAGAAGCTGTTTAGAAGCCTCTTTGACCTAGACTTGGCTTTCGTACTGCTTGCCATGCGGTAGCAGAGAGAACAGTCAATGACTAGGGTGGCTGGAGTCTTTGACAAATTTTCGGGCCTTCCTCTGATACCGCATGGTATAGAGGTCCTGGATGGCAGGAAGCTTTGCCCCGGTGATGTACTGAGCCGTTCGCACTACCCTCTGTAGTGTCTTGCGGTCGGAGGCCAAACAGTTGCCATACCAGGCAGTGATGCAACCAGTCAGGATGCTCTCGATGCTGCAACTGTAGAACCTTTTGATGATCTGAGGACCCATGCCAAATCTTTGCAGCCTCCTGAGGGGGAATAGGTTTTGTTGTGCCCTCTTCACGACTGTCTTGGTGTGCTTGGACCCTGTTAGTTTGTTGGTGATGTAGACATCAAGGAACTTGAAGCTCTCAAACTGCTCCACTGCAGCCCCGTCAATGAGAATGGGGGAGTGCTCAGTCCTCTTTTTTCCTGTAGTCCACAATCATCTCCTTTGTCTTGATCACATTGAGGAAGAGGTTGTTGTCCTGGCACCACACGGACAGGTCTCTGACCTCCTCCCTATAGGCTGTCTTGTCATTTTCGGTGATCAGGCCTACCACTGTTGTGTCATCAGCAAACTTATTGATGGTGTTGGAGTCGTGCCTGGCCATGCAGTCATTAGTGAACAGGGAGTACAGGAGAGGACAGAGCACGCACCCCTGAGGGGCCCCTGTGTTGAGGATCAGTGTGGCGGATGTGTTGTTACCTACCCTTACCACCTGGGGGCGGCCAGTCAGGAAGTCCAGGATCCAGTTGCAGACGGAGATGTATAGTCCCAGGGTCCTTGATGAGGCTTATTGATGAGCTTTGAAAGCACTATGGTGTTGAATGCTGAGCTGTAGTCAATGGAAGGCATTCTCACATAGGTGTTCCTTTTGTCCAGGTGGGAAAGGGCAATGTGGATTGCAATAGAGATTGTGTCATCTGTGGATCTGTTGGGGCAGTATGCAAATTGGAGTGGGTCTAGGGTTTCTGGGATAATGGTGTTGATGTGAGCCATTACCAGCCTTCCGAAGCCCTTCATGGCTACAGACGTGAGTGCTACAGGTCGGTAGTCGTTTAGGTAGGTTACCTTAGTGTTCTTGGGCACAGACACTATGGTGGTTTGCTTAAAACATGTTGATATTACAGAATCGGACAGGGAGAGGTTGAAAATGTCAGTGAAGACACTTGGCATTTGGTACAGTACATTTCGCAGCCAATGACTGATGTGGTGTACTCCTCAATGTCAACGGAGGAATCCCAGAACATATTCCAGTTTGTGCTAGCAAAACAGTCCTGTAGCTTAGCATCTGCTTCATCTGACCTTTTTTATTGATCTAGTCACTGGTGCTTCCTGCTTAAATTTTTGCTTGTACGCAGGAATCAGGAGGATAGAATTTGCCAAATGGAGGGCGAGTGAGAGCTTTGAATGCTTCTCTGTGTGTGGAGTAAAGGTGGTCCAGAGTTTTTTTCCTCTGTTCGCACATTTAACATGCTGATAGAAATGAGGTAAAACAGATTTAAGTTTCCCTGCATTGAAGTCTCTGGCTACTAGGAGCGCCACCTCGTTTTCTTGTTTGCTTATGGCGGAATACAGCTTATTCAATGCTGTCTTAGTGCCAGCCTCTGACTGTGGTGGTATGTAAACAGCTACGAAAAATACAGATAAAACTCTCTAGGTAGGTAGTGTGGTCCACAGTTTATCATGAGATACTCTACCTCAGGCGAGAAATAGCGCGAGACTTCCATAGATATCGTGCACCAGCTGTTATTTATAAAAATACATAGTCCACTGCCCCTTGTCTTACCAGACACCGCTGTTCTATCCTGCCGCTGCAGCGTATAACCAGTCAGCTGTATGTTGATAGTGCCGCGACTCCGTGAAGCATAAGATATTATAGTTTTGAATGTCCTGTTGGTAGTTTTTATTTTTTATTTTTTTATTTCACCTTTATTTAACCAGGTAGGCTAGTTGAGAACAAGTTCTCATTTGCAACTGCGACCTGGCCAAGATAAAGCATAGCAGTGTGAACAGACAACACAGAGTTACACATGGAGTAAACAATTAACAAGTCAATAACACAGTAGAAAAAAAAAAAATGGGCAGTCTATATACAATGTGTGCAAAAGGCATGAGGAGGTAGGCGAATAATACAATTTTGCAGATTAACACTGGAGTGATAAATGATCAGATGGTCATGTACAGGTAGAGATATTGGTGTGCAAAAGAGCAGAAAAGTAAATAAATAAATTTTTTAAAAACAGTATGGGAATGAGGTAGGTGAAAATGGGTGGGCTATTTACCAATAGACTATGTACAGCTGCAGCGATCGGTTAGCTGCTCGGATAGCTGATGTTTGAAGTTGGTGAGGGAGATAAAAGTCTCCAACTTCAGCGATTTTTGCAGTTCGTTCCAGTCACAGGCAGCAGAGTACTGGAACGAAAGGCGGCCAAATGAGGTGTTGGCTTTAGGGATGATCAGTGAGATACACCTGCTGGAGCGTGTGCTACGGATGGGTGTTGCCATCGTGACCAGTGAACTGAGATAAGGCGGAGCTTTACCTAGCATGGACTTGTAGATGACCTGGAGCCAGTGGGTCTGGCGACGAATATGTAGCGAGGGCCAGCCGACTAGGGCATACAAGTCGCAGTGGTGGGTGGTATAAGGTGCTTTGGTGACAAAACGGATGGCACTATGATAGACTGCATCCAGTTTGCTGAGTAGAGTGTTGGAAGCCATTTTGTAGATGACATCGCCGAAATCGAGGATCGGTAGGATAGTCAGTTTTACTAGGGTAAGCTTGGCGGCGTGAGTGAAGGAGGCTTTGTTGCGGAATAGAAAGCCGACTCTTGATTTGATTTTCGATTGGAGATGTTTGATGTGAGTCTGGAAGGAGAGTTTGCAGTCTAGCCAGACACCTAGGTACTTATAGATGTCCACATATTCAAGGTTGGAACCATCCAGGGTGGTGATGCTAGTCGGGCATGCGGGTGCAGGCAGCGATCTGTTGAAAAGCATGCATTTGGTTTTACTCGCGTTTAAGAGCAGTTGGAGGCCACGGAAGGAGTGCTGTATGGCATTGAAGCTCGTTTGGAGGTTAGATAGCACAGTGTCCAATGACGGGCCGAAAGTATATAGAATGGTGTCGTCTGCGTAGAGGTGGATCAGGGAATCGCCCGCAGCAAGAGCAACATCATTGATATATACAGAGAAAAGAGTCGGCCCGAGAATTGAACCCTGTGGCACCCCATAGAGACTGCCAGAGGACCGGACAGCATGCCCTCCGATTTGACACACTGAACTCTGTCTGCAAAGTAATTGGTGAACCAGGCAAGGCAGTCATCCGAGAAACCGAGGCTATTGAGTCTGCCGATAAGAATATGGTGATTGACAGAGTCGAAAGCCTTGGCGAGGTCGATGAAGACGGCTGCACAGTACTGTCTTTTATCGATGGCGGTTATGATATCGTTTAGTACCTTGAGCGTGGCTGAGGTGCACCCGTGACCGGCTCGGAAACCAGATTGCACAGCGGAGAAGGTACGGTGGGATTTGAGATGGTCAGTGACCTGTTTGTTGACTTGGCTTTCGAAGACCTTAGATAGGCAGGGCAGGATGGATATAGGTCTATAGCAGTTTGGGTCCAGGGTGTCTCCGCCTTTGAAGAGGGGGATGACTGCGGCAGCTTTCCAATCCTTGGGGATCTCAGACGATATGAAAGAGAGGTTGAACAGGCTGGTAATAGGGGTTGCGACAATGGCGGCAGATAGTTTCAGAAATAGAGGGTCCAGATTGTCAAGCCCAGCTGATTTGTACGGGTCTAGGTTTTGCAGCTCTTTCAGAACGTCTGCTATCTGGATTTGGGTAAAGGAGAACCTGGAGAGGCTTGGGCGAGGAGCTGCGGGGGGGGCGGAACTGTTGGCCGAGGTTGGAGTAGCAAGGCGGAAGGCATGACCAGCCGTTGAGAAGTGCTTATTGAAGCTTTCGATAATCGTGGATTTATCGGTGGAGACCGTGTTACCTAGCCTCAGTGCAGTGGGCAGCTGGGAGGAGGTGCTCTTGTTCTCCATGGACTTCACAGTGTCCCAGAACTTTTTGGAGTTGGAGCTACAGGATGCAAACTTCTGCCTGAAGAAGCTGGCCTTAGCTTTCCTGACTGACTGCGTGTATTGGTTCCTGACTTCCTGAACAGTTGCATATCACGGGGCTATTCGATGCTATTGCAGTCCGCCACAGGATGTTTTTGTGCTGGTCGAGGGCAGTCAGGTCTGGAGTGAACCAAGGGCTGTATCTGTTCTTGGTTCTGCATTTTTTGAACGGAGCATGCTTATCTAAAATGGTGAGGAAGTTACTTTTAAAGAATGACCAGGCATCCTCAACTGACGGGATGAGGTCAATGTCCTTCCAGGATACCCGGGCCAGGTCGATTAGAAAGGCCTGCTCACAGAAGTGTTTTAGGGAGCGTTTGACAGTGATGAGGGGTGGTCGTTTGACTGCGGCTCCGTGGCGGATACAGGCAATGAGGCAGTGATCGCTGAGATCCTGGTTGAAGACAGCGGAGGTGTATTTGGAGGGCCAGTTGGTCAGGATGACGTCTATGAGGGTGCCCTTGTTTACAGAGTTAGGGTTGTACCTGGTGGGTTCCTTGATGATTTGAGTGAGATTGAGGGCATCTAGCTTACATTGTAGGACTGCCGGGGTGTTAAGCATATCCCAGTTTAGGTCACCTAACAGAACAAACTCTGAAGCTAGATGGGGGCGATCAATTCACAAATGGTGTCCAGGGCACAGCTGGGAGCTGAGGGTGGTCGGTAGCAGGCGGCAACAGTGAGAGACTTATTTCTGGAGAGGGTAATTTTCAAAATTAGTAGTTCGAACTGTTTGGGTATGGACCTGGAAAGTATGACATTACTTTGCAGGCTATCTCTGCAGTAGACTGCAACTCCGCCCCTTTGGTAGTTCTATCTTGACGGAAGATGTTATAATTGGGTATGGAAATCTCTGAATTTTTGGTGGCCTTCCTGAGCCAGGATTCAGACACGGCAAGGACATCAGGGTTAGCAGAGTGTGCTAAAGCAGTGAGTAAAACAAACTTAGGGAGGAGGCTTCTGATGTTGACATGCATAAAACCAAGGCTTTTTCGATCACAGAAGTCAACAAATGAGGGTACCTGGGGACATGCAGGGCCTGGGTTTACCTCCACATCACCCGCGGAACAGAGAAGGAGTAGTATGAGGGTGCGGCTAAAGGCTATCAAAACTGGTCGCCTAGAGCGTTGGGGGCAGAGGATAAGAGGAGCAGGTTTCTGGGCATGGTAGAATATATTCAGGGCATAATGCGCAGACAGGGGTATGGTGGGGTGCGGGTACAGCGGAGGTAAGCCCAGGCACTGGGTGATGATGAGACAGGTTGTATCTCTGGACATGCTGGTTGTAATGGGTGAGGTCACTGCATGTGTGGGAGGTGGGACAAAGGAGGTAACAGGGGTATGCAGAGTGGGTCTAGGGGCTCCATTGTGAACTAAAACAATTATAACTAACCTGAACAAGAGTATACAAGGCATATTGACATCTGAGAGAGACATACAGCGAGGCATACAGTAATCACAGGTGTTGAATTTGGAAAGCTAGCTAAAAACAGTAGGCGAGGCTAATCCGCTTGCACAACAAACAGCAGGTAAAATGGCGTTGACTAGGCAACGGGGCCGACAGGTAAGACAAACAAGCAGAAAGGAGTACCGTGATTAATGGACAGTCCAGCGTGCGTCAGCTATGTAGCCATAGTTTAATCTTCCGCATAGGTCATCTATTTTATTGATTGCACATTTGCTAGCAGAATGGAAGAAAGCGGTGGTTTATTCGATGGCCTACGAATTCTCAGTAGGCAGCCCGCCCTCCGGGCTTTTTCTCCACGTCCTCTTCACGCCAATCACGGGGATCTGGGCCTGTTCCCAAGAAAGCAGCGTATCGTTCACCTCGGCCTTGTCAGACTCGTTAAGGGAAAAAAAGGATTCTGCCAGTCCTTAACGCAGTCCTGATGTCCAGAAGTTATTTTCGGTCATGAGAAACGGTAGCGGTAACATTATGTAGAAAATAAGTAAAACAATAAGTTACAAACAACGCAAATAAATTAACAAAAAAACATAATCGATTGGGAGCACGTAAAATGCCTTCTTCTCCGGCGCCATATTACTGTGCCTGTATTTAGTTTTCATGCTTGTGAGGGCCGGGAATCCACTCTCACATAGGTACGTGGTTGCAAAGGGCATCAGTGTCTTAACAGGGCAATTTCCCAAGGAAGGATACTCTGAGCACAGCCCAATCCAGAAATTGTTGTAATTTCGATGAGGCTCTCTTGTTCAGATATTGTTAAGTGGGCTGGAGGCAGGGCATGAAAGGGATAACGAATCCAGTTGTTTATGTCATTCGTTTTGGGAAAGTACCTGCGTAATTGCGCACCTAACTCAGGTGCTTCACTATATCACATTTGACATTGTCTGTCAGCTTGAGTTCATTTGCACACAAAAAATCATACAATGATGGAAAGACCTGTGTGTTGTCCTTGTTAATTCAGACAGAGAAGAGCTCCAATTTCTTAATCATAGCCTCAATTTTGTCTTGCACGTTGAATATAGTTGTGGAGAGTCCCTGTAATCCTAGATTCAGACCATTCAGGCGAGAAAAAACATCAGCCAGATAGGCCAGTCGTGTGAGAAGCTCGTTGTCATGCAAGTGGTCAGACTTTGAAAACTTTGGTCAGTAAAGAAATCTTTGAGCTCGTCTCTCAATAACAAAAAACATGTTAACCCTTGATAACCAGAGCACTTCTATATGTTGTAAAAGCGTTACATGGTCGCTGCCCATATCATTGCATAGTGCAGAAAATACAGAAGAGTTCAGAGGCCTTGCTTTAACAAATTTAACCTTTTTCACTGTAGTAAGCTGTCAGGCATTCCCTTGATAGCAAGAGCCTCTCGGTGGATGCTGTAGTGTACCCGAGTGCCGTTGGGAACAACTGTTTGCACGTGCGTTACCACTCCGCTATGTCTCCCTGTCATGGCTTTTGCGCAATCAGTACAGACACAAACATGAGCAGCAGCTACATTTGGCTACATACGTTAGTGGAATTCCCGTGAGAAAGTAACGGTTCATGTGATTGGATGTTAATTGTTTGACTAGGCTATCTGTATTTGACATTGTCTTGTTATTTCGCTGAACACTAGATGGTTTAATTTGATTTTTGGCAGTGAAACGAGGCTACACAGGCGAGAAAAAAAACTCACCCAAATGTATAGCCCCTTTGAAAAATTTAAATGGACTGTTGAAAATGTGAAGAATTTATTATTGTGTTTTACATTTTTTTAAATGTGAATCACATTTTGAATTGGGCGTACCCCCGACGGCATTGCACATACCCAGTTTGGCAATACCTGCTTTAGATGTTTATAACAGCTGAATCTGAATTCAGTTCACATTTAGCCTTGGATACAGGAAGTGTTATATTTCTTGAATATGCTTCGCATCATGACTGACCTTTCTCTATTCAGAAGTGATCAAATTGGGGAAACAAAAGGGGCCCAGAAAAATAACGTTTTTTGATCGGCACATTCATTAGCCACCACTGCATGGCATTTGCAAGGCCTTTAACAATAGTAGTGAGTGAAGACGTAACACACTCCAGGTCCTATAGCTTGTCAATGTCAGGCATAATGGCAATGTGAAGAGGGCTTAATTATAGGCCCATTTGTTGGAAGAGTCTGACTAATTTGTCATTTTTAGCTGTATTAATAAAGAGAGGTTAGGAAATTGAAAACGGATTTAGACTGGGCTGTAATTATTCGTTCTATGGATCAAATCTTACAGACTCATTTGTGCAGAGGTCGAACATTTGAATCCAATCTAAAGGAAATTAAGACAAACCTATATGACCTAATGGCAGGTCCATTTTCACTTTGTGTTTTTACTCTTCTATAGCAAAACCTTATCACCATACATCTCAGGCCTCTGCCCCACCAACACAGCACAGCGTCTCTAGAGAGAAACCTGTGAAGTATGTCCATAGCCCTCACATTCAATGTGACAACACGGTCATGTGCACTATACTGCGCCCACATCGCTGTCTGTGTTTCATTATTAAAGGGTACCAATTTATTGATATCTCACTGGCTGCAGGCAATATCTTGAAATAACCTGTCAGCCACTGTTTGATGGGGATATTTCAGTTGTAATTTCATCAGTTTCTTAATATCTATGTGTTGAGCAGCTGACTACTCTCAGACACATTTTGTCTTTAAGAATCTTCTCAGATGAGTTAATTCATATCTTACTATAACCACTTAATCTGATTTCATTTCAGTAGCTTTATTAGTCACAGTCTTTAAAACAATACACTCACAAACATCACAACTGCTACAGACTCCTTTGCACAGAGAATAGACATTAATATGTTTTTAGTGTGATTGAAATACACCCTAGATATGAGCAGGCAGCGACAAGTGATTTTTTTCCCATTTAATGACCTCACATCTTGCTGGGTGATATTAAACCATCCAACACAGTCAAAGGCCACATTAGACACACAACTTACTCCACAACTGACAATATTGTTTCAATTACAGATATGCAGCTTGCTTCACATGTGGGTATACTAACTGTAAAGATGTGAAATAAGATAGCCTAGTGGTTAAGAGCATTGGGCTGATAATCACAAGGTTGCTGGTTCAAATCTCTGAGCCAATTAGGTGAAAACTTGTCAATGTTCCCTTGAGCAACGCACTTAACCCTAGTTGCTCTGGATAAGAGTGTCTTTTAAATAATGTAAATCGCATAATAGTTAAGTGAGGGCTTAGTGGATAAGTATTGGTGTGTCCTCCAGAAGCAGTACTAGGTCCTGATGCCATTTGCTAGAGGGTCTGTCAAATCAGATTTTATTGGTCACATACACATATTTAGCAGATTTTATAGTGGGTGTAGCTCAATGCTTGTGTTTCTAGCTCCAACAGTGCAGTAATTCCTAGCCTACCTTGGCTTGCTTTCCTAGTCTCATGGTCTCAACATCTGGGCTCTCATGTAAGGTACAGTAGGCTACGTAGTGAACAAGACAACTGTAGCTTAGTCCTAATGCCCCATTTGAGAACTCTCCCCCTCTCTCTCTCTCTCTTTCTTTCTCTCTCTCCTCCCTCTCCCCCTATCACTCTCTCTCTTTCTCTCTCCTTCTACATCTCTCGCTCTCTCTCTCTCCCTCCCCTACTCCCTCTCTCTCCCTCTCTGCATGTGGGTAATCTATCATTTAGACTCCCCAAATCACTAACAAACAAATCTAAATGCTCTAGTGTGGTGACTAATGTTGCTCTTGGGAACTGTTTGACAAATAGCTGACGCACATAAAGCATCAATCCCACCATGTCTTTATCAATCCACCGACATCTCTATATATCTATATATCCCTGCTCCCTCTTGTGGAGCTATGGGGAACTGCTTACAAGAGCACAGGTTGATTTTTTTCCCATTGGAGTTTATTTTTTCAATGAATCTTGTTGCATGCAGCACTAGCAGTCGAGGTGATTTTATATACCCCCAATCAACTGATAAAATGCTGTATTTGACACACACACACACACACAGTGAGTAGGTCTATAATCAAAGAGCAAACATGTTTATCCCTCTCCTGTCCTTACTAAACAGGATGAGAGGGAGAGCACTGCTGTAATAGATTCTGACAGCAGTCATAATAAGCCATTGTCATGATGATTCACAACACAACAGGTTGGGCACATTCATCAGAAAGGAATGGCAGCACTTGAAACTCCATTAGTGGTATTTGCCACTTCTCCTGGACTGATGACACATACAATCCCCGTACAATGTCGGAGAAACTTTCAGAGTTTATGCTGTTTTATCAACTCCAAAACTCTGATGACTTTGTGATTTGATGTCCTTAAGGTGGGGGTGCAGTCCACCTCTCTATTGAAGATAGTAGTTGCATGGACAGAACAAGCCTAATCCCACATCAGTCTTTCATTAACGCAGGGCTCATGCACATAATGCCTCTCTCCCCTGCTCAAGGATGTCAATCATGCTGGGAGATGAAAAGAGTTATGTGAGTTTATTTATGGGTGCTAGTAGATTTGTGAGGTGGGTGGAGTGGGGGAGAGGGAGAGACCCTTCAATCTGGCAAAGACACACAGTAGTCTCTCTCTATCTTTCTCTCCCTCTCTGCCAGGCCAATCTTCCTGTCTTCAGTTAGGTACCAGCTCTGTCTATCAAGCCATCTGCTGCCTAGCCCCCGTCTCAACTGTGGAGCTGCCCTTCGCTGGTGGAGGGAGGGAGCCAGGCAGGTTCAAGGTGGGGGCCACCAGTAGGTTGCCTCCTGACCTGGGTCTGGTGCAGTGGCCTGGCAGGGAGGGCTCAGGGGAACCGTTTCTGATTAGCAGACTACTGTGCCGGGAGGGAAATGTACAGTCCACTTTGGACAATATTGATCTGATGTGCTGCCAGCATGACAATTAATATAACATTCCTTTCATTGTTTTAATATTTAGTCAGATAGAGATATGATTGTTTCGTTAAAAAGGTTAACTGCAGTGAGAATTTACTCACTCTTCAGATTAGACATTGCATATTCTTGGCAGTTTTGATTACTCCCCAAATCATATATCATTTCTCTCAGCAGTTTTTTTTACTATTTCTTCACAGTCGTAAACTTACCCTCCTACTTTTGAGTGTAAAGAAGCCTCCTTCATGTTGCCACAACCATTTCCCACGGATTCATTCCTTCTCCAAATAGAGAGATTGCATAGCTTTGGATACTGCCTTATGTGTATAACTAGTGCAATGGGTCTATCCATATGGCAAAACAATGCTGACTACTAATTACATTTCATCTCTGGTATGAATAAATGTTTGTGTAGACCATTTTAGAGACAGTACTTACAGTCCTCCACCAGAGGGAGGTAAAAGCTCAGAGAACACCTTGTCTTAAGAATTACAGCCACAATCAAAGACAGCCACAACACAAATGCTAATATTGCCACATTTAACTGCCTATAATCTCATGTAAGAAGGCTGATCTGATGCCGTGTGTCAATTATCCACATCTAGGCTACTCAGCCATTGAATTAATTCAGTAAATCAACTATTTCAGAAAAGGGTTAGAGATTTTAGTCAGCCTTGGTTATGGAAGATGGTTGAGAAGGAAAATCACTTGCTTATGTTCAGTTTGAATATTTCAAGCCTGAATTACAATATCCATTGTGTTTAGGGTGAGGTACTCGCCATGCACACTGATGATGTTGTGATTTTCATAATATTGATGCATGAGCTCAAGAAATTGAACATGTTTTGCATGACCTTTGCCTATATGTTGCATAGTGAGGTTGTCTTTAATGAACTCAAGGATCAACTGTGGAGAAATATCCCAAGGTCTTATTCAAATGATAAAAGAGTTAAGATGCTTCTAGGCTGTTCTATAGATAAGTGCTTCATTTTGTGCTTCATTTGGTCAACAATGGTTTTTGAATGTGATAATTTAGGCCATACTTTGTGTCTTACAGGCAGGAAGTATGCTATCAGATCAGATGGTTTGAGTTGAGAATGCCTGACAAGGTTGTTGTCCCAACCAACCTTGCAATACCTGTGAGACTGAGAGGGATGTTTATGAAATATTAAACCTGTTTGTTCAAAGAAAAGCAGTACAGTGATGATTTAAAATGTATGTTGAATTTTATAAATCAAAGCAATGCATGTAAAAAAAAATCTGATTTGTTTTTGTATTCAGATGTATTAGTTTTCTGCATTGGCAACAGTCAATTTATTTTCACGCCTGCTGGAAATCCATTTTATCGATCGATGTGTCACAATGTGATTCAGATTTGAACAGAAAACACATTTGCTGTTTCATGGACAGGACAAATAATGTTGAAGAGGAATTAAGATTGATATGTTTTTTGAATATATATATATATAAGATGGGGGTTATCATTACTGCCTTGCTAGTAACGGGCTGAGAATGGGACAAGTTGCTAGGTAACAGTGTAAAGAAAACACTAAACCGCTCAAATCCAGGCTGGGATTGAAATCCTGCAGCAATTCCAAACATATTGCTCTATAAAGTTCTGTTGAAAACACTCAAGCTGAATGAAGGTCAACTCTTTTGATGGTCTAATCATTAACATCTCAATGGTGCTAAAAATAATCTTGCAATCAATTACTTTGTTGCCAGATTTGACATTATGCCATTTACTGTCCTCCACTGTCCTTTTGGTGCTTACAGTACCACTATAATGAGAGTATCACTATAATGACAGTATCACTATAATGACAGTACCACTATAATGACAGTATCACTATAATGACAGTACCACTATAATGAGAGTATCACTATAATGACAGTATCACTATAATGAGAGTATCACTATAATGACAGTACCACTATAATGAGAGTATCACTATAATGACAGTACCACTATAATGAGAGTATCACTATAATGACAGTACCACTATAATGACAGTATCACTATAATGACAGTACCACTATAATGACAGTATCACTATAATGACAGTACCACTATAATGACAGTACCACTATAATGACAGTATCACTATAATGACAGTACCACTATAATGACAGTATCACTATAATGACAGTACCACTATAATGACAGTACCACTATAATGAGAGTATCACTATAATGACAGTACCACTATAATGACAGTACCACTATAATGACAGTACCACTATAATGACAGTATCACTATAATGAGAGTATCACTATAATGACAGTATCACTATAATGACAGTACCACTATAATGACAGTACCACTATAATGACAGTATCACTATAATGACTATAATGAGTATAATGACAGTATCACTATAATGACAGTATCACTATAATGAGAGTATCACTATAATGACAGTATCACTATAATGACAGTATCACTATAATGACAGTATCACTATAATGACAGTACCACTATAATGACAGTACCAATATAATGACAGTACCACTATAATGACAGTACCACTATAATGACAGTACCACTATAATGACAGTACCACTATAATGACAGTACCACTATAATGACAGTACCACTATAATGACAGTACCACTATAATGACAGTATCACTATAATTAGCTTGAAAATGGAAGAGTAGTTTGACACACAACAGGTGTCATGTATGTGTCTTGAATGAAAATGTGTAGCCTACAGTTACACACTGAATGGCTGATTCAAGGTTTCATGAAGTGATTTTAATGCAAAAGGTGACATAATGTATGCAATTGAACAATTGGCATAGAACCCTCTGGAGTCCCTGGTTCTACCAATATGCTGTCAGGGGCTGCGGACATATGATACATCATCATGTTTTTTAACCTAATATAAAGGATTAATGTGCTTGAAACTGTTATTTCCAAACTGAAATGATTAGTTTACCTTTATTTAACTAGGCAAGTCAGTTAAGAGCAAATTCTCATTTACAATGATAACCAAGGAACAGTAACTGCCTTGTACAGGGGCAGAATAGATTTTGATAGATTTGATAGATTTTTACCTTGTCAACTCGGGGATTCGATCTAGCAACCTTCCAGTTATTGGCCCAACGCTCTAACCACTAGGCTACTTGCCGCCCCATGAATGGTAAACATAAGACTGCAAATGATCAATCTATCCTTTGTTTATTGTGCTACGTTTACAGAGGCTACTAGTCTACTAGTCTAAATACATGTCATACAAATATTTGATAATCACATCCTTTGGAGAAGCATTGTGACTGCTGCAAACAATATGTCTCTGTGTGAGAAGCAGGCCTTTGTGGTGGAGGTTTGGGAGAGAGAAGAATCCCAGTGTTGGCAAGTAGGATGACAAATCAGACATGGGTGTACTGTCGCTATGGAAACTACTGTTAAGATGACAAGGAGGCAGCATTATGCAGTAGCGGGAAATCTTTCAAGCTGATACTCCTTGGCTAGCTGCTTAATTAAAAAGGCTTGCGTAGGGAAGCAGAGACAGTTGCGTTTAATCATAACTTTGATCCACCTGGAGATGATTAACATCAGGTATCCTGACACTGGCCTGATCGTCTGTGGTAATACTCTCTCTTTCTGTCTAACAGAGCTGCTTGGCTCACAAAGTCAAATGTAACATTTCCTTATAAACTCCAAATGCAACAGTTTGTAAGTTGTTTTGAGAGTGTATAGATCAGTTGGAAAAGTGTGTTTGCTACTTTAATGCTACCATGTCATGACAATATTTTCAAGCCAGTTTCTGAGCATTTTTTCTCTCGATTTTGTGTTATTGACTGCGTCTCCCATGCTTTTCATCACATGCATTCAGTACATTATGAAAAACTGTTGACATGTTGTACACTAACACACATGCTCATAGACACGCTCACGCACGCACACACGCACACACACACACACACACACACACACACACTTTTGTTTTACAGAGATGTACTTTACCGTTTTATTTAATAATTGGCCTTTCAGAAAAGGCTTTGACAGCTTAGGGAGGCTGGGGTCTTTGTGTTAGGAGAGCTCTGTGGTTATACTGAGAATACCTTATTTACAGAGCAGGTCTATTCTATCCACAGAGCCTGTCAGCGTCAGCATCTGCAAGGTTCTGTCCCCAACAGAGACTTGTTTAGTTCAAGACTTATTTTCACAAACATCAGTCTCATAATCAGGTTTGAGAGAAGAACCAGTTTTGACCTCTATGGGATCGGTGTCCCCCCCCGTGGGACGGTTGAGCTAACGTAGGATAATGTGATTAGCATGAGGTTGTAAGTAACAAAAACAATTCCCAGGACATAGACATGTCTGATATGGGCAGAAAGCTTAAATTCTTGTTAATCTAACTGCACTGTCCAATTTACAGTAGCTATTACAGTGAAATCAAATCAAATGTATTTATATAGCCCTTCTTAAATCAGCTGATGCCACAAAGTGCTGAACAGATACCCAGCCTAAAACCCCAAACAGCAAGCAATGCAGGTGTAGAAGGACACAATTTACCATGACATTGTTTGAGGAGAGTGCACAGTTATGAACTTGAAAATATATTAATAAACCAATTAGGCACATTTGGGCAGTCTTTATACAACATTTTGAACAGATATGCAATGGTTCATTGGATCAGTCTAAAACGTTGCACATACACTGCTGTCATTTAGTGGACAAAATCTAAATTGTGCCTGGGCTGGAATAACACATTATGGCCTTTCTCTTGCATTTCAAAGATGATGGTACAAACAAACAAATACTGTTTTTTTCTTTGTATTATCTTTTACCAGATAGAATGTGTTATATTCTCCTACATTAATTTCACATTTCCACAAACTTCAAAGTGTTTCCTTTCAAATGGTATCAAGAATATGCATATCCTTGCTTCAGGTCCTGAGCTACAGGCAGTTAGAATTAGGTATGTCATGTTAGGCAAAACATTTAAAAATGGGTCTGATCCTTCAATGACAGGTGCTTTCATTCTCTGAATGGTCTCATGTATATGAATTTGTTCTGTAGCTGTAGGTTTGTGATCCTTTGATCTTAACTAATGGATATGGCAGGACCAATATTGAAAACTAATCACATAGGACAGATAACACAAATCCAATGTGTCTTTAATCTTTAACATTTAACACAACCTCTCTCTTTTAATTATAAAAGGCTTTAAAATCCTTCTTAAACCTGTCTCCTACCCTTCATCTACATTAATGGAAGTGGATTTAACAAGTGACATCAATAAGGGATCATAGCTTTCACCTGGATTCACCTGGTCAGTCTGTTATGGAAAGAGCAGGTGTTCCTAATGTTTAGTACACTCAATGTATTTGCACTACATATTTGATGGACAACGGATAGATTTTCCATTCTCCTTGTGGAGTTTGGCTTTAAAAAAAACATAAATGTAGCTTCACAATGACACTCTTTACCTTGGACAAAGTAAAGCATGATTTCCCACGTGTTCTATTTCTGCCCTCCATGCTCTGCAGCTGTCTTTTTAATGACCTTGATATGAGACAATACTGGGTCTGCTACTGGATCACTGCCCTCGCCATAATAATTCATTGAACCGGAGCCTATTGGCCAAACTGTGCTAGTTTAACTGCAAAATATGCTTATTAGCCTCTTACCTTTCGCCCCACATCATCGTCATTTTAATCTCGCCGTTGACGATATTATAAGGCCATGCATAATGATTTCCAAGTCCTCGCACGCGGGTTTCTGTGGGTTAGTCTAGAAAGTTTTAGCTTCATTTCCCTTCTCAGTATGAAATATTTTAAGGTTTTTTTCTTAGCTCTCAATGAGTTTCAATGCTTGTTTGAAATAAGACTACCTGTTTGCTCCACACATCAAAATATAAATTAAATAGTTGATGGATATTTTTGTTTTTTTTGGAACTGCCATTGTTTCTGTTAAATATGCTAGCAGCCTCCCCTGACGTGTGCACACTCCACACATCCATTTCCCGTTCAGAAAATACAGCAGCAGCAATACTCCCACTCACTAGGAGATCATGTCCTGAAACAGTGACTTTTACCCAGCAATTACCTTTAATCTTCGCGCAGACTGTCTCATAGTGGAGAACCTACTCGAAAAATATATCACGCCTCCCCTGTAATGAATTTCTAGCAGGTGTTTGTTCTACATTTTGGTGCGTTGACTTCCACATTATGAAAGTTTTACCTGAATAATATTTACATTAAATATATAGGCTATGCATGAATGTAACTTGCATTAAATACCCTTTATTTCTAGGCTTTGAAGACCTTATATAAGGGCAGCTAATATAAAAAATATTAATAAACTTTTGAATTAACATCATGGCTATTACAAATATTGTTTTATTCTCATGGTATTGAATTTGAGACACATAGCCTATTTGAAATGTATGGGCTGGAGATAAAAGGCAAAAATAAGGCAAAGCATATAGTAGAGAGACGCATTTTCTGTGAGTAGTGTAGCCTAGCCCTAGAGCCTCGTGCTTTTGCATAACCAGTTGACACCTCATTGCGGAGAAACCCTCTAAAAAAACTGCGCGGACATGGTGCCTGTACCTTGTACCTGTGTGACTTCCAGTTTAGCTTGTTGCGCATCATCGCATGCCATCTACTCTTTGAGAAGTGGTGGGGTCCTTGTGGCAACGAAAAGCGAAGCAAGATTTTAGAAAATGCAAAAAGTTTGCTCGGTGCTTATTTTTTTGCAGTGGGAATATGTTTATGACAGATGTGCAAGAGAAAATGAGAGAGTGAGGACAAGGATGTCGGTGTATCCATGGACCCATACAAAATGCTCTTGTTCTTCTCTCTCATGAGGACAAACCTTCGGGAGACGTGACTTGCGGTGGTTTTGTGTTGAGAACACTTCCAGTGGGATCTGGATTGATTTTATTAAAATTTGTTTTAGTGAACATATTTAAGTTAGAATTTGACATTTTGAGTCTCGAATGATATTTATTTTTATTTTTGCTTATTGAGTTTGAATTTTATGCGGACAATTGTTGTGTTGCTTTATAACCTACCCACTCGATGTAGACGTGCGTCGACTTTTATTCACAAGAAGTGCTATAGCCCACGGTCAAAGAAGTCAAGGCTTGAATTCTAACTTCAAAACGGAGGAATATTTATTTGTGAACAACTCGACATGGGGATATTAATATTTATCATCACTTGTTGCCTTGGCTAAGGACATTATGATGGACTAAAACAAGTATTTCTTCTGTCAGATCTGTTGCTGTAACCTACCCCGCCCTGCTTCCCAGGGGCTAACCCTTTCCCCTCTATTCTGTTTTCCTTACTCCTCGCAGAATGGCCCGGTTCGGAGACGACGTCCCCGGCTTGTTGGGCTCTGGGGATGGGGGCTCTGAGCGCAACAGGACCCGGGAGGGACCGGCTCTGTCTACAGGTGGTGGAGTGTCCCCAGCCTTCAAACA
Source organism: Oncorhynchus nerka (assembly GCF_034236695.1). Taxonomy (NCBI): domain Eukaryota; kingdom Metazoa; phylum Chordata; class Actinopteri; order Salmoniformes; family Salmonidae; genus Oncorhynchus; species Oncorhynchus nerka. The sequence goes on along the minus strand of NC_088419.1, from coordinate 65,356,850 downwards.
GACCAAGGCGCAGAGAGCCCGCACCATGGCCCTGTACAACCCCATCCCTGTCAGACAGAACTGTTTCACCGTAAATAGATCACTCTTCATTTTCGGAGAGGACAACATTGTTCGGAAGTACGCAAAGAAGGTCATAGAGTGGCCATATCCTTTGTGTTTAAGTGTAAACACACACACACACACACACACACACACACACACACACACACACACACACACACACATTCGACAAAAGTTCTTAACTATATTGAACTGTCTATCTATTATGTTAACGTTTCTTTTATAATAATGAATACCGTGGACAGTAGAATTCAGCACCATGGACAGCACCAGCAGTGGTTGTTAAACTTATTATAATTCCACTCAAAATTAGGTGAATACAAATATTTTACCTATAGTACAATCTTTTTACAAATTAAGTTACAAAATGTAACACCTAACAGGTCCACTTCACTGACCACTCACAATCCACTCAAGGTTAAGGCAGACATATTTTAAACCATGATAACTTCCCACTGAGTAAAATTGCTGTTCATGATGCTGAACGATTTCCACAGGAGTAGACTTCAGGGTTCTGCTGTGTGTCATTGATCAAAATTCCTACAGGTATTGATATCCCCAACGGAATAAAAGGACACAACCAAATGGAAATGCATGTGATGAGTCAGAGTCAAGAGATGTGTCTGGGCAGAGCACAGACAACAGTATAACACTGTCAGTGGCCCCTTCTTTGTGGTGCTACTAACACAGCCCTTGTTAACCTGTTGGGATTCAAGCCTCAGTCTCCTGGTGGTGAATTAGCATGATGGAGCACGACAGGACAGGCTGTCATAGAGGCAGGCAGCAGGATGCAGGATAGGTCTGGCACTGTAATTGACTGCCAGGAATGAGCATAAACCATGATGAAGTGTTTGAGACTGAAGTCTTGTTAGTTGACAGTGTTTTACTCAGTCGTAATTCTTATAGCAATACAGCTCTGGGTATAGATCTTTATTATCAGTGGATTTCAGATTCCTTGTAATTCTACCTTTACCTTTGCATTATAGCTGATGGGCTTCATTACCACCCCTCTACCTCTGGTCTGTCCATCATTTTATGGTTAATTCACTGTGTTGAGATAAATTGATTTACCTAAATTGGATCAATATCCGAAGGCACTCTTGAATATCATTTAATGTCACCATTTTCCACTATTCTAAGGTTATTTACAATGGTTGATTTGACTATGAAAATAATGTAATATGGTCTAAGCATTTTTCAAAATATCATAGAGGATTTGCATCAGATTTTAAGGTGTATATGATGATCAAAATGCATGAACAAAATAATGTATGTTATCATTGGAAGACTGCTGTAGAGTATGTAAGGCTTAACATGCATGGTTGTCTTTGCCTTTGTCTCTCAGTGGGAGAGCGTGACTCACATGTCAGTCAGTGGAAAGTGAATTACACACGTAGACCTCCATTCTGCTCCATGCAGCACTTTCTGTCAACAAGATGCAGGTGTTGTTGAGCGTGATGATCACTGGCTGTATATTTGAGGAATATCACCACATTACCACATGTCACTGAGGAGAGGCGATGGAGGGATGGAGAGATGGGAAGATGGAGGGATGGGAAGATGGAGGATGGAAAAATGGAGAGATGGAGGGAACGAGAGATGGAGAGATGGAGGGATGGGAAGATGGAGGGATGGGAAGATGGAGGGATGGAAAAATGGAGAGATGGAGGGAACGAGAGATGGAACGATGGAGGGATGGGAAGATGGAGGGAACGAGAGATGGAGAGATGGAGGGATGGAAAGCAGAGACGGTCACTAATAGCCTGGAAATGACTTTGCAAAACACCAAACCAAATGGATGGCCATTTCTTAGTGAAAAGGAAGCAAAACAATGCCCTTCTGTTGGTCAGCTACTGTTAATCTACACTACAACAGGTGTCCCAGTTGTGTTGTTATTGTGCTGCCTTGCTGAATGGCTTTTTGATAGACTATTATAGCAAAAGAGTCCTTACGCTATCATTTTCATGGGAGTTCATATTTGTGGTCTGATTTCCCATTATTAATTCAACATTGAACCCACTGTTTACCCATTGAATATATCAAATGAGATTGTAGTTCAATCCATATATTATTGTGACTGCAAGCATATTGTTGTTTATGCAGTTGACTGGTTCTCTGCAGTTTGTGGCTATCTTGCTGTTTTGTTGGGTGGAAATTGCAGAAACTAACCCCAAGGTTAATGTGGCATTGTGTGGGGAGTGTCTCATATTATCTAATTGACTTTGCCAATTTAATTAACAACCATTACATCTAATGACATCTGATCAGTCTGCTGTATCATGTGGTATAAAGTGATTAGAACTGTAACTGAGGATCTCATTCAGAGTAGTTTCCTATCATGATGTGGCACAGCACAGGCTGATGTTGGTGAGCTTTAGATTCAGCATTTAGAGAGCGCTGGTAAATATCCAACATGAACCTTGTAAGACATCCTCACTTGTTCACACACACACACACACACACACACACACACACACACACACACACACACACACACACACACACACACACACACACACACACACACACACACACACACACACACACACACACACACTCTCTCTCTCTCTGCATGACTTATCAGAAGGTCATGGCTGTGTGCAGAACAACATGCTCCATGGCATAAGAGGTTCTTTATTTTTGAGTGCTCAATTAAAACCAGTGATTGATGAGGGGTTTATTTCCAGGCTTCCGTAACTGGCTTGATGCAGGAGCAGCAGGGTTGTGTCAGGGTCGATGTGGAGGCTGGCAGGAACTGGGTGGAGGAGCCAGGCAGGCCTAATGAAATGTGGCCCACTCTGGTGCAGGTGGCCTGGGGAGGACGAGCAGCTGCTCACCTTGCCTGATGCCCACTGGGAGGCTGCTACGGGAAGTGCCCCGGGGTGTAGATACTCCTTTAATAATTGATCCTGCCCATTGCAGAGGAGGTCTGAGGGGCGTGGAGCTGACACCACCCTCTGTAGACACACCCCACCTTTAGCGTCACATTCACTGACAGCAGCAAGACTGGCAAATCACAATTGATCTGGCATTGGCACGTCACTATATTTGCCTTTTCTCTTGGTTCCTGTATTCTTGGTTGATCTATGCATTGTTTTATTGCGATCATTCAAAATTATATTAGCAAATTTCTTAAGACAGCCTTGCTATTCTAGATCGAATTCCCTCAACAAGTTGCCTTCCATCAATCCAGTAACCTTTACATTCATAAGATAATGGTAATATACTTTCAATCAGAAAGGTACTTAAAAGGCTACCTGTTGTGTTTCAATGTCTTTGTTTACTATTATAATCCATCTACAAGCACTATTTGGCATTTTCTCATGTTTGTTTAAAATCATGTTCCCCTCTTCAGTAACCCAGAAGTGATTGGTTATTTTCCTCCATATGTGTAATAAGGTTTGAATCCAGTCTAAAAACACAGATGCACCCTGTATCACATTCCATCTCCACTGCTATTTTTAACCTGTTTGAGAAGCGGGAGCCAGCGCAAACTTGTCAATATGACTCACACATCCCCACGAGCCCTCATTACAAAGTCCCTTCGTGGATAAATGACACAGTTTCCTCAGAAGACAGTTCATGAATGATAAAACTGAATTATACATATTGAGATAGAAAAACTTGAGGTTTCTCCGCAGCCCCATGCCTCCTCAATATAGGCTGATTATAAGATGATACTGTAGATACACCTGTCCCTGGAGAAATCACACTTCTCTCATTGGATGATATAAAAACACATGGCTTTGTGTATGTATTTAATATATTGTGTGTGACTCTGAGTGGAGAAGAGATTTTAAACGCAAATGAAATGAATAAGGCAGGTTTGGATTGTCAAGAGGGTGGTTGCAACATGTGGGCCGTCGCTCTGACTGACGCCCATTAAATGTGAGCGCTGACTTTTGGCCGAGAGGAGCCTGTTGCCGTGGATACCTCTCTCTATCTCTCTCTTATCTCCTCCCCTCTCTCTGAGTGCAGTGTCAGTGCTCTTGTGTTTGAGGGGATGGAGGTAGGGTGTGGTTGTGGAGGAGTGCCCATAACAGAGAGAGCCATGGGGGTTTGGGTCCCATTTTGTGAGACAGTAATAGCTACAGTAGCACAGTTTTTTATAAGTCCTGGTTGAATATAGTTTGTTCAGTGCTCCCATTAGAGCAGACCAGGAAGTATTTAAACCCAGCAGAATGGTAAAGGTGTGACGGTATGGGAGCTTCTGTTTATTTAGTTCTTCAATGCTCAGACGATGAGGGGCGTCCCTGTGTGACTCTCCAGGCAGCAGCTCCAGCTGCCAGCTCTGTTTGCATTGATCTCTTTCTCTTTCTCCCTCTCTCCCCCTCTCTCTCCACTGAGGAGATTTAGGCTCCCTCGTTCTCTACCTCTTTTTTCCAAACAGCCAAAATAAATCCAGTGCCCACGCACAACATTTGAGAAATACACATCCTTGGTGTCATCTATGTGCTCCATTTAAACCTCCAACCACCAGGGGTCCCTTGGTACAAGTTGTACGCTTGTAGTAAAGTGCCCTTATTTGTAGGATCAGACTCCTGATCTTCCCACACATCCCCAGTGTGCCTATACTCGCCTCTCCTCCAGCTCTCCTAAAGCTTTCAGGGTTATGGCCTGTCTCCTGCTACTGTCCCCAGCTATTGTGCACAGCAGTCTCCTGCCCCTCTCCATGGCTGGCTGGCTGGCTGGCTGGCTGGTTGGACAGCCTCAGGGCATTGTGAGGAGCTGACAGCCAGGGCCTCTATGTGCCAGCCAGCTGTATGGAGGAGAGGAGGAGGCAGCAGCACTCTGCCAGGTGCTCAGCAGCAGGCTAGATTCACACTGGTGTGCCTGACAATGGAGAAGTCAGAAGAATAGATACATCCTGACATTCAATCAATGAGAGGGATTGTCATCAGATGTCTTAGGAGGGTGGTGTTTTAGATAGGGCTGATGATACTGTCATCCTTGTCATTCTGTATGGGGATTATTAGGCCTCAGCACTCTATGATATATCTCTCTCATGGTGGGACTGAAATACTGCATTATGTTTTTGAATATCACAGGTTACTGTATTTGGAAAACTGTGATTTTGAAATTATATAGAAGAACAGTATTTATGTGAGGTATATTGTGACAAAGGATTCTTCCTTAACTTGTTGCTTCACTCCGTTTGAGTACATGATCTTAGCCACCATCATCGCCAACTGTATCGTACTGGCTTTGGAGCAGCACCTGCCTGGAGAGGACAAGACTCCCATGTCCAAGAGACTGGTGAGTCAACCATCTACTAATGCACTGTGTCTTTATTCAGTTACTATCAGTGGGATTCTCTAACCTTACGGAGTCTTGTTTAAAAAACACTAATTACTTCAAAATGTCTTCTTCATGAAGCTTGATATTTATTTAAAACCTGAAATGTTCTCCAAAGATTAAGTGGATAGTTGCAGCAAAACGAGAACACAAAATCTTGTTTTATTTCTTTATAGTACATTGTTAGCTTAGAAATGAGTATTTTGTGGAAGGCATGTCCCATATTTCTGAGTTACTGTGCGGTGTTGCTGCATTGTTTATTCATTAATTCTGATTTCAGTATACCCATTAAACCAGGTCCCAACCGGGCTGTATCCTCTCAGTTCCCTACTGTCTGTGAATGCCCCACACAGAAGAGTACAAATAACTGTGTACTACTGTGACATTTATTATAAACCGGGTAGTTTGGGTCCTGGATGGTGATTTGCTGAAATAGCTTTCAGGCGTGTGTATATTTGACAATATGTCATTGGTATGATGTAAAAATACTTGTTTACTGTTTTATTTATGTTGGTAACCAGTTGATAATAGCTATAAGGCACCTCTGGGGTTTGTGGTATATGACCAATATAACACACACCCCTTGGGCCTTATTGCTTAAATATAGCCTGCTATTATATGGGTGTTTTGGCAAGTCACAGTTATCACCTCTAGCTTGTTAGTAGCTCGTTAGTTTTACAGTTGTGTTTTACAGCTTCCTCCAGTAGAGTAAGAAACTAGCTGGATTAATTGGTTCTCATTCTATAGCTATTAGAGCCACAGCCCTCCACTATATTATCATGCTAAGTGCATCTGAGCGCATGAGAGTGCTTACCTACCCGCTGAGAGAAAGTGTAATTAATCCTTTCCTGAGCAGGTGTAAGGGTTAGAGAGAAGCTCTTGGCAAGGGCAAACAGCAATGATTAGAATATTATTGTTTGTTATGTAGTACCTATATTCAATAGGGTTATAGTATATGCATCTCCTTTTACACAGATTTCAGTGTTTTTTTCTAAAGTGTGATAAATATGTTCACACACACAATGCTGTTATTGTATAAGCCTCTGTTCTGTGACCTTTCATCTTAACATGGCCATTTTGTGCTCTATTTGTCTGATGTGTCCGTTTTTAATTCACAGGAAAAGACAGAGCCTTACTTCATTGGGATGTTCTGCTTTGAAGCTGGGATTAAGGTTGTGGCGTTGGGATTTGTATTCCATAAAGGATCCTACTTGAGGAACGGCTGGAACGTCATGGACTTCATTGTGGTTCTGAGTGGGTGAGTACCCTGGCCACTGAGACACTACAGGACTACTACTGCTGTATTACATTCTGTATTACATTCTGTATTACATTCTGTATTGCATTCTGTATTGCATTCTGTATTTCTGTATTACATGCTGTATTACATTCTGTATTACATTCTCCTGTTTTGACACCCTGTTTATGGCTGCTGCCTCAAATAAGACAGTTGTATTGCACTTGCACTAGCCTAGTTCATAAAATAGATTTTTTGTAAAAATTTTATTGAATGTTCGTCGATGTTACTGATGTGTTTAATCGACTATTTTACATGTATTAGACTTTATCGGATGGATGGTTATCTGTTGTTAATTTCCTGGAGGGAGTTGAATACATTTCTGAGGCAAATATCGTGGCACATCTTTCTCAGTTCTGATGCCAAGCACAAAAAACACTGTCCATGGAATAATCCGATTTTGCGGAGGCATAGCTTTAGGGCTCTTGGTGTCGTCCACTAAAATAACACGCAAGATTGCAGTTTACCTTTTACAAACAAGGAAAGGAATGAACTGTCTCGACTCCTGGAGCAAATTATTGCAGTGGTCAATGGAAAGGTTACTGCAGGTTATTTGCAGAGTGGCCTTTGATTTACAATACAATACCTAAAAGGGGTAAGGGATTCTCTTGAAAGGCTGAGGTATGGAGGACAAGGACAGTTTATGTTCGGAACAGCACTGCCTGTTAAAAACACGGGGGGCAACGCTGGTTACCTTCTGCTCCAAATCAAATAGAAATACACACATATGTTCACAGATTAAATATTAATCCATTCCAAAGTGCAAAAGTACAAAGTGTGGCAAGGCTCTTACAGAATTGTACATGTTTCTCTGCGTTTCCTTATTAATGGGTGCAGGCTCACAGTGCTGAATGAGGCCCAGCCGTCTGCTGAAAGGAGGAGAGGAAAAGAAGGAGAGGAGAGAGGGATGAGGTGGTGAGAGAGGGGTGTCAGACTGGGGCTGTGGAGCTCATTTTGGCATATTTAACAAAAGGCTTGTAACTTTGTAGCACACTATAGGTCCAATGAATAAGTCCTATGAGTTATTTTCAGAATAACCAGAGCATATAACCAGCACTCTATTATGGTCAGTAAAAATGTAAATTGGCTCTAATATTGGAGCGTATGTACAGTACTAGAATCAAAAGAATCAAAGTATGTATTGTAACAGTGTCACGTCTCCTAGGAGTAGTGAGTTTGGTCTTCTAGGAGTAGTGGGTTTGGTCTTCTAGGAGTAGTGGGTTTGGAGTCAGGAGCAGAGAGCAGAGGGTTCGGAACACCGTATTTTTTTCTGGTACAAAAGGTCACACCAAAACACTAGGCGCATAACACTGACCGGCCCAAACACAGGACCCAAACAGTCTGGAAAAAATAGAATACAAATGCACATCCACAAACGAACAGAGGAACAATCCCGCACAAACATAGGCGGGCCTAACAGGCTTAAATAGACATAAATTAAGAAACAAAATAAGAGACAGGTGCAACCAATAAGACCAAACGAGCAGAAAAGGAAAAAGGGATCGGTGGCGGCTAGTAGACCGACGACGACGACTTCCGAGCGCCGCCCGAACAGGCAGGGGAGCCCCCTTCGGTGGGAGTTGTGGACAACAGAGAGCAGAGCCCATCTGCTACTGCCTAATATGACAGGCTTGTGCTATAACACACTCCACATATGGCTAAAATCACACTCTTAACATGAAATGTTCCTTGCCTCCTTCCCTCTGTGCCCCATTGGAAGATCCAGCAGACCAACGTTAGTAGAACACCAGAAAACAGGTCCCAGCCGGCTCTCGGGAGAGGACTTCCCTGCCATAGTCAATGTAGTCTGGAGCCTCCCGCGGCCATTTTTGAAAATAGGCCTCCTCGCCACTGGAAAGTCATCCCCTGAGCCAAACTGGTGCTCTGTGGTCATTTGAACCGGTCATGGCCTTTAAGGTATTAAACATAACAGTGTTGTGTTTGGCCTACAGCAGGATTCAGAGTAATCACTCAAATGGAAACTCTGGATCTTTCTGATGAGGCTTGAAATATGCTCTCTGGCTTCGAAGATCAGTGAAATACGCTTTTATGATTTTCTCATATCCACGGGGCAGAGAGTAACAGTGTTATAGTGATCAGATGTTAGGTGGCTCATTTCTGTGATGCCGTGTCCTTAAAGCTCTGATAATGTCTCCTCAACCACACTGCCCTTGACCCCCTCCTCACCCCTCCTCACCACTCCTCTCTGGCTGTGTGTCGTGATTTGTGAGTGGAGATGTTAGACTTGTCAGATAATCCCAGCCAGGTGAGAGGAGGGTGGTCTGGCTATAGCTATTCTCTCTTCTGCATTAATTACCGCACCACAGCCCAAATTAAAGATTGGATTAAAACACAGCAAGGAGCAGATAATTCAAATTGATTGGTTTTACTCCGGTTCACTTTCTCTGTAGACTCCATCTCATCTGGTCTCATTTCCCCCTTAAATGACCTGTCGTGTCTAACCTTTGAGATACATGATTAACACTCTACTCAGACATTTGTCTTCTCACACTGCGTATATTGATAGTCGTACATCTTCCTTTTCAGGCTTTACTGAACGTTACATTATTTTCAGGGATACAGTTGAAGTCGGAAGTTTTTCACAATTCCTGACATTTAATCCTAGTAAAAATTCCCTATCTTAGGTCAGTGAGGAACACCACTTTATTTTAAGAATGTGAAATGTCAGAATAATAGTAGAGAGAATGATTTATTTCAGCTTTTATTTCTTTCATCACATTCCCAGTGGGTCAGAAGTTTACGTACACTCAATTAGTATTTGGTAGCATTGCCTTTAAATTGTTGAATTTAGGTCAAACGTTTTGGGTAGCCTTCCACAAGCTTCCCACAATAAATTGGGTGAATTTTGTCCCATTCCTCCTGACAGAGCTGGTGTAACTCAGTCAGGTTTGTAGGCCTCCTTGCGTGCACACGTTTTTTCAGTTCTGCCCACAAATGTTCTATGGGATTGAGGTCAGGGCTTTGTGATGGCCACTCCAATACCTTGACTTTGTTGTCCTTAAGCCATTTTGCAACAACTTTGGAAGTATGCTTGGGGTCATTGTCAATTTAGATGACCCATTTGCGACCAAGCTTTTCCCTCCTCATGATTCCTTCCCATCTATTTTGTGAAGTGCACCAGTCCCTCCTGCAGCAAAGCACCCTCACAACATGATCCTGCTACCTCCGTGCTTCACAGTTGGGATGGTGTTCTTCGGCTTGCAAGCCTCCCCCTTGTTCCTCCAAACATAACGATGGTCATTATGGCCAAACAGTTCTATTTTTGTTTCATCAGACCAGAGGACATTTCTCCAAAAAGTATGATCTTTGTCCCCTGACCCACTGGAATTGCGATTCAGTGAAATAATCTGTCTGTAAACAATTGTTGGAAATATTACTTGTGTCATGCACAAAGTAGATGTCCTAACCGACTTGCCAAAACTATAGTTTGTTAACAAGAGGTTTGCGGAGTGGTTGAAAACGAGTTTTAATGACTCCAACCTAAGTGTATATAAACTTCCGACTTCAACTGTATGTGCCGGATGAGTAAATTCCAGACTTTTGATAATTGATAGACCAATATCTTGTACTTTTAATGTCAGACAATAGTAATGTAAATTGAATATAAAATTCATATAGTGTGGGGGGAGCAGTCTGCTTCTCAGATCATTTCGCCAAATTCCTCAAGTTGCTTGGCTTACCAGGCGTACAGTATGTGTTGTTAGATGACTGTATTTGGCAGTAGTTTCTTACCTCACCTGTCAGTGACTGGCTCTTGCCAACTGATCTCAGCTTCCAGATGTGACATTCTTGCGTTTATTTTGATTTTTATTACTCTTGGTGAACCCTTTCTACTTTCCAGCACTGACCACTAGACAGGTTGACATCTGTGTCATATTTTCTCCACTTTGAATGTACAGAGAGAGTTGAATGATTCATGGACCTGGATGGTAGAAGACATCTGCTTTCTGCCTGATAGTAAATCTGGGCACATATCAGCTTCCAGTCAAGCATGACATCAGTCAAGGAAGTCATCAGGTCTGGCATACAGCATGATCAGTATATTTCACATGAAATGGTCCACAGCATGAATACAGTATGCCCCGATCTCATCTTGAAAACATCGCCCTCTGTGGGGGATTTGATGTAGTCTGGAGGTCATTTGCTTGTAGGTTTCATTGGATTCATTTTGAGTATAATGAAGTGACGTTGAGATGTTTTGTTTCTTTATTATTGTTCTGTCCACGGCAACCGTAATGTAATGCAATGAATTTAGCTCCCGCTGTTGTTCTCTCTCACAGACAATCACACTCACAATTCCGGCAGGGGTTTGCAACCTTGTTAAGAAATGAGTGAAGATTATGAGATTTGGTGGTAATAGGGGATGAGTCATCAGTATCCATTCGTTATTAATTAACAGATGTGCAGACAGCGGTCAGAGGGAAAAGGAACGGTCTAAGGACTCAACATTATATTTCTCTGCAACTTGAAGGATTTTACAGTATTGCTATTCTCTGCTGTAGCCTAAATGTATTTCACTACAAGTGAAGTGAAAGAGAAAGGGATTTTGTGTGTTCACTTGTGTTTATGTGAGAGATTTCTCCAACTGTACTCAAATGTCTTCCCACTGGGCACACCACGTAATTTCAACGTGGAAATGTGGGGAATGTTTGGTTGAGATGTTGATAAATGGGATTTCAACCTTTATTCACCCACTCAACAAGACAGACAGAAGTGTATTGAATTCCCAAAGTGTTATCACTGCACTTTCAACCATTTAAAAGCACCCCAAAGTTCAAATGAGAATACAATGTGAGATATTTTGTATTTATGTTCTCAGTGTGCTTCATCTGATTGCACAACTAAATGACCTGGATTGTAGTTGGGATTACATTAAAAGTACATAGTGCACGTGATCAAGGGTGTTTGAGATACTGCACAGATATTTATATAGTGAAGATCTCAACAGATCTGCAACCTTTGCATGCTATCTTGAACATGTATGCTTTCTATGATTACATAAGAAGTCGCAGTAACCTCTATGTGGCCATGGATGAGATACACATTTTAAGGTTGACTAAAAACTGTTACATTAGTTTGTAAGATAGCCTTAACTTTAGGCTATTTACTGTATTACAAAAGTCATATTGAATAGTGTTCATGTTGACAATGCAACCAAACATCAACATTTAGAGATGTATCTAATGCTTGGATAGTTTCATCTGAGCCACTGGCTTAATCCTATTCTTTAACTTTATTTTTGGTTTAGTTAAGACTAATAGGCTATTTACTGTATCGCAAAAGTGATATTGAATTGTGTTTGGTTGTCAATGCAACCAAATATCGACATGTGAAGGAGATATACACTACTGGTCAAAAGTTTTAGAACACCTACTCATTCAAGGGTTTCTCTTTATTTTTTTAATTTTCTACATTATAGAATAATAGTGAAGACAGTAAAACTATGAAATAACACATATGGAATCATGTAGTAACCAACAAAGTGCTAAACAAATCTAAATATATTTTGTATATGAGATTCTTCAAATAGCTACACTTTTCCTTGATGACAGCTTTGCACACTCTTGGCATTCTCTCAAACAGTTTCATCTGGAATGCTTTTCCAAGGAGTTCCCACATATGCTGAGCACTTATTGGCTGCTTTTCCTTCACACTGCGGTCCAACTCATCCAAAACCATATCAATTAGGTTGAGGTCGGGGGATTGTGGAGACCAGTTCATCTGATGCAGCACTCCATCCCTCTCCTTCTTCGGAAAATAGCCCTTACACAGCCTGAAGGTGTGTTGGGTCATTGTCCTGTTGAAAAACAAATGAGCGGGCCAAACAAGATGGCATGGCGTATCGCTGCAGAATGCTGTGGTAGCCATGCTGGTTAAGTGTGCCTTGAATTCTTATTAACAAGTCACAGACAGTGGCACCAGCAATGCACCCCCACACCATCACACCTCCTCCTCCGTGCTTCATGGTGGGAACCACACTGAGACCATCCGTTCACCTACTCTGCCTCTCACAAAGACACGGCGGTTGGAACCAAAAATCTCAAATTTGAACTCATCAGACCATAGGACAGACTAAATCAAATCAAATCAAATTGTATTTGTCACATACACATGGTTAGCAGATGTTAATGCGAGTGTAGCCAAATGCTTGTGCTTCTAGTTCCGACAATGCCGTAATAACCAACAAGTAATCTAACTAACAATTCCAAAACTACTGTCTTATACACAGTGTAAGGGGATAAAGAATATGTACATAAAGATATATGAATGAGTGATGGTACAGAGCAGCATAGGCAAGATACAGTAGATGGTATCGAGTACAGTATATATATATGAGATGAGTATGTAAACAAAGTGGCATAGTTAAAGTGGCTAGTGATACATGTATTACATAAGGATGCAGTAGATGATATAGAGTACAGTATATACGTATACATATGAGATGAATAATGTAGGGTATTTAAACATTATATTAGGTAGCATTGTTTAAAGTGGCTAGTGATATATTTGACATCATTTCCCATCAATTCCCATTATTAAAGTGGCTAGAGTTGAGTCAGTGTGTTGGCAGCAGCCACTCAATGTTAGTGGTGGCTGTTTAACAGTCTGATGGCCTTGAGATAGAAGCTGTTTTTCAGTCTCTTGGTCCCAGTTTTGATGCACCTGTACTGACCTCGCCTTCTGGATGATAGCGGGGTGAACAGGCAGTGGCTCGGGTGGTTGTTGTCCTTGATGATCTTTATGGCCTTCCTGTAACATCGGGTGGTGTAGGTGTCCTGGAGGGCAGGTAGTTTGCCCCCGGTGATGCATTGTGCAGACCTCACTACCCTCTGGAGAGCCTTACGGTTGTGGGCGGAGCAGTTGCCGTACCAGGCGGTGATACAGCTCGCCAGGATGCTCTCGATTGTGCATCTGTAGAAGTTTGTGAGTGCTTTTGGTGACAAGCCGAATTTCTTCAGCCTCCTGAGGTTGAAGAGGCGCTGCTGCGCCTTTTTCACGATGCTGTCTGTGTGAGTGGATCAATTCAGTTTGTCTGTGATGTGTATGCCGAGGAACTTAAAACTTACTACCCTCTCCACTACTGTTCCATCGATGTGGATAGGGGGGTGTTCCCTCTGCTGTTTCCTGAAGTCCACAATCATCTCCTTAGTTTTGTTGACGTTGAGTGTGAGGTTATTTTCCTGACACCACACTCCGAGGGCCCTCACCTCCTCCCTGTAGGCCGTCTCGTCGTTGTTGGTAATCAAGCCTAGCACTGTTGTGTCGTCCGCAAACTTGATGATTGAGTTGGAGGCGTGCGTGGCCACGCAGTCGTGGGTGAACAGGGAGTACAGGAGAGGGCTCAGAACGCACCCTTGTGGAGCCCCAGTGTTGAGGATCAGCGGGGTGGAGATGTTGTTGCCTACCCTCACCACCTGGGGGCGGCCCGTCAGGAAGTCCAGTACCCAGTTGCACAGGGCGGGGTCGAGACCCAGGGTCTCGAGCTTGATGACGAGCTTGGAGGGTACTATGGTGTTGAATGCCGAGCTGTAGTCGATGAACAGCATTCTCACATAGGTATTCCTCTTGTCCAGATGGGTTAGGGCAGTGTGCAGTGTGGTTGAGATTGCATTGTCTGTGGACCTATTTGGGCGGTAAGCAAATTGGAGTGGGTCTAGGGTGTCAGGTAGGGTGGAGGTGATATGGTCCTTGACTAGTCTCTCAAAGCACTTCATGATGACGGAAGTGAGTGCTACGGGTGGTAGTCGTTTAGCTCAGTTACCTTAGCTTTCTTGGGAACAGGAACAATGGTGGCCCTCTTGAAGCATGTGGGAACAGCAGACTGGTATAGGGATTGATTGAATATGTCCGTAAACACACCGGCCAGCTGGTCTGCGCATGCTCTGAGGGCGCGGCTGGGGATGCCGTCTGGGCCTGCAGCCTTGCGAGGGTTAACACGTTTAAATGTTTTACTCACCTCGGCTTGCAGTGAAGGAGAGTCCGCTTGTTTTCGTTGCAGAACATAGCTCTATGTGGTACAAGACCAAGTCCATATTATGGCAAGAACAGCTCAAATAAGCAAAGAGATATAACACTCCATCATTACTTTAAGACATGAAGGTCAGTGACCACGGACTTCCACCGGTCTAATGTCCATTGCTCATGCTTCTTGGCACAAGCAAGTCTCTTCTTCTTATTGATGTCGTGTAGTAGTGACTTCTTTGCAGAAATTCGACCATGAAGACCTGATTCACACAGTCTCCTCTGAACAGTTGATGTTAAGATGTTTCTGTTACTTGAACTCTGTCAAGCATTTATTTGGGCTGCAATTTCTTAGGCTGGTAACTCTAATGAACTTATCCTCTGCATCAGAGGTAACTCTGGGTTTTCCATTCCTGTGGTGGTCCACATGAGAGCCAGTTTCATCATAGCGCTTGGTGGTTTTTGCAACTGCACTTGAAGAAACTTTCAAAGTTCTTGACTTTGACCGTGGTCACTGACCTTCATGTCTTAAAGTAATGATGGAGTGTTATATTTCTTTGCTTATTTGAGCTGTTCTTGCCATAATATGGACTTGGTCTTGTACCACATAGAGCTATGTTCTGTAACCCCCCACCCCCACCATACCTTGTCACAACACAACTGATTGGCTCAAATGCATTAGAAGGCACACCTGTTCATTTAAATGTATTCCAGGTGACTACTTCATGAAGCTGGTTGAGAGAATGCCAAGAGTGTGCAAAGCTGTCATCAAGGCAAAGGGTGGCTATTTGAAGAAACTCAAATATAAAATATTTGGATTTGATTAATACTTTTTTAGTTACTACAAAAAGTTAAAGAATTTAACGAAGTTAAAGAAAGGGACTAAAATCTAACTTTAAATGCACTTTAAATAAAGTTTGATTTGATTTAGTCTTATTCTTTAACTTCGATTCTTGGTTGAAATGGAGATGTGAATCCAACATATTCAGTATTATCTTTAAGATTACATTTGACATCAACCAAAGATTGAAACCTTAGGCTTATATGTATTGTCTATTTTTAGTTGAAATTAAACAATAGCTGTTGGTTGATAACTTCGCAAATGCTACATAGGCCTAAATAGTATTATGAGTGATATATGACTTATAGAGAGAGTATGGTTACATTTCATTTGCAATGTTAAACCTATCCTTTGGAATGAATTCAAAAGCAACAGTGAATCTATTAAGACATCTCTCAATAATAGTTCTGACAATAGCACATTGGTTATAGTCATTGACACATATCAAAGCTAAGCAACGCTGGTTTTGGTTTAAATCCTGCTGATAGTGGATATAATGTTGATGATCTGACGTTGTTTTAAAGGTACAAATTGAACATATTTTATACAAGGTTTGTCTATGATGAATATTGGTTACCATGATGATACAATTATGTGGTTGAAATTTCCCCCTGAAAACAACAATTGAGGACTTTTTGCAAATTCAATGTGCACAACATTACCAAAAGTATGTGGACACATGTGTTCGTCGAACATCTCATTCCAAAATCATGGGCATTAATATGGAGTTGGTCCCCCTTTGCTGCTATAACAGTCTCCACTCCTCTGGGAAGGCTTTCCATTAGATGTTGGAACATCGCTGCGTGGACTTCCATTCAGCCACACGAGCACTAGTGAGGTTGGCCGCTGATGTTGGGCAATTAGGCCTGGCTCGCAGTCGGCGTTCCAATTCATCCCAAAGGTGTTCGATGGGGTTGAGGTCAGGGCTCTGTGCAAGCTAGTCAAGTTCTTCCACACAAACCATTTCTGTATGAACCTCGCTTTTCGCACAGGGGCATTGTTATGCTGAAACAGGAAAGGGCCTTTCCCCCCAACCATGAAAAACAACCCCTCTCCATTCTTCCTCCTCCACCTAACAGTCAGATGGTGAAGCGTCATTCATCACTCCAGAGAATGGGTTTCCACTGCACCAGAATCCAATGACGGCGAGCTTTACACCACTCCAGCGGATGCTTGTCATTGCGCATGGTGATCTTAGGCTTGTGTGCGGCTGCTCAGCCATGGAAACCCATTTTAAGAAGCTCCTGACGAATGGAGCGCTACGCTTCAGCACTCCCATTCTGTAAGCGTGTGTGGCCTATCACTTTGCGGCTGAGTCGTTGTTGCTCCGAGACGTTTCCACTTCACAATAACAGAACTTCCAGTTGACCGCGACAGCTCTAGCTGGGTAAAAATTTGATGAAATGACTTGTTGGAAAGGTAGCATCTTAAGGACAGTGCCACGTTAAAAGTCACTGACCTCTTCAGTAAGGCCATTTTACTGTCATTGTTTGTCTATGGAGATTGCATGGCTGTGTGCTCGATTTTATACACCTGTCAGCAATGGATGTGGCTGAAATAGCCAAATCCACTAATTTGGTATGTTCACATACTTTTGCATATATAGTGTATTTTCCACATACTGTAGATTCCACGTCACAATATGTTGCAAATTACATTGAAACAATGTTGATTCAACCAGTTTGTACACAGTGGGTTGTGTGTTTGTGTAAGCTTAATACAAGGTAAACACAGGAAGTGCAGATTTGCCTACCACACTATAGCAGTAGATTAAAAAAGACCTGATTAGTGCAGTGAATGTGAGTGGGAGGGTAAATGGATTGCCAATCATGCCTAACGCCTGTTATCGGCCAGCTGTGGACTGTAGTGATTTAAATGCAAATACAATGTTGCTAATCTTAGGCCTGGTTACAAGTGGAAACGTCCCCAGCACCATGTAGAAGAGAAGACAAGAATCCCCCCATGTGTAATGGTATTAATTGGCACCTTGGTCCTGGTGGCACGCAGCCCCTCTATTAGACTGAGAACACAAGACACTGAGCTCCTCCCTCACAGGCCTCACTGTGACAATGGCACTGCTCTGAGTGTGTCACTGCTCTGTGTCACAGTGTCATGCCACACTCACACTGGAAAGAGTGAGTTCATCCATATAATTCACAGTATTTAATTGTGTCTGATTACATCCATTTCTGTAACCTTGACTTGAGCTTCAGATTACTAGAATAATTGCTAGATTTAAGATCTACAGATGCCAGAATACACTGACAATATTTTGCGAAAGCATCAGCTACTTTTCCTGGGGTCCACACAAAACATAAAACATGACACAATACATTAATAGACAAGAACAACTCAAGGACAGAACTACATCCATTTAAAAAGGCACAAGTAGCCTACATATCAGAACATACACACAAACTATCTAGGTCAAATAGGGGAGAGTCATTGTGCTTTGAGGTGTTGCTTTATCCTTTTTTTTTAACCAGGTTTGCTGTTCATTTGAGCAATATGAGATGGAAGGGAGTTCCATGCAATAATGGCTCTACAGGATATAATACTGTACGCTTTCTTGATTTTTTTCTGTATTTGGGGACTGTGAAAAGACCCCTGGTGGCATTTCTGGTGGGGTAAGTGTGTGTGTCAGAGCTGTGTGTAAGTCAGTGGCGGTCGGTGCCGTTTAAGATGAGGGAGGATGCTACATTTTTTTATGAACATGGCCTTATTTCTATTACAGCATATTGGATGACTGTCATTCATATTCCATTCACCTAGCTCAATGCAACATCGGTTAGGCTACTACATGATACTCAAATTGTCCCTGTACCCATCATGAGGTTGCTATAACCTAGCCTACGAAGGAAAATGTACAAAAGTAGGTGCACAGGTCGAGAGAATTTTGAGTAATCAATATGACAGACAGTGACACATTCAATACCACATTGCACACTCTTGCCTGAATCTAGCTGACCTAGGGTATAATCATTAGTCCAACAACATTAGTCCAAGAGTTTCTATTGGACAAATTTAGGTATGTTTATCCCCGTTGTGTTTTTCAGCCGAATCGGTGCTATGAATACACACCTGATCACATGCAAACACAGTTCACTTTCATACGAGACACATACAAACAGCTTGTTGTATTTATAATTCCTTCCTGCATCTATCTGGAAGGCAGGGTAGCCTAGTGGTTAGAGCGTTGAACTAGTAACCGGAAAGTTGCAAGTTCAAATCCCCAAGGTACAAATCTGTCATTCTCCCCCTGAACAGGCAGTTAACCCACTGTTCCTAGGCCGTCATTGAAAAAAAGAATTTGTTCTTAACTGACTTGCCTAGTTAAATAAAGGTAAAATTAAAAAATCTATGCACTCTCCTTCTCTGACCTTTTCCCTTCGCTTGTGGACTTCAGTGCAGAACACATTGCTCTCTATGCCTTAGCTAGCCATTTTGTTCTACCTCCCACACATGCAGTGACCTCACCTGGTTTAAATGTTGTCTCTAGAGACAAAACCTCTCTCATCGTCACTCAATCCCTAGGTTTACCTCCACTGTATTCACATTTGACCATACCCTTGTCGGAAAATTATGCCTTGAATCTATTCTTCCACGCAAAGAAACCTGCTACTTTTACTCTCTGTTCCGAACGCACTAGACGACCAGTTCTTATAGCCTTTAGCCGTACCCTTATCCAACTCCTCCTCTGTTCCTCTGGTGATGTGGAGGTTAATCCAGACCCTGCAGCGTCTATCTCCACTCCCATTCCCTAGGCGCTCTCATTTGTTGACTTCTGTAACCGTAAAAGCCTTGGTTTCATGCATGTTAACATTAGAAGCCTCCTCCCTAAGTTTGTTTTATTCACTGCTTTAGCACACTCTGCCAACCCGGATGTCCTAGCCGTGTCTGAATCCGGGCTTAGGAAGGCCACCAAAAATGCTGAAATTTCCATCCGTAACTATAACATTTTCCGACAAGATAGAACTTCCGAAGGGGGCGAAGTTGCAATCTACTGCAGAGATAGCCTGCAGAGTTCTGTCATACTATCCAGGTCTGTGCACAAACAATTCAAGCTTCTACTTAAAAAAATCCACCTTTCCAGAAACAAGTCTCTCACCGTTGCTGCTTCTTAAAGACCACCTTCTGCCCCCAGCTGTGCCCTGGACACCATATGTGAATTGATTTCCCCCCATCTATCTTCAGGCCTCGTACTGTTAGGTGACCTAAACTGGGACATGCTTAACACCCCGGCCGTCCTTGTGGAGTTTGGAGTGTGACTGTTTGAAGGTCGTGGACAGGTGTCTTTTATACTGATAACAAGTTCAAACAGGTGCCATTAATACAGGTAACGAGTGGAGGACAGAGCAGCCTCTTAAAGAAGAAGTTACAGGTCTGTGAGAGCCAGAAATCTTGCTTGTTTGTAGGTGACCAAATAATTATTTTCCACCATAATTTGCAAATAAATTCATTAAAAATCCTACAATGTGATTTTCTGGATTTCTTTTCTCAGTTTGTCTGTCATAGTTCAAGTGTACCTATGATGAAATTACAGGCCTCTCTCATCTTTTTAAGTGGGAGAACTTGCACAATTGGTAGCTGACTAAATACTTGTTTGCCCCACTGTGTAAGTATAGTTTTATCTAAAACTTTTTAATGTTTCACTATTTTTATTTTTATGAAATTCACTGAGAAGCATGATCCTCCTCTTCCTCTTCTGGGGAGTCCCCACTGGTGTAAGTTGACTATGCAAACAATTTTTAATTTTCAACACTAACGTTTCTTATAAAAAGAAGACGTGATGCAGTCAGTCTTTCCTCAACTCTTAGCCATAAGAGACCATCATGCATAGTATTTATATCAGCCTTATAATTACAATGAAGAGCAAGACGTGCCGCTCTGTTCGGGGCCAGCTTCAGCTTTACTAGGTCTTTCCTTGCAGCACTCGACCACACGACTGGACAATAATCAAGATAATACAAAAGTGTCTTGCTTTTTGGAGCATGTCTTTGTTACGGACAACCCACTCCCCATCTTTACAACCATTGAATCTATACTGAACAAAATTATGAACGCAACACGCAACAATTTCAAACATTTAGCTTAGTTACAGTTCGTATAAGGAAATCAGTCAATTTAAATAAATAAACCCACGGGATCCAATCAGAATTATTTTTTTCCCCACAAAAGGGCTTTAATTGGACTCCCATGTCAGAGGACTGTCTCTTGCCTCTGGAGTTTGAGGGGATGAGCCTGTCCGCTGGAGGGACCCCTCACTCAGATATGAAAATGCGTAATGCATTCACAAACAAGGTTGCCTATTTCGTCACATATACACTTCGGTTAATTACAAGTGAAAACTATATAGGTCATGCGTGCATATCATGAATCCTACCCTTGATATGCCCTTCTGTCACCTCGTTGTCAATGTGTTATTAATCATTAGCTAAAAGAAATGTTATTAACGTGACCATACATAATGTGTCCATAAAGAACACATACTTTTGGCTACTCACCCTTGCTCAGCATTGGGGGAAAATATGGAAGACATTTTACCTATTGCAATGTCAACCATAACAACCCAATCAATATGTCCTAACAGCTCGCAGTAACTATTAAGTCTGTTAAATCCGATTAGTGTCTTCCACCTTCTTGTTGGAAATGCCTGAGTCTCTCTCGGATGTGAACGTCCTCTCAATGAGGTGATTTCCTTCTTTTTCTGTGACTCTGCTCGCCGACAACGATCTATGGGATGGCCTGCTCTAGTCTTTCCGCCGGTGAAGGCGCCTTTCTTCTTGTGGTATACTCCACTGGGATGCCCTTGACTTCAGGTCCTCAGCCGCCTCGTCTGCATGCTCGTATGTAACCTGGCCATTATCCAGAAATACCTGCATTTTTGCCGGGAATGGTTTTTGGAAGCGAATACCTTTCTCTTTAAGTATCTCACCCGCGTAGTCATGATCAAAGAACACTCGTTGGCCTTGGAAGTTAACAGGCTTTTTCCTGGCTGCACGTAAGACTTTCTCTTTGATGGAGAATTTTAGGAACCGTAGTACTATGGATCTTGGTGGGACGTCGCTGGAAGGTTTTGAGGCCAGAGCTCGGTGTAGTCTCTTGATTCCCAGGTCAATGTCGTCTTCAAGTATTTCTTTGAATAGACCCGTCACAAATTTGTGCATAGAGTCTTTTTCTGCACCTTCTGCTACAGAATAAAGTCTAAGGTTGTTTCGACATGAAAATTTAAAATCATACAATGTGATTTTCTGGATTTTTGTTTTTAGATTCCGTCTCTCACAGTTGAAGTGTACATATGATAACAATTACAGACCTCTACATGCTTTGTAAGTAGGAAAACTTGCAAAATCAGAAGTGTATCAAATACTTGTTCTCCCCACTGTATATGGTTGAATGATCAGTGTAGATGGACACACATACTTTGTTTAATGCCAGTAGCAGTTCATTGGTCAAAAAAGAAAATGGTAGAGGGTCTAGAGAGCTGCCCTGCGGTACACCACACTTTACATGTGTGACATTAGAGAAGCTTCCATTAAAGAAAAGTTATATTAGAAAGATAGCTCTGAATCCACGATATGGCAGATGTTGAAAAACCATAACGTATAGTTGAAGTCGGAAGTTTGCATACACTTAGGTTGGAGCCATTAAAACTCGTTTTTCAACCACTCCACAAATGTCTTGTTAACAAACTATAGTTTTGGCAAGTCGGTTAGGATATCTACTTTGTGCATGACACAAGTAATTTGTACAACAATTGTTTACAGACAGATTATTTCACTTATAATTCACTGTATCACAATTCCAGTGGGTCAGAAGTTTACATACACTAAGTTGACTGTGTCTCTAACAGTTTTAGAAACTTCAGAGTGTTTTCTATCCAATGCTACCAATTATATGCATATCCTAGCTTCTGGGCCTGAGTAACAGGCAGTTTACTTTAGGCACGTCAGTCATCCGAACTTCCGAATACTGCCCCCTAGCCTTAAGAAGGTCTTACAGTCAGTTTCTTAACAGGTGCATGTTTATAAATAATTGGAAGAAGCAATTTCATAAATTCATCAAGTGCAATGTCTGGATGCTCATTATTAATCACATCAATCACATTTTTGACATCATCCACATAAGAGTCACTGCAAAATCTTTTGTATGATCTCTTATACACTATTTTAGCTTTATACACTCTTTTAGGCCCAGGTTTTGGAACTTTGTCTTTCTTGGATATAGCCACTATACTGTGGTCACTGCATCCAATGGGTATGGATACAGCTTTAGATCAAAGTTCTACAGTATTAGTAAACATGTGATCAATACATGTGGAGGATCTTGTTCTTGTAGTGTTTGTAGACACCCTGGTAGGTTGATTAATAACCTGAAACAGATTACAGGCAGTGGTTACAATGATAAGCTTCCTCTTAAGTGGACAGCTTGATGAAACCAGTCAATATTCAGATCCCCAAGAAAGTAGACCTCTCACATACAGTATCTGTTTGTCTGTTGCCAGTTCGTATGGTTTGTCAAGTCAACCAACGTTTTGTTTCTCAGCTCCTGCTTTTCCCCAGTCTCCCTTTTCTCGCCCTCCTAGTTTTGACCATTGCCTGTCCTGACTCTGAGCCTGCCTGCCGTCGGGTGCCTTTGTCCCTACTCTGGATGACCAACCCCTGCCTGCCTTGACCTGTCGTTTGCCTGCCCCTGTTGTTGTAATGAACATTGTTACTTCAACACGGTCTTACCTGAGTCTTAGCTGAAACGTGATACTATCAAGCATTTCAAATCAAATCAAATCCAAATCAAATACCTCTCTGGTATTTCACACATATTATTTAGATACTGACTGTTAGCACTTTGTGGCCTAATACCAACACCCCAAAAGAGAAGGTTTTTGATGTTCCAAGTGAACCTTCAACCACAACACTTCAATATAACTTGACATAAGATATTTTTTAAGCATTACAGGGATTTGGCTCTGAATATATACAGTAACACTTCCCCCATAAGCATTCCTTTCTCTTCGATAGGCGTTATTTCCCTGTACTGCTACTGATGTATCATCAAATGAATTATCTAAGTGAGTCTCAGAAATGGCTAATTATGAATGTTATCTGATGTTAGCAAATGATTGATTTCATGAACCTAATTTCTAAGGCTACATATATTAAAATGGGCTATTTTCAGCCCTTTCCTGGGTAGCTTATCATAATATGGAAAAGAGCAAACAAAGCAAGAGAAAAAAATATACATTCAGCAGTCCATTAATCAGTTGGTGTGTGTAAATAAGTATGTGTGTGTGCTGCAGGATTGAAACTACAAATCCATTGGCTTGGCTCTCTCATCCCTTCCAGGCTTTTGGGAGGGAGGGTAGACAATGAGCCTGTCATAGCGGATGTAAGCAATGTCCCCACGCGCTCTGGCAGCTTTCATGGCTGGGATAAGTTCTTTCCTCTTCTGGCGCAGAGCTTCGTGATAGTCCTCATTGAGGAAGATATACTGTGCATTCAGAAAAGTATTCAGACCCCTTGTCTTTTCCATTTTTTTTCCAATTACAGCCAAATTCTAAAATTCATGAAATATTTTTTTCCTCTCATCAATGTACACACAATACCCATTTTTTCGCTATTTATAAAAATATCTGAAATATCACATTTACATAAGTATTCAGACCCTTTACTCAGTACTTTGTTGAAGCACCTTTGGCAACGATTACAGCCTTGAGTATTCTTGGGTATGACGCTACAAGCTTTGAACACCTGTATTTGGAAAGTTACTCCTATTATTTTTCAGCAGATCCTTTCAAGCTCTGCCAGGTTAGATGGGGAGTGTTGCTGCACAGCTATTATTAGGTCTCTCCAGAGATGTTCGATCAGGTTCATGTCCGGCATCTGGCTGGGCCGCTCAAGGACATTCAGACTTGTCCTGAAGCCACTCCTGCGTTGTCTAGGCTGTGTGCTTAGGGTCGTTGTCCTATTGGAAGGTGAACCTTCGCACCAGTCTGAGGTCCTGAGCTCTCTGGAGCAGGTTTTCATCATGGATCTCTCTGTACTTTGCTCTGTTCATCTTTACCTCGATCCTGTCTCCCAGTCTCTGCCGCTGAAAACATCCACACAGCACAGCATGATGCTGCCACCACCATGCTTCACCGTAGGGATGGTGCCAGGTTTCCTCCAGACGTGACACTTGGAATTCAGGCCAGAAAATCTTGTTTCTCATGGTCTGAGAGTCTTTAGGTTCTTCTTGGCAAACTCCAAGCAGGCTGTCATGTAACTTTTACTGAGGAGTGACTTCCTTCTGGCCACTCTACCATAAAGGCCTGATTGGTGGTGTACTGCAGAGATTGTTGTCCTTCTGGAGAGTTCTCCCATCTCCACAGAGGAACTCTAGAGCTCTGTCAGAGTGAACATCAGGTTCTTGGTCATCCCCTTGACCAACGCCCTTCTCCCCCGATTGCTCAGTTTGGCCAGGCAGTCAGCTCTAGGAAGAGTCATGGTGGTTCCAAACTTCTTCCATTTAGGAATGATGGAGGCCACTGTGTTTTTGCGGACCAATGCTGCACAAATGTCTTGGTACCCTTCCGGGGGATCTGTGCCCCGACACAATCCTGTCTCGGAGCTGTATGGACAATTCTTCCAACCTCATGGCTTGGTTTTTGCTCTGACATGCACTGTCAACTGTGGGCCCTTATATAGACAGGTGCGTGCCTTTCCATCATGTCCAAGCAATTGAATTTACCACAGGTAATTTGTGGAAACATCTCAAGGATGATCAATGGAAACAGAATGTACCTGAGCTCAATTTTGAGTCTCATAGCAAAGGGTCTGAATACTTATGTAAATAAGGTATTTCTGTTTTTTATTTTTAATATATTTGCATACATTTTAAAACATCTGTTTTCGCTTTCTCATTATGGGGTGTTGTGTGTAGATTGCAGAGGAAAATGTTTTATTTAATTTAATTTATTTAATCAACAAAATTTTGAAAAAGTAAAGTGGTCTGAATACTTTCCAAAGGCACTGTATGCTCCTCTCAAGTTCTTGGCTCTTTCCAGAACAGCTACCTTGTCCTTAACCTCTTTCGGCCTGGGCCTGTCACCTGGGCCGGTGGTGGGTTTTCCATTTCTGTGGGTGCGCTCCACCTCAATCAGTCCACAACCATGTTGTTCCACCTTGATTATCCCTCGAGATAATCTGATTTCTCTGTCATTGTTATCATGGATTCACATACAGAACTGATGTCCTCTCCCAATGATTTACAGATTGTGTTCATTTTGCTCGTCTCCTGTTTAAACTCATCGAGCTGACCCTGGGAGATCTGCAAACTGTTCTTCAGGTCCTGGACCTCTCTGGTCAGGTCGTCCATTCTTTTATTAGTTGACTCCACCAGTATTTGGACAAAACACTTGAAGCTATATTGTTGTTGTTGTAACAACTGCTTGTGTAATTATTTTTGTTAGTTTAAATGATCCTTCACCTGTAATAGAGAGACACCACTGTCCTCAACGGTGCTCCTGCCGGCTTTGGTCTTTGTCATGGTAGCAAAGTAGGTTACGCTCTTACTCCCCGCAGTTCCAGACAAGGCAGGTTGCAGGGAAGATTGAAAACAACAACAAACAGCAGGGCTCTAGACAGCCACAAGCCCGGGACAATCCACGGTCCCAGCCACAATGGCTAACCGTATCACGGGCTGCTTTCTAGCCCTCAAGAAAACCCTGCTAACTTGTTTGTTTTAAACTCTAGTCTGCGCTTTGTTTCTCTGTCTTCAGGGACATTGTGACATGAATGATTTGGACCTGCTTCACCTCCATCCAGATCTGGCTGTGTATCAGCGCTGACTTATGACCCGTGCTGCAGACTGAGACATGTATATGGCAGAGCTTTGAAAAGTGGGGCAATTCAATCCCTGACTCTAGGCAGGATTTACAGCTGTGTCTGAGAGTAGAGGAGAGGAGAGACGGATGTGACGGAGCGGGACGGTGCAGGGGTGTCCACACAGACAGGACAGACAGACAGGACAGACAGCTATCACAGCTAGCAGGCCCATTGTTCTTCCTGGGCTTTATAGCCAGGCAGCTATTTTAAAAAGGCTCCTAATGGGAGAGTTTCTCAGTTTCCGTCCTGTCACAGCATCAGCAAAGAAACTAGCACTGGCAGAGCCGACAGAGCCATAATGAGGGGAAGAGGAGTAAGTATTGGGAGCCCATGGTTAGTGTCACATTTAGGAGTGAGCAGGAGGAGTGAGCAGATGAGGGCTGACTGTACTTTGAGTGTGCCGTGGGTCTGGTCACAGCTCCATGAAGGAGTGACTGTGTTAATCAGACATTCAGTCTGTTGGTTCTCTTCACCATGTGATTCGGGTGCTGTGCTGATCTGTTCACACACTATTATTATCTCAGGCTGACGTAAGAGAGGGTGTTCCGTGACAATGTGGCTCTGGAATGGGCTGGCCAGAGGCAATGCTTTACTGAACCTAAGGGAGGATCCCTGACAGTGTAGGCTTCTATCATTCAGCCGGGGGCGGCAGGGTAGCCTAGTGGTTAGAGCGTTGGACTAGTAACCGGAAGGTTGCGAGTTCAAACCCCCGAGCTGACAAGGTACAAATATGTCGTTCTGCCCCTGAACAGGCAGTTAACCCACTGTTCCCAGGCCATCATTGAAAATAAGAATGTGTTCTTAACTGACTTGCCTGGTTAAATAAAGGTAAAATAAAAATAAATAAAAAATGCACACACGCCCATGCCCACATATGCTCACACATACACACACACACACACACACACACACAGTCTCAAGAGTCCATCTGCTGTGTGATCCATTGATGAATATGGACAAGGCAGGGGAGTTTGTGTCTCCTGGAGCAGTGACCATGGTGACCCTCCACTATGTCCCTCTGTTCTGGTCTGACCACCAGGGACAGCATGTCAATAGACTCTGTTTGGAGGTTTCACATAATGCTTTGGGACATCCAACTGGTTCAAGGAGTAAATCATTATTTCTGGACAGAAAGAGTTGAAGAATATGCTTTATGTTTTTGTGTGGACTGTTTTCGCTTCATTGAACAACATTATGAATTGTGTTAGAGTAGGCAATGGAGTGAACGTGTTTTATCTCTTATTTAGGATTTGTCTAGTGAATGATAATCGGATTGGTCAAGTACCCACGGTGAGCACTTGTTGCTGTGCTTCAAAGAGAGGATGAGTGGGAGAGACACAGGGAGAGATTTTAGAGAGCTGTCTGCTCCTCTCTACACAAGCGCACTGGAAAGCTTTTGAAATCAGACAAAACAGTTATGATTTTTAGGGTAGTGTACATTATTACTTGTTAAAGGTTTGGTAAATTGCTGTTAAAGTGTCACAGTTTGTTATATTTGTGAGATAGATAGGCCTCCTCCACAAACTTGAGGCATTGTTCAAGTTTTGTAAGATGGAGAGAACATTTACTTCTCTAGGAAGAAAGGGGCTGGTTCTCTGTACTGCTTCTCTATATCACAGCATGATACAAACACGCCCCCTTACAGATATTTGAAAATGATCTGGATGTTCAAGGTCCCCGTTTCTGTCCTCTGCTCTTTGTCACTGTGTATTGGTAATGAACTAAATCAGTTTATACTGTATCCTCAGAGAGAAAAGTGAAGGCAGATTAACCACATACAGAACTGAATTATACTCCTCTTGTCTTTGCTCAGTGTCTCTATGGTCCCCTCTAAAGGATGTAGTACCCTGAACTATAATAGATATGACCAGTATATTGAATTTGAACCTTTCTGTTTCCCATCTGGTCTCAGTGGTCAACATATAGTCCAAAAAAATATCCAGCCATGTTGTAACTCTCAGAGGACTTATAGGCTATTATAAAACGGGTGGTTCGAGCCCTGAATGCTGATTGGCTGAAAGCCGTGGTATATCAGAACGTATACCACGGCTATGACACATTTGTTATTTTTACTGTTCTAATTATGTTGGTAACCAGTTTGTAGGAGCAATAAGGCACCTCAGGGGTTTGGGGTTTATGGCCAATATACCAGTGTCACGTCTACTCCCGCTCCTCCTCTCTGGCGCTCGTTGTCGCTAGTTTTCCTATCATTACGCACACCTGTCACCATTGTTACGCATACCTGCGCCTCATGAGACTCACCTGGACTCCATCACCTTCCTGATTACCTCCCCTATAACTGTCACTCCCTTTGGTTCTTTCCTCAGATGTTATTGTTTCTGTTTATATGTTTCATGTCTGTACGCTACTCGTGTTTCTTGTTTTGTTCCATGTTCGTTTATTTATTAAATTCACTCCCTGTACAACCAGGGCTAAGTGCTGTTCTTAGGCATAATGCAACTTGACCATATACCACAACCCCTTGGGCCTTATTGCTTAAATATAGCCTGTGCTTTCAAGTGACAACACTGGGATCATGCAGTGTTAACTTCTGCAATGTTAACACCCTTTGGGCTTTGGTTGGTATATGAATTTGAGGATGCAATTTCCAACCAAATCCTACGAGACATGGAATATATTTTTTCTATGTGGGTTATTACATTTGTATGCTGCTGTAAAGAAACCAGATGCCTCTACTGTATAGTTCTTCTACTGTTTGTCATTCTATTTACCTCTTGATCAGACAAACAAAGACACCATCTATAGCAGCACAAATGATCAACCTGTGGTTTTATTCCCCGTGGTGTGGATTTGTGGGGCAAGCAATGTTAAGGTAACTCACCATTCTCCCTTTTCCTGTAGAAATGTGTTTTGTAATTGTTTTGGAGTCACATTGTTTCACTGGGACACAAGGTATTTGCTGAAATTGTCCTCAGGGAGCTTCAAATGGCCCATTTAGGTGAAATTGCGTTTTCACTTCTGTAGGATGCCTTTTCTAACTCCTCTCTATGAAGAGTACATGTTTTCATTATTGGCTGTATTGATATCCATGTTCTACAGGATACCTTAGATATAGTTAGGGTGTTTGACTGTGTTTGACCAAAGTGTTTGGTTTGGGGACACTGAAATCAAATGGGCCTTCCTTAGCACAGGGAGGTACAGGCTTCCTCCTGCTACACACACATCATGGCCTTTGATAGCTGCCCACTACTGGACTGTCTGAAAGGGCTGGTATCCCTGGGTGTGGATCCAGTTCCCACACATATAAAAAGTGCCCACAGACTGGGTCAATGCAAAACAAATGACTGAACTCAGCTTCAACTTTTGTTTTTAATGTAGTGGCTTTAGGGCCTGTAGTTGTAGTATACAGTTAGCTCAGGCCCTCTGGTCCAGTGGGAGATTCAGGGGTGAGGCTGGGCAAGGGCATTCCTGGGATGCATGGAGATACAGACAGAGATTATGAATGAAATAAAAGGCTCTTTGATGTCTGCATGTGGTAGTTATGTAATGGAGGAAGAGACTAGGCATTAACTCACCCTGCTGGGTCAATATGGAGTGTAATATAGTAGAGACTTTCAGTTTAGTATCGTAGGCTACTAGGTGATACAGTAACCATTGATGTCAGATGCCTGAGAGTACAATTTTTGAGAAAACATGATTTCATCCTGGCATCCTGGTGTAACATAAGCTATTGTTCACAGCAGATGGCTGCCAGCGAGACAATGCTCTTCCAAATACAGTATTTTGCTTAGAAACTGTCATGTGTCAAGGTTCTCTGGTACACTATAAACATATAGAGCAACATAATTCATTTAGCACATTATGTTTCAGTTTCAATTTTTATTGTCATGTGCACAAGTAGGGTGAAATGCCTTTCTTGCAAGCTCTTTCCCAACAATGCAGTAATAAATAACCTATATCTACAAAAGTATGTGGACACCCCATTCAAATGAGTGGATTCGGCTATTTCAGCCACACCCATTTCTGACAGGTGTATACAATCCAGAACACAGCCATGCAATCACCATAGACAAACATTGACAGTTGAATGGCCTTACTGAGGAGCTCAGTGACTTTGAACGTGGCACCGTCATAGGATGCCTCCTTTCCAACAAGTCAGTTCGTCAACTGTCTGCCCTACTAGAGCTGCCCGGTCAAAACGTCTAGGAGCAACAACGGCTCAGCCGCGAAGTGGTAGGCCACACAAGCTCACAGAACAGGACCGCCGAGTGCAGAACCGAGTTCCAAACTGCCTTTGGGAGCTACGTCAGCACAATAACTGATCGTCGGGAGCTTCATGAAATGGGTTTCCATGGCCGAGCAGCCCCACACAAGCCAAATATCACCATGCGCAATGTCAAGCGTCCGCTGGTGTAAAGCTCGCCGCCATTGGACTCTAGAGGAGTAGAAACGCGTTCTCTGGAGTGATGAATCCCGCCTCACAATCTGGCAGTCCAACAGGACAATTAATTTTTTTTTTTTTTAAACAACATTTTTACCCCTTTTTCTCCTCAATTTTGTGGTATCCAATTGTTTTAGTGGCTACTATCTTGTCTCATCGCTACAACTCCCGTACGGGCTCGGGAGGGACGAAGGTTGAAGGTCATGCGTCCTCCGATACACAACCCAACCAAGCCGCACTGATTCTTAAGACAGCGCGCATCCAACCCGAAAGCCAGCCGCACCAATGTGTCAGAGGAAACACTGTGCACCTGGCAACCTTGGTTAGCATTGTCATGTTTCAGCATGACAATGCCCCCGTGCACAAAGAGTGGTCCATACAGAAGTTTGTCGAGATTGGTGTGGAAGACCCCTCAGGAAACGAAAAAGATTTGGTATGGGTACTCAGATCCTCAAAAGGTTCTACAGCTACAACATCGAGAGCATCCTGCCTGACTGGTTGCATCACTGCCTTGTACGGCAACTGCTCGGCCTCCAACCGCAAGGCACTACAGAGGGTAGTGCGTACGGCCGGGTACATCACTGGGGCTAAGCTGCCTGCCATTCAGGACCTCTACACCAGGTAGTGTCAGAGGAAGGCCCTAAAAATTGTCAAAGACCCCAGCCACCCCAGTCATAGACTGTTCTCTCTACTACCGCATGGCAAGCGGTACCGGAGCGCCAAGTCTAGGACCAAAAGGCTTCTCAACAGTTTTTACCCCCAAGCCATAAGACTCATGAACAGGTAATCAAATGGCTACCCGGACTCTTTGCATTGTGTGTCCACCCAAACCCCTCTTCTACACTGCTGCTGCTCTTTGTTTATCATATATGCATAGTCACTTTAACTATACATTCATGTACATACTACATCAATTAGCCCGACTAACTTGTGCCCCCGCACATTGGCTACCCTGACAATCTGCATTGTGTCCCACCACCCGCCAACACCTTTTTTACGCTACTGTTACTCTCTGTTTATCATATATGCATAGTCACTTTAACCATACCTACATGTACATACTACCTCAATTTGCCTAATTAACCGGTGGTGCCTGTATATAGCCTCGCTACTGTATATAGCCTCGCTACTGTTATTTTTCACTGTCTTTTTACTGTAGTTTTAATTTCTTTGCTTATCTATTGTTCACCTAATATCTATTTTTTACTTAAAAATTGCACTGTTGGTTAGGGCATGTAAGTAAGTATTTCACGGTAAGCTTGTTGTTGTATTCCTGTTGTATTCGGCACACGTGACAAATAAACTTAGATTTGATTTAATAGGAGCCAAATCTTTTCCGCAAAACTAAGTGATGAACATGTGAACAAGCAGATAATGCACTTTGTCTTCATAAAGTACATGGTAATGAGGTCTTCTGAAATCCCCAGTGAATCAATGCTCAAGGCTTAGAGCAATGTTTGGAAATAATCTGCAAGCTCCAGTTATTCATATGAAATCGAGGTGTCGTCATTGACACTTCTCTGTCTCTCTCTGTTGTCTCTCTATCCTTGAGTGTCTATCACTGGTTCTCTACATTGCAACTTGTGACAATTAGCTAAGTGTAGATCTGGTGGTGAGTGAATGATTCATAAGACCCAGAGGAACAGAGCAGGGTTGGTGTGAGACGAGCCCTCATCAAAACACAAGGCTCTCTCTCTGAGTACTGTAGAGTAGACAGGTTATGGAGCGGTTATATATAGGTGCAAATACACAGAGTGCTGGCTAACATTTGGCCATGTGTCTTACTGGGCCATATGTATTACTGGTGATGGCTTATGTCATTGAAGGTCCCCACCACCTTATTTAATCACCATGGTCACCATAGTCTTGCCATGTGAGTCATTGTATTTGTCATTGTATTTGAATATTGTAATATATACTGAGGAGTGATGCAGGCCTGTTGTGACTGGTGTGGGTCGTGTGTTACCATGACAACAGCCCCGGGTCAGGGTGACTGATTGAGACAGACAGTGTTTGTTGTCTGTCTCTCAGGCTATAAAAGGGCCCCATCACACTTACCACAGACACACCATCATGGGCAAACACATAAAAGGTGTCTTGTAGAAACGGTGAAGGCACAAAGGTAGGCCTTGGTTACAGCAATCTGTCAAAAGCAAAGACTTCAATGACGCAGCTGAACTCTCCATGTCCTCCCTATCAAAGTAGTCAGTTAGATAACTTCCTAACCTAGATTTGCCCTCAAGAAATGACAGCTGTCTGTCATTTGACATAATGTTAATGACAGGTGTCAATCATGTCACGATATTGATAGTATTATGACTTACAGTATGTCACTGTCAAGTGACTTATTATTGTTGTTTCTTGTGTGTGGATTTACAGTTGAAAATGACACCAGCGGATCATTATCAGAAACGGAGATAAATAGGATCAGTAATGAGTGTGAATTCTGCAGCTGAGGGTCCAAGTGGTGTTAAAAGTGAACAGCTTTTGTTTCCTGGCATGATGCAGTAAAATCAGTGACAATACATTGTTCCCTTGCATGCAGTGGTACCAGTGACAGTGGATCGTCCTTACCCAGGCTTTGTGCTGCTGAGGTACTCCCACACTGCTCTGCTTTCTGGCACAAAGAGATAGCATCCATTCCTTCTGGAGCCTCCCACAGTGTCTTCACTCCTCACAGGGTTTTAACATGCTGGATTATGCTCCTAGGTTGAAAACTTAAAAAACAAACACTGTTGCCTCTGAATTTTGTTGCGTAAATTGTATTTGCTGAATGAAATATTAAATTGTAGGAATGTGCACCATCTACATAGATAAGGTTTGTCCAGTATCCAGATTTTCATACTGTCATACCGTTTCTGTATCATACCGGGTTATACGGTATTATAATATACATTATTATAGAGCCACTTGCACACATCATTTTTTTAATCAATATTATTTTTGACACACAAAACAATTTAGGCAACAGCGATCTTGATCCAGGAGGGGATTGAATGTCTCTAGTCTGGGTACCAGTCTCTTTAACTAACATTAACCTCATTGTCACTCCATGTCATTGCCAAAGAGACCTTCGTTTTCGCAGTGGTTTAAAATACTTAAGTAAAAATACTTTAAAGTACTACTTAAGTCGCTTTTTTTTTTAGGTATTTGTACTTTACTTTACTATTTATATTTTTGACTACTTTTACATTTATTTCACTACATCCCTAAAGAAAATAATGTACTTATTACTCTATACATTTTCCCTGACACCCAAAAGTACTCAAGTTAAATTTTCAATGCTTAGCAGGACAGGAAAGTAGTCCAATTCACTCACTTATCAAGAGAAGATGCCTGGTCACCCCAACTGCCTCTGATCTGGAGGACTCACTAAACACAAATGCTTCGTTTGTAAATTATATCTGTGTGTTGTAGTGTGCCCCTAGCTATCTGTAAATAAAAAAACAATTTGGTTTTCTTATTATAAGCAATTTGAAATGATTTATACTTTTACTTTTAATACTTAAGTATATTTTTGTAATTATATTTACTTTTGATACTTAAGTATATTTAAAACCAAACTACTTTTAGACTTTTACTAAAGTAGTATTTTTCTGGGTGACTTTTACTTTTACTTGAGTCGTTTTCTACGAAGGTATCTTTACTTTTACTCAAGTATGACAATTGGGTACTTTTTCTGCCACGGGCATTTCAGCAATCTCCATATGCAGCTGGATTTATGGTGGAGTTGCTCATTGGTTGTTGGAAACATCATTCATATTTTCCATGACAAAATGTGTAGCCTCAAAAATAGCATTACAATTAGAATAAAGTGAAAAACAAACATTTAGCTGCTAGCTAGGCTGAAAATCAAAGCAGAGGTTTTGTGGTTGGAATTGCAGTATGTATTTAGTTTGAGAATTTAGACATGAGTTAGCAACTTTTGACAGAATGGTTTCGTCTGTACAAACAAAAAATGGTTGCTTAGCAAACGGTATTGATATCATACCGTCAGTTTTTCAAAATACCCTGGTATACAGTGTCAACGGTATATTACCAAAGTCTAATGTAATGTTCTCTTTGTACTTTATTTATGCCTTCTGCTGAATGGGACTTAACGGCTACACATGTACTGTAACTATGTATCATCAAGCTCATGTACCTAGCCTACACGTGTGTCTGCCCAGTGGCCACTCTCTCTGTCCACTAATATAGACCAGACCAGAGTACAGCTCACCTGGCTGGCTCCTCACAAATCACAAGGGTGTCTGCCTGAGCAGGAAGTCCATCAGCAGAATAAATGGGGATTACATTTTTAGCTCCTAGATCCCCCAGTCTCCATAACAACTAAAGAGCAGGCCAGACTTGGTAATGATTTGGAGAAGGGGAGGAGGCTCTGTCTGTTCTCAGCTCATCCTAGATGGAATAATATCATTTCTGTCTTTGTATGGACGTGCTATTTTAAGATCTCTCTCCAGTCTTAATTAAAATGGCTGACACCCCAGATGTGACTAATCTTCAGGCTATAATTGGATCTATGCCATATTCAATGTACTCTGTATTATTTATGTGTAACACTGTGTTAACAGAAAATGACAAAACAGGGATATAGCAATTTACTCATGTTGAAAAAAGTACCCCCTTCTTTGTTGTTTGAAGACATCATCTGCAGCCGCACGTCATTTAATCTCTGTATCTCTGAATTCAGACCTCAGGCTTTTACTTTGAAATTTGTTCCTGGAACTGAGCCTTAGCATCTCTCTCCAGTAAGTCCTGCTTGCTGTGTTCAGAGGGGTCCCAGACTACACAACACTGGCGTCCTGTCGGATCTGGACAGAGAGAGGTGAAAGGCAAAAATGAATGAGGGCGAAAACAGTGAGAGGGGTAACCACGGGTTGTCTATCACTCCCGTTATGGTGTAAAGTGAGCCGCGCTGGAAGTGTATTTGGAGAGAGAGGGATGAGGAGAAAACGGGGGAGGGTGATCTGAATCCCCCCGAGTGTGCACAGCAGCCTAGTGCCACTAACACGTGAAGGAGAGGAGGGAAGGAGTAATGGAGGAGATTGGGAGTACACAGTAAACACATAGGCCTCCCTTACATATCTCTCTTCTACCTGCTGCGCTGTATCTACAATGTGTACCCTCCTATTAAGAGGCACATCAGAGAAAGGACAACATTTGCATTTTATAATGAGCTGCTTCACATGTGCTACAGGTAGCTGCTGTCTGTGGACTGCACCATTTTATCCAGGGTGCTGAAATTCTATGCCCAATGCTTAAAGTATTGAAACTCTGTGATCTTGTTTTCATTCAGTGTTTTAGTATGTAAGCCACAGCAAGAATACGATTCAATAATATATGTATCTATTTAACAGTTTACAGCATATTAGCCAGAATGTGCATTGCCTTGATAGAGCTGCAGCCTTCATTTCCTTAATAGAATTTGTCAGTGCCTTCCTCCTACACAGTGCAGCCAAAAAGAAGACTTGTTTTCTCCTGCATTCACTGCCTGTTGTAGACCCTCACACTCCCTATTATTTGTGTCTGCGTGCAGGCACACCTGTGTGCCTTTCACAAACAAGAACCAGTGAAACCAGATTGCTTGAACAACAGTACCCCCTTCCCCTCCCTGCTCCTCCTGAACCTTCTGAGTGGGACACATCTATAATGGCTGGTGTCATTTTACTCCAGTCTGATGGGAAAACATAACTAATGTGGTTAGCTGCACACATGTGATAGATGACTCCGATGATAAGACCCAGAGATGAAGTGCTAGGATAGCTGCTGAATGTTAGCTAAACAGAGTAGGAGCAGAATTACACTAATGGACCATTTCACTGCAATATTGATCTGTCAATCATATGTCTTGAGTCTTGACCAATGCTTTTTATTGTTTAAAATCAGGAATTTTCTAAGATTCTAGTATTATCCATGAGTAATAGCCACGAATAGTCTTAAGTGTAGACCAATTTGTAAAAGATAACAGCCTTGATAGACTGTGTCGTGTTGTTTTGAGCCGATTTTGTTCTAATAGCATGAAGGGGACACACGGTTCTAATTGCGTAGGCACATAGTTTAATTAGAGCTAATCAGACTGTGTAACGAAGAAGTGTCATGTTTTCCTGGGGAGCTGATGTGATGAATACACCGCCAACAAGTACTTTATTTGGGGGCACCAGTGCCAATACATTACCCTCTCCCCCAAATGTGGTATAGGTTCAGTCATGACCGGTCCTGGACCTGCACAAAGAAATGTATCACACAATGCCTGATTCAGATCATGTTTGACATTACATTCAGACCCCTCTTTGAAATATTAATGGAATATTAACGGTGTATAAATGATTGAATAATTCCCTGTGTTGTGTGTGGGTGTATGCAGGATTCTGGCCACAGCGGGAGCTCACATGAACATCCCAGTGGACCTGCGGACCCTGCGGGCCGTGCGCGTGCTCAGACCCCTCAAACTGGTCTCTGGAATCCCCAGTGAGTAGCTTACACCACCAGATGTACTGGGATCTGCTCTGCCTATCTAAATCTATACTAGTGCAGGCTGGTGGGAGGAGCTATAGGAGGACAGGCTCATTATAATGGCTGGAATGGAATAAATGGATTGAGTCAAACATGTGGTTTCCATATTTGTTTGATGTGTTTGATACCGTTCCATGTATTCCATTCCAGCCATAGCAATGAGCCCATCCTCCTATAGCTCTCCCCACCAACCTCCACTGATGTATACAGTACACATATAGGTATCTGCACTGGTTCTACTGGTGTTTTCTGGACCCCTGTCTAACCTCAATTTGGAGTCCGTAAAGTTAGTCCTAATGAGTTCTTCTGTTGGCAGAACACATCTGAGTCCGACTGACAACTAGCAGATGCAGTAGTGACCCACTCCCAAAAGGCAACGATGTCTTAGGGGGATTGTTGTGTTAGCCAAAGTGAGACTGCTGACAGTATCTGCTTGAAGGGGTTCCCACACTTACCATTTACAAATGTTTTGTGCTGTTACTCATTGTTGGCACTTATAACACATGACAGTTGTCTCTTTCTCTATCTTTCTGTGTGTGACCAGGCCTGCAGATAGTCCTGAAATCCATCATGAAAGCCATGGTGCCGCTGCTCCAGATCGGCCTGCTGCTCTTCTTTGCCATTCTCATGTTTGCCATCATCGGCCTGGAGTTCTACAGCGGAAAGCTCCACAACACCTGTCTGCCCATGCCAAATATCCTGGGTAAGACAGAATATGCATCCCAAATAACCACTGTATTCCTTTTGTAGTGCACTACTTTTGACCAGGGAATATATAGGCTATAGAGTACCATTTGGGACTCACACAGACAGAGAAAGGGCACTTTGAGCTCCAAGCCTTAGAGAGATGCCATCAAGTCTGCAGTCATCTAGGACGCACACTGCTCTGCATATCAATTCGGGTTGGTTCTGTAGCTGTTGGTGTCCCTTTATGAGGTTGAATCTGTTGTATGCAGTGTATTTATACCTGTACTTGCTTATAGCCTATGCTTGCATTGAACACCTAGCTACATAGAATTGTTTTAAACAATGCGTTAGTATCATGTTGTGATCCTTCGCTCTGTTACATGTATACATTTAGGGTAAGTTATCGTAAACATCCTTCCAGCCGATCATTTATCAGCAAGGTTATACTGCGCCTACTCAACAAGTGGATTATTCTTCTCTACAAGGCTTCCTCAGCTGTAATGATAAGCCATACAAACGTCCTGTGAGTGCTCTCTGCTGTTCCCTCCCACCCGCCCAGGGTAATGTATCGTCAGTGGTCAGGATGACACTAGCTGTGTTACCCAACAGACCTGAAACACACAGTACCAATCCTGACTGCACCTGTAAATGTAACCACAGCCAACATGACTGCCTATGTAATTAAACCCCACAATATAGCAGCTCAATACAGTAACTTGACTAATTGTAAAGTCATAGATGCATGAATCGTGTTATAATAAAGTGGGTTACACAGTTCTATTCACACACATGTTTATCTCCTGAACATAATTTGTTATTCAGGTAGTGTGGTCTTTTAATTAACAAGCTTACTGGGGATTTGTTCCTTCGTTTTTTTTACATTATAGGAACAGATAGAGAAGATGATGAAGTTATCTTTCCTTCTCAAAAAAGTTGTCCTTACCTTCAGCTTATCTTTTGTCGAGGGTTCAATATCACTCACAGCTTGACTTGGTTATAAAAATGTTCCTTGGTCTGCCATTGACAGACTGTAGGGTGTTCACTCACTGCTGTACAATGTGGAATCAAATCTGGCAATTCAAGAGGGTGCTACGAAATGAATGTCAAAACGTAGTTGTCTTTGCCCTATGTCATTATAAATGACATAGAATACATCATTAGATCATTTTCTACAATATTATAACCTTAATAGACTAGTACTTGACAGTGTTGATGAAATAAAGTGTTCATTTACTGTGACCATTGCTCGTTTAGACTGCGCCGCTTCTATATTTAATGTTGTGATGTTGTACCATTTGGAGGTGTTTTCGCTGGTTGGACCAATCAAAATCAACTTGATACCTTTGTCATTTTCATCTCCAGATCCTTGGCTTTTATTGCCTTTTTTATTGCCTATATTGGCGATATATATATATATATTTAGTCGCTATTTAGTTTTATATTGAGCGGATTTAATTGAGAAAAAGCCCATATTTTCACTCACGAACCTGCAGCCACTAGTTAGCTTGTTAGCTGATGTTCGAAGTTAGCGCTGTTCTGCCGCGGAGCAGCACCACAGGGTTTTATTGAGCAGTGACGACTTATTTGATCATGCCTGTGATGACCTTCCATTCACATGCTACATAAACATGCTACATATATGTATAAATATTTGTATAAACCTTGAAGGAATTAATCATTTTATGGGTGAACACTCTACACTCTGTCTCGGTGGTTTAATACTGTAAAGAGTTATATATCATATATTCTAGTATTCCTTTACTACATTTCAAATATATCCGATTTAATACAGTACCCAATTGTATCAAACAACATACTGTCATTTTTAAGATGACATCATCATAAAGGTTATGTGGGGACCACACTGTACGAGTTAACCTTATTTACCCCCTATTGGCTTTAGAGAGATGATTTATTATAATCACACATTGCACAAATCAAATAGCATATTATTAGTGTCATCTTTCACAAGGGTTCAGGAAAGGACTTTTGCACAGAGAGCTGCTGCTGCTCACTTCATTGATCGAGTCATGCATTACATTACAATCATCATATTGTGCTACTTATTCATGCATCTCCAGTAGATGCAAGTCATTTCTCAGAATTGAGACATTTCTCTGAAGTCATCATATCTCTCATGGGAAAAACACATTCAGTTAGATTGATTTCAGTATTGCATCGTTTTTTAAATCTTTAGCCTAACCTACACATCCTATAGTGGACTCTGACTCGGGACAATAAGAACAAGTTGAGGAACTTTATTCTCTCTTGTCCCTCTGTCAGAGAATGAGACGGTGGACAAGTCGGAGTCAGAGTTCCCGTGTGGGGTGAGGAAGTGCCCTGACAAGTACGCCTGCAGTGAAACCTGGATCGGCCCCAACGATGGCATCACCCAGTTTGACAACATCCTGTTTGCTGTACTCACCGTCTTCCAGTGCATCACCATGGAGGGCTGGACCACCGTGCTCTACAATGTGAGTCACACCTGCTTCTGCCATAGATGAGGGAAAAATAAGCCTATTATTTGACCTGGCAATATATTTCTTTGATATACCTCTCCGAATCCTAGCTAGCTGTTTTTACCTGTCATTACTAAAGCTATTGGATTTTTATTGCAAGATGCACTCAAACATCCCTTACAGTAGCTTCCCTGTTCTGTGATTGTGAACACAATTGATTACACACCATACCTGAGAAATGATTGAAGCTTTGCACAACGATAAACAAACACACCATTTAGGCTGCGTTTACACAGATAGCCCAATTCGGATCTTTTGCCCAATTATTGGCAAAGCAGCTGATCTGATTTGTTTTTTTATTTCTGTTTTTTAGAGGGTAGATCAGCTTTAATATTGAAGATAGAATGTGGTTTCTATCAGTGTCGGAATCATTTCCAAACACCTGGAGGTGTGTTGGGTCATTGTCCTGTTGAAAAACAAATGATAGTCCCACTAAGTGCAAACCAGATGGGATGGTGTATCACTGTGGTAGCCATGCTGGTTAAGTGTGCCTTGAATTCTAAATAAATCACTGACAGTGTCACCAGTAAAGTACCCCCACACCATCACACCTGCTCCTCCATGCTTCACGGTGTTAACCTACTCTTACCTAAACAAAAATTTCAAATTTAGCCTCATCAGATCAAAGGACAGATTTCCACTGGTCTAATGTCCATTGCTCGTATTTCAAGGCAAGTCTCTTCTTATTATTGGTGTCCTTTAGTAGTGGTTTATTTGCAGCAATTCGACCATGAAGGCCTGATTCATGCAGTCTCCTCTGAACATTTGATGTCGAGATGTGTCTGTTAATTCAACTCTGTGAAGCATTTATTTGGGCTGCAATTTCTGAGGATGGTAACTCTAATGAACATATCCTCTGCAGCAGAGGTCTTTCTTTCCTGTGGCGGTCATCGTGAGAGCCAGTTTCATCATAGCGCTTGATGGTTTTTGTGGCAGCACTTGAAGGAACTTTCAACGTTTGTTAAAATTTCCGGATTGGCTGACCTTCATGTCTTAAAGTAATGATGGATTGTCGTTTCATTTTGCTTATTTGAGCTGTTCTTGCCATGATATGGACTTGGTCTTTTCGGGCTATCTTCTATATACCACCCCTACCTTGTCACAACACAACTGATTGGCTGAAACGCATTAAGAAGGAAAGAAATTCCACAATATAACTTTAACCTGTTAATTGAAATGCATTCCAGGTGACTTCCTCATGAAGCTGGTTGAGGGAATGCCAAGAGTGTGCAAAGCTGTCATCAAGGCAAAGGGTGGCTACTTTGAAGAATCTCAAATATATTTGGATTTATTTAACACTTTTTTGGTTACTACATGATTCCATATGTGTTATTTCATAGTTTTGATGTCTACACTATTATTCTACAATGTAGAAAATAGTAAAAATTAAGAAAAACCCTTGAATGAGTAGGTGTGTCCGAGCTTTTGACTGGTACTGTATATTTGTAAAAATATTTTCCTTCTCTAATATTTTCCCTTGACCCTTTCATCCCTTCCCTAATTGGAGTATAATAATGTTTCAAGTTCTAATGTCTCATGCACAAGTGCAGTGAATTGCCTTTCTTGCAAACTCAAAACCCAACAATGCAATATTCAATAACAAGTATTACTAGAAAAAAATACACAAGAAAGTAAGTAAGTAAGCTTACTATATACAGGAAAAACTCAGTTCCAATAACATATTTACATGTGCAGGAATACTGGAGTGATGGAGGTGGATATGTACAGTATAGGGGTAAGAGGACTAGGCAACAGGATATAAGATTAACAGAGTAGCAGCAGGTTGTATGTGAGTGGGTGTGCGGGTGTGTAGAGTCAATATAAATGTATCTGCATATTATGTGTGAGTGAGCAAATGATGGAGTGAGTGTTTGTGTGTGTGTTGGAGTGGCTGTGTGTGTGTGT
This sequence comes from Oncorhynchus nerka, assembly GCF_034236695.1. NCBI lineage: Eukaryota > Metazoa > Chordata > Actinopteri > Salmoniformes > Salmonidae > Oncorhynchus > Oncorhynchus nerka. Next base: position 65,314,486 of record NC_088419.1, on the reverse strand, counting down.
GTGTGTGTGTGTGTGTGTGTGTGTGTGTGTGTGTGTGTGTGTGTGTGTGTGTGTGTGTGTGTGTGTGTGTGTGTGTGTGTGTGTGTGTGTGTGTGTGTGTGTGTGTGGCCCTGTGAGTGTGCAAAGAGACAAGGTAAACTTAGATAGTCCATGTAGCTATTTTGTTAGCTATTTATCAGTCGTATTGTTTGGGGATAGAAGCTGTTGAAGATCCTGTTGGTGTCAGACTTGATGCACCGGTACCTCTTGCCGTGCGGCAGCAGAGTAAATAGTCTATGGCTTGGGTGGTTGGAGTCTGACGCTTTTACGGGCCTTTTTTTCACACCGCCTGATATAGAGGTCCTTGATGGCAGGAAGGTTGGTCCCAGTGATGTACTGGGCTGTCCGCACAACCATCTGTAGGTCCATGCGATTGAGGTTGGTGGTATTGCCATACCAAGCAGTGATGCAGCCAGTCAAGGGCCCATGCCAAACTTTTTCAACCTCCTGAGGGGGAAGAGGCACCGTCATGCCTTCTTCACAACTGTGTGTGTGTGTTTGGACAATTTGAAGTCTGTAGTGATTTGGACACAGAGAAACTTGAAGCTGTCTACCTGCTCCACTGCCACCCACGTCAATGTGCTCTGAAAATGTGCCCTGGAATACCGTTGGGGCACGCGGCCTTGCGGGTGTTGACCTGATTAAAGACCCTTCTCACGTTGACCTCAGAGAGCGAGATCACCTAATCCTCTGGGTCGGTGATGACCTCACACATGGCTCGATGTTGTTGTTGTCAAAGAATGCATAAAATGCATTGAGTTTGTCTGGTATTTGGCATTTAGTATTTGATTAAGATCCCGATTAGCTGTTGCAAAAGCAGCAACTACTCTTCCTGGGGTCTACACAAAACATGAAACATAATACAGAATGACATAATACAGAACATCAATAGACAAGAACAGCTCAAGGACAGAACTACATACAAAAATGTAAAGGCACATGTAGCCTACATATCAATGCATACACACAAACTAGCTAGGTCAAATAGGGGAGAGGTGTTGTGCCGTGATGTGTTGCTTAATCAATTTTTTTTAAACAGGTTTGCTCTTTATTTGAGCAATATGAGAAAGAACGAAGTTCCATGCAATAAGGGCTCTATATAATACTGTACTCTTTCTTGAATTTGTTCTGCATTTGGGGACTGTGAAAAGACCCCTGGTGGCATGTCTGGTGGGATAAGTGTGTGTGTCAGAGGTGTGTTGTTGTTTTTGCAAATTATTTGGGATTTCCAACACATTAATGTTTCTAATAAAAAGAAAAAGTGATACAGTCAGTCTCTCCTCAACTCTTAGCCAAGAGAGACTGGCATGCATAGTATTTATATCAGTCCTCTGATTACAATGAAGAGCAAAACGTGCTGCTCTGTTCTGGGCCAGCTGCAACTTAACTGGGTCTTTCCTTGCAGCACTGGACCACACGACTGGACGATAATCAAGATTAGACAAACTAGAGCCTGCAGAACTTCATTTTTGGAGTGTGGTGTCAAAAAATCAGAGCATCTCTTTATTACGGACAGACCTCTCCCTGTCTTTACAACCATTGAATCTATATGTTTTGAACATGACAGTTTACAATCTAAGGTAACGCCAAGTAATTTATTCTCCTCAACTTGTTCAACAGCCACACCATTCATTACCAGATTCAGCTGAGGTCAAGCACTTAAGGAATGATTTGTACCAAATGCAATGCTCTTAGTTTTAGAGATCAGGACCAGTTTATTACTGGCCACCCATTCCAAAACAGACTGCAACTCTTTGTTAAGGTTTTCAGTGACTTCATTAGCTGTGGTTGCTGATGCCTATATGGTTGAATCATCAGCGTACATGGACACACATGCTTTGTTTAATGCCAGTGGCAAGTCATTGGTAAAAATAGAAAGAGTAGAGGGCCTAGAGAGCTGCCCTGCGGTACACCACACTTTACATGTTTGACATTAGAGAAGAATCCATAAAAGAAAAGTTGTATTGTATAGATAGCTCTGAATCCACGATATGGCAGAGGTTTAAAAGCCATAACACATAGTCAAACACCATTTTTTCCAACAGTTTGCTAAGAGCTGTCAGCAAGCTCATAAGTCTGCTGTTAGAACCAGTAAAGGCTGCTTTACCACTCTTGGGTAGCGAAATTACTTTGGCTTCACTCCAGGCCTGAGGACAAACACCTTCCTCTAGACTCAGATGAAATATATGACAGATAGGAGTGGCCATAGAGTCAGCTACCATCCTCAGTAGCTTTCCATCTAAGTTGTCTATGCAAGAGGTTTGTCATTATTGATCGATAACAATCATTTTTCCACCTCTCCCACACTAACTTTACAAAATTCAAGCTGGCAATGCTTTTCTTTCATTATTAGTTTTTTTATGCATGAATACAATTGCTCACATTTTGTTGTTGGAATTTCCTGCCTAAGTTTGCCCACTTTGCCAATTAAATAATCATTAAAGTAATTGGCAACATCAAATGGTTTTGTGACGAATAAGCCATCTGATTTGATGAAAGATGGAGTTGAATTTGTCTGTCTGCCAATAATTTCATTTAAAGTACTCCAAAGTTTTTTCCCATCTTTCTTTATATCATTGATCTTGGCTTCATAGTACAGTTTGTTCTTCTTTTGTTGAGTTTAGTCACATAATTTCTCAATTTGCAGTAAGTAAGCCAGTCAGATGTGCAGCCAGACTTATTTGCCACTCCTTTTGTCCCTGTCAGGATTTGGCCAGGGTTGTTCCGGTTTTTGGTCACTAGATGCCCCCATTGTGCCTTTTGACCTTTTGTTTTCCCTTGATCCCCATTATTATTTGCACCTGTGCCTCGTTTCCCCTGATTGTATTTAAACCCTTTGTTTTCCTCAGTCCTTTGCTCTGTGTTTGTATGTTAGCACCCAGCCCTAGTACTCTGTGAACTCTTGTGGATCCCGGTGGACTCACTTGTGGAATTCTGTTTTTTTGTTCTTGTTTGTTTGTTTTTGAGTATTTTTTGAGGCTTTTTGTGCTATACCTTCCACCTTGTGGATTTACCTTTTTGTCTTGGGGGATTACCTTTGTTCTTGTGGAATTCCTTTTGAAGTTGTGGAGTTACATGTTTTCCTGAAGAACTTCATTTTTTACTTCATTAAATACATCGTCTCAAGTACTGCTGTGTCTGCCTCCTCTTCTGGGTTCTGCCAACTATTCGTGGCTCAGTTGGTTAAGTGACTGTTCCTCACTCCGGAGACCCGGGTTCGTAACCGGGTCCTGACAGAAACACAGAGCCAAAAAATGAACCCAGAGGCAGCCAGTTCCCAGGACCTTGTTGCCAGGCTGTTCCACCACCAGGAGACTGTCCAACGCCACGAAGCTGCCCTGGTTCAGCAAGAGGCCTTAATGGCTAGACATTCTCATCTTCTGTCGGAGATGCTGACTTCCATAAAGCAGATATCTGATCGACTTACCTCGGCAACAGTTCCCGTCCCAGTACCTCAGATTCACGCACCCATGGCAGTTAACCCTCTGGCTGAACCTCGTCTTCCACCTCCCCAACGGTTCTCAGGTGATCCAAGTGCTTGTAAAGGGTTTCTCACCCAATGTTCTCTCTCCTTCGAGCTGCAACCCTCGTCGTTCCCCACCGACCGGTCTAAGATCGCATATATCATCACCCTGCTGTCGGAAAAAGCCCTGGCCTGGGCTACTGCTGTGTGGGATGCCCATAGTTCCTGCTGTGCCAGCTACTCTGCCTTTGCTGAGGAATTCAAACGAGTGTTTCAAGGCCCAAGCAGTGGTCCTGACTCAGCCAAACAGCTCCTGACTCTCCACCAAGGTCGGCGCAGCGTGACGGACTATGCCATCCAGTTCCGCACGGTGGCAGCAGCGAGTGGCTGGAACAACGAGGCGCTCACTGTGTGCTTTCTGAAAGGCCTTTCCGACACTATCCAAGATGAACTGGCCACTCGGGAACCACCGGACAATCTCGAGTCCCTGATCAAGTTGGCCTCACGCATTGACCAGCGTCTGAGAGAGAGAACTCAACCGTAGACCTCTAGCCCCTATCAGTCCCAGCTCCGAGTCCCCACCTTTATCCTCGCTGGCTCCACCGGAACCCATGCAGATTGGACGCATCTCCCAGGCTGAGAGAGACCGCCGGATGAGGGAGCGACGCTGTCTATATTGTGGCAAACCGGGCCATTTCCGTTCCACGTGTCCCGGGCTCCAGGGAAACGCTCTGTCCCGTACAGACCGGGGGGAACTGTAACGGGAAACATAACCTCCTCCCATCCGTCCAACTCCCGTCTGCTCATTCCAGTCACCCTTTCCTGGGACAACCACAAGCTTCACCTTCAAGCCTTGGTAGACTCTGGAGCCGCAGGTAACTTCATGGATGGTGTCTGGGCGAAGGAGAATGGCGTTCCCTCTGAACCTCTAAGTAACCCCATGAGGGTTACTACATTGGATGGAAGCCCTTTGGGATCTGGACTTGTCACTCATGTCACTACCTCCTTGCGACTTTCAGTTTCACAACACAAGGAATTGATGAACTTTCATTTGATCTCCTGTTCCGAGTTCCCTCTCGTCCTTGGATACCCCTGGCTTCACAGCCATAACCCTCACATCGACTGGTCTGTGGGCACTATCAAGCAGTGGGGTCCTACGTGCCAAGCTACATGTATTTTCCCGAATTCCCGAGTTCTACTCCCGAGTCTTTAGAATCCATCGACCTGACCCGAGTTCCCGAGTGTTACCATGACCTCAAACTGGTATTTAGCAAACAGAGGGCCACCATGCTACCACCCCATAGACCTTATGATTGCCCCATCGAACTGTTTCCGGGCACTTGCCCCCCCAGGGGTCGGATCTTTTCCCTATCTCCACCCGAACGAGCTGCTATGGATACCTACATCAAGGACGCTCTGGAAGCAGGCCTCATGCGTCCATCCACCTCCCGGCGGGAGCAGGGTTTTTCTTTGTGGCCAAGAAAGACGGTGGATTACGTCCTTGCATCGACTACCGGGGACTCAATGCCATAACCGTCCGTAACCGTTACCCGCTACCCTTATGGCCACAGCCTTCGAGCTGCTCCAGGAAGCAGTTGTTTTCACTAAGCTTGACCTGCGGAACGCATACCATCTTGTGCGGATCAGACCTGGTGACGAGTGGAAGACCGCGTTCAACACGCCTACTGGTCACTATGAATACTTGGTGATGCCCTTCGGCCTGACCAACGCCCCAGCGGTGTTCCAAGCGCTCATAAACGATGTGCTTAGGGATATGCTTAACATATTTGTGTTTGTTTACTTGGATGACATCCTCATCTTTTCGAGCTCTCTTCAAGAACACACAAAGCATGTCAGACAAGTACTCAAACGCCTCCTAGACAGCCATCTGTACGTTAAGCCGGAAAAATGTGAATTCCATTCATCCCGAGTACAATTCCTGGGATTTGTAGTGGAACCCGGTCGAGTCCAAATGGACCCCAGGAAGGTAGGGGCGGTAGCGGATTGGCCCACCCCAAATCCGTTAAGGAAGTTCAGCGTTTCCTGGGCTTCACAAACTTTTACCGCAAGTTCATCAAGAACTTCAGCTTGGTGGCAGCCCCTCTCTCAGCTTTAACCAAGGGTGGCAATGCAAGGTTTTTGTGGGGAAGAGAAGCTGAGACGGCCTTCCAAGGACTCAAGCAGCGCGTCCTCTCTGCTCCCATCCTGATACTACCGACTACGGATGAACCGTTTGTGGTGGAGGTAGACGCCTCAGAGGTTGGTGTTGGAGCTGTCCTGTCTCAGAGGGGTGAAGACAAGAAGCTTCATCCGTGCGCTTTCTTCTCACACCGGCTTACCCCGGCTGAGAGGAACTACGATGTGGGGGATCGTGAACTCCTAGCGGTTAAGATGGCATTGAAGGAATGGAGACACTGGCTCGAGGGGGCTTCTCACCCGTTTCAAGTGCTTACGGACCACAAAAATCTGGAGTATATCCAGCAGGCGAAGCGGTTGAACTCTAGACAAGCTAGATGGTCTCTTTTCTTCAATCGATTCCAGTTTATCCTCACCTATCGGCCCGGGTCGAAGAATCTCAAACCGGATGCCCTGTCCCGAGTCTACGCTCCTGCCATTCGAGATGACACGGACATGCCTGTCCTTCCTGCTGCTAAGATCGTGGCTCCGATTTCGTGGCAAGTTGAGGATACCGTGAGACGAGCTCAAGCTATCGAACCGGACCCGAAAGGGGGTCCTGCCAATCGGTTGTTTGTCCCCAAGGCAGTGAGGACTCAGGTCCTTCTGTGGGGGCACTCCTCTCGCCTCACCTGTCACCCGGGCGAAGATCGCACCTTGGAGTTCATCCAGCGTAAGTTCTGGTGGCCTACCATAAGAGAAGACGTTGCCTCTTTCGTCAATGCCTGCCCCGTGTGCTGCCAGGGCAAATCTTCTCACCTCCGCCCTCAAGGACTCCTTCACCCTTTACCTATTCCCCACAGACCCTGGTCCCATATCTCGTTGGACTTTATTACTGGCCTTCCTCCATCCCATGGCAATACTACTATCCTAGTCATAATCGACAGGTTTTCAAAGGCGGCCAGGTTCGTCCCTCTGACTAAGTTACCTTCTGCCAAGGAGACGGCTGAGTTGGTAATTAATCATGTGTTCCGAGTCTTCGGCATTCCTCAAGATATGGTTTCTGACAGAGGTCCCCAGTTCGCCTCAAGGTTTTGGAAGGCCTTCTGCCAACTCATGGGTGCTTCTGCCAGTCTATCTTCAGGGTACCATCCGGAGTCCAACGGCCAAACAGAGAGGATGAATCAAGAGCTGGAAGCCACCCTCCGATGTATGACTCGTAACAACCCGTCCACATGGTCGCCCTTCATTGTTTGGGCCGAATACGCGCACAACACCTTGCGCTCCTCCTCCACTGGTATGTCCCCGCACGAGTGTCAGTTTGGCTATGCCCCTCCATTGTTCCCGGACCAGGAGGCAGAAGTCAGAGTGCCTTCAGCCTTGAAGTTCGTCAGACGCTGTCGGCTTATGTGGAGGAAGACCCGTCTTAATCTTATGCGTTCACAGAGGTACCAACAACAAGCCAACAGACGTCGCCGTCCCGGGCCTACCATGCGCCCCGGCCAGAGAGTCTGGCTCTCCACAAGAGACTTACCACTACGGGTGAAGTCTCGCAAGCTGTCCCAAAAATACATCGGTCCCTTTAAGGTTGCCAGGAGAGTTAACCCAGTTTCTTATCGCCTACACTTACCCAGATCCCTTAAGATTAATCCCACATTTCACATTTCCTTATTAAAACCTGTTGTTTTTTCTCCCCTTGTCCCGGCAGACAGACCTCCCCCCTCCGCCTCGTGTCATTGGAGGCCAGCCGGCTTATACCGTCCATCGGATACTGGATTCCCGCCGGGTGCAGCGGTCCTGGCAGCATCTGGTGGACTGGGAAGGCTACGGTCCCGAGGAGCGCTCCTGGGTTCCTGCCAAAGACATACTGGACACTGACCTCATTCGTCAGTTCAGGGCTCTCCACCCTGAGAGAGCTGGTAGGAACGTCAGGAGCCGTTCCTAGGGGGGGGATTCTGTCAGGATTTGGCCAGGGTTGTTCCGGTTTTTGGTCACTAGATGCCCCCATTGTGCCTTTTGACCTTTTGTTTTCCCTTGATCCCCATTATTATTTGCACCTGTGCCTCGTTTCCCCTGATTGTATTTAAACCCTTTGTTTTCCTCAGTCCTTTGCTCTGTGTTTGTATGTTAGCACCCAGCCCTAGTACTCTGTGAACTCTTGTGGATCCCGGTGGACTCGCTTGTGGAATTCTGTTTTTTTGTTCTTGTTTGTTTGTTTTTGAGTATTTTTTGAGGCTTTTTGTGCTATACCTTCCACCTTGTGGATTTACCTTTTTGTCTTGGAGGATTACCTTTGTTCTTGTGGAATTCCTTTTGAAGTTGTGGAGTTACATGTTTTCCTGAAGAACTTCATTTTTTACTTCATTAAATACATCGTCTCAAGTACTGCTGTGTCTGCCTCTTCTGGGTTCTGCCAACTATTCGTGGCTCAGTTGGTTAAGTGACTGTTTCTCACTCCGGAGACCCGGGTTCGTAACGGGTCCTGACAGTCCCATCTTTTTCAACCATAATGTTTTTCAATTCCTCATCAATCCATGGAGCCTTAACAGTTCTAACAGTCAGTTTATTAACTGGTGCATGTTTATCAATAATTGGAAGAAGCAATTTCATAAATTCATAAAGTGCAGCGTGTGGATGCTCCTCATTAATCACATCAGACCAACAAATATGTTTAACATCATCCACATAAGAGCAAAATCTTTGCCTTTCCTGGATATAGCCACTATACTGTGATCACTGCATCCAATGGGTACAGATACAGCATTAGAACAAAGTTCTACAGTGTTAGTAAAAATGTGATCAACACATGTGGATGATCTTGTCCCTGTAGTGTTTGTAAACACCCTGGTGGGTTGATTAATAACCTGAACTAGAATACAGGCACTGGTTACAGTGAGAAGCTTTCTCTTGAGCGGACAGCTTAACTTCTTGCGTCGAGCAATCCCGTATCCGGGAGCGTAATCATAGCCTCAAGCTCATTAGCATAATTCGATGATAAATCATTCGTGGCAGTTTGGTTTCGTTAACTATTCATGAAAATCGCAAATGAAATGAAATAAATATATTGGCTCACAAGCTTAGCCTTTTGTTAACAACACTGTCATCTCAGATTTTCAAAATATGCTTTTCAACCATAGCTACACAAGCATTTGTGTAAGAGTATTGATAGCTAGCATAGCATTAAGCCTAGCATTCAGCAGGCAACATTTTCACAAAAACAAGAAAAGCATTCAAATAAAATAATTTACCTTTGAAGAACTTCGGATGTTTTCAATGAGGAGACTCTCAGTTAGATAGCAAATGTTCCGTTTTTCCAAAAAGATTATTTTTGTAGGAGAAATCGCTCCGAGGGGGAAAGGAGAAGAGATTAATTGTGTGTCCTTTTGTTCATCACGTTTGGCTAAGAAAAAAACCCGAAAATTCAGTCATTACAACGCCAAACTTTTTTCCAAATTAACTCCATAATATCGACAGAAACATGGCAAACGTTGTTTAGAATCAATCCTCAAGTGTTTTTCACATATCTATTCGATGATAAATCATTCGTGGCAGTTTGGTTTCTCCTCTGAACCAAATGGAAAAATGCACGCAGCTGGAGATTACGCAATAATTGCAACGGAGGACACCAAGCGAGCACCTGGTAAATGTAGTCTCTTATGGTCAATCTTCCAATGATATGCCTACAAATACGTCACAATGCTGCAGACACCTTGGGGAAACGACAGAAAGTGTAGGCTCATTGCTTGCGCATTCACAGCCATATAAGGAGACATTGGAACACAGCGCCTCCAAAATCTGGGGCATTTCCTGTTTGAAATTTCATCTTGGTTTCGCCTGTAGCATCAGTTCTGTGGCACTCACAGATAATATATCTTTGCAGTTTTGGAAACGTCAGAGTGTTTTCTTTCCAAAGCTGTCAATTATATGCATAGTCGAGCATCTTTTCGTGACAAAATATCTTGTTTAAAACGGGAACGTTTTTTTATCCAAAAATTAAAAGAGCGCCCCCTATATCGAAGAAGTTAATGAAAACCAGTCAATATTCAGGTCCCCGAGAAAGTAGACCTCTGTTTACATTACATACACTATCAAGCATTTCACACATATTATTTAGATACTGTTAGCACTTGGTGGCCTATAACAACACTCCAAAAGAAAAGGCTTTAGATGTGCCAAGTGAACCTGCAACCACAACACTTCAATAACACTTGACATAAGATCTTCTCTAAGCATTACAGGGATTTGGCTCTGAATATATACAGCAACACCTCCCCCATAAGCATTTCTGTCTCTTCTATAGATGTTATATGCTTGTATTGCTACTGATGTGTCATTAAATTAATTATCTAAGTGAGTCTCAGAAATGGCTAATTACGAATGTTATCTGATGTTAGCAAGTTATTGATTTCATTAACCTTATTGCTAAGGCTACATATATTAATATGGGCTATTTTCAGCCCTTTCACCCTGGGTACAATGTCACCAATGCTTTTTCTAATGTAGCCGGTGACGGAGGTGGTTAACTTGTCCATGTTTTCGGCGGAGTCTCGTTACATAATCCAATTAGCGCAGTCCTGTAGCATAACCTCGGATTCTGATGACCATTTATAAATGGAGCGAATCGTTGGTTCTTCCTGTTTCAGCTTCTGCTAGTGAAGAGGAAGCAAGAGTACAGAGTCATGATCTGATTTGCCGAATGGCAGGTGAGAGAGGGCCTTGTATGCTTGCTTGTGTTTAGAATAGCAGTGGTCCAGGACTTTATCGCCCTTAGTGGTGTTGGAGATCTCTTCGTGTTGGAGTCTCTTAGTGACGCCAATCGCCGACAACCAGAAAGGCAGCCACTTGGTGTAGGTTATCCTGCTTGTTTATAGCCTTGTACAGTTCATTAAGTGCCAGCTTGTTATTTTTATTGTCCTGAGGTGGAATGTATACAGCAGTCACGATAACAGCTGAAAACTCCCTCAGGAGGCAGAAGGGTTGGCATTTGACCATCAGGTATTCCAAGATGGGTAAACAGTGGGTCGACACTTCCACCGCGCTGGAATTAGAACACCAGTTGTTGTTGATGAAGAAGCAAACCCCCCCTGTCAATTTCCCTGGCCACACGGTGAATGAAGAATCCATCGAGTTGGATGGCTGTGGGGGGTATCTTGTCCGAGAGCCATGTTTCTGAAAAGCAAAGACTATTGAGGTTTCAAGAGTCCCGTTTTTAGTAAATCCGTGATCGTAAGTCATTCATCTTATTATTAAGTGACTGTACATTACCAAATAGAAGGGAGGGAAGAAGTGGCCGGTTTTCACTTCACCTTAATCCTACAAGGACCCCCCCCCCTCTTGCCTCTGTAACGCCGGTGTTCCCTATTGGGTAGCCCGACAATTGGATTGGAATTACTTAGAGAACCCAGGGCAGATGAGTCGAAGTAGAAGCCGGAATTGGGGTCAGTAACTGCCATTCTGATGTTCGAGATTTCTTGTCGGTTGTAAGAAATAACAGAGGAAACATTTTGTGAAAATAGAGTAAAAATAAACAAGAAAACAATTACAAAATAGCAAAGTTGTGTTGGAGCTTGCAAAACGGCGGCCATCCAATACGATGCCAACAATACTTAGGTTTCTACTTCCAGCTTATACATACTATATACAGTTGAAGTCGGAAGTTACACTTAGGTTGGAGTCATTAAAACTTGTTTTTCAACCACTCCACAAATTTCTTGTTAACAAACTATAGTTTTGGCAAGTCGGTTAGGACATCTACCTTGTGCATCATTTTTCCAACAATTTGTTTACAGACAGATTATTTCACTTATAATTCACTGTATCACAATTCCAGTGGGTCAGAAGTTTACATAAACTAAGTTGACTGTGCCTTTAAACAGATTGGGAAATTCCAGAAAATGATGTCATGGCTTTAGAAGGTTCTGATAGGGTAATTGACATCATTTGAGTCAATTGGAGGTGTACCTGTGTTTGTATTTCAAGGCCTACCTTCAAACTCAGTGCCTCTTTGCTTGACATCATGGGAAAATGAAAAGAAATCAGCCAAGACCTCAGAAAGAATATTGTAGACCTCCACAAGTGTGGTTCGTCCTTGGGAGCAATTTCCAAATGCCTGAAGGTACCATGTTCATCTGTACAAACAATAGTACAGAAGTATAAACACCATGGGACCATGCAGCCGTCACACCGCTCAGGAAGGAGATGCGTTCTGTCTCCTAGAGATGAACGTACTTTGGTGCAAACAAAAGTGCAAAATCAATCCCAAAACTGCAAAGGACCTTGTGAAGATGCTGGAGGAAACTGGTACAAAATTATCTATATCTGTCACGCCTTGGTCATTATATTTTGTGTTTTTGGTATATGTTTGGGTAAGCCAGGGTGTGACATGGGTTTATATGTTGTGTTTCGTATTGGGGTTTGTAGTAATTGGGATTGTGTTGATTAGGGGTGTGTCTAGTTAGGCTTGGCTGCCTGAGGCGATTCTCAATTGGAGTCAGCTGCTTATCGTTGTCTCTGATTGGGAACCGTATTTAGGTAGCCTGAGTTCGCGTTGTATTTTGTGGGTGTTTGTCCTGTCTCTGTGTTATAGTCACCAGATAGGCTGTATTAGTTTCACGTTCCGTTTGTTGTTTTGCTTAGTATGTTATTGAGTTATTTCATGTACGCATTCTTTCATTAAAGTCATGAGTAACCTACACCCTGCATTTCGGTCCGACTCTCTTTCTACAATATCCACAGTAAAATGAGTCCTATATCGACATAACCTGAAAGGCCACTCAGCAAGGAATAAGCCTGCTCCAAAACCGCCATAAAAAAAGCCAGTCTACAGTTTGCAACTGCACATGGGGACAAAGATTGTACTTTTTGGAGAAATGTCCTCTGGTCTGATGAAACAAAAATAGAACTGTTTGGCCATAATGACCAAACCTTATGTTTGGAGGAAAAAGGGGGAGGCTTGCAAGCTGTAGAACACCATCCCAACTGTGAAGCATGGGGGTAGCAGCATCATGGTGTAGGGGTGCTTTGCTGCAGGAGGGACTCGTGCTCTTCAAAAAATAGATTATGTGGATATATTGAAGCAACATCTGAAGACATCAGTGTTAAGGGAATTTTAATCAATGATGACTAATTATGTATACATTTCAATCAGGACTGACTAATCAGAATACTATGATGTTACTGTATATGTACTAATCAGAATACTATTATGTTACTATATATGTATGAATTTTCTTTTTAATCCTAGTACTGAATATAATGTGTGTAAATATAATCAAGAATTAGAACAATGACTGTCTGTTCCTTGGTAGAAATGAATGAACTATATCACCAGAAGGCTTACCTTCAGAAGCATGTCCTTGGCTCGGTCGTATATTATCTTAATAGGGAGGGACATGTGAGAACCATGCAGCCCTTGTATTAGAACGGAGATGACAGGGGTTGGTACTGGAACTAATGACGTCATTTTAAGTTTATAACCTGTGGTAAAATGTGTAAGGAGTAGTACTCTCGTGAATCAAATCTGCTGTTTGACCTTAAGACTGGGCTCTGTCCATGACTATAAAATAAGGGTCTTACAAATCCTTATGAATTGACAGAGTGTTTAATTTTAATTGGGTGTTAAAACAGAGCAATTTAATTCAAGTTAAAGCTTGGTTAACAAATGGGTCTTCCAAATGGACAATGGCCCCAAGCATATTTCCAAAGTTGTGGCAAAATGGCTTAAGGACAACAAAGTCAAGGTGTGGCCATCACAAAGCCCTGATCTCAATCCTATAGAACATTTGTGGGCAAACTGAAAAAGTGTGTGCGAGCAAGGAGGCCTACAAACCTGACTCAGTTACACCAGCTCTGTCAGGAGGAATGGGCCAAAATTCACCCAACTTATTGTGGGAAGCTTTTGGAAGGCTACCTGAAATGTTTGACCAAAGTGAAACAATTTAAAGGCAATGCTACCAAATACTAATTGAGTGTATGTAAACTTCTGACCCACTGGGAATGTGATGAAAGAAATAAAAGCTGAAAAAAATAATTCTCTCTACTATTATTCTGACATTTCACATTCTTATAATGAAGTGGTGATCCTAACTGACCTAAGACAGGGAATTTTTTACTAGGATTAAATGTCAGGAATTGTGAAAAACTGAGTTTAAATGTATTTGGCTAAGGTGTATGTAAACGTCTGTCTTCAACTGTACATTTTATGGACACAGTATATTTTACATTAGTTATCTTGTTTTTTTGTTATTTTTAGTCCCACCTTTCAGCTCCCCTCACACCTCCCATCTTTGTCTGAACACCATCTAGTTTAGATTTCTATTAGACATATTTCTTTCAACTGTGCTGTGAAAAAAATAAGCCCTGAACCTTTCTATTCTCGTAATTTCTACAGATTGTAAATTAAAGATCAAATATTTTGCTAAGAGTATAATTATATTATTGATGAATTGACTATAACTTTTCAAATCACCCAGCAGTGCTATTTGCAGAGTTAGCTCCAGATAAATGATGTAAATCTTTAGCCATTCCTGTACCTGCGACCAAAACAAGCTACATATGGGCAGTACCAAAACAAGTGTTCAAGAGCTGATCTGATTGTTTGAAAGACAAAACAGTACCAGTCAAAAGTTTGGACACACTCATTTTCCATTTTTTTTATTTAACCTTTATTTAACCAGGTAGGCCAGTTGAGAACAAGTTCTCATTTACAATTGCGACGTGGCCAAGATAAAGCGAAGCAGTGCGACACAAACAACAGAGTTACACATGGGATAGACAAACGTACAGTCAATAACACAATATAAAAATCTATATACAGTGTGGGCAAATGTAGTAAGATGAGGGAGGTAAGGCAATAAATAGGCCATAGTGGCGAAATAATTACAATTTAGCAATTAAACACTGGAGTGATAGATGTGCAGAAGATGAATGTGCAAGAAGAGATACTGGGGAGCAAAGGAGCAAAAAAATGAATAACAATATGGGAATGAGGTAGTTGGGTGGGCTATTTACAGATGGGCTGTGTACAGGTGCAATGATCGGTAAGCTGCTCTGACAGCTGATGCTTAAAGATAGTGAGGGAGATATAAGACTCAAGCTTCAGTGATTTTTGCAATTCGTTCCAGTCATTGGCAGCAGAGAACTGGAAGGAAAGGCGGCCAAAGGAAGAGTTGGCTTTGGGGATGACCACTGAAATATACCTGCTGGAGCGCGTGCTACGCGTGGGGGCTGTTATGGTGACCAGTGAGCTGAGATAAGGCGGGGCTTTACCTAACAAAGACTTATAGATGACCTGGAGCCAGTGGGTTTGGCGACGATTATGGATGAACAGGGAGAACAGGAGGGGGCTGAGCACGCACCCTTGTGGGGCCCCAATGTTGAGGGTCAGCGAAGTGGAGATGTTGTTTCCTACCTTCAACACCTGGGGACAGCCTGTCAGAAAGTCCAGGACCCAATTGTACTGGGCGGGGTTGAGACCCAGGGCCTCCAGCTTAATCATGATCTTGGAGGGTACTTTGGTGTTGAATGATGAACTGTAGTCAATGAACAGCATTCTTACATATTCCTTATGTCCAGATGGGATAGGGCAGTGTGCAGTGTGATTGCGATTGAATATTGAATATGTCCGTAAACACACCAGCCAGCTTGTCTGCACATGCTCTGAGGACGCGGCTAGTGATGCCGTCTGGACCAGCAGCCATGCGTGGGTTAACACATTTAAATGTCTTACTCACGTCAGCCACGGAGAAGGAAAGGGGAGGGGGTGCAGTCCTTGTTAGCGGGCCGCGACGGTGGCATTGTATTTTCCTCAAAGTGGGCAAAGAAGGTGTTTCATTTGTCTGGAAGCGAGAAGTTGGTGTCCGTAACGTGGTTGGTTTTCTTTTTGTAATCCGTGATTTCCTGTAGACCCTGCCACATACGTCTCGTGTCTGAGCCATTGAATTGCGACTCCACTTTGTCCCTATACCAACATTTCACTAGTTTGATTGTCTTGTGGAGGGAATAACTTCACTGTTTATATTCGGCCATATTCCCAGTCCTCTTTCCATGGTTAAATGAGGTGGTTCGCGCTTTCAGTTTTGTGTGAATGCCACCATCTATCCACAGTTTCTGGTTAGGGTAGGTTTTAATAGTCACAGTGGGTACAACATCTCCAATGCACTTCCTTATAAACTCACTCACCGAGTCAGCGTATAGATCAATGTTTTTACCTGAGGCTACCCGGAACATTTCCCAGTTCACGTGATCAAAACAATCTTGAAGCGTGGATTCCGATTGGTCAGACCAGCATTGAATGGTTCTAGTCACGGGTACATCCTGTTTGAGTTTCTGCCTATAAGACGGTTGGAGCCAGATGGAGACGTGGTCGGATTTGTTAAAGGGAGGGCGAGGGAGGGCCGTGTATGCATCGCGGAAGTACCAGCGATCAAGTGTATTTCCTGCGCGAGTGCTGCAATTAATATGCTGATAGAATTTAGGTAGACTTGTTTTAAAATTTGCTTTGTTAAAATCCCCAGCTACAATAAATGCAGCCACAGGACATATGGTTTCCAGTTTACATAGGGTCCAGTGAAGTTCCTTGAGGGCCGTCGGGGTGTCTGCTTGAGGGGGTATATACACAGCTGTGACTATAACGGACAAGAGTTCTCTTGGGAGATAATATGGCAGGCATTTGAATGTAAGGAATTCTAGGTCGGGTGAGCAGAAGGACTTCCTGTATGTTGTAATAATAATCAAGTCATCAATTTAAAAAAAAATGCAATATACACAACAAATGAAATATTGTATTAAAGTAAAGTAATGTGAATGAATTATGGTTAATAAGTGATAAGCAGTAATGGGCAGTCTTTCATTCATTGTTTTATTCTGTGTTGTTACAGCATTCAACACACATAATAAAAAATGGATCAAAACCGAAATCGTCATTTTTAAAATAATTGAACTGAAACCAAACTGACCTCAAAAGCACAAATTTCTCCCCAATACTAGACTGACCGTCCTAGCCTCACTGCTTATCAGCTTTTGTTCGTTACACTGACTAGTAGGACAGGAGGAAACTCCCCTCACACCGTCCCAGGCAAGCAACTCCTCCCAGCCATCCCAGCTTGCGTGGCAGAAGCCAAACGTAACTGGGACAGACTTTTTGCCAACATGAATGTCAAATACATGGAAGAGCTGGGCCTCGGCAGGCCACCAGTGGTAGAGTAGCCAACCAACTCAACCCTGCTAGCCTACCAATCTGTTTTGATGCTACCGGATAAATGTCTCTTCGCATTGTATGAAAACGTGGACTGCCCGCTGTTCGCTGGCACACTCTTGGCCGAGGGTGCTGCTTTACTCTTTTCCTCCTCTAACCCTCATACACCCCAATCTATTCAAAGTGAGAAAATGCCTCGATTGCCAGGCAGATCGTTCTCTTGCTGTACGACAAGCCCTGGCAACTCCAGTTACACAGGGATCTTTTGACCCAAGCAAACTGATATTTTCCACCCTCACCTGGACACCATAACCCTCTGGGCCTGGTCCGTGAGAGGTTAAATCTGGATATGACAGGGTTGCCTCTTGGAGTCATTGAGACTATCCACAGTACCAGCCAATGTTACCTCAAATAAAATGGGGCACTGAGCAAATTTCAGGTTTGCTGAGCGCAAACTTGAACGTTGTGAAAATTCTATGCAACGTCCTGGGTGCGTTTACTGTGAGCACTGAGGCTGTACCCACTTTAAGGTACAGTTTTAACAGTGGCCAAGTACGCTACTGTGGCTATTTGATCGTCATGTAGGCTTAACATTGTGGCCTACCATCAAAAACAATGGAGAAAATAAAATGTTAATATGGAAATAGATGTTCTGTCATTTAGCCTACAGTAGCAGCCAATGTGTGGTGTTCAAAATAGGCCTACATTCCATGAGACTTTTGAAAAAAAAAATACACAGTGCTTGTCTCGGGGCTACTGCATGCCCAAAAACAGATAATTCATTACCAATGCTCTGTATCTGAGGTTTTATGCTTTTTGTAGGACCGCAAAGTGAGTGAGTGAGCTGCATGAACTGTCAGTTCACCATTCGTGCCTAAGGTTTGCCCCAGGTTTTTCCAAGGTTTCCTTGTTGCCCAACCCTGCTTTTATGCCTATGGTCAGCGACTATTACAATTGAGCTTGTGACTTTCCACCCACCGCCCTTCACTTCATAATATTAGAGAACCGGGGTAACGAAAGTAACCTTGAGTTTTACTCTGTCAGGATGGTGTATTGGAGACAGAGGTCAAGTGTAGGAGAGCAGATACAATGAACAGGGGAACTTTTATTATAGTTCCAAAAACGAGAGCACCACATGAAACAAACACGCTCAAAAAACAGAACATAAAAGTAGAGCGCGTAAACTAACACCACCTAACATGAAAACAATTACACACAACACATGATGGGAAACAGAGGGTTAAATACAAGTAGATTGATTGGGGAAATGTAAACCAGGTGTGTATGGAAACAAGACAAGACAAATGGATATACAAAAAATGGAGCAGCGATGGCTAGAAAGCCGTTGACGTCAATCGCTGAACGTCGCCCGAACAAGGAGAGGGGCTGACTTCAGCAGAAGTCGTGACATACTCAATGATCTAGGCTTTCTGTTCAGTGCAGCTGATTGATTTCTGACTAGAGTCCTGGAAGCTAATATGAAATTCTGATTCCATGATTTTTCTCCTTCAGATTCAACTAGCAATATGAAATGACTGAGATGATGTCGTTGACACTGCAGAGAGTTGTGATGATTCTTACATGTCTGACTGCTGCTTCACAGCTTTTGATTTCCATTTCATTACTGATTATCTTGGGACTCTGAGGGATAAGAATACTCTCCTATATATAGCACACTGTTACTCTCCCCATCTGTTGCTGCCAAATGACAGCCAACAGTTATCCATATTACAGTATACGTAACATAACACTTCCTCAATATTATACTATACATGGATTCAATATGAAAAGGGTACAGCCGCTGGACTAGGAGGAGCAGTTGTATTAGTGTGTTTAGTTTAATGGTTAACTCCCCCTGTCCTCCATCCATAGATTTGTCAGCAGCATACCACCCTGCATCCCACTGTTGGCTTGCTTCTGAAACTAAGCAGGGTTGGTCCTGGTTGGTCCCTGGATGGCACACCAGATGCTGCGGAAAGTGTTGTCGGAGGGCCAATAGGAGGCACTCTTTCCTCTGGTGTATTTTCTGTATATCCCAATACCCCAGGGCAAGGATTGTGGACATTTCTCAGTGTAGGGGGCCATCTTTCGGATGCGACGTTAAACGAGTGCCCTGACTCTCTGTGGTCACTAAAGATCCCTTGACACTAATCGTAAGAGTAGGGGTGTTAACCCTGATGTCTTGGCTAAATTCTCAACCTGGCCCTCATACCATCATGGCCACCTAATCATCCCCAGCATCCAATTAGCTCATTCATCCCCCACTCCTCTTCCCTGTAACGAATCCACAGGTCGTTGCTGTAAGTAAGAATGTGTTCACAGACAATCTTACCAGGTAAAATAAGGGTTAAAAAATAATAATAATAATAACATTCTGTCTGACGAAGATCATGTCACTGAGCGTTTTCTTAGAACGTCCCCCATGTCCAAACCACCAGTGCCTGACTGGCTGGCTGGTGTTATGTTGCGGCAGGCAACGTCTATTTCTGGAGGGGTGCAGAAAGACAGTGTAGGAATTCCCTAATCTGATCATCTGCCTGCTCAGTTCAAGCAAACTCAATCATGTTCGCTCTTCTCCCTCGGCAAGCTGAATCAGTTCTCATCATTAAAGATGGGATCCGCAGTAGGCGGAAACAGCACCGCTGTCAGCCCCACAAGCGTTGTTATTGTCTTTGTTGCCGAGCTGAGGAGCGTTGTGTGGAGTGGTGATTTTAGCCTGTAAATCTTGGTGGGGCAAACTCCCACCCAAAATGTTTGATGCATGCCAGCAAAGCCACTACACTACACAACACAACAATAAACAGTACATGAATTACACTATAATGGTGACGAACGGTGCCCACAAACTGTTAGGGCCTACATAAAGCTGTTCCAACAGCAGAGTCCCAACAGCAGTCCCAACACCTTCCTATTGCTACACCTGGCTATCAACAGAGCCTTGTCTGGCAGCGAAAAAGTTAATTTATTGCCTTTTAAAAAACATAGCTGATATGGCTGACCTGCTTAAACAAATGTGGTTTCTACTGTCAACTGAGATGGACAAACTATGACATAAGGGGACGACGAGTAGATAAGAGGCAATCCGTAATTTCGATAATGACATGAATGAGCTAACTAGGATGGACATACAGTTGTCAATATAACTATTTGTTCAGCAGAGCAACAGAATTCAGAACATGGGCCATCCTTACAGTATTCCCTATGTACACCAAGTCAGAACCGTAGGATAAATAAAGGGTGCATATAGGCAGACAACGAAAGCCCTTACAATATTTTATAATTACATTTCTCTAAAACAGGGTATAGGCTACATGTGCATCATCAAGTCAGAACAGTAGGCAACATTATGAGTGGAAAAGGGAACAAATTATTAGGGTGAGGCACATTGGCTCCTAACAGCTTACCACACAACATACACTTAGTATTACTTTCTTAGCTACAGTATACAGTGCCTTCAAAAAGTATTCAGACCCCTTGACTCTTTCCACATTTTGTTACATTGCAGCCTTATTCTAAAATGGATTTTAAAAATATTTTAGCAATCGACACACAATAACCCATAATGACAAAGTAAAAACAGGTTTTCAGAATTTCTTTCAAATGTATTACAAATAAAAAAAAACAGCTATCAAATCAAAACCCTTATTTACTTAAGCATTTGCTATGAGACTCAAAATTGAGCTCAGGTGCATTCTGTTTCCATCCTTGAGATGTTTCTACAACTTGATTGGAGTCCACGTGTGGGAAATTCAATTGATTGGACATGATTTGGAACAGCACACACGTCGATATGGATCAGCACACACCTGACAGAGCTTGAGAGGATCTGCAGAGAAGAATGGGAGAAACTCCCCAAATATAGGTGTGCCAAGCTTGTAACGTCATACCCAAGAAGACTTGGTGCTGTAATCGCTGCCAAAGGAGCTTCAACAAAGTACTGAATAAAGGGTCTGAATACTTATGTAATGTGATATTTCCGGGGGGGGTTTTAATTCGCAAAAATGTCTAAAAACCTGTTTTTGCTTTCTCATTATGGGGTATTGTGTGTAGATTGAAGAGGGAAAAACAATTAAATACATTTTAGAATAAGGCCGTAACGTAACAAAATGTGGAAAAAGT
Organism: Oncorhynchus nerka; assembly: GCF_034236695.1. NCBI lineage: Eukaryota > Metazoa > Chordata > Actinopteri > Salmoniformes > Salmonidae > Oncorhynchus > Oncorhynchus nerka. The sequence goes on along the minus strand of NC_088419.1, from coordinate 65,293,556 downwards.
CAAGGGGTCTGGATATTTCCTAAGGCACTGAACATATCTCCCTGGCATATTACATAATTTGTTCAGCAGCATACAATACATTTTTGGATTCAAGGCGGCAGGTAGCCTAGTGGTTGGAGCGTCGGGCCAGTAACCAAAAGGTTGCTGGATTGAATCCCCGAGCTGACAAGGTAAAAATCTGTTGTCCTGCCACTGAGCAAGGCAGGGGGCGCCGAAGAACCCCCTGTTTTCTGGGCGACGAAGATGTGGATGTCGATTAAGGTAGCCCCCCGCACCTCTCTGATTCAGAGGACACATTTCAGTTGAATACATTCAGTTGGACAACTGACTAGGTTTTCCCCTTTGCCTTGTGCTATGCTCACCTGAACTGGAAGGTGGTGCTGCAGTCCTTCGTAGGCTAATTTTGTCATCAAAGTCTGCCATTCTCTATAAACTCTGAAAAAAACAAGGTTGAATCATGATGACGTCAGTGATATTCAGGTCAGAGCTCTAGAAAGAGGCCTGAGTTCCCTACTTGCAATTCCGAGTTGGTTGACTGTCAGAGCTCTTTTTTTTCGGAGTTCCCAGTTGTCTTTAACTCAGAATTCAGATTTCGTAGTTCCGAGTTTCCAGTTGTTTTGAGCGCAGCAGAGGTCATGCTGGGTTGACAGCATGGCCAATGTTGAATGTTTATCCTTTTAAGCTTGGACCCTTACACCTAGACTTGGGACCACACACCCACTCCACTGAATAGCAGGCTAGTGATTGCTTTGCAATGCAATCTGATGTCTTCCAAACCATTCATTGTTGAATTTGCGATTTCAAACTTGTGTAATGTTTATATCCAATGGCCGATGAGCACCAATACGTTTTATCTATAATTTCTCTTCATTACTTCTCTTCATATGACAAGGATTGAAATGATTTTCCAGTAGATTGTCGACTTGATTCATTATAATGACTGCTAGCTTGATAGCTAAGATTTTGAAAGTCCAATCAAAGCTACTGTAGATATAACGTGATTTAACGTAATTTTATCTGTGGCCAGTGACCTTGAGCCGCCTTAGATGGGCACTTCTAAGATGCACTTCATAGATGTTGTGGTGACGTAGTGTCCCCATGAGCAACAGAACACTGAGCCAATCACGGTGCAACAAGAGAACATCACAAACCTCTACGCTCCATATTCTCCGCTGGCTGCCCCACCACCACAGAAAGCACTCCACCACCACAGAAAGCACTCCACCACCACAGAAAGCACTCCACCACCACAGAAAGCACTGAGCCAGGCTGAACCACCTGCATTTTGGAGCTGTCTTATTCAAGAAAGCAAAAAAGAGACCATGTTTGCATTCAGCCTTATTAACTTAATGATTTTTATATTTTTTTGATTGTTTGAAAACTGATATGTGACACTAATTGATGCCAAAATAACATTCAAAACAGGCCAAAACAGGGGGGAAATTATATGATTATGTTTTTAGCTAAACAGGTGGGGCTCAAAACCCCCCTGAATGACTGGTCATCACTGGTGGTGCGACATGGTAAAAAAAAAAAGTTCAGTACATATTGTGCTCTTCTGTCACACGTTGCAGGGTTATCTCCGAAGGGAAAAAACTGTGTTCGTTGTTTGCAGTAACTTCATTGTTGATATAATATCACAAACGAACGTGGCTGTTTCACCATTAAGGATTCCAACTTTAATGCCTCTTCCTCTTTCCCCATTCATTTCGCTCTCATGCTAATATCACAGCGGAGTAGCAGCCTATTGAACCCTCTGTTGTTTGTTAATGATGGTGATGCAATACAATGCAATACAACTTCATTCATGGCATGCCTAGGGATATTAGGAACATGTGCCAATGTATGCTGATGAATAGCTTTATTTAGAAATGACAAACTTCTACTGTGTTGGATAGCATCTACCACAAGTGTAACATTTTGAACGTGATAGCAATAGCATTTTGTCAGCTTGTATCTAATTATTTTCTTTTCTAGACATGGTGATGGCACTGGTTTCAGAGCAAGAATCAATGAGTTGCCAATTGAAGACTGTTGAAGCCCTCTTGCCTTTTTGTGTTGACAAAATGAGTCAATATAGTGAAAAGGGCCTGGACACCAGAACATAATATTTTATCTCATTTCAGCAATTTATCAAAATGCTAATTTGAAAATGAAAATGCCTGTAGCTTTACTCTGGATAACATGCTTGCCATATGCTCCACAACCTCTGAAAACCACTGTCCTCACCAGGGTAATCATACAGTTTAGATCAAAGATACCCTGGGATTGAGATTCACGGAAAGATTATCCTAACACATCTTCCGTAAGGTAGTGGAAAATACATTGAATTGATTTTGATTAAAGATGTCATTTCCACTGCTTGACTACCAGTGTAGCACAGTGTATGATAGGCCTACCCACAGAGCATAGATGCCAGGCCATACTTTCTGCTCCCTGCTTTCACGGCTCTTCATTTAAATTGATGGAAGCAGATGATTTTCTGCTGTGATTATATTATGTTGACTGACATTATGGTGAATGTAATTTATTAAGGAATGAAGAGAGACAGTGGAGGGTAGAGAATGAGAGTTTGCTCTGGTGGTTAAAAGGGCTAGCAGACAAGATAGTCTCTAATACAGTTTGCTGTTTTATATTCCTTTCTACAGGAATGCAAACACTGCATGCACGTACACACACACACACTCAGTCAAACACTGCATGCACGTACACACACACACTCAGTCAAACACTGCATGCACGTACACACACACACACACACACACACTCAGTCAAACACTGCATGCACGTACACACACACACTCAGTCAAACACACGTGCACATGAAGAGTGTATTTCCAAAACGCTACATCCACCAATTTTTCAGATTTAGTTTTTTTCATCAGTAATGATTGCTTATGGGTTCCTTCATGTGTGTGTAAAATATTACTGCTTTCTTCCAACGGCACCTCAGTACCTCCAGGCTCTGATCAGGCCCTACACCCAAACAAGGGCACTGCGTTCATCCACCTCTGGCCTGCTCGCCTCCCTACCACTGAGGAAGTACAGTTCCCGCTCAGCCCAGTCAAAACTGTTCGCTGCTCTGGCCCCCCAATGGTGGAACAAACTCCCTCACGACGCCAGGACAACGGAGTCAATCACCACCTTCCGGAGACACCTGAAACCCCACCTCTTTAAGGAATACCTAGGATAGGATAAAGTAATCCCTCTCACCCCCCCCTTAAAAGATTTAGATGCACTACTGTTCCACTGGATGTCATAAGGTGAATGCACCAATTTGTAAGTCGCTCTGGATAAGAGCGTCTGCTAAATGACTTAAATGTTAATGTTAAATGTAATTAGAGATTTATGTATGAAAATGTGTTTTTCTGCAAAACGCTATATATCCATTGTTTAACTGGAATGAAATGTTCTTATCCAAAATATTTGACTCTGATATGTGGTTGTCTCACCTAGCTATCTTAAGATGAATGTACTTACATTAAGTCGCCCTGGATGAGCATCTGCTGAATGACAAAAATGTCAAATGTAAATGTTTTCAAGTACAGTGAAATGCCTTTCTTGCGAACTCAAAACCCAACAATGCAATAATCAATAACAATGTATTACTAGAAAAAACACATGCAAAGTAAGAATAGGAAATATGAAATACACAATAAAGTAATTACGTAAGTAAGCATACTATATACATAAAATATTTACAAAGTCAGTTCCAATAACATATTTACATGTGCAGGAATACTGGAGTGATGGAGGTGGATATGTACAGTATAGGGGTAAGAGGACTAGGCAACAGGATATAAGATTAACCGAGTAGCAGCAGGTTGTATGTGAGTGGGTGTGCGGGTGTGTAGAGTCAATATAAATGTATCTGCATAATATGTGTGAGTGAGCAAATGATGGTGTGTGTGTGTGTGTGTGTGTGTGTGTGTGTGTGTGTGTGTGTGTGTGTGTGTGTGTGTGTGTGTGTGTGTGTGTAGGGTCATGTTAGTGTGCAAAGAGACAAATATTGAAATAAAAGGTCAATAAATATACTAGGTACACTCAGATAGTCCATGTAGCTATAGTGTTAGCTATTTATCAGTCGTATTTCTCGGGGATGACAGCTGTTCAAGAGCCTGTTGGTGTTGGACTTGATGCACCAGTACCTCTTGCTGTGCGGCAGCAGAGAAAATAGTTTTGGGTGGTTGGGCTCTTTGACAATTTTCCTGGGCCTTCTTTTCATAGTGCCTGATATAGAGGTCCTGAATGTACGGCTCCAGTGATGTACTGGGCTGTCCACACAACCCTCTGCAGCGCCATGCAATCGAGGGCGGAGCTATTGTCATACCAAGCAGTGATGCAGCCAGTCAAGATGCTCTCAGTGGTGCAGCCAGTCAATATGCTCTCAGTGGTGCAGCCAGTCAATATGCTCTCAGTGGTGCAGCTGTAGAACCTTTTGAGGATTTGAGGGCCCATGCCAAACTTTTCTTTCTTTTTTTACATACAGAGCTCATATTACTGTATTGAATTATTTAAAATAATAATATTGTACATTTCTTTATAAAATGTTTAGCTATTTGTTACATTTGACTGTGTAAAACCTACTGTGTAAAAGCTAGCAGTACTACTTATTTGTCTAAGAGTGAAGTGCAAAAAAACATGATTATTTGCCTCTCCGAAATGAAACCCACATGTGATTTTAAATTAAACAAATGTGTGTCTCTGTCATTGAACAACCCCATGCCTTGATAAGATAGTGAAAAAACACACCAATCTCTTTCATCATTTCTTTAAACAATAAAAACTAATTTACCAACATTTCTGAAAGTGGAAACAGTATATAGTGTTTTGGAGTGAAACTCTTCATATGTACACTTACACAGACTCTTAGTCAGTCAGTAAGTCACTCACAAACAAACCGATCCATCCACTTCATTGCAGTCTGCTAAAACAAGGTTGAGTACAGATGCTGCTCTTTATTGTTTTCATTGCATTCTCTGATACAGAATCCACTTACTGCCATACAGGATCCAACCTCCCCTCTCATGTTGGCCCAGAGCTAATCAATACTTCTGTTCTCTCTAGGATTGAGACACCAGCAGGCAGTTGTTGCCTCATCCTCCCTGCTGCACACTATATCCTTCTGTTTTATTTAACGCAGATCAAATTGGTTTTCAGTTTCATATATATCCATTATGTTCCCCAAAGTCCACATTCAGTGAAAACCGTTTATACAGTGAAAACCGTTTATACAGTGAAAACCGTTTGTGAATCGTGGACAAAGTGAATTGTCACATGGAGGTAGAGAACAGAATAGGCCCCCTCATTAAGGTATTGAGAGCTCTGTATAACTGTGAAACTGAGGATTTGGGGTACAGCCTAATAGCTTGTTAAAGACGACCACTCTCTGACTCTGAATGCTGCTGTCTGATAAAGCACAGATACCCAAGGTGCAACAGCATGCAGACAGTGCACAGCAGGTCAATGGAACGCAAGCCAGTACGCTTTACACTGGCTTTAGTCAGGAGCTAGTCATAGCCATGTTTACTTGTTAACAATTGCTTGGGATCGTGGTAACACCACCTTTTAGATAATTAAGGGATAGCACATCCAAATTACCAAATGACACATTGGTTTCCTTAACCTGTAAGCAGTCTATGGACAAGCTAATCCATGCCATGCTTTGGTCTTATTTCCCTGGGACTATTTCCAAATGCTAATGTTTAAGCATTTGTGGCACCAATCCCAACCAGGTCCTAGCACCAATGTTAGCATTTTTCACACATCATGTCCAAATCATCCAAAAATATCTAAACTTGATTGTGAAGATCAACAAAGTCATAGATGATTTGAACATGGTTCACACAAAAATATAATATTGGTACCATGACTTTGTGCCGATATTATACATTTTTGTGTGTGTGGAAGGTATCTGTAGCCCAGACTGTTTACGGCTCCGTCTGCAGCTCTGCACTGCCTCAACGCTTCAGGAGGATTCCCTCTGGTTACTCTCTCATGGCGTCCCACTAATGGATGAATAAACTCTGACTGTAGGATGGAACAGAGCCAGAGACATGCTTGTCCATATTGGGCTCAATCCTGTCTTGAGACAGGACTGCTTTGCACAAATCATGCATTGATGATGATGGCAAAACATGATTTATAATCATGGGTCTCAGGTGCAGAACAACAATGTGGGGCTCCATCTTTTGTGTTGGTATGTAGTATAACAACACAGTGCTTTCTCCTGGATTCAATAGCTCCTGGTTATTGTCTGCTGTTTGCTTTTTATCTCTACAGACCAACGATGCCTTAGGCCCCACGTGGAACTGCATGTACTTCATCCCTCTGATAATCATCGGCTCCTTCTTCGTGCTGAACCTGGTTTTGGGAGTTCTCTCAGGGTGAGTCCAACTTAACATTACAGCAGCACTGTGGCACCGCCACATTGTGCCGGGGTGGCTGACATGTATGTTATACACTCTGTTACCGTCTGTACAAGTTCATGTTTTTTTTTCAAAAGGTGATTGACTAATTAACTGCATGGGAAGGAGACAGGGTTAGAGTCTCCCCCCTCCACACTACTTCTCTCCCATGGTGTCTGAATGATGCAGAGAAGAATAAGCGCTGAACAGCAGGTCCCAGAACAGTCATTATCTGCTGTTGTGTTTGGCTTGCAGGGAGTTTGCCAAGGAGAGGGAGCGGGTGGAAAACCGCAGGGCATTCATGAAGCTCCGGAGGCAACAGCAAATTGAGCGGGAACTCAATGGCTACCGAGCCTGGATCGACAGAGCAGGTACTGAAACCACTGTCTGTATTACACTATAGACCCAATACATGTCATGCTTTTAAAAGGTTACCTCAGAAATGTCCTTGATATTTACTTTCATACTGTATGAATCAGACTTCAATTGTTGGGTCTGCTTTGCAGAAGAGGTGATGCTTGCGGAGGAGAATAAGAATTTAGGACCTTCTGCTCTTGATGGTAAGAATGGAAAGATGGCCCCATTGGTTATATTGTCTTTAGACCCCTGCATTAGTTTACAGTTTATCTGTCTGTACTGGATTATTGGCATTCTGTTTTGTACACATGACTGTCTACCATGAGAATATTTCTCATCTGCCTGTCCTCTAAGACAACCACACACTGCAAGCATAACTAAAACATTGGCCGAGACTGAAACATATAATTTGTAGAAAATTGTAATTGTTATTTGTAATTTAATAATATCATATTACCCTATGCGCTGTGCATGATACATTCAGTGGGGCAAAAAAGTATTTAGTCAGCCACCAATTGTGCAAGTTCTCCCACTTAAAAAGATGAGAGAGGCCTGTAATTTTCAATGACAGACAAAACGAGAAAAAAAAATCCAGAAAATCACATTGTAGGATTTTTAATGAATTTATTTGCAAATTATGGTGGAAAATAAGTATTTGGTCAATAAATAAAATGTATCTCAATACTTTGTTATATACCCTTTGTTGGCAATGACAGAGGTCAAACGTTTTCTGTAAGTCTTCACAAGGTTTTCACACACTGTTGCTGGTATTTTGGCCCATTCCTCCATGCAGATCTCATCTAGAGCAGTGATGTTTTGGGGCTGTTGCTGGGCAACACGGACTTTCAACTCCCTCCAAATATTTTCTATGGGGTTGAGATCTGGAGACTGGTTAGGCCACTCCAGGACCTTGAAATGCTTCTTACGAAGCCACTCCTTCGTTGCCCAGGCGGTGTGTTTGGGATCATTGTCATGCTGAAAGACCCAGCCACGTTTCATCTTCAATGCCCTTGCAGATGGAAGGAGGTTTTCACTCAAAATCTGGCGGCGTAGTGTGTTACTGATGGTAGGCTTTGTTCTGGGATTTTTGCTCACCGTTCTTGTGATGATTTTGACCCCATGGGGTGAGATCTTGCATGGAGCCCCAGATCGAGGGAAATTATCAGTGGTCTTATATGTCTTCCATTTCCTAATAATTGCTCCTACAGTTGATTTCTTCAAACCAAGCTGCTTACCTATTGCAGATTCAGTCTTCCCAGCCTGGTGCAGGTCTACAATTTTGTTTCTGGTGTCCTTTGACAGCTCTTTGGTCTTGGCCATAGTGGAGTTTGGAGTGTGACTGTTTGAGGTTGTGGACAGGTGTCTTTTATACTGATAACATGTTCAAATAGGTGCCATTAATACAGGTAACGAGTGGAGGACAGAGGAGCCTCTTAAAGAAGAAGTTACAGGTCTGTGAGAGCCAGACATCTTGCTTGAAATCTTGCTTGATGTGATTTTCTGGATTTTTTTCTCTCATTTTGTCTGTCATAGTTGAAGTGTACTTATGATGAAAATTACAGGCCTCTCTCATCTTTTTAAGTGGGAAAACTTGTACAATTGGTGGCTGACTAAATACTTTTTTGCCCCACTGTGGATAACCACACATTATTTTACTTAGGTAAGTGCTAGCGAGGAAAAGTAGGTGTTTTGATTCTCACTGTTAATTTCAGTCTCTCCTGAGGCCTGATATGTATACATTATGTCTCATTGAGTGTTGGAACTTACAGTACAATCTGTTTGGTTGACTCTGTGAAAGTAATTTACTAACACTTTCTCATGACAGTGTAACTACTTTGAGCAGTTTTGTCTCGCAATACTCTTAAACGTGTGGGCTATCCTGTTTTTGTAATATATCTGGGCTTGTGTGTACTCACGATATACAGTACCAGTCAAAAGTTTGGACTAACCAACTCATTCAAGGGTTTTTCTTTATTTTTACTATTTTCTACATTGTAGAATAATAGTGAAGACATCAAAACTATGAAATAACACATATGGAATCATGTAGTAACCAAAAAAGTATTGGTAGCCACCATTTGCCTTGCTGATTCCATATGTGCAATTCTCTCAACCAGTTTCATGAGATAGTCACCTGGAATGCATTTCAATTAACAGGTGTGCCTTCTTAAAAGTTTATCTGTGGAATTTATTTCCTTCTTAATGCGTTTGAGCCAATCAGTTGTGTTTTGACAAGGTAGGGGTGGTATACAGAAGATAGCCCTATTTGGTAAAAGACCAAGTCCATATTATGGTAAGAACAGCTTAAATAAGCAAAGAGAAACAACAGTCCATCATTATTTTAAGACATGAAGGTCAGTCAATCTGGAAAATGTCAAGAATTTTGAAAGTTTCTTCAAGTGCAGTCACAAGAACCATCAAGTGCTATGATGAAACTGGCTCTCATGAGGACCGCCACAGGAAAGGAAGACCCAGAGTTACATCTGCTGCAGAGGATACGTTCATTAGAATTACCAGCCTCAGAAATTGCAGCCCAAATAAATGCTTCACAGAGTTCAAGGAAAGACACATCTCAACATCAACTGTTCAGAGGAGACTGCGTGAATCAGGCCTTCATGGTCAAATTGCTGCAAGGAAACCACTACTAAAGGAAACCGATAAGAGGAAGATAATTGCTTGGGCCAAGAAACATGAGCAATGGACATTAGACCGATGGAAATCTGTCCTTTAGTCTGATGAGTCAAATTTTGCGATTTTTGGTTCTTTGTGAAGCGAAGAGTTGATGAACGGATGATCTCCCCATGTGTGGTTCCCAACGTGAAGCATGGAGGAGGAAGTGTGATGGTGCGGGGGTGATTTGCTGGTGACACTGTCTGTGATTTGTCTATAATTCAAGGCACACTTAACCAGCATGGCTACCACAGAATTCTTCAGTGATATACCATCCCATCTGGTTTGCACTTAGTGGGACAATCATTTGTTTTTCAACAGGACAATGACCTAACACACCTTCAGGCAGTGTAAGGGCTATTTTACCGAGAAGGAGAGTGATGGAGTGCTGCATCAGATGACCTGGCCTCCACAATCACCCAACCTCAACTCAGTTGAGATGGTTTGGGATTAGTTGGACCGCAGAGTGAAGGAAAAGCAACCAACAAGTGCTCAGCTTATGTGGGAACTCCTTCACGACTGTTGGAAAAGCACGACTGTTGGAAAAGTATTCCAGGTGAAGCCGGTTGAGAGAATGCCAAGAGTTTGCACAATTCTTGAAGATTATAAATACATTGTATAATAATATTGAAGACATCAAAACTATGCAAAGCTGCATCAAGACAAAGGGTAGCTACTTTGAAGAATCTGAAATATAAAATATCTTTTGATTTGTTTAACACTTTTTTGGTTACTACATGATTCCATATGCGTTATTTCATCGTTTTGATGTCTTCACTATTATTCTGCAATGTAGGAAATAGTACAAATAAATAAAAACCATTGAATGAGTAGGTGTGTCCAAACTTTTGACTGGTACTGTATATCTTTTCCAAAGACATATTTAGAAGCAAATCTTCACAAGAATAGCTATGCCTAAAATACCATTGTTGTTGCTTCTGATGTGGTGCACTTCAAAAACAACTTTGGTTAGGATTATTGAGGACCATGCATGCTGTACCCCAAAAATAATCATCTCTGCTACCTCAATATCAATATGGACTTTTAAACCTACAAGACAAACCCTTGCACAAAGCTATGCCTCTATCAAGTGAAGCATGATTCCCCCCAACAAACAAACAAACAAATAGTGTTTATTAAATGTTGATTGACAGCTCCCAAGAGGCTGTCTGAATGGAATACAGGCGGTAACCATGGTGAGGAACAACTTCTATTCTACACTTACTTGCCACCTTTTGTTCCTTTTCAACAACTCAGTCTGACATGAACATTTAAATAAAGCCAGCTATTGTTCCACAAACCACACTTACAAATAAACCACGAGCCATTCTGAACTTCAAACATTTAATTTGGCACAAGCGAACCAAAAGTAGCCGTAAAAAGTTCCAGCTGTTCCAGTGGAAACAAATTCAGAAGATGTAATAGCTTTGAGAGAGTGCGCCAGTGTTGCCATAGCAACTCAAATTAAATGTCTGGATGTCAGCCAGTGTGTGCCTCGTGCAAACACTATTGGTTCACTGGCTTATTAAAAGGGAGAAAGTCTAGGTAAATATGAATAAATAAATGAGATGCTAACCAAAAGGTGGTGGGGGTGTACGAGGGTTGGCTGGAGGAAGAGTTCAACTTACCCTGATAATTAATGTTTATTTCCGCATCAGGCACATATAAAATTATATGTGTGCATCAATACAGCTCTTTAGAATGCTTGTGGTATGATATTGTCTCAAACTTAATGTGAGTGTGGGTTATAGCCCAGATAATAGAACCGACAACAACAACGATTAGTTGAAGTTAAGTTGGGTTCATCATACAGTAATAACAATAGATGCATATTTTAATAACACCATGTTGCTGTAATCTGTTGCACATGTCTACTAAATGCATATGTTTGTACTCCTGTTTTACAATACCCAAAGCACCAAACACAGTGGCATGTAAATGCATTTATTATTTTCACCATTCTCTTCTTGTTAGTAATGCCCTCATGATCTTGTGTGTCTCATGACATGTTTGGAGTGTCAGAAACGTTGTGTTTTGTGTGGGCTTTCTGCGGGGTGACAATGTGAAACCTTTGGCTGCAGTGCTGAAGAGGACCACCATCAAGAGGAGAGGGGTGGATGCCGTCCATCGGGGCCCAGAGGAGGAGCAGTACGGTGACATCTCTTCTGTGGGTGAGTGTGTGTGTGAAGCCACTGAAAAAAGCAGTATGTTGTAGCTAACATCCCAAATGGTTGAATGATCTGCCATCAGGCAACAGGCACCCCCTCCGTATTAGACTCTGTAATTACAGAGGAGATTGTCATTGTCGTATTGGGAATAAGACTGGAAATGGCAGCTCATCAGTTCCAGCCATCATTACATGTTACAGTCAGTGGCAAAGCTAAATGGACGAGAAGGCCTTTGGCTCTTTGTTTTCCTGTTGGAGAAATTGTATCTATTGTGAAACAATAGAAAATAAAATATACTGTCTATTTGTGATTGCACTAATAGGGATTTTAGTAATGATCTTAAATGGGCTGTCCCCTCCAGGCATCCCGATGACCAGAGCCAGCATCAGGAGTGCTAAGAGAGGACCCACGGCTTATTTCAAGCGGAAGGAGCGTCTGCTGCGTATCTCTATCCGCCGCATGGTGAAGACACACACCTTCTACTGGACCGTACTGGGCCTGGTGGCCCTCAACACACTCTGTGTGGCCATCGTCCATCACAACCAGCCCCACTGGCTGTCTGTGTTCCTCTGTAAGTCACACACACACACACACATTTACATTTACATTTAAGTCATTTAGCAGACGCTCTTATCCAGAGCGACTTACAACACACACACACACACGCAGGTACATACCATCATCTCCATCCAAAATAAATCAAGTCGAGTGACATTCATCTTTGAGATGATTGTTTTCTGCTGTGTTTATGAGTGTTGTTGTTGCTGTTGTTGTCTGCATTTCAGACTATGCAGAGTTTCTCTTCCTGGGTCTGTTTCTCACTGAGATGTGTTTAAAGATGTACAGCCTGGGACCCAGACTCTACTTCCACTCCGCCTTCAACCGCTTCGACTGCGGCGTGAGTCCCTTTATTTTTCTGCCTCATCTCTAACCAACATGGAGACACCATGCCAGATGGAAAGACAGGGACATACTATAGATTATAACATTTCCCCCAGTACGAGGGAGTGAGAGGAAATGCTTTACTTAAAACATTGGACAGTGACTTAAAGGGGCAATCCGCAGTTGTTGCTTCCATTTTAAGACTTATAAATTCATTATATATACTCATTGATTCTTGAAGAATATAAATGCAACATGAGCTTAGTTCAACTGTTGTACCCCATCAGAACCGAATATATAAACTTTTCTTACTCCGTTTGTAAACATTGTACATATAAACAAACACTGTATATCCTCAAAATGTGCTTAAAACAAGAATTGTGACATCTTGGATGGTCAGTCCTTGCATCAGTCGCTCTGTCTTTGAATGAGTGGCTACATTTCTCCAGACCCATCCCTCAGAATTTTTGCCAAAACCGATGTGGGGTGTCTGCTTTGTTAATTTTTCAACAACAAATTGCACCTGTAAAGACTTTTTAATGAAAGTGACACTGATGGGTGTAACTTAGTTAATGAAGTGCAGTAAATGTCCCTGTTCTGTTTCTGTCACCTCTGCACTCAGCTGTGAACGGACAGCCTTCATCTTTGTCTCTCTGTATACTTACTGTATGCTAAAGGCTGCTGTTGGTGTGCTGGTACATCTGGTGACTATGTTGTTTATGGCTCTGTTGACAGGTGATAGTGGGCAGCATCTTTGAGGTGATGTGGGGGTTCTTCAGGCCTGACATGTCCTTCGGCATCAGTGTGCTGCGCGCTCTCCGTCTGCTGAGGATATTCAAGATCACCAAGTTAGTCCAAGGCCTCCTCATTGGTTTCTAACATTCTTCCTGCAGTATGCAATGAGGCAATGCACTGGCACCTAGCTATCAATGTCCTAGATTATGAAGATGCTGGGTGTCACGTCTGTGTGATATTTGTAGCCTCCTGCTAGGGATAGGATATGCAGATACGTATGTTCATATCCAGGCTGGCTACAAATAATTGAAAACACTCACAATAGCAACATTTAGACACTGTTAATTAAGCAATTTGTCTCTTATTTCGACGGAATTCAAATGCACCCAATCCCGCCCCCGGTTGGTTGTGATTGACAGGTACTGGGCGTCGCTGAGGAACCTGGTGGTATCTCTGATGAATTCTATGAAGTCCATCATCAGCCTCATCTTCCTCCTCTTCCTCTTCATCCTGGTCTTTGCTCTGCTGGGCATGCAGCTATTCGGTGGCAGGTACTGTACCATAGACACAAGGACGAACTGCTACTGCCCGTCTGTCAGATCTCATCACAAACTATGATGGACACTGGCAGTCAATGTAATCAAAGTGGATGTAGTACAACTGATTGTTTGATTTGTGTCACCATGACCTTCTCCTTGTGACATTTGATATCACAGAGGACATTTTCATCCCCTGTGTAAAAACACCCTGACAGGGCTCAGTCTTTCCCAAGAAGATTCTGTCACACATCAAGTCTTAGCTGTTGTGCCGCTATGTTCCCACGGATAAAGGACAATTTCTGTGAAACTGTCACTTCAATTAATGCAGTGCATGCCGGAGACGTATGTTGCCTGGTCACTGGAGAACAGAAAAGAAAACAGACTTTGGGGAAAAAGTACCCCCTCTATTACCGAGAAAGGGAAAATGTTTTCTCTCTCTGGGAAAAAAATATTTTAAAATCCTGGCTCAACTCGATGTCCTCTCTGTCCTCATCCTTCTATGCAGGTTCATCTTTGAAGACTACACTCCTACAAACTTTGACACATTTCCTGCTGCCATCATGACTGTCTTTCAGGTCTGGCTCAATTAAATTGTTTTGATTGAGTAAAGTTTTGTGTTTTTGATTAAGGTAACAAAGCTTTGCATGTGGAAATCTTAGAGTCCATATAAATATTTGGATTGTCATGAATTTACAGATGATCTACTCTGTAGCTTGTGAGAGAATCCTGTGATACAGTATGTGGTATTTCCAGTCGCTAGTGAAATTCTACACACCCCTTGCACAATCTTAACATTTTGCTGTCCTAAAATGTAAAAAATGTACATGTATTGATTGTGTGTCTTCACACCCCAGAGTTAAAACTTGGCGGAAGCACCTTTGGCAGCCATTACAGCTATGAATCATTTTTAATAAGATTCTACCAACCTTGCACAACTCTACCAACCTTGCACAAGATGGCGCCCAAGAACATAGCTGAAGTTTTACATTCTCCCAAACAATTGTGCAATTTTGTTCTTTTTTTTGCATTTTGTGTAACTTCTTTTTTCACTTATTGTGTACATAATGTTACTGCTACCGTCTCTTATGGCCGAGAATAACTTCTGGACATCAGAAAAGCGATTGCTCACCGGACTGGAAGAAACCTTTTCCTTTAACGAGTACTTCGAGAAGGATATCCTGCTTTCACTGGAATAGGCCCAGATCCACGCCTTTTGCGTAAAGAAAAGACGCTGGAAAAGGGGACACAGATCGGGGAACCTTCTGCGAAGCCGGAGACGAGCGAGTAAACTCCCAATGCTTTCCATTCTCCTTGCTAACGTGCAATCGTTAGAAAGTAAAATTGATGACCTACTATTAAGATTATCCTACCAACGGGACATTAAAAACTGTAACATCTTATGTTTCACCGAGACGTAGCTGAAAGAAGAAACGGCCAATATAGAGCTGGTGAGATTTTCCATGCACCGGCAGAACAGAGACCCTACCTCGAGGAAGACGAGGGGTGGGGGTGGGGGTGTGTGTCTTTTTGTCAGTAACGGCTGGTGCGTGATGTCTAATATTAAAGAAGTCTCGAGGTATTGCTAGCCTGAGGTAGAGTACCTTATGATAAGCTGTCGACCACACTATCTACCAAGAGAGTTCTCATATCTATTATTCATAGCCGTCTATTTACCACCACAAAGCGAAGCTGGCACTAAGACCGCTCTTAGCCAAATCTATAAGGCCATAAGCATAGAAGAGCGGTGCTCCTTGTGGCCGGGGACTTTAATGCAGGCAAACTTAAATCAGTTTTACCACATTTTTACCAGCATGTCATATGTGCAACCAGTGGGGGAAAAAATCCTAGACCACCTTTACTCCACACACAGAGATGCATACAAAGCTCTCCCCCGCCCTCCATTTGGCAAATCTGACCACAATTCTATCCTCCTGATTCCTGCTTACAAGCAAAAACTAAAGCAGGATGTACCAGTGACTCGCTCAATACGGAAGTGGTCAGATGTCGCGGATGCTACACTAAAGGACTGTTTTGCTAGCACCGACTAGCATATGTTCCGGGATTCATCCAATGGCATTGAGGAATACACCACCTCAGTCATCGGCTTCATCAATAAGTGCATCGATGACGTCGTCCCCACAGTGACTGTACGTACACTCCCAACCAGAAGCCATGGACTACAGGTAACATCCGCATCGAGCTAAAGGCTTAGCTGCCGCTTTCAAGGAGCGGGAGATTAATCTGGACGCTAATAAGAAATGCCGCTATTCCCTCAGACAAACCATCAAACAAGCAAAGCGTCAATATAGGATTAATATTGAATCCAACTACACCGGCTCTGATGCTCGTCGGATGTGGCAGGGCTTGAAAACTATTACGGACTACAAAGGGAAACCCAGACGCAAGCTGCCCAATGAATGGATGACTGTGTGATAACGCTCTCGGCAGCCAATATAAACAAAACCTTTAAACAGGTCAACATTCACAAAGCCGCTGGGCCAGACGGATTACCACGACTTGTACTCAAATCATGCGCAGATCAACTGTCAAGTGTCTTCACTGACATTTTCAACCTCTCCCTGACCGAGTCTGTCATACCTACATGTTTCAAGCAGACCACCATAGTCCCTGTGCCCAAGGAAGCGAAGGTAACCTGCCTAAATGACTACTTCCCCGTGGAACTCACGTCGATAACCATGAAGTGCTTTGAAAGGCTGGCTCACATCAACAGCATCCTCCAGGACACCCTAGACCCACTCCAATACGCATACCGCCACAGATGACGCAATCTCAATCGCACTCCACACCGCCCTTTCTCACCTGGACAAAAGGAACACCTATGTAAGAATACTGTTCATCAACTACAGCTCAGCGTTCAACACCATAGTGACCATGAAGCGCATCACTAAGCTAAGGACTCTCGGACTTAACACCTCCCTCTGCACCTGGATCCTGTACTTCCTGATGGGCTGCCCCCAGGTGGTAAGAGTAGGCAACAACACGTCTGCCACGCTGATCCTTAACACTGGGGCCCCTCAGGGGTGTGTATTTAGTCCCCTCCTGTATTCCCTGTTCACCCACGACTGCGTGGCCAAACATGACTCCAAGTATGCTGACGACACAACAGTGGTAGGCCTGATCACCGACAATGATGAGACGGCCTATAGGGAGGAGGTCAGAGAACTGGCAGTGTGGTGCCAGGACAATAACCTCTGCCTCAATGTGAGCAAGACAAAGGAGATGATTGTGGACTACAGGAAAAAGGCAGTCCGGACAGGCCCCCATAAACATCGACGGGGCTGTAGTGGAGCGGGTCGAGAGTTTCAAGTTCCTTGGTGTCCAGATCACCAACGAACTATCATGGTCCGAACATACCAAGACAGTCGTGAAGAAGGCACGACAAACAGGGCAACAGGGGCAACAGAAGTTGAACAGCAGAGGGGCTAATGACTTTGCAGATGGGAAATGGGCCGATAAACCGTGTGGACAGCCATACCTTCTGCCCTAGCCGATACCGGGGAGCCAGGGTCCAGTGGCCAGGGTCCAATCTACTTGTCGTCGATACCTGGAGGTGGTCTTGAGGAGGACCAACCGGGCTCTCCTCCAGGTATGATGACAGCGGTGGACAAACATCTGGGCAGAATTTATGCCGACCTCTACTTCCTGCTCAGTGAAGAGCGGGGGCTGATACCCCAGGGAAGATTCAAAAGGTGATAGGCCAGTGGCAGAGCAGGGAAGGGTGTTGCGGGCGTATTCGACCCACACAAGCTGCTGGCTCCAGGTGATGGGGTTGGTGGAGACCAGGCAGCACAGAGTAGTCTCTAGTTCCTGGTTGGCTCGCTCCGACTGGCTGTTGGACGGGGGTGGAACCCAGAGGACAGGCTGGCCGATGACCCAATGAGGGTGCAGAATGCCTTCCAGAACTGGGACAAGAACTGAGGACCCCGGTCAGAGACCATGTCTACTGGTAGACAATAGGTCCGGAAGACATGCTGCGCCATGAGCTGGGTAATCTCTTTGGCAGAGGGTAGTTGGTGGAGAGGAAGGAAGTGGGTGGATTTGGAAACCGATGCACCATGGTCAGGACGGTGGTATTGCCATCAGATGGGTGAAGACCATGACAAAGTCCAGGGAGATGTGAGACCAGGGACGGTGAGGAACAGGCAGAGGTTGGAGGAGACCAGCTGGAGCTTGCAGAGGAGTCTTGTTCTATGCAGACACATCAGGGACCATGGTAGGCCACCAAAAGCGTTGTCGCACAAAAGCCAGGGTCCAACGGGAGCCCAGGTGGCAGGCAAGCCTGGAGGAGTGGGCCCACTCCAGGACGGCGTCAGGAACGAACATCCAGTTATCAGCGCATCCGGCTTGACATTCTTGGATCCCGGCCGGTAAGAGAGGGAGAAGTTGAACCATGTGAACAGCAGGGCCCATCTAGCCTGGCTGGAATTGAGGCGCTTGGCGGTGCGGAGATACTCCAGGTTCTTGTGGTCGGCCCACGCGATGAACGGCCGTCCCTCACCCTCCAACCGGTGCCTCCATTCCTCCAACGCCATCTTCACCGCGAGAAGCTCACGATTCCCCACATCGCAGTTTTCTCCATGGCGTTGAGGCAATGGGAAAAGAAGGTGCAGGGATGTAGCTTGAGGTCCAGGGCAGAACGCTGGGACATGATATCCCCCACACCGACATCCGAAGCATTGGCCTCTACCAAGAACTGACGGAATGGGTCAGGATGAACCAAGATGGGAGCTGTGGTGAAGTGATGTTTGAGGTTCCGGAACGCCCGGTCAGCAGCTGGAGACCACATGAACAGAACCTTGGGCGAGGTGAGTGCTGACAGGGGAGTAGTAGACTGGGGCCAATCCACCACCGCTCTCACCTTCCCGGGATCCATTTGTACATTCCCTGCAGCAATGATGTAACCCAGAAAAAGGAGGATGGAACTCGCACTTCTCTGCTTTTACAAACAGCTGGTTCTCCAGGAGGCGTTGGAAAACCTGTCGGACATGGACCACAGGTTCTTGGGTGGAGCGGGAGAACATCGTTAACTAGAGTCTGGAACACAGCAGGGGCGTTGGTAAGGCCAAATGGCATGACCAGAAACTCGTAGTGACCGCTGGCCATGTTGAAGGCGGTCTTCCACTAGTCCCCTTCCCGTATCTGCACCAGATCTGTCCCCCTGGAGCGACTCGAAGGCCAAGGAGATGAGGGGTAGCGGATATTCACCGTTATGTCGTTGTGACCCTGGTAGTCGATGCACGGGCACAGGGTCTTGTCCTTCTTCTCCACAAAGAAGAACCCTTCGCCAGCGGGAGAGGAAGAAGGATGGATGAATCCTGCAGCGAGGGAGTCCCCAATGTAGGTCTCCATCGCCTTGGTCTCTGGTCCTGACAGAGAGTACAGTCATCCCCGGGGCAGAGTAGTGCTAGAGTCCTGCGGGAGTCCTGCCGAAGCTGGAGTAGCTTTCGGGCCGCCTCTCTCCCGGAGAATGGGTCGGTCTGAGGGTAAAGAGGGAGGGCTGAAGCTCGAAGATGAGGGCACACTGAGCTAGAAACGCCCGACAGGTGCCCGAATAGGCTCCCGGGAAGGCGGAGTGACCGGTGAGGCGACGCTGCTAACAGCTGAGTTACTGAGGGGCTGTGAGGTTACAGTCATAGTAGGCTGCCTCTCAGCCAACCCGCGGAATTGCTCCAGCAAGATGTCCAACGCCAAGTCATGACGTTCGGCCAAGGTGTGGACCCCCTCCATAAGGCCACGAAGCAATTCCTTGTGCCTATCAATGGTGGCTCCTTGGGAGAAGATGGCGTGGCGCAGCTGGTCCGAGTCTGCTGGTTCAGTCATGGCCAGTTCGTACTATCATGTTTCAGGTAAGACCTAGATGCAGACAACGTCGAAGTAACAACAGTTTATTAATCCAACAGGGGCAGGCAAAAGGCAGGGAAAAGGTACAAGATGGCAGGCAGGCTCAGGGTCAGGACAGGCATGCTCAGGGTCATGGCAGGCAGAATGGTCAACAGCGGGGAAACTACGAAACAGGAACAATCGAGAGACAGGAGCAGAGTGAAAACTGCTGGTAGGCTTGACAAAACAATACAAACTGGCAACAGAAAAACCGAGAACACAGGTATAAATACACAAGGGATAATGGGG
Organism: Oncorhynchus nerka; assembly: GCF_034236695.1. NCBI lineage: Eukaryota > Metazoa > Chordata > Actinopteri > Salmoniformes > Salmonidae > Oncorhynchus > Oncorhynchus nerka. The sequence goes on along the minus strand of NC_088419.1, from coordinate 65,273,648 downwards.
AAGATGGGCGACACCTGGAGTAGGGTGGAGACAATCACAAAGACAGGTGAATCAGATCAGGGTGTGACAGTATTGTGTGTAGATTGATGAGGAAAAATATGAATTTAATCAATTTTAGAATAAGTCTGTAACATAACAAAATGTGGAAAAAGTCAAGAGTTCTGACTACTTTCCGAATGCACTGTATGTTCCCCTAAGAGGTTAGTAGAATCTTATTCAAAATGATTAACAACTGTAATGGCTGCCAAAGGTGCTTCTACCAAGTATTAACTCTGGGGTGCCAAGACATGCGCAATCAAGACATCTTAGCTTTTTTGTTTATTTTTAATTTGGCAAATGTTTTGTAACCTTCTTTCACTTTGAAAATGTGGAGTAGGTTGTGTAGATCTGTATGAAAAAACCCAAATGTAATCTGTTTTTAAGGCAGAAAACTCTGAAGACTGTGCAAGGGGTGTGTAGACTTTCACTAGGCACTGTATATCTAGATCCTGACAGGAGAAGACTGGAATGAGGTGATGTACAATGGGATCCGCTCCCAGGGAGGAGTGAAGTCAGGAATGTGGTCCTCCATATACTTCATTGTGCTCACACTCTTTGGTAACTGTATCCTTTCTCAGCTAGCAAATCACTTTTCACACTGTCAGTATGATTAGATTACATGTCTGATGTGTGGATTTTGTAGATCAGACATGTAGGTCCTTGACATGAGTGTGACCAGACACACTGCTGAATGTCTTCTTGGCCATTGCTGTGGACAATCTGGCTAATGCCCAGGAACTAACCAAGGTAAAAAATCTCCTTTCAACAATTCACTAGTCTTCCCATAATTGAAGATGATACCCGCTCTCAACAGCATCTGTGATTATTTATTCTGTTCTATGCAATCTTATATCTAGGACGAAGAGGACGAAGAGGCTGCTTTCAATCAGAAACATGCTCTCCAAAAAGCCAAGGAAGTTGGGGCCATGTCTTCCCTGATGTCATCACAGTAAGTGGTGTGTGTACCCCTGCTGCCTGTTCCCCTTCCTCTCTGTCTCCCTCAGGACTCTAATAGACTGCTAACTAACCGTACTAACACTGTGTAATCCCACCAGAGGCTACTGCTGCAGCACAGACAACACTAAAGGAAGGGAGTGGTTGAGGCTGACAGAACGACAGATTTGTACATTGCCAGCTCAGGGATTCGAACTTTCAACCTTTCAGTTATTAGCCCAACACTCTAACCACTAGGCTACCCTGCCACCCCTAACCAGTGCACCTGGCACCTACTACCATACCCTGTTTAAAGGCCCTTAAATATTTAGTCTTGCCCATTCATCTTCTGAATAGCACACATACACAATCCGTCTCAATTGTCTCGAGGCTTAAAAATCCTTCTTTAACCTGTCTCCTCCCCTTCATCTACACTGATTGAAATGGATATAACAGGTGACATCAATAAGGGATCACAGCTTTTACCTGGATTCACCTGGTCAGACTATGTAATGGATGAGCAGGTGTTCCTAGTGTAGTTTGTGTTACTGGTAAATTATAGTTTATTTAGTCAGTTTGATCGAGGCACAGGCTACTGTAATTGGAGCCTTATAATGGAGCCCCAGACAGTCGTAGTGCCCTTCATAATGATGTTTATATTGCTGAAAATATGTACTGGAAACAACTGAACTGAACAACTAAAGAGGTATTGATATGCCCTTCATGATAAGGTCTATAGGTCTGCTTTAGCTTGTACCTATATAATTTGCTCTAAATTCAACAGTGTGTCACCATGGCTACCGGCAGTCTTCCCAGGATCTGCAGGGATGAGCCTATACCGTTGTCATAGAAACAGCATTACTGGCATCCAAATTAATATATCATTCCCATTAGAGAAATATATTGCAGTACTTAGTTACCCTTACTTTCACAATACTGATTTTTTGTAATCATTATGTTTTTGGAATAAGTAGAAGAATTACCAAGTGTCAGGAAGTGATCTAGACATGCCATGTTGGGTTATAAGAGACAAGAGTCATAAAGTAATGTTATTTCATCAAAGCCCACGGTATTGATTTCCTATATGAATGGTCTGACACCCAGTCTGCCTGGTGGAAGTGCATGTACTTGGGCATGGTGCAACATAGAGAGATGGTACGCATGTTGAAAATGAACAGCATATTGCATGGTCATTCAAACCACATGCACGGAAAAATAATTAAAAAATGTTTCATAATGAAACATTTTGGTCTCATGCTGTGCAGCATTAGTTCTCCTTGGCAATACGTTAGTACAGCAGAAGTAAAGATTAGCAGAGCTGTGGTGATACAAATATAAACAGTTCTATGAATTGCTTATGCGGAAAGATCAAACTGCAGGATTTTTGCCTCAGTATCTTGAAGTTGTTGGTTTTTCATCTAGGTTCACCCAGGTTGAGGCATAGATATACGTGCAGGGTTTTGCAGTGTACCTTATGACATATTCAGGGTCAGGCACTTGTCGAATCACATTGATGAGATTTGAATACCATAGGGTTTTCCAGCATCTGTGTTTGGAGAAAACTTTGAACTTTGGTAGCATTGCATCATGTCAGTGATGTTTGGGGTGAAATGCTGTAACTGTCTTCCTTCCGGGGGCTCTTGCACAACTGACCTTCAGAGCATGATGATGATGATGATGTTGACTAAGTGAAAAAGGTTGAAGCATGTCTGAGACTCCTGATAATGTAGAGAGCGGTGGGTGCATGTCTCTCTCTGACCAGCATGACCAATGAGAATGTTACCCTGGCACAACATTGGAGAGGAGCGCTGCACACATAATGCAAACTGATATGGTTGCTTTGCCTAAACGATCTCCGTCTCTGTTCTGTTTGTGCCAATGAAGGCCATTTCTGTGTTTTATTCCTGTGCCATACTGTATCTCTGAATGTCTTAAACATTTCAAACTTCCTGAATATTTTATATGTTGCACCTGTTGATGTTAATGTTGTTCTGATCTAATACTGCTGCCATCCTGTTTGTCATGTGGCGCTTTGCCTGGCTAGAGACACAATACAAAACATTTAGGCAATATTCATTTGGTTGAATCATTTAAGAGGATTTTCCTACTTGGTAATACAGAAAATAATGATTTCGGCTATACAGAAATACAATGCAGTAGACTATAGTCTAATAGTGATCCATTGAAATTGGTCATGTGTTTTGAACTGTGTCTCAGGGCCTGTTTTGTCTCTGCTCACAAAAGCACTAATGTCTTGTTTTCAACCAATCGCTTATTGATAACACGGACCACACAAGAGTACAAGTACGAGTAAGTATTAACACTGTCTGTTCATTTCAATTTCAAAACAAACTGCCTGATTTTCTTAACTGGGTAAATCTTCTGTTCTCATTTTATTACATTCCTCGTTTTACTTCCAGAATCTTACAGTACTTGGAGCTGCATTTAATATCAGTTCCACTGGTTTCTACATCTCGCACTTTCATTATAGTTATTACATTTTGCTTAATTTATTACATAACATCTTCATTGATCCAGTGAATTGTTTTTCATCAATGCTTAATTAAAATTCTGGATCTTGTTTTACCAAGCTTTGAAAATCAGACTAGATTGCCTTTTCTTGAATGTGTTCCAACTGCTCACTGATTTTGTACAAATGTTGTATTTATAAATGTATATTTCACAAACATTTGTACACAAGCAAGTAAAATAAATTTAAAAACATTTTGGAATGGGTTTAAAATAAAAAAGTAGAGCTTACAACATTCAGTGTATATCACTGTTTTAGACAAGTACTGTGTTGCTATCTCCCTTACTGCTCATCCTGACAGTGTTGTTGTCCTCTCTCCCAGCAGGAGGAGGAGACCTTACCTGTACAGGAAAAGAGCGATACACAGGAGCCGGCCTGCCTACTCTCTGGAGGAGGCTGAGAGCCTCGCCGAGGGGCCCCCCTGCCCGCCATTGAATTCCTCTAACTCTTTCATGTCCAGGGGAGAGAGGAGAAGACGGATGACCATGTCTGTGTGGGAGCAGAGAACCAGCCAACTGCGCAGGCACCGGCAGATGTCCAGCCGAGAGATCCTCTTCAGCAGCCCCAGTGAGGAGCAGGAAGCGCCCCCTGGATGCCCCCACAACCTCAAAGCCACAGGCACACCCACAGGCAGCCTGAAGCTGGCTGACCCCACGGCTGACCCTACGGCCTCCACAGCTCAGCCCCCCAAGCCCATGGACCAAACTCTAGAGGAGCCACCCCTGTCCATGGGGGTCCTTGAGGCCCCCTTGTCCGTCCCTTTAGCAGAGCCACCCATACCCATCGACAGTCCCCTGCCTGACCCCCCCACGTCCACAGTTGTGTCCATTCCGGAGCCCACTGAATCTGAGCCATGCCCAGAAGGCCAGCTTGATGACACCGACCACTGCCACCCAGGTCTCAATGGCCGCAGGAGCCCCAGGTTAAATGGGGAGAGAAGGCAGAGAGCAGTGCGTAAGTTCCGCCCTCCTGCTGGTGACACCCTGACCCCTGACATGGCAGGGATGAGGCTCAGGAGGCCAAGGGGCACAGGGCACCAGGAAGCCCAGGTTGGGGCTAGAGGCCTGGACTCACCCCAGGGGGAAGGGAGCAGTCGCTCTGTCAGCAAGGAGAGAAAGACCCCAGAGGAACGACAGGACAAGGAGAGGAGAGCCTGTAACACGGCAGAGACCAGCCAGCCTTCTGAGACCAGAGAAGCTGAACACAGGTGAGGAGAAACTGACACTGATGTACAGCTAGTTCTATTAGTTCAATAAATAGTAGACTGTTTGTATAGTATTCTGTAGACAGTTTTCTGCTATGTTCAATGTATCAGACTTCAGGGTGCCCAAAATGCAACAAATCCCCAGTGAATCCAGACTCCAAGCCAAGATGTTGTCCCTTGTCCCTCTGCTCCTCCACAGACAGGGTGACCCTAACCAGGCTGGGGGTCCTGAGCTGCAGAACAGGGAGGAGGGTCCACAGTCAGAACCACCCCCCATTCAGCCATTTCAGGCTGCAGTACCGGAGCTCCCAGAGGGCCAGACAAGAGACAGTGATACTGGTAACAACGCCACCACTCTGATCCAGGATAAGTCCCCTCTGAGCTCCAGTATCTACATAGAGGTGACCAATGTTCAGTCTTCACTAGAGCTCACCCCCATCACAGGTAACACCTTCAAGTGTGTCCTTATTCTATCACATATGTGCATTCAGTGTGCTCTACTCACATTAAAAATAGTTCAGCTGTGAGGTGTATGAAATGCCTTGGTGTATGAAAGCCTCCATCTCTTGGGGGTTGGAGATATCTCTGATATCACAGCATGGTACCACAATCAGAGCACAGCAGCACACCCACATTCTCTACCTCTTCCAGGTAACAGTAAAGACATGGAGGCGTCCAAGCCTGAGAAAGAAGAGGAGCAGTTAACCAGCCCAGCCAATATTGTCACGCCTGACAGCATGTTCATCTTCAAACCTGGCAACCCGTAAGTCTCCCTCTGCTCCTCTCTGCTACTCCTATTACATTGTCCTAACACCATCAACCTAACACCATCATCCGAGTACCATCACCCTAACACCATCTACCTAACAACATCATCCTAACACCATCATCATAGTACCATCATCTCAACACCATCAACCTAACACCATCAACTTAAAACCATCAACCTAACACCATCAACCTAACATCAAATCAAAATCAAATCAAATGTATTTATATAGCCCTTCGTACATCAGCTGATATCTCAAAGTGCTGTACAGAAACCCAGCCTAAAACCCCAAACAGCAAACAATGCAGGTGTAAAAGCACCTAACATCAAATCAAATGTATTTTTAAGGCCTTCTTACATCAGCTGATATCTCAAAGTGCTGTACAGAAACCCAGCCTAAAACCCCAAACAGCAAGCAATGCAGGTGTAGATGAACGGTGGCTAGGAAAAACTCCCTAGAAAGGCCAGAACCTAGGAAGAAACCTAGATAGGAACCAGGCTATGAGGGGTGGCCAGTCCTCTTCTGGCTGTGCCGGGTGGAGATTATAACAGAACATGGCTAAGATGTTCAAGTGTTCATAGACGACCAACAGGGTCAAATAATAATAAGCACAGTGGTTGTCGAGGGTGCAACTGGTCAACACCTCAGGAGTAAATGTTAGTTGGCTTTTCATAGCCGATCACATTCAGAGTATCTCTACCGCTTCTGCTGTCTCTAGAGAGTTCTTCTGCTGTCTCTAGAGGGGCCAGGTGGACTGGGGACAGCAAGGAGTCATCAGGCCAGGTAGTCCTGAGGCATGGTCCTAGGGCTCAGGTCCTCCGAGAGAGAAAGAAAGAAAGAAAGAAAGAGAATTAGAGAGAGCATACTTAAATTCACACAGGACACCGGATAAGACAGGAGAAATACTCCATATATAACAGACTGACCCTAGCCCCCCGACACATAAACTACTGCAGCATAAATACTGGAGGCTGAGACAGGAGGGGTCAGGAGACACTGTGGCCCCATCCAACAATACCCCGGACAGGGCCAAACAGGCAGGATATAACCCCACCCACTTTGCCAAAGCACAGCCCCATACCACTAGAGGGATATCTTCAACCACCAACTTACCATCCTGAGACAAGGCCGAGTATAGCGCACAAAGATCTCCGCCACGGCACAACCCAAGGGGGGGCGCCAACCCAGACAGGAAGATCACGACAGTGACTCAACCCATGCAAGTGACGCACCCTTCCTATGGACAGCATGGAAGAACACCAGTAAAGCCAGTGACTCAGCCCCTGTAATAGGGTTAGAGGCAGAGAATCCCAGTGGAGAGAGGGGAACCGGCCAGGCAGAGACAGCAAGGGCGGTTCGTTGCTCCAGTGCCTTTCCGTTCACCTTCACACTCCTGGGCCAGACTACACTCAATCATAGGACCTACTGAAGAGACAAGGCCGAGTATAGCGCACAAAGATCTCCGCCACGGCACAACCCAGGGGGGGGCGCCAACCCAGACAGGAAGATCACGTCAGTGACTCAACCCACTCAAGTGACGCACCCTTCCTAGGGACGGCATGGAAGAACACCAGTAATCTAGTGACTCAACCCCTGTAATAGGGTTAGAGGCAGAGAATCCCAGTGGAGAGAGGGGAACCGGCAAGGCAGAGACAGCAAAGGCGGTTCGTTGCTCCAGTGCCTTTCCGTTCACCTTCACACTCCTGGGCCAGACTACACTCAATCATAGGACCTACTGAAGAGATGAGTCTTCAGTAAAGACTTAAAGGTTGAGACCGAGTCTGCGTCTCTCACATGGGTAGGCAGACCATTCCATAAAAATGGAGCTCTATAGGAGAAAGCCCTGCCTCCAGCTGTTTGCTTAGAAATTCTAGGCCTGTGTCTTGTGACCATAGCGTACCTGTAGGTATGTCCGGCAGGACCAAATCGGAAAGATATGTAGGAGTAAAACCTTGAAATCAGCCCTTTCCTTAACAGGAGGCCAGTGTAGAGAGGCTAGCACTGGAGTAATATGGTCAAATTTTGGGGTTCTAGTCAAGAATTTAGCAGCCGTGTTTAGCACTAACTGAAGTTTATTTAGTGCTATATCCAGATAGCCGGAAAGTAGAGCATTGCAGTAGTCTAACCTAGAAGTGACAAAAGCATGGACTAGCTTTTCAGCATCATTGTTGGACAGAAAGTTTCTGATTTCTGCAATGTTACGTAGATGGAAAAAAGCTGTCCTTGAAACAGTCTTGATATGTTCGTCAAAAGAGAGATCAGGATCCAGAGTAACACCGAGGTCCATCACAGTTTTATTTGAAACGACTGTACAACCATCAAGGTTAATTGTCAGATTTATCAGAAGATCTTTTTGTTTTGTCCGAGGGTAAGAGTAGAACATTTGCAGCCATCCACTTCCTTATGTCTGAAACACAGGCTTCCAGCGAGGGCAATTTTGGGGCTTCACCATGTTTCATCAAAATATACAGCCGTGTGTCATCTGCATAGCAGTGAAAGTTAACATTATGTTTCCGAATGACATCACCAAGAGGTAAAATATATAGTGAAAACGATAGTGGTCCCAAAAAGGAACCTTGAGGGACACCAAAATTTACAGTTGATTTGTCAGAGGACAAACCATCCACAGAGACAAACTGATATCTTTCCGAACAGATAATAACTAGAAGCATAAGCATTTCGTTACACTCGCATTAACATCTGCTAACCATGTGTATGTTACAAATAAAATTTGATTGGATTTTGATTGGAAGTGAGGGATCTAACATTAAGTAGCCCTATTTTGAGATATGAAGTATCAATAATGGCAGGAATGGAGGAGGTATTTATTCCAGTGAGATTGCTAAGGCAAACACCGCCATGTTTAGTTTTGCCCAACCTAGGTCGAGGCACAGCCACAGTCTCAATGGGGATAGGTGAGCTGACTACACTGACTGTGCTAATGGCAGACTCCACTAAGCTGGCAGGCTGGCTAACAGCCTGCTGCCTGGCCTGCACCCTATCTCATTGTGGAGCTAGGGGAGTTAGAGCCCTGTCTATGTTCGTAGATAAGATGAGAGCACCCCTCCACCTAGGATGGAGTCCGTCACTCCTCAACAGGCCAGGCTTGGTCCTGTTTGTGGGTGAGTCCCAGAAAGAGGGCCAATTATCTATAAATTCTATCTTTTGGGAGGGGCAGAAAACAGTTTTCAACCAGCGATTGAGTTGTGAGACTCTACTGTAGAGCTCATCACTCCCCCCAACTGGGAGGGGGCCAGAGACAATTACTCGATGCCGACCAATCTTTCTAGCTGATTTACACGCTGAAGCTATGTTGCGCTTGGTGACCTCTGACTGTTTCATCCTAACATCGTTGGTGCCGACGTGGATAACAATATCCCTATACTCTCTACACTCGCCAGTTTTAGCCAGCACTATCTTCAGATTAGCCTTAACATCGGTAGCCCTGCCCCCTGGTAAACAGTGTATGATCGCTGGATGATTCGTTTTAAGTCTAATACTGTGGGTAATGGAGTCGCCAAATGACTAGGGTTTTCAAATTGTCAGAGCTAATGGTGGGAGGCTTCAACGTCTCAGACCCCGTAACAGGAGGAGTAGAGACCAGAAAGGGCTTGGCCTCTGACTCGCAGCTTAATGAGGAGAACTGGTTGAAAGTTTCTGTCGGCTGAATGAGCGACACCGGCTGAGCATTCCTACATCATTTCCCTCCAGAAGCCGTGAGAAAGTTGTCCGGCTGCGGGGACCGTGCGAGTGGATTTATACTACTATCTGTACTTACTGGTGGCACAGACACTATTTCATCCTTTCCTACACTGAAATTACCCTTGCCTAACGATTGCGTCTGAAGCTGGGCTTGCAGCACGGCTATCCTCAACAAAAGGCAATCGTTCTCCTGTATATTATGAGTACAGCGACTGCAATTAGAAGGCCTCATGTTAATGTTACTACTTAGCTTCGGCTGGTGGAGGTCCTGACGAACCACGTCCAGATAAAGCTTCCGGAGTGAAAAAGTTTAATGAAAAAAAGTAGAGCGAAAAAGGGAAAAACTAAAAATATAAACGTTAATTAAAAAGTAAAAACCGTAAAGTTGTCAGGTAGCAAAGTAGGGTTAGCAGCAAAACGCACAGCAGCACGTAAACAAGTCTGTAAATTGTGACTGGAAATGACAAAAAAAGAGTGTCCATGACAGACAGCCATCATCCTCACACCATCAACCTAACAACATCATCCTAACACCATCATCCAAGTACCATAATCTCAACACCAACAACCTAACACCATCATCATAGTACCATCATCATAGTACCATCATCCTAACAACATCATCCTAGTACCATAATCCTAACACCATCACCCTAACACCATCTACTTAACAACATCATCCTAACACCATCATCCAAGTACCATCATCTCAACACCATCATTCTAGTACCAGTATCCAAGTACCACCATCCTAACATCATCATTCTAGTACCATCATCATAGTACCATCATTCTAGTACCATCATCTAACACCATTAACATTACACCATCATCATAGTACCATCATCCTAACACCATCATCATAGTACCATCAACCTGTGTCCTCTGTTCCTTCTCTAGGATCCGCCGGGCCTGTCACTATGTGGTGAACCTGCGTTACTTTGAGACATGCATCCTGCTGGTGATCGCTGCCAGCAGTATCGCCCTGGCTGCAGAGGACCCCGTGTCAGCCACCTCTAACTGGAACAAAGTGAGAGCCAGTCTGGTCACTGGGCTATACATGGACTCAACAGATGGCTGTTTTCCTCGCTGACCTTGAGCCTCACTATTCTAACTGTCCTTCTCCACAATGGTGGCTAGGCTATTGTCTTTGGTGTGTGGTTGCTTTTGTTTTGCTTTGTTTTCCTCTGCTGTATAATCTTTCTCTCAGCATAACGAGGGGTGCGAACGTGCGCCCACTGACGGGGATTGTGTCTGCGTCTGACACTCTATCTGATCTATATTAGAGTTGTCACTCTCTGCTCACACTGAGGAGCCAGATTGAGGAGAGGAGGGTGTTGTGGGGTGTAGAATCATCACATCACATTCCCTACAGCTGCCTCTGCTTTAGCCTCTTTATACGACAACAAACCAAACAGATAGCACATCATTTTTTTTGATGCCATTGTTTTGTATGTGGTTACAGAAGTTCCTTCAAGTAAAAACTAATCCTTGGGAATGTGTGCCTGGGGTCTCATATCTGGCCCTGTACTAGCTGAAAGACTAAATGAAAGCATTAATTAAACTGCTTTGTGAGGGTCTCCCACGGTGACTTAATGGGGGGACTTCTCTGGATGTTGGTGATTGAGGCAGATTGAGTTGGAAATTAAATGGGCCTGTGTGATATGCAAGGAAGATAATCAAAGCACATATTCATCAGAAGGGCGCCACTTAAAAGCATCGTCTTAGAAATAAAAGGCCTTCGGGGTACGTAATCAATGTGACCATTAAAGAGACAAGTTGTTTTCCTAAAAGCAAAATGTGTCCCTAGTTCAGTGGTGAAGAACAGATGCAACACATTAAACATAGTATCTCAGAGTCTCTCTCTGGTCATAAGTGCTTTTTGTTCTCCTGTAATGTATGAGCTAATGGCAAATAATGAAATGTTCTTCATCAACCCCTGGAGTCCAATATTGTGATTAATGTATTAATATATTTGTCTACTTTGTACCCCACAGGTTTTGCGTTACTTTGACTACGTGTTCACAGGTGTCTTTACATTTGAAATGATAATAAAGGTGAGTTATTCAATCAGCAGGAATCCTGTTTTAAAACAGTGGACATACCATACTGTAGTGGTGTCAGTTGGATTTGACAGATGGTACATGAACATGTTTGCCATAAGCTGTTACCCACTGGGCACACACTGGTTGAATCAATGTTGTTTCCATGTCATTTCAATGAATGACGTCTGTGCCCAGTGGGTAGTCCAGGGAAAATGTAATGTCAGATAGACAGAATGTACAGTATTTTGCTAATTAACAGTGAGGCCCCCCTATGCCAATATTTAGTGCTGTTTTCAAATGACTTAATAAGATGTGTATTTGACAGATGATAGACCAGGGCTTGATTCTCCATGACGGCTCCTATTTCCGGGACCTGTGGAACATTCTAGACTTTATCGTGGTGGTCGGAGCTCTGGTGGCCTTCGCCCTCACGTGAGTCATGTGACCTTGCATATGTTATAACTTCCTGCGTAGTGGTTTGTGTAGTGTACAGTGCTAGACTGTAAACTGCCAGTGTAGCTTGACTGGATTGGACATAGCATCGTTTTTCACTCTGTTTTGTGATATACATGTTTTTCCCACCCTGAGATGTACATGTTCAGTATCATGTCTTTCTCTCTGTCGTCCTCTGCTCCTGTGGATTGTGTTGCTGTGGGACTGCCAGGAATGTGTTGGGGTAAAAACACTTTCTTCACTCCCTTTCTTTCTGCTCATTTCTTAACAGTTGTCAACAGCATCCTGTCTTTCCTCCTTTAGTGCTATGAAAAAGTATTTGCCCCCTTTCTAATGTTCTCTACTTTTAAATATTTCTGATACTCAATGTTATAAGTTCTTCAACCTAAACCTAAAATTTGAATAAAGGAAACTGATTGAACAAATAACACAGCAATTACATACCTCTTTAATTGATTTCATAAACAAAGTTATGCAACACCAAATTCCACTGTGTGAAAAAAGAATTGCCCCCTTACACTCAATAACTGGTTGTGCCTCCTTTAGCTGCAATGACTCCAACCAAACGCTTCCTGTAGTTGTTGATCAGTGTCTCACTTCACTGTGGAGGAATTCTGAACTGCTCACATGAACTGCTCGTGTCAAGTTCTGCCACAACATTTGGGATTAGGTCTGGACTTTGACTAGGCCATTCCAAAATTTCAATTTTGTTGCCTTTTAGCCATTTTCATATAGACTTGATTGTTCGTTTTGGATCATTGTCTTGACCCAGCTGCGCTTCAGCATCAGCTCACAGATGGATGGCCTGACATTCACCTGTAGAATTATCTAATACATAGCAGAATTCTACTCTACCACCACCATACTTGACCGTTGGTATAAGGTTCTTACTGTGGAATGCAGTGTTTGGTTTTTGCCAGGCATAATGGGACCCATGTCCTCCAATAAGTTATACTTTTGACCCATCTGTCGCTAGCACCTTCCTCCAAGGGTCTTGCTGATCATCCAGGTGCTTTTTGGCAAACTTGAGTCAACTTTTTGGACTAGGTGGGTCCCATTATGTCTGGCGACGACTTGCCTTAATAGAAGGAATGATAAATTCTGCTCTGTATCAGTGAATTCTACAGGAGAATGTCAGGCCATCTGCAGCTGGGTCACGCAGCAAGTCAATGATCCCAAACACACAATCAAGTCTACATGAAAATGGTTCAAATGCAACAAATATTGAGATTTTGTAATGGCCTAGTCATTCCAGACCTAATCCCAATTGAGATATTGTGGCAGGACTTGAAACTAGCAGTTCCTGATTGAAAACCCACAAATGTCACCGAGTTAAAGCAGTTCTGCATGCAAGAGTGGGCCACAATTCCTCCACAGCGATGTGAGAGACTGATCAACAACTACAGGAAGCATTTGGTTGCAATCATTGCGGCTAAAGGAGGCACAACCAGTTATTGAGTGTAAGGGGGCAACTACTTTTTCACACAGTGGAATTTGGTGTTGCATAACTTTACTAATTAAATAAATAAAGTAAGTGTACTTTTTTTTTGTTATTTGTGAACTCAGGTTCCCTTTATCTAATATTAGGTTTTGTTTGAAGATCTGATAACATTCAGTATCAAAAATATGAAAAACTGAGACAATCAGAAAAGGGGAAAATACTTTTTTATGACACTATATCTCTTTCTAATCCGAGATGTAAAGAACAGCAATACATCTCCTGTAATATGGTTAGCTCAGTGTTGGAGTGAGTTTATCAGGTCTTCATTCTATGTGTTTTTACTTGTAGAAATAATAAAGGACGGGACATCAAAACCATCAAGTCTCTTCGGGTCCTGCGTGTCCTGAGGCCCCTGAAGACCATCAAGAGACTACCGAAACTTAAGGTAACCTTTTCCATTTGCTTTCTCAGCAATTGCTTCCCATGTTAACAGTGCCTGCCCCAGTCAAGAGTTGGAGGGATAGACTACAGGGCAGCTCTATCAGGCTGTTCGGGGTTTATCAAGGCTGCAGTACTGTCTATGTGTGTGGTATAACGGTATTAGGTCAGTAGCCACACATCCATTTAGTCACACCTATTTCCACATGAGGGTTTCCAGGCAGCAGAGAATCATCTAGAGAAAAGATTGATAGATGAGGTGATAAACCTGGCGTTCGAGCATGAAAACATTTTGTCAAGACTGAATTTCCCAAACCTCACACATTCCATTTCTGCTGGTGGGGGGTGGGGGGGGAGTGTGTATCTGTCAAGGGGAATGCGGAAATGAGTCCGACTGATATCTGTGTGAGTGGACCAGGGAGTCAGTCAGTCAGCTGATACCAGACACACTGCAATCAATAGACCTGATTGTCCTGGGAATGGAAAGTGAAATAAAGATCTACAGGGTAATACAGTCCTCTTCCAATCACTCATGTAGCAACAACAGTTTGGGATCATATTGGACAAGTGTATGCTATTTATACCACTTGAGTTAGAAGTCAGCGTTAAGGGCCTCCCGAGTGGTGAAAAGGTCTAATCAAATCAAATCACATTTAATTGGTCACATAGACATAGTTAGCAGATGTTAATGTGAGTGTACTGAAATGCTTGTGCTTCTAGTTCCGACAGTGCAGTAATATCTAACAAGTAATATAACACCACAACTACCTAATACACACAAATCTAAAGGAATGGAACAAGAATACATATATGGATGAGCGATTGCGAGCGGCATAGACAAGGTGCAATAGATGGTATCAGATACAGTATATACATACAGAATGAGATGAGTAATGTAAGATATGTAAACATTATTAAAGTGGCCTTAGTTAAAGTGACTAGTGATCCATTTATTAAAGTGGCCAATGATTTGAGTCTGTATGTAGGCAGCAGCCTCTCTGTGTTAGTGATGGCTGTTTAACAGTCTGATGGCCTTGAGATAGAAGCTGCTTTTCAGTCTCTCAGTCCCAGCTTTGATGAACATCTAAGGCACTGCATCGCATGTGCAGCCTGGGATCGAACCAGGATCTGTAGTGACGCAGCTGGCAGCAACTGGGAGACCCATGAGGCGGCACACAATTGGCCCAGCATCATCTGGGCTAGGGGAGGGTTTGACCGGCTGGGTCGTCCTTGTCCCATTGCGCTCTAGCGACTCCTGTGGTGGGCTGGGTGCAATGCACACTGACACGGTCACCAGGTGTACAATGTTTCCTCTGACACATTGGTGCAGCTGGCTTCCGGGTTAAGTGGGTTTTGTGTCAAGAGGCAGTGCAGCTTGGCGGGGTCCTGTTTTGGAGGACACACGGCTCTCGACCTTCGCCTCTCCTGAGTCCGTATGGGAGTTGCAGCGATGGAACAAGAATGTAACTACCAATTGGGGAGAAAAATGAAAAAAAATATATATATATATATATAAAATAAAAGTCAGCCTCAACAAATCACTGGCTAACTGGACGAAAGCTGAACCCCCACAGTTTTAGTGTATCACTTTCTTTGACTCTCTTTTTCAATTGCCTTCCATCATGCTTCGTCCTCTGCCTGTGTGTGTAGGCAGTGTTTGACTGTGTGGTGACCTCTCTGAAGAACGTCTTCAACATCCTCATCGTCTACAAGCTCTTCATGTTCATCTTCGCCGTCATCGCTGTGCAGCTGTTCAAAGGGAAGTTCTTCTACTGCACAGACGGATCCAAAGACACAGAGAAGGACTGCCAGTAGGTGTCTGCTGAGCTGCCTGTATACGCTCATACACTGGGCCTTACAGAACACTAACATACTGTAGTTGTGGTGGATGGAGACCTATTGGAGACCTATTGGAGACCTACAGTATGGTCATGTTTTTTACTGCTTCTTTGTCCACTGAATGTCTATTGTACACTGTGTGTCTGTCTCTTCCTTTCAGAGGCTTCTACATTGACTATGAGAAGGATAAAAAGGAAGTGAAGAGAAGGGATTGGAGAAGACATGACTTCCACTATGACAACATAGTCTGGGCCCTACTCACTCTGTTTACTGTCTCCACTGGGGAGGGCTGGCCACAGTAAGTCTCACTCTCTCCATACACACTTTCCACTATGTTACAACAGCACCTTGTGGACTAGTGGTTAGAGTGTCCTGCCTGAGATAGAAAGGTTGGGAGTTCGATCCCTAGCCGAGTCATACTAAAGACTGCAATGGACTAGTGTTCTGTCCACGGGGTGTATTTGTGCCTCACACTACAGAAACAGGAGATAGGCTCCTATGAGCAGTTCCGACTCGCACAAGACTACTTTCTTCTACTATGTCACTACTGTACATAAGTTAGACTGAAATATCTTTCAGAAAGCCCATTGCTGAGTACACTGTGGTCTGTCTGTCCAGGGTCCTGCAGCACTCTGTGGACGTGACAGAAGAGGACAGAGGTCCCAGCAGGGGCAACAGGATGGAGATGTCCATATTCTATGTCATCTACTTTGTGGTCTTTCCCTTCTTCTTCGTCAACATCTTTGTGGCTCTCATCATCATCACCTTCCAGGAGCAGGGAGACAAGATGATGGAGGAATGCAGCTTGGAGAAGAACGAGGTGATGGAGTCACACACACACACACACACACACACAAACACAGTGAATCATAAAACAAGCAAAATGGAACCTAGACATTCCTTTTTAACTGTAGACTTTCCAGTGATAATCTAGAACACACCAGCTCAGTGTATGTGTTATTGATATGGTTTGCTGGTGGAATGTAGCACACACATCAAAATGACCCCGTCTGCGCTTTTAGATTTAACTCGCTCAGTCTTGACAGGTTATTACACAGAGGAGCACACTGGCTCATGGAAAATGCCTGGTAAATATACAGGAATAGTGAGATTTCCCCTCCAGACTCACATAGTCTCTCCCACCAGGTATCCCTCAGTCAATATTGACCAGAATGTTCCCAGCAGTCCATACAGCAGTGTCTCTACTTCAAGGGGAAAATATAAGGACTTTCCCAGAGCTAACCGCTTCATGCTTATCCCCAACAAAGTGTTCTTCAACTTTCCTTCGTGTGTGTTTTCCCTTACAGAGGGCTTGCATTGACTTTGCCATAAGTGCCAAACCCCTGACCCGCTACATGCCTCAGAACAGGCAGACGTTCCAGTACCGCCTCTGGCACTTTGTGGTCTCCCCCTCCTTTGAGTACACTGTGCTGGCCATGATTGCACTCAACACCATTGTCCTGATGATGAAGGTGTGGATAATGATCACATTCAAACAATACACTGAACTAATCCCATGTGTAAAGCAGAAGACTAGTCCCTGTGGTGCAGAAGGTATTATGGCGCCTGTAGCTGTAGCTGATTGGGGTTGTAAGATGCATGTCCCTTTACTCTGTGCTGTTCTCTAGCTAACGGTCTGGGTTTCTTCCATCCCCGTCCTTGTGAGCATTTCATTTATTCCAAGAAAAGGCCTTCAGTCAGACGGAAGGAGAGGATGACTCAGCCTCTATTAAATATTGATCTATATCCACCGGCTAGTATTTAACATGGCCTCGTTAACTCTGTCTGTACAACTCAGAGGAATGACTCCTTTTATAGCCTCAGCTAAATGTTACGCTATTTATGTATCAGAGGAAATCTGCTATGAACCTGTGGCTATAGATCTACAGTTGTATGGTGATTGAGCAAGATGGTCTGTGTTTAGGTTCATCGTGTTATTTTGGGTTGTCTGTGCATCCCAGTAATTTGGGGTCATTCCAATGGTGTTTAATAGTGTCTCTCTTTATCTCCTATATGGTGGTAGTATTACTCTGCCCCACCAGCATATGAGGCTGTGCTGAAACACCTGAACACAGCTTTCACTGTGCTCTTCTCTGTGGAGTGTGTCCTCAAGATCATGGCCTTTGGCTTTCTGGTGAGGAGCAAGTTAATGCCTTACTGTCCATGACATCATGATCTGATCCTGTTTGCAATGCTACTAACATCTACTGACTGAAGGATGGATGTGTTCCCCTCTTCTTCAGAACTACTTTCGAGACACTTGGAATATATTCGACTTCATCACAGTTTTGGGAAGCATCACAGAAATAGTGGTAGACTTGCAGGTAACAAAGCATTACGGAATTTCAATCACTGGCTGATTGTGTTACCATTTCTATACAGTGCACTGCTAATGAGCTGTAAACATACTCTCTCATCTCCCTGAAGTCAATTGAGACCTTCAACATGGGTTTCCTGAAGCTGTTCCGTGCAGCCAGACTGATCAAGCTGTTGAGGCAGGGTTACACCATCCGCATCCTGCTCTGGACCTTTGTCCAGTCCTTTAAGGTCAGCTCCACGCACAGTACAGTACAGCACTGGATAGGGACACTTAACATTGAAGGTGTGTGTGTGTGTGTGTGTGTGTGTGTGTGTGTGTGTGTGTGTGTGTGTGTGTGTGTGTGTGTGTGTGTGTGTGTGTGTGTGTGTGTGTGTGTGTAACGTCTGTTACTGTGTCATGACACAGGGTTTCTCTTTCAGGCTCTCCCCTACGTTTGTCTGCTCATTGCCATGCTCTTTTTCATATATGCAATCATCGGAATGCAGGTAAGGTGTTGCTCACACTCTTTATCTATTCTGCCACTTTCTAAGTCATTGCATGGTGTGAATCTGTCGTTTCTGTATGCAAGACTGAGTCAGGACATATCTCATGATATATGCCTGAATATTCCTCAAGGTTTTTGGAAACATCAGACTGGATGAGGAGACTCACATCAACCAACACAACAACTTCAAGACCTTTTTTGGTGCTCTGATGTTGCTATTCAGGTACAGTTGGATATCCTTCATGTGTCACACAGTGGCAAACCGGGGCTCATTTTCAGTCACTGAACGACACACCGCTGTCTGCCTGCAGGAGTGCCACGGGGGAGTCGTGGCAGGAGATCATGCTGTCATGTTTAGGAGGGCAGAAGTGTGAGCCAGACCCCTTAGCTCTAACATCAGACCACGAGGAGCGCTGTGGAACTGAGTTTGCCTACTTCTACTTTGTCTCCTTCATCTTCTTCAGTTCATTTCTGGTAAGAGTCCTACTCTGACTCCTACTGTCCTACTCTGACTCCTACTGTCCTACTCTGACTCCTACTGTCCTGCTCTAAAAGTCCTACTGTCCTACTCTAAGAGCCCTACTGTCCTACTCTGAGTCCTACTCTCCTACTCTGAGTCCTACTGTCCTACTCCAAGAGTTCTACTCTTACCAGAAATTAGCGGAAGAAGTTGAAGGAGACACCTACATGCATATATATTTCACTTTCATACACACATACTGTAGTTCCTTGTCTATGACCTCCTCTAATCACTGTTCAGATGCTGAATCTGTTTGTGGCTGTAATCATGGACAACTTTGAGTACCTCACCCGGGATTCCTCGATATTGGGGCCTCACCACCTGGATGAGTTTGTTCGTATCTGGGGTGAATATGACCGAGCTGCTTGGTAAGTCAGAGGCCCAACAGCAACACAACACATACAAAGTAGCATCACATATGTGAATTATTTACTATTTTACAGTTATTCTAATGTTACTCCCACCTACTTACAAAGACCACCATATAGCCCTAATGTCCAAAACATCTCATGATATGAAAAGTATTGCATATTTGGCTAATTGCTGTCCATTGTATCCTGATGCTTTGCTTTCCAGGTTATTTATCTTAGGGCAATGCTGGCACTTCAGCTCTGGTAGACTTCAGCAAAGCTGAATCTCTATGTTCATTGTTAACTACATAAATGTATGTTCTTTCCAGTGGAAGGATTCACTATAAGGAGATGTACAAAGTAGTACGCACTATTTCACCTCCCCTGGGCTTTGGAAAGAACTGCCCCTACAGGGTGGCCTACAAGGTTTGGCTCCCCCACCACTATCCCTCGCTCCCTCAACCCCTTCCTACGTTGGGATCCTTGCTCTGCCCCCCGCCCCCTCCATTCCTCTCTACCAGTTACTACTACTGATCTATGGCCTGCTTGCACTGCTGGAGGAGGCCAGCTCTGGCTCTGCTCCAGGCCAAAGAATGACTGGGCTATGGCTTCAGGATACAAAGAGTTGGGTGTTCCTCCTACATACAGAACATTATGCACTTCATTCTGTAGATGCAGAGCAATGAGCTATTGGAAAATGTAGTGTAAAGTTAACAACTACACAAAATCAGTTTTCTGTGATACCCTGGCTCTCTGTGCCTGGTTGGATCTGGTACCTCTGGGTTAGCTGACTGGTCCTAGAAGGACGAAAAGTGTTATGGTGGTGACTTCATGGCCTACTGTAAGTCCCCCCCTGACAAGTGTCAGCAGTACAGGTTTAGGATGTGATGTAAGTATATGCCAGATCCACAGAGGACCCTACTGTCATTCCTTTGGTCATGTTAGATTTCTTCTGCTCCCTCTTTTCTATGCCAGGTCTGCATAGAAAGACCACAACCTGATCTTATCATTTTCCTCTTTCTGTGTAATGCCATTGAATAACCCTCTTTCTGATATCTCTTCCCTTTTACATATTCCTTTCTTCCTCCATTCCTTGGGAATGCCTTCCTTGCCCTTCCTCCTCGTCATCTGCCTTGCTCCCTGCCTCCTCCCCAGCGGGCGTATTCATTACACTGACATGTATGAAATGCTGACCCTCATGTCGCCACCTCTAGGCCTCGGCAAGAAATGTCCATCCAAAGTGGCTTATAAGGTAGACCAAATGCAGACAGGCAAAGTTTCTATGTTAGGTCAATGGAGACGGCAAACTAAAACCTTGCTCTCTGTCATACCGGATCATCCCAATTCCAAATGAAGTGTGGGAAATGGCTGTTGTCTATCGTATCGTAATGTGTCGTTTTGTTCAACTGTAAGATAATCTACAATGGTGTTTTTTGATTGGTGGATGACAATACGTACAGTCAAAAGAAATAAGCATTCTGCGTTGGTGTTTTCTTTTTTTCTATTGGTTTGCATCTTGGCAGAGAACTGACTGAGTAATTCATTGATGTTTTGTGTGTTAAGAGCTGTCTGTGGAGTAAATGGCTTTTACAGTCAGTAAGAATGCAGCTGTTTTGAAACGGGTGCATAAACCTGACATATACTTCATAGAGCCACACTGTACAGTGTCAGAATGTCATACAATCTTCCTCAATCAGTGTTTCTTGATTACTTCCTATAAGTATATGCATGTGCCTTCTGCCCTTGCACTCTGTTGCTTTTTTTCACATATCATTTCCTTGTCATTTATTTTGTGATATGTGTGCATGTGCAATGGCAGAGATGCACCTACCCTCTTTGTACATGCTGTGTTGTGAGAGTCTCTTGGCTGTTCTTACTATGTCATTCTTATTAGAGTATTGTCTTATCACATGTGTTTTTATCCTTATATTGTAAGTTTAGCTTAAACAGTGAAAACATATTATCAAGTAGAGACTTGAGTACTACATTAAGACTGCAAATGGCTAGCTCCTCCCATTTGCATCATGTTGTCTCCTGTGTGATGAGATATATTTCCTGCTTCCCCCTCTGTCTCTTCCATGGACACCCTCAGAGGCTGGTGCTAATGAACATGCCTGTGGATGAAGAGATGTCGGTTCACTTCACCTCCACCCTCATGGCCCTGATCCGAACCGCCCTCGAGGTGAAGATAGCCAGAGGTCAGGTGCTAGCTAACATGCTATATACTTAGTATAACCTTGTTGTTTTTCTCTACTTTCTCCACACACTGTTGATCAATTTCCTCCATAAGTTGCATGCTTGATCTGCTGTTGTTGTGGTGGTTCCAGGAGGGGAGGACCGAGGTCAGATGGATTCAGATCTACAGAAGGAGATAAGTGTCATTTGGTCACACCTTTCACAGAAGACCCTGGACCTGCTCGTCCCCATCCACAAAGGTGACAGTCAGAATGTATGGTCCCACTGGCATTAGTCAATTTAATTGAACTATTTACTCTAGGAGTTATGAATTTGAAAGAATTTCAAATTAGTGACATTATGCCATTGGTCTTCCAGCCAGTCATATGACCATTGGGAAGATCTATGCAGCCATGATGATCATGGACTACTACAAGCAGAGCAAAGCCAAGAAGCTCAGGCAACAGCTGGAGGAGCAGGTATATACCTCTATGTACAGTATAGTTAGGAAACCACCTCCTCTTAACAGTAGTTTGCATACTCTCATACTGTACCTGTTTCATCTTCACCCTCTATAGAAACACGCTCCCATGTTCCAGCGTATGGATGCGTCCTCTCTGCCTCAAGAGATCCTCTGCAGTGCCAAAGCCCTCCCTTTCCTGCCCCACAGCCCTGGATCTGCCCTGTAAATATGTTATTTTACTCATGAATAGGGCTGTTGCGGTGACCGTATTACTCCCACACCGGCAATCATGAGTCATGACCGCAGTAAAATTCCACGTGACCGCTACCCATCCCTGTCGTGGGATCATTTTCGTCAGCAACCGCTGAATAGCATAGCGCAAATATTACAAAAAAATATGAATATTCATGAAATCACAAGTGCAATATTGCAAAACACAGTTTAGCCTTTTGTTAATCCACCTGTCATCTCAGATTTTGAAATTATGCTTTACAGCGAAAGCAATCCAATCGTTTTGTGTAAATGTATCGATAGCCTAGCATAGCATTATGTACACTTAGCATCAGGAAGCTTGGTCACGAAAATCAGAAAAGCAATCAAATTAACCATTTACCTTTGATGATCTTCGGATGTTTTCACTCACGAGAGTCCCAGTTACACAACAAATGTTCCTTTTGTTCCATAAAGATTATTTTTATACCCAAAATACCGACGTTTGTTTGTCGCTTTATGTTCAGAAATCCACAGGAAAGAGCGGTCACGTCAACGCAGACGGAAATTCCAAATAGTTTTCATAATGTCCACAGAAACATGTCAAACGTTTTTTATAATCATTCCTCAGGTAGTTTTTAAAATATATATTCGATAATATATCAACCGAGTGTGTAGGTCTTTCAATAACAGCGGGAGGAACAATGGAACAACTCTGTAGCGCAAAAACTCACTCTGAGAGCCCCCACCTATCCACTTACGCAATGTGATCTTTCACGCTCATTTTTCAAAATAAAAGCCTGAAACTATGTCTAAAGACTGTCGACACCTTAGGGACGCCAGAGAAAAAGGAATCTGGTTGATATCCCTTTAAATGGAAGATAGGTATGCAAAGGAACAGAAGGGTTTCAAAATAAGAGGCACTTCCTGATTGGATTTTCCTCAGGGTTTCGCCTGCAATATCAGTTCTGTTATACTCACAGACAATATTTTGACAGTTTTGGAAACTTTAGAGTGTTTTATATTATAATCTGTCGATTATATGCATATTCTAGCATCTGGTCCTGAGAAATAGGCCATTTACTTTGGGAATGTTATTTTTCCAAACATAAAAATAGTGCCCCCTAGCTTCAAGAGGTTAAGTTATGGTAATCACCTCTTATGCACTCTGGACATGCTTTGATAGTACCCAACTTGCTAACTACCATCAGGTCCTACTGGCCTGGTACTCAGGGCCCTCTAACATCATTGCAAATGCAATTTAAAATCACAACAAACACTTATCATCAAAACAGTATAGTGCTTTTAAAACTGACTTCACTGTGATGATCAGTTTGAAGACAGAAGTTCAACAGCAGGTTGCATTAAGTGTAAAACATGGTAGTTGTGGATGTTATTTCAAAGCCTAATACAATGACATGAACAGTGCTTTCTAAGGTGATGATTCATTCAAAACACCTATACACATATTAGAGCATATACATGTGCATAGACTTATGTGCTCAAGCCTGGGGGGAAAAACGGAATAAAATTATGATTGTGCGGTTATACAATACATAGCCTACCACATATTTCCCATGGCAGAAAAACATAAAACAAAACTGATTTAAAATGTCTGGTGCATAATTGGTCTGACCTATACTTTAAAATTAAACAAATTAGAGTAATCGCCTTTGAGAGTGGTGGACTGTATTATTATGCATACTGGATGGACTGGTTACCTTATGCTCTGCTCCAAAATGTCTATCCATGATTCTGGTAGAGGGCAGGGCAGCTTACAGGTAGCCTACAAGTGAATTTGTATTGAAAAGTGAATTTGTATTTGATTTTGAATAGCCTAGTAATAGGGATTTAACAAAAATATTTGTATAATGAATTGGGTGGCACATGACCTTTTAGCTACAGAATCTCTCACCACCGTGCGTTTCCATCTCCTCCTCTCTCCTTTATTCCTTTCTCAAGCATGCAGAGGGGCTGTCAACAGTTCAGTGAAATATGTTTTGTTTGCGAAAACATGTTACTATTGATGTTCTCGAACAGATTTCATTCACTTGGTATCCCAAATCAAGCACTGGGTAGCTGCAGGAATAGGGTTGGATAGCCCATTGCATACAGAGTTTGGGCGGAATATCACCTGTCACACAGCAAGCGCATGCTCCTCAAACAGTGATGCATGGAGTGAAATAAGTTTACTTATATGTATTTCTCAGCTGCTCATATTAAGCATAGCTCCGCTATAAAACCAAAGTAGCACACCGGACCAGCGGGAAAGCACAGAGCCTCCATTCGCTATTCCAGTGCATATAGATGACATGTATTTTTATCATGTCCTTGTTCCTGCCCATTTGATAATGGGCCATTCTAAATCCGAACTCATTTTACATATTAGTAAAGACAAGATTATATTGCTTATAGCCGCATCATGCAGCCTATATATGTTTTCATTTCTAAGACATTCTAAGGTTTGTATCATTCACAACTAAAGTTGCCAAATAACTCTAAATCTTGTGTATAGGAGGACCTGTTTCAAATGATTTTTATGCTCCGGAATGGTAAAAATATAATATTTTATTCAGCTAGTTCAATTATATTCTTCTTACTATAAAATAAAATAAAATAATGGAACAGGACTTATAAGCATATCTTGTAAGCTAAATGAACAAGCCTACAGCTTATGGCACACAGCCAGATAACATACAGTCACGGCCGTTGCTGGAAGAAGACCAAGGCGCAGCGTGGTGAGCGTACATTTCCTTTTTATTTCAAAATGTCGCCAACAAAACAACAAACGAAAAAACTACCGTGAAGCTTACAGGGCATTAGTGCAAAGAAACACAAAATCATAGAAAACAAAACATAGAATGTCCACCCCAAATCACACCCTGACCAAACCAAATACAGACATTAAAAGGCTCTCTAAGGTCAGGGTGTGACACAGTCGGCCTACTCCTATTCTGTTTTCTGAAATACATTTTCTTTGTATCATAATGTTTCTTTAGACTTGACTAAAATATATAATGGAATTATTGTGAAGGTGTATATTAAATTGATTTATTATACTTTTTAAATGTAGATGTTCATCGGCAGCTTGTATGCCACTCATATGCGTGGAGGGCTGGAGATGCTAAACATGTTTACATTAATTAACGGTCAATTACAGTGAGACCGACAGTCTTTTTACATCGACATTTTAGTCATTTAGCAGACTTACAGTAGTGAGTGCATACCTTTTCATAATTTGATTCTCCTTTTTTTCCCGTACTGGTCCCTCATGGGAAATGAACCCACAACCTTGGTGTTTCAAGAGCCACGCTTTACCAACTGAGCCACAATAACCAGCTGCATGATAATAACCGTCTGACAAAATGTCATGACTGTCACAGCCCTACTCCTGAAGTCCTGTGTGTGCGTGCCTGTAGATGGAGTTAATAGATATGTGTTCCTCCTAGATAGGCATGCCTCTCTGAGCGTCTGTCTGGCTTCCTATCTGTTCCATCAGGACCAGAGGAGGATTTGTGGCCTTGAGTCCCATATCCCCTCAGGAGATGTTCATGCAGCCCATGTCCCAGGACCTAGAGGACAGAGAGGAGGACTACCACAACTATCATCACCACCACCTGCTCCACCACCAGCTCCACACACTGGTAAGGACTTGGTCTCAAGTACTGTAACACCCCCATGAACACACTCACCCAACGCACTATAATCAAATCAAAATCAAATCCAAGTTGATTCATCACGTGCACAGTTTACAGCAGGTTTAAACGGTGCAGTGAAATGCTTACTTGCAAGCTCCCTCAACCAAGTAGTACAATACATGTCACATTGTATTTTATATGTATGTATTACTGTGTTACACACTTAATGGGGAAATAATTGTGTTATAATTACAAACATAATGCATGAGTAGACTTTTGATGGGTAAACCTCCAGTGAGATAGGATGGAGTGAGAAGGGTTGCATTATGGTCTGGTAGGCTGTGGTTGTGATCCAGAGAGATGGGGAGGAGAGGAGTGGGGGTTGAGGCTGTCGCTCCCAGGAGAGGCAGCGTCTGACTGGACTCACTCTGACTCATCCACTCCCCCATCCATCTCTTTGTCACTGTCCAGCCAATTAGCTGTCTCTGTCCACCAATTGTTACCCAAGAGGCCCGGCCCAATCAATATTCGGTATTTTGACGCTAGTTGATTAGTGGGGTGGAGTTGGTTGGGGGGTGGTTGTGGGAGGGTGTTGATTTGTGTTGAAATATTTGATGTAGGGTGCCAGTATATTCTGATTCATCATCAAACTCTTGTCTGAAACAACATTGTAAAAAGCATTGCTGTTGATCAGACTGTCATCATAGCAATTAGACCCAGAACAGATTGGTCACTAATTTGTGAGTCATGCACACTCTTACCTTACACTCAAAGCCATTCAAACACACACCTACTTTAGTTAACTCTACACAGTCCAAGCCAGTTCTATCTAGCAGAGCTGGATTGCAGTCGATGATACGGCTGTCTGGCCCCTTCTGTGTCATTCTCAACTTCACCATGGCAATGTCTCACCATGCTCTTCACTCCACACAGTGTCCCTTGTTTAAGGCATTTATCACTACTCACCCATTTCTTTGAATGGTATCATAATTTCTCCGCCATAGGCTTTGATGAACCATGCGTATTATGCTTATTTTGCAAGATTGTTGTGATTCTGCTGAGTTTTGGCACTGTGGGGAGTGTGACTTTG
Organism: Oncorhynchus nerka; assembly: GCF_034236695.1. NCBI lineage: Eukaryota > Metazoa > Chordata > Actinopteri > Salmoniformes > Salmonidae > Oncorhynchus > Oncorhynchus nerka. Next base: position 65,247,004 of record NC_088419.1, on the reverse strand, counting down.
ACGACATGAAAGCGTGTGACTTTCTGTAAGTGTGTGAATGGAACAGGGACGGAGACGGCGGCTTGTCTCTGGTGGTTTGGTGTCAGCCCTCTTCTCATGGTTTTGTGGTTCAATTATGCTGTGTTGGTATTTGGCACCTTTGTCATCAACAGAGCTATATGCCATATGGCACTCCCATCCATCTCTCTGTTCTTTGAGCAGCTGTACCGAGTTCTGTTGGAGGATACTGCTCATATTTCGTGGTTATGGTTTCTCAGCTCTTCTCAGCTCTTTAGTGAAGAGTGGGGCATTTTGGTTTCCTATGCCTGCATGCCTGTGACTGGTTCTTGCCTCCGCTTCATGGCTTTCAGTTATTCAAGCTCCATTTTAAGCTTTAAGCCATTGTTGCGCATGTAGACACCGCCCCCTTCCTTCCTTCAGCCCCTCCTATCTGCCCTGCCCCGCCTGGTTGTCAGCCCCTCGTTGACAGTGGTACTCCTACCCACAGTACTTCTGAGCACTCCAGACAGTCACCACTCACACAGGTTCACAATGAATAATGAAAAATTAATACATTACACTGCCAATACACAGTGCTTTGGCTGCCGTTGTGCTCAGCCAGTGCTTTTAATCTGAGTAAAGAGGGTGTACGGCTATTCGATAGCAATACTGTACAAAATCTCAGTCAGCATACTACATCTGCTTGTGACGTGTTGGTACAGTAGCCCTCTGCTGGTCCTCTGACGTCATTGCTGCCAACTCTGTTTTCACACATTAGAACTCTGCTGTGTTTCTCTCTCCTCCTTCTTTCTCTGACTATATAGGTTCCGGAGCGCAAAGAGTTTAACCGCAACCTTTGCCCCACTAACAGGCAGGATGCCCCACTCAGGGTGCCCGGGCGGGCAGTCTCTATCCGAGCCTCCTCTATGCCTCGGCTGGCTGTAGACACACAGGTACCTGTTACTGTATAGCCCCTCACCTCCCCTCCTCTACCCATGGGGCCTCAGAGAGAACAGGACCCAGGCAGACAGCCTCTGTGGGGGCTTCAGAGGGACTGAACACTGGAGCAGTGCAGCCACATATATACAGCAATCAGCCATGAAGTGGAGGAGGATTGGGTGTTAACTAGGTTGCTACAGTATATACATCTGATTTCAGCTGCTACCTTCAATGGTTGTTGACAGTGTGGATGGCGTACTTTGATGGTTTCTAGTTAATCCTTGCGTGGCAAACATGTCAGTGTGCCATGTTTCCCAAACGTTGTATTTTTAGTCCATGGTAATATGGATAGGAAGTGGCTTTGGGTCCTCGAAAAGCACAATATAAATACCATGTGTTAAACATGGAATGTGTGTTGTGGATGAGAGAAAGTCTTCTGCTCAGAACTCAGATTAGAACTCCACACACTTTTTACCCTCTCACATTCTCTCAACCAAATGTATATGTGTGTATATGTCTGTATATCTATATGTGTGTGTGTCTACTGTATGTGTGTATGTGTTTATCTGTTTGTGTGTAGGTGGGGACAGACAGCAGCAAATCGATGAAGCGCTCCTTCTCCACTATTGGGGATCAATGTGTGAATGGCCTGTGGCAGGAGGAGTACTCTCTGAAGAGGGTCAGTCCTGACCGTCTGAACAGACCACGACAGAGGAGCATCAGAGGTATACTACACACAGTAACAGTCAGCCACTGAGTTTACATGGCATCTTTTCCTTCACTCTGGTTAAAGCTGGAATGTTTTCAATATGCCTCTGCTTAGGGTCCATTCACTGATCCTGACCCCTTTCATACTTTAAAACCATTGAAGAACAGTGGAAGCTATCAGTTTCAGATGCCCCCTGATGGCTGTGTATTTACTATACTGTGTCCCTCTTCATAGCTCCCCTCTCTCCCGCTGCCTCTCAGGAATCAGGTGCAACCTCAGGGAACCAGTGGATCATGAGCGGGGGCGCTCCAAAGAGAGGCGTCACCTGCTGTCTCCCGACGTGTCCCGCTGCAACTCTGAGGAGCGGAGCCAGGACCCGTCACAAGAACGCAAGCAGTCCCGTTCCCCCAGTGAGGGACGCACACATGCCCTCCACAGACAGGTGAGTGTTCTCTCAACGGCCCTGAGCCTATTATTATTCAATTCCTGGCTTTATCTATCAAACACTGTCCCTACTACCATTGAAGCTTGGTTTATGTGTGAGGTCTCTACTCTCTGCAGGGCAACACTTCAGGCAGCCCAGACCTGTCCAGCATACCCCGCGGCCGGCGCCAGCTCCCCCAGACGCCCTTGCGGCCACGCCCTCACATCTCCTACTCCCCCCTGGTGTGCCGAGCCCACCTCTCCCCCCCTGCTGCCAGTGAGGGCAGAGCCCGGACCCAGGAGGCCCCCGGAGAGATGGAGGATCCCTCGTTGCGGGAGGAGGGGGAGAGGCTAGCCCCAGAGTCAGGAGCGGGGGTGGGAATAGGGGTGGGTGGCCCAGGGTTAGGGGTCAGTCACCCGCACCCCTCACCTCACCGGTACATCTCGGAGCCGTACCTGACCCTGCACGAGGAGTTACACAGCCCAGACTCCTCAGGCCTGGATGAGACTCTGACCTTCGAGGCGGCCATTGCAACCAGTCTGGGCCGGGCCAACACCATCAGCTCTGCCCCCCAGCTCAGGCACAACTGGCAGGTCCCCAACGGACACTTCCATAAACGCCTGGGTCAGGCCAGCTCTGTGGTTGCCTGCGAGCTCTTGAGTGACACGGACGAGGATGACCGCTGTTAGGGCCGGGACTTGTAGAAGAAGAGCAGGAAGATGGACAGCAAAACTGGGTATCAGAAAGACAGGGGTCCTCAGTTTGAAGCACACTGTCAGGTCGTGTACTGAGTGTGCATCTGTACGTGTGTGTATCTGCACTCTTAGAAAAAAGGGTTCCAAATGAGTTCTTCAGCTGGCTCCCGAGTGACGCAGCAGCCTAAGGCATTGCATCTCAGTGCTAGAGGCGTCACTACAGACCTTTGTTTGATCCTGGTTTGATCCCGGGCTGTATCACAGCCGGCCGTGATCGGGAGTCCCATAGGGCGGCGCACAATTGGCCCAGCGCCGTCCCGGAGGATTTGGCCGGGGTAAGCTGTCATTGTAAATAAGAATTTGTTCTTAACTGACTTGCCTAGTTAAATAAAGGTTTAATAGGATAACCCTTTTGGGTTCCAGGTAGAACCCTTTTGGGTTCCAGGGGGGGAACCCTTTTGGGTTCCATGTAAAACCCTCTGTGGAAAGGGTTCTACATGGAACCCAAAAGCATTCTACCTGGAACCAAAAAGGGTTCTTTAAAGGTTCTAGAAACCTTCTTTTCTAAGAGTGTGTGTTTGTAGGAGTGCAATATGTTTGTCAAATCAACAAGACAAGGAAGATATGGGGACTGCTGGCGTACAGTGCAAACGTTCACCAGTTGCATTTTGATTAATAACAAAGTTGAATAACTCAAGATGTAAAGAATGTTTCCTCACTTCTTAGACCTATGAAACAGAGTACGTATGTGTTCAGTACAGTGTGTAGCAGAAAAATAGTATGTGGCACTGAAGTATCAGGAATGTATTGAAATTGTGCTCTTTTCCTCCTGTAAGATCAGAAGTTCTCAGTTATTAGATCTTTATTGATCATGACACAGTGGTAGGTGTGTAGGGATCTGAAGCAGACATTGGTTGTCACAGACACTGTTTTAAAACAACTCTCCTCTCTCATTTCACACTACATCAATGGGGTATTTCTCAGGCAGTGACGTGAATGGTTCCGTGTCAGTCAGCCAATGGGGAAGAAGGTGTCACAACAGAAATGACCGTATGCACCAGTTAACTCACCGATCGTGAGCTCTCACCTGAGAACAAAAAAGGTTGTTGAACAAAGTGAGAGGAAAGGCCTTTCCATTTGTTGTAATGTTCTCTCCAGTAGATATGACGATCTAGACGAGACAAGGACCTGACCATTCCCTGATAGATGCTGTACATTTCCAGAGCTCTGGTGCTTTGATCCCTATACAGTCAGGTGTTCCAGCGTCATTTCATGTCAATGCTCTAGTTGTCATTTTCAGCCTAAATATGTTGGGTACTTGTGTGCTCTTCAGTGTGTCTCTGGACAGAGGACCCTCTTCCCTGCTTTTGTCTGTCCCTGTCACCTCACTGGATTACGCATGATGTCCACTGTGAGGCCCTGGATGAGGTCCAGCCCTGAACTATAGACCCTCACTGGACAGCAGCAAAACTGGCCTCTTGTACAGAACAATATGGAAACAACAGACATAGCATGTCCATGTGCTGGATACTACTGACAAATATAGTCTACAAAGCCATTTTTCCTGTAAATAGAATCAAGTGTCTTGAGGATGTGTTGCCTTTTATGTCATTATGAATACTATCTGTCCTTTGATGCAAATTATTTCAATATGGATGTGTTTATGGAGGATTCCTAACTATGATTTATTTGTAAGTTAACTCCCATGGTACTCTGAACGCTGACTGAGTCATTTTTTGCCAACAGGTTTTACAGTGCTGTATAAAAAGAGAGTTTTCCCTGATACAGCTCTTTGTTGTAGCAACATGATCGTGATGGTGATGGCGATGATGACGGTTATGGTGATAGTGATGATGATGGTTATGGTGATAGTGATGATGATGGTGATGATGGTTATGGTGATAGTGATGATGATGGTTATGGTGATAGTGATGATGATGGTGATGATGGTTATGGTGATAGTGATGATGACGGTTATGGTGATAGTGATGATGATGGTGATGATGGTTATGGTGATAGTGATAAAATGTGCCTGCCTGTGAGTAGGGCGACTCAGAGCAGTTGATGGATCCATGTGCACTCAGTGGTGTTCTCTCTCTCATCAGACCCCAACAGAATGATGTTTACATTTTGAACAGTGATTGTTGCCAAAAAGAGAGCTTATATTATATCATGTGCTGTGTTGTAATTTGTTTTGTTGACATGTTTCTGAAATGTGAACAGGACGTATTTGGTCCGATGTTCTGCTGGCCTATATGGGCCCACTGCTCTGTGAAACATGATGAGTTTTATGTTGCTTCTGAATTTCTGGTATAGAAAAGCGTTCTGGTATATATGTAGTATATATAAATAAATACATGTCTAATTTAATGGATTGTTTAATACTATATTTCAATCTAGATGCCTGTATGACTTTGACAAAAACAATTTGCATATCTGTGTTGTGGCAGAACAGAGGGTTTGGTCAAGACGTTTACACAGATCAGACACGGACAGAGAAGGATTAGCTCAGTTTCAAGGGAGTTTATTTAAATAATAAATCAAAAAGGAAAGGGTATGTCTCCCCTATGAGACCCTCTCCGGGATACCGTCTTCTGGGCTCCGGTCTTGCGGTATCCTGTCGGGATCAAAACTGCACTCCCTCCTGTTACCTCTGTAACCGTCCCCAACTATACAGGAGTCCTTTCTTCCCCCACTCTCCCTGTGTGCTGCCCTTCTGGCAGCTTCATGGGCCTTGCACAGCTGGTGAGCAATCAGCCCATGAGATTACTCACCAACTCCCAATCAGCCCCAATTAGTACTGGCCGGAGAACCCGTCGAGACCTGGCACGTCCAGCAGATGGAGCCATCGCCTCGTGATGTATACACCGTCTGTCACCAGGCCTCTACGAGTCTCCCCCTGGTGGCTGACGTGCTGTATGTCACCCCCCCCAGCTCTATCGGGGAGGGGACTGTCATCAGTGCGACATATGTCTCCCTTCTCGATAGGGCATCCGCGTTTCCATGCTTCGCCCCTGACTTGTGCACAACAGAAAAAGAGAAGCGTTGAAGGGACAAGAACCACCTGGTGACCCCATCGTTTGTGTCCCTTCCCCTGGCCATCCAGACCAGGGGAGCATGGTCCGTGACCAGGGTGAAGTGGGTACCTAACAGGTCATTCTTGAGTGTCTAGCACCCCATCGTGTATCTGGGACAGAACAGCTCCTAGTCCCGTATCACATGCATCCGTCTGGACCACCATCGGCACCTGGTGCGTTACGAGAATCGGATGGGAGCACAGCGCTTCCTTAGACGGCTGACCACCACTTCTGTCTCGTCCGTCCATCTCACTGTTTTCGGGAGGCGGGCTCTGGTTAGATCGGCGAGTGGGGAAGCTATAGCTGCAAAGTTGGGGATAAACCGGCTATAGTATCCTGCCAGTCCCAGGAAGGACTTGACCTGTGTCTTGGTGCGTAGAACGGGCCAGTCACGTACCGCGTGAACCTTCCTCTCCTGGGGCTTAACTTCCCCGTCTGATCAAATACCCCAGGTACTTCACCTCCTCAAAACCTAGTTTGCACATCCGCAGAGTACGACCCTGCCTCACACAGGAAGCAGCGCAGGTCCTAATCCAGGCACTTGTCATCTCCCGTCTGGATTACTGCAACTCGCTGTTGGCTGGGCTCCCTGCCTGTGCCATTAAACCCCTACAACTCATCCAGAACGCCGCAGCCCGTCTGGTGTTCAACCTTCCCAAGTTCTCTCACGTCACCCCGCTCCTCCGCTCTCTCCACTGGCTTCCAGTTGAAGCTCGCATCCGCTACAAGACCATGGTGCTTGCCTACGGAGCTGTGAGGGGAACGGCACCTCAGTACCTCCAGGCTCTGATCAGGCCCTACACCCAAACAAGGGCACTGCGTTCATCCACCTCTGGCCTGCTCGCCTCCCTACCACTGAGGAAGTACAGTTCCCGCGCAGCCCAGTCAAAACTGTTCACTGCTCTGGCCCCCCAATGGTGGAACAAACTCCCTCACGACGCCAGGACAGCGGAGTCAATCACCACCTTCCGGAGACACCTGAAACCCCACCTCTTTCAGGAATACCTAGGATAGGATAAAGTAATCCTTCTCACCCCCCCCCTTAAAAGATTTAGATGCACTATTGTAAAGTGGCTGTTCCACTGGATGTCTTAAGGTGAACGCACCAATTTGTAAGTCGCTCTGGATAAGAGCGTCTGCTAAATGACTTAAATGTAAAATGTAAATGTAAATGCACTTCTTGGGGTTCGCGGTCAACCCGGCTTGTCTGAGCTCGTACAGCACCGCCTGGAGGCGCATCAGCTGCTCTTCCCAACCTTGGCTGTGGATGATGATATCATGCAGATATGCCGTTGCGTACTGCTGGTGGGGTCGAAGCATTCTGTTCATCAGTCGCTGGAAGGTAGGCGGGGCCCCATGGAGACCCGAACGGGAGGACCCGGTACTGATACAAACAGTCAGGTGTCGAGAACGCCGTCTTCTCCCAGGAGGAGAATGCCAACGGTACCTGCCAATATCCTTTGGTCAGGTCGAGGGTGCTGATGTACCGGGCCTTTCCCAATCGGTATATGAGCTCGTCCACCCTCGTCATTGGGTAGGTGTCGAATAAGCTTATGTAGTTCCCACCCCGGAAATCATTACAGAAGTGGAGGCTACCGTCCGGTTTGGGCACCAACACGATGGGGCTGCACCATGCAATGTGAGACTCTTCAATAACCCCCATCCTCAGCATAGCCTCCACTTCTTGTTTCACGGCCTTCCTTCAGGACTCCAGAATCCAATATGACCTCTTTCGTACCATTTCCCCACGCCAGGTACGAATGTGGTGTTCAATGAGGGTCGTGCGGCCCGGCTTCTCAGAAAACACCGCCGTGTTCCGATCGACAAGCTCCCTGAGCTCTTGCTTCTGGGCCGGGTCGAGGTCCTCGTTGCTCGGGACCACCACTGGTACCATTGGCCACTTCTTCAACAGGTTCACGTGGTAAATCTGTTAAGGTTTCCGTCTTTCCGGTTGCCGTACGCGGTAATTGACAGGTCCCAGCTTCTCGATCACCTCGTATGGCCCGTTGTTGCCATGTTGCCAGGAACTTACTTTCGGCGATGGGGATCAAGACCAACACCCTGTCTCCCACCTGGAATTCTCGGGGCTGGGATCCCCGATTGTAGACCTGGGCTTGGGCGCGTTGGGCCTTCTCCATATGTTCCCTCACGACTGGCCATATGGCTGTCATCCGCTCCCTCATCGTCTCCATGTGCTCTACCACGCTGCGTAATGGAGTCGGTTGGGCTTCCCACACCTCCTTGGTGAGGTCCAATAGGCCGCGTGGCCTCCTCCCGTAGAGGAGTTCAAAAGGGGAAAACCCTGTGGAGGACTGGAGTACTTCTCGGATTGAGAACATTAGGTGGGGTAGTGGTCCCAGTTCTTCCCGTCCTGCTCGATGACCTTCCGCAGCATTTGCTAAAGCGTTTTATTGAAGCACTCGACGAGCCCATCCATCTGCGGATGAAAAACGGCAGTCCAGATCTGCTTGATCTGCAGGAGGGCACACAACTCTTTCATGAGGCGGGACATAAACTCCATACCTTGGTCTGTCAGGATCTCGTTCGGGATGCCCACCCGGCTAAAAAGGTGGAACAGCTCCGGGGCGATTCCCTTGGATACCGCCGCCCGTAGGGGAATCACGTATACTTCCGGGTTGGAGCGAGCGGTCGCATCCGCACTTCGGTCCGCAGGTAGTATAACTTTTCATTACATTTCATTACATTTCATTATAGTACAACGGTTTGATTTGTCTAATCTTAGCAATTTCTTCTTAGCTAGCTACATAGCCGTCTTTGTATCAAAGATAATTGCGTAATTATCGTATTTCGTCGTCCTAACGTAGTCTACACTGCTATCTGCCCAGCAGCTAGCCAGCTAGCAAACGTCCACCGTCTACCGAATAGCAGCACTGTAGAAACTATTACACTCAACTGAACGACTTGATTAGTGTAGTGTTAGCTAGCTATATAGTTGTCTTTGCTGTCTTCGTATCCAAGATAATTGTAAGTCGCTCTGGATAAGAGCGTCTGCTAAATGACTTAAATGTAAATGTAAATGTGTAGTTTAGAGTGTGTAGTCTTAGAGTGATTATCTTAATTTACCGAGGTTAGCTAGCCAGCTATTTGTCGTCCTTAACGTAGGAGACACTGCTAGCTAGCCAACAGCTAGACAACGTCTACCGAATAGAACTTCCGCACTCAACAACCCGGTCGCATTCCGCTTCGCTCCACAGGTAGTATCACATTTTCATTTCATTTCATTACAGTACAACGGTTTGATTTGTTTGATCGTAGCTAGCTACATAGCTAGCTACATAGCCGTCTTTGTATCAAAGATAATTGTGTAGTCTAGAGCGATTTTCTAGGTTAGCTAGCCAGCTATTGTCGTTCTTTTAACGCAACGTAACGTAATCAACACTGCTAGCTAGCCAGCTAGCCCCCGAATAGCAGCACTGTAGTAACTATTACACTCAACGGAACGACTTGATTAGTGTAGTGTCAACAACGCAGCCACTGCCAGCTAGCCTACAAAGTCAACAACGCAGCCACTGCCAGCTAGCCTACTTCAGCAGTACTGTATCATTTTAATCATTTTAGTCAATAAGATTCTTGCTACGTAAGCTTAACTTTCTGAACATTTGAGACGTGTAGTCCACTTGTCATTCCAATCTCCTTTGCATTAGCGTAGCCTCTTCTGTAGCCTGTCAACTATGTGTCTGTCTATCCCTGTTCTCTCCTCTCTGCACAGACCATACAAACGCTCCACACCGCGTGGCCGCGGCCACCCTAATCTGGTGGTCCCAGCGCGCACGACCCACGTGGAGTTCCAGGTCTCCGGTAGCCTCTGGAACTGCCGATCTGCGGCCAACAAGGCAGAGTTCATCTCAGCCTATGCCTCCCTCCAGTCCCTCGACTTCTTGGCACTGACGGAAACATGGATCACCACAGATAACACTGCTACTCCTACTGCTCTCTCTTCGTCCGCCCACGTGTTCTCGCACACCCCGAGAGCTTCTGGTCAGCGGGGTGGTGGCACCGGGATCCTCATCTCTCCCAAGTGGTCATTCTCTCTTTCTCCCCTTACCCATCTGTCTATCGCCTCCTTTGAATTCCATGCTGTCACAGTTACCAGCCCTTTCAAGCTTAACATCCTTATCATTTATCGCCCTCCAGGTTCCCTCGGAGAGTTCATCAATGAGCTTGATGCCTTGATAAGCTCCTTTCCTGAGGACGGCTCACCTCTCACAGTTCTGGGCGACTTTAACCTCCCCACGTCTACCTTTGACTCATTCCTCTCTGCCTCCTTCTTTCCACTCCTCTCCTCTTTTGACCTCACCCTCTCACCTTCCCCCCTACTCACAAGGCAGGCAATACGCTCGACCTCATCTTTACTAGATGCTGTTCTTCCACTAACCTCATTGCAACTCCCCTCCAAGTCTCCGACCACTACCTTGTATCCTTTTCCCTCTCGCTCTCATCCAACACTTCCCACACTGCCCCTACTCGGATGGTATCGCGCCGTCCCAACCTTCGCTCTCTCTCCCGCTACTCTCTCCTCTTCCATCCTATCATCTCTTCCCTCTGCTCAAACCTTCTCCAACCTATCTCCTGATTCTGCCTCCTCAACCCTCCTCTCCTCCCTTTCTGCATCCTTTGACTCTCTATGTCCCCTATCCTCCAGGCCGGCTCGGTCCTCCCCTCCCGCTCCGTGGCTCGACGACTCATTGCGAGCTCACAGAACAGGGCTCCGGGCAGCCGAGCGGAAATGGAGGAAAACTCGCCTCCCTGCGGACCTGGCATCCTTTCACTCCCTCCTCTCTACATTTTCCTCTTATGTCTCTGCTGCTAAAGCCACTTTCTACCACTCTAAATTCCAAGCATCTGCCTCTAACCCTAGGAAGCTCTTTGCCACCTTCTCCTCCCTCCTGAATCCTCCTCCCCCTCCCCCTCCTCCCTCTCTGCAGATGACTTCGTCAACCATTTTGAAAAGAAGGTCGACGACATCCGATCCTCGTTTGCTAAGTCAAACGACACCGCTGGTTCTGCTCACACTGCCCTACCCTGTGCTCTGACCTCTTTCTCCCCTCTCTCTCCAGATGAAATCTCGCGTCTTGTGACGGCCGGCCACCCAACAACCTGCCCGCTTGACCCTATCCCCTCCTCTCTTCTCCAGACCATTTCCGGAGACCTTCTCCCTTACCTCACCTCGCTCATCAACTCATCCCTGACCGCTGGCTACGTCCCTTCCGTCTTCAAGAGAGCGAGAGTTGCACCCCTTCTGAAAAAACCTACACTCTATCCCTCCGATGTCAACAACTACAGACCAGTATCCCTTCTTTCTTTTCTCTCCAAAACTCTTGAACGTGCCGTCCTTGGCCAGCTCTCCCGCTATCTCTCTCAGAATGACCTTCTTGATCCAAATCAGTCAGGTTTCAAGACTAGTCATTCAACTGAGACTGCTCTTCTCTGTATCACGGAGGCGCTCCGCACTGCTAAAGCTAACTCTCTCTCCTCTGCTCTCATCCTTCTAGACCTATCGGCTGCCTTCGATACTGTGAACCATCAGATCCTCCTCTCCACCCTCTCCGAGTTGGGCATCTCCGGCGCGGCCCACGCTTGGATTGCGTCCTACCTGACAGGTCGCTCCTACCAGGTGGCGTGGCGAGAATCTGTCTCCTCACCACGTGCTCTCACCACTGGTGTCCCCCAGGGCTCTGTTCTAGGCCCTCTCATATTCTCGCTATACACCAAGTCACTTGGCTCTGTCATAACCTCACATGGTCTCTCCTATCATTGCTATGCAGACGACACACAATTAATCTTCTCCTGTCCCCCTTCTGATGACCAGGTGGCGAATCGCATCTCTGCATGTCTGGCAGACATATCAGTGTGGATGACGGATCACCACCTCAAGCTGAACCTCGGCAAGACGGAGCTGCTCTTCCTCCCGGGGAAGGACTGCCCGTTCCATGATCTCGCCATCACGGTTGACAACTCCATTGTGTCCTCCTCCCAGAGCGCTAAGAACCTTGGCGTGATCCTGGACAACACCCTGTCGTTCTCAACTAACATCAAGGCGGTGGCCCGTTCCTGTAGGTTCATGCTCTACAACATCCGCAGAGTACGACCCTGCCTCACACAGGAAGCGGCGCAGGTCCTAATCCAGGCACTTGTCATCTCCCGTCTGGATTACTGCAACTCGCTGTTGGCTGGGCTCCCTGCCTGTGCCATTAAACCCCTACAACTCATCCAGAACGCCGCAGCCCGTCTGGTGTTCAACCTTCCCAAGTTCTCTCACGTCACCCCGCTCCTCCGCTCTCTCCACTGGCTTCCAGTTGAAGCTCGCATCCGCTACAAGACCATGGTGCTTGCCTACGGAGCTGTGAGGGGAACGGCACCTCAGTACCTCCAGGCTCTGATCAGGCCCTACACCCAAACAAGGGCACTGCGCTCATCCACCTCTGGCCTGCTCGCCTCCCTACCACTGAGGAAGTACAGTTCCCGCTCAGCCCAGTCAAAACTGTTCGCTGCTCTGGCCCCCCAATGGTGGAACAAACTCCCTCACGACGCCAGGACAGCGGAGTCAATCACCACCTTCCGGAGACACCTGAAACCCCACCTCTTTAAGGAATACCTAGGATAGGATAAAGTAATCCTTCTCACCCCCCTTAAAATATTTAGATGCACTATTGTAAAGTGGCTGTTCCACTGGATGTCATAAGGTGAATGCACCAATTTGTAAGTCGCTCTGGATAAGAGCGTCTGCTAAATGACTTAAATGTAAATGTGAATGTAAATACCGGGTGGCATACTCTACTATTACCAGGATGTACCTGTGTCCTCGTGCTGTTTTTACCAGGGGTCCCACTATGTCCATGGCGATTCGTTCAAAGGGCACCCCGATGATCGGTAGGGGGACCAGAGGGTTTCGGAAGTGGGCCTTTGGGGCAGTCATTTAACACTCCGGGCAGCTGCGACAGTAGTCTTCCACGGCCCTCCTCATCCTGGGGCAGTGGAACCGTGCGGCGATCCGTTCCCGGGATTTCTCCATTCCTGGGTCTTCTCCATTCCCAGGTGCACTCCCAAATAGGTGGGTGTGGGCCAGCTGAAGAACGGTTCCCACGTACCGTCGCGGCAGCAATAATACCTCTCAAAGTTCCCCCTTTTGGCGTGACACCTGATACAAAAGGTTATTCTTGATCTGGAAATGGGGGTGTCGCCAGTCACTCACCCCCAGAAGTAGCTGTCCATCCACCGCTATCATTTGGGCTGTGGCGGCTTTCGAGTTAGGATCCTCCCACTGGGCCGTCCCGAATTGTCCCCTCAGTTGCCCCCCCGCGGGTGTCTTGACTGGCCCCTCGAAATCGAGGAGGGAGAGGCTGGGCTCTTCCTCCCATGGTTCCCCAGGGGGGTCGGGTTCCGGCACCCCCTCCGACTCCGGACCCGTAGAAACAGGTTGGTCAACCGTTTCCTTCCGGGCCGCACAGGCGATGGGTCGTCCTCGCTCTCGTCTTCGGCCAGCTTTATGGGCCTTGCACAGCTGATGAGCAATCAGCCCATGAGATTACTCACCAACTCCCAATCAGCCCCAATTAGTACTGGCCGGAGAACCCGTTGAGACCTGGCACATCCAGCAGATGGAGCCATCGCCTCGTGGTGTATACACCGTCTGTCACCAGGCCTCGACGAGTCTCCCCCTGGTGGCTGACCTGCTGTACACCACAGTGTAAACAGTAGAACCTTTAAACATATGAATCCTCTTAAATTAAATGTCAACTAAACTGTGGTAACAAATCGTCTTTTGAAAATCGATTTATGGCTTAATTTTTATGCACAGCGAAAACGCTGAAGGATTATCACAGAATTTTGACTCCAGCGAAATAAGGAGAAGAGATATTTATTTTGGAGCAGATGTTTTAGTCTCATCTTTGATGATGAAATGTTTTATTAAACTTATATAATGTATAAATCACACAGCTCACTGCTTAAGATGTAGCAGATATATTTATGATGATGTGGAGAGCTGTCTCTCTTCTCGCTTGGCTGCTTGGCTTTGTCTCGGTATGCTAAAGATAAACCACATGTGGTTTGATATGTAGTTTGGTATGGGTGTGTGTGTACCCACAGAGCTCAGGTGAGAGTGGTTCAGTGGTGCGGTAGACAGGCAGTGGTGGAGATCTCTACAGTGTTTGTGAGAGGAGAAGACAGTCATGACAACGCTGATACAGTGAGTCATCGTGATCGTGTCCTCAGATCCTCCTGACTAGTCCCCCTGGGATATGATGGGCACTGGAAGGGAACCTGGAGGGGTTGGCATGGCTGAGACCTTGCTGTTTCTCTGGGCAGGACTAGGTCTGTTTGGGACTCCGGGAGAGGGAGCTTCTCAGGATGGTTCCTCACACGGGCTGTGCCCTGTCCAGCCGGGACCAGAGGAGTATGGGGGATGCAGGGGATACCAAACACCAGCCCTGGCTAAAGGTGAGTAAGGCATCCCAGGATAAATGGGATCTGGTCATGCCAGCAATATATTGTATGTATGTTTGCATGTTTTGTGTATTTACTGTAATTGATACTGAAGGTTCTGAGATTATTTTTGATACTGTGGTAATCCCAGAATTGTGATAATTAATTACAAAAGAATTGTAACAAACATACCTGTGTTTAGCAGGAAGGTGTTGTTTTGTGTAATGTGTTCCTTCTTCGTTACCATAACCATGCCAACTTCACCAGAGCCATATATCTATATATCCTTATTGTTCTGGCTTTCGCCACACTGTGCCGTCATAGAGCCCCTTAAAATAGGCAGAGAGTTGGTCCATATCAAACATGGGGTTTGCTCTCATGCTTGGGGAGATTCCACCCAGACATTCCATACTGGCAGCAGGTGAGGCTCCAGGCTTTGATCTCACAGAGGGCAGCCAAGTTCTCTCTTCTCTAGGTAGACACAGCAACCTGTTCCAATTATCAGCGGCTAGTATCTCACCTTGCCCTCACAGTGGCTGGCCAAACAGATGTGGGAGAACATGATCACATCCAGCTTATTTTTAAACTAACTCATGAACTCTTATGTACATCAAAGTCCTGCCCTGATCAGTTTGTTTCAATTCCATTGATTGAGGTGATGATGAATACAGTACTGGCTGATGAATTTCATTTCAATCAAAGTTGGGTATTGCCACGGCTATCAATTCATACCCTGTCTCTGAGATGCATGTTTTGTTCCCTTTTCTAGAAGTGGATCTGTTGGACCTCTTGGACATGCTTTCCCCAGACCACTACAATGTCTCTACAGCAGAGGATGACAGGGGCTGCTTGGCCTACGAAATCGGACAATACGCCACCTTGTTCCTCTCCACACACACAGCGTTTGGCTCTCAGTAAGTCATATAGATAAACAGCTTGTGGAAATGGTAACCAGCGAGCTGATGTAATGAGAAAAAATAAAATAAAATAATGTTGTGTTTGAAAGCATTGATGAAATACCTTTCATAGGGCTGCAATCCCGTTAAGGTGATTGATATGACAACAGCCGGTGAAAGTGCAGAGTGCCAAATTCAAACAACAGAAATCTCATAATTAAAATTCCTCAAACATACATGTATCGTATACCATTTTAAAAGGTAATCTTGTTGTTAATCCCACCAAAGTGTCCGATTTCAAATAGGCTTTACAGCGAAAGCACCACAAACGATTTTTAGGTCACCACCAAGTACCAGAATTTATTTTGCCATTTTTCCAGCCAAAGAGAGAAGTCACAAAAAGCACAACTAAAGATACAATTCATCACTAACCTTTGATGATCTTCATCAGATGACACTCATAGGACTTCATGTTACACAATACATAAATGTTTTGTTCGATAAAGTGCATATTTATATAAAAAAATTCTCAGTATACATTGGCGCGTTACGTTCACTAGTTCCAAAAACATTCGGTGATATTGCAGAGAGCCACATCATTTTACAGAAATACTCATTATAAATGTTGATAAATACAATTGTTAAACATGGAAATATAGATATACCTCTCGTTAATGCAACCGCTGTGTCAGATTTTTTAAAACTTTACGGAAAAAGCAAACCATGCAATAATCTGAGTACAGCTTTCAGACAACAAAGCAGCCAAAAAGATATCCGCCATATTGGGTAGTAAACAGAAGTCGGAAATAGCATAATAAACATTCCCTTACCTTTGATGATCTTCATCAGAATGCACTCCCAGGAATCCCAGTTCCACATTAAATGTTTGATTTAGTTCGATAATGTCCATCATTTATGTCCAAAGAGCTACTTTTGTTAGCACGTTTGGTTAACAAATCCAAAGTCATGAAGTGCGTTCCCTAGTTGCAGACGAAATGTCAAAAGGTTCCGTTCCTGTCCGTAGAAACATGTCAAATGATCTATGGAATCAAGCTTTAGGATGTTTTTAACATAAAACGTCAATAATGTTCCAACCGGAGAATTCCATTGTCTTCAGAAGTGCGATGGAACAGAGCTCCCTCTCATGTGAACGCGCATGGTCAGAGCATGGTCAGCTCGTGGCAGACCTTACTCAGTCCCTTCTCATTCGGTCCCACTTCACAGTAGAATCCTCAAACAAGTTTCTAAAGATGGTTGACATCTAGTGGAAGACTTAGGAAGTGCAACATAACCAATATCCCACTGTGTATTCAATAGGGGCTGGGTTGAAAATCGACCAAACTCAGATTTCCCACTTCCTGTTTGGATTTCTTGTCAGGTTTTTGCCTGCCATATGAGTTCTGTTATACTCACAGACATCATTCAAACAGTTTTAGAAACTTCAGCGTGTTTTCTATCCAATACTAGTAATAATATGCATATTTTGGCAACTGGGACTGAGGAGCAGGCAATTTACTCTGGGCACCTTTCATCAAAGCTACTCAATACTGCCCCTGCAGCCATAAGAAGTTCATTTATTGGGTAGATGAGGAAATTCCCTTTCGATGAATTGTCTTGCTCTCAAGGTTGAGATTATGCTTTGGTGCTGAACCTGAAGTTGAATGTTGACATGTCAGGCACTAAAGCTGAATTAATTTGCCAGCGTTGTGGTAAACTTTGCATTGGCTTGTGAAACTGGTCTGGATGGACCCACTCGTCACATTGCTTCTATGTGTTTAAAGGAACAGTATACCCCTTACCCTGTCTGAAACATAACCTAAATTCAATTTCACTCCACTTGGAATGCAAAATAGCCTTATTTGGCTTGCTAATTTGCGTCAGTCACAATTGTATAGACAAGACTGTCAAGTCTGATTCTGCTTGATGATGCAGTGAGCCTGATGTGTGTATGTGTCAGGTTTTCAGATGAGTTGAGCATTGTGATGAGGCTGAGGCTAGGGGGGCTGTGGGTGGAGGAGAGGAGCCTGCTAGCGATACTGTCAGAGGAAGGGGAGGAGTTGCTACAGCTGAGATTGGGACCTGGACTCCTCACCTTCATCAGTACCTGGAGCCGCCATTACGAGTGAGACAGCACCAACATATACATTACATGTGCCGTGCTCATGGACACACACAGTCACCAAGTTATTGTTACGCATTGTGTATTTATTCCTCGTGTTATTATTTGTATATTTTCTCTCTGCATTGTTGGGAAAGGCCCGTAAGTTAGCGTTTCACTGTTAGTCTACACCTGTTGTTTATGAAACTTGTGACAAATACATTTTTATTTGATTTCAAATTTGATTGTATTAGATGTTATCCTCACACCACGGGCTATGGCTGATGATGTTGCAATACATGGCATTAGAATGGTTGGTACACCAAATACTGTGTGTCCTATTACAATGTTATGAAAGTCCGTTGAGCGTATCATTTATTTTGCACTTAAGAAAAAGCTCAATGACTAATTCTACCTGACATAGACACTGTAGCTCAGGGGTCGGCAACAGGCACCCAAGTAATTTTTGGAGGCCCCCAAAGTTTTTAGTAAAATTGCAGTGTACAAATGATTTGAATTATTTTCCGGAAACCCCAACCATTTGCTCTGACAAAAATCAGCCTGCGGGTGAATCTAGTTGCTTAATCCTGCTGTAGCTCATAGGCACAACGTCCTCTGCAGTGGAGTGGCTCTATACCAATTGTCTATACTGATCCACCACACCTCTCTTTCTGTGTCCCCCTCCTCTGGGCAGGTTCCCAGCAGGCCTCCTGTGGGATGGCGAGTGGCACTGGCTGGCCCTGTCTGTCTCGCTGTCCAGACTGGAGGTGTATGCTGACTGCAGCCTGCTGGAGAGTATACCCTGGAGGAACTACCCTGGCCTGGAGGTCTCCACCCAGGGTCTCATTCTGCTGGGAGGGGCCACCCAGCCCCACCACACACCCTTTACCGTAAGCCCACTGCTTTTCTGACCCCCGTGCTACATTCCTCACATTGGCCCCAGTCCTCCTCCCACCCCAGGGGAATAGAGGGGGTTGCACCAGGGAGGAAGGTTGGCTCAATATGAAGTTCAATGGCACAGAAAAAGTTTTGGCTTGATTGGACTAATCAGTACCCACTGAGCACACACTGGTTTGTGCCATTCAATCAATGTTGTTTCCACATTATTTCAATGAAATTAGTTGAACCAACATGGAATAGACATTGAATTGACCCAGTGATTTATGCTGATTAATCATATCTTCTGGTGGAGTTAGTAATATTATTGTTATTTCACTAATTAACTTGTCTTATTTGAACTGATATTGCTCTTGACGATGAAACTGTTTTATGAAGCATTTAATGCATAATTTGAATTTTGTCCATTTGAAGCAAATGAATAAAATTAACATTTGAAGATGTTCAGAGCTTCTTTTTTGAATTTCATATTGGCCCTTTGGGTAGTTCTACACAGTTAAAGCTCTGCCTGATAACATGTTAAAATCAATGGAGAACCATCATCATATTATATTTGGTGGTCCTGTATGGCTTCTCTACGCCAGCCAAGGTGTGTGGATACAGGCAGGTGTGGGGTGTGGGTGGTCTCTGAGTCCAGCCATCTCAGGAGACATCCTTCATCCTGGCCCACGTCAGTGACAAGGCCTCTATGGGTGACGCTGCTGCTGTCTCACTGATGCCCTGCCTGTATAAAACCTCACGTCTCCCCTCACTCTGTCCTTCCCTGCACAAAGCAGGACTAACACACACCACACACACCAACAACTAGCACTGCCGTCTGAAAATAATTGACCAATGCATATGGAATATACTGATGTTTACGCGTAAGAAGATCCCTGGTGGATACTGACCTGACTGTCTGGAGCTACACACTGTACATAGGAAGTGGACCTGTCACCTTGTGAATTTGTTGTGTGGCGATTGTCTGCTGTGGTTGAGGGCTATTTTCCTGGTCATTCCGTCACTGCTATGGTCTGTGTCTGTGGGAGCCAGCCTAGAACTGGCCCTTGTCCAGGGAGGGGTCTGTTCTAGCACTGCACTGGGTGCTGAGTTAAGTGTGTGTGTGAGTGAGAGGGGGAGACCTGTTCTTACTGCAGTCAGAGGGATCAACCGTCTGTCAGCTCTGCAGCGATGCAGGGCCCTGCCGTGATTCTGCTGCTACTCAGCTATGTAAGTCCACCTCTGCTATTAGCTCTATGGGGTACATTCTGGGGTAAGGGAAGAGCAGGGGATTCTGTTGATTTGAAATGTAGTTGTTATGGATTCTGCTTGAATTCTGGTTCTTCTGTGCTCGATTTTTCATTGACAGTAGTACCTCACATGTAAAGTAAGAGACAAGTGCTGTAAGAATTATAATGCAATACTTTTTTTAAATATAATGCAAGATTGGACAAGATTGTTGTGTTTTGCTTTCTTTTGTTGTGTTAGGAGTATTGTTCCTGGTCACATGCAACATAGGATGAAGGCCCAGTACTAACAATTTACTAAACCCTTTGGATAGAGTTATTTAATTTTTAATCAGCCTTCTCCCAGTACAGCATTGCTTGGTTATTTTTTCTGGTTTTCTGTAAATGCAACTGTTAGTAACTACTTGCCCCTGAATCGTCATGTGGTGCGTACACAGTGTACAGCCTGTGGCTGGAATATGCCCTGGATCTGTGGATCAAGCCTGAGGCCTTTTTACATGTGCATGAGAGCAGATGACGGACAGAGAAGATTTTCACATTTGCAAGACAACTCTCATAAATCGTTGGGTAAAAAACTGGCCTCTTTGCAGTGGCAAACCCAAGACCACAGTCATATCTCTGTACTTTATGTAATAGTTGCCTATGCAACAAGTAATATTATACAGAATGAGTGTAATATTATGATGTAATACAGTCTTATTCTGTCTTTGGCCTTGACATTCAAGTGGAAACAGGGATAAACTGAGAGACCTGAATATGATTGAGTTCTTTGTTCAGTGAAAAGTGACATCTCAAAGGCAACCTAATGCATTCGAGAGTAGATACTTCAGTTGTTTTGGAGGTTTTTTGCATGTATTTCCACACTACTTATACACTCTATGATTTAAAGTTCCAATCACTGCTATAGCTGTTTGACATGTGAAGACTCAGATAGTGGTGTCCCTGACAAGGCCTCTCCTCCACATCAATGGGACTTATTTTGTTTTCAGCCGTTCCCATTGGAGACTAAGTTGACCTAAATCACTGCCCTGGTCTAATTGTAGACCATTTATGGTTTGGGGGGGATGATATCATTCCGTTAACTCACCTTTTTTAAAATGTTTTCCCCTAGTTTGACTGCATTTAAATCAGAGACAGACATATATGAGAACGGCCTGCACTCTCAGAAAAAAACAGTACGATTAGGCTACAGTATTGATCCCTGGGGCACAAAAATATCAATATATGGGTGTGCCTTCAGAGGTACAAGATCATATGAGTATCTTCAGAGATATGCATATGATCTCACATGGTACTGTTATGTACCTTTTAGGGTACATGTGCGGATAGTCTAGTATATTGTTAAATTTTTGGACTATATTTTGATTATAAAAGTACAACCATCACACACTCTAAAAAAAAGTGAAGGTAGATTTCTGGTTCCCAGGGTGGAGGCGTGGTTAATGGGGGCGTGACTTTCAGGTAGTTATTTTTGGCCACCCGTGAATGGACGTATTGTAGCAGTTAAAGTGGTCTATGGTTATGTTAATTAAAGTTTGAGCATGTCTGCTGCCAGTTCTGAAGTCTTAAAGAGCATGTGACAATAAAGGGCTGTAATTCATTTTGTAGTGACATTAACACAACACTGAGAGGCCTTGTCTTGAGGTACAGACCTCTTTGTGTAATGGTTAAGGTGTTGAAAATCGCTGGACTCAGGTTTGAGTCTCGTTTGGGGCTACCCCCCAATTCGCTCCATTGGTGTCAGAAGTGGGATGGCGGAGATGTGTGTGTTCGTGAGGGACTTGATATAGAGAAGAGGAACATTTTTGCCACTTAAAGGAACAAAAAGCTTTGTTACTGTGGTGGTGCCCTAAAAAGGCACATTTGTACCTTTTCTGAAGATACGGTTTTGTACCTGTGGACTATATGGTATACTATTGGCATATTTAAGGTACAATCTGCAAGGGTACAACTATATACCTCTAAGTAAATGGTACAATGGACGTACCTTACAGGTTACCACTACAGTGACAAGCATTTGTACCCCTTTTAAGTACAATAAGTGTGGGATGGGATGTAGCTTGTCTGAGCCTTGTCTAGACAAACATGTGACTAGTGAAAGCTGCCACAGATTCATGGCGAGGCTCTACTTCCCAGCTGCATGGCAGTCGGCTTCTTACACAGGGTCACAGGGCCCAGGAATCAGGATCAATGCTACTTGACCCTAAGTGGACCCATGGAATAACACTGTCATTGTATGACATCATCAAACAAAGGCCGCCAGTCTGACCGCAGTGTCAACACTGTCTGAGACCTGTCCTGTCCTCCCTGGCTAGGTCATTGACCCAAAAGTTCTCCCTCAACTTTGTTTGAATACATGCCACATTGTGGAGTACAACGTGATTGATGAGATTGTCTGGTATCTGCTCAGATTAAAAAGACAGTTAACAGCATTTCCCCCCCAAAAGAACACATCATTTAATGAAGTAAACTTAATTTATTGATCATATCAAATGTTTTAGGCTGTCATTAGTTATGTTTAATGAGCCAAATATTATCTTTCCCAAGTTCTCTTGGTTCAGGAATTGAGCTGCTGGGATTTCTGTTTTTGCCTGTTATTTTAGTATTTCAGGTAATATTATTCATACCAATTGATTTCCCCTATTGAGAAGATTACATTTTTTAATTTACTTTTTATTGTGTAGCGATTGCCTCATGGGCCATAGATTTTGCCCAAAGCTCTCATGCACTCCGTCTGTTGTATATATGATATTCCATCTGATTTGTTTTATAGCTAAGCATTTCCCATCCTCATCATTGTTTGTGTCACAAGGGAAACCAATAGCTCTCTACACTGGGATCAATAGCCAATGTGAATACATACCGTATGAAAAATGAGCATTCAATTAGAGTTTTGCAAAGATATGAATGACAGCTTCCAAATGATTTGAAAAAATATTACACAGACAAATATGAGATACAAGGTATTGCTCCAATGCTGATGATTTGAAAAAGGCATTGATAGCATGTTTTATTGTTTGGTTGATCCATGTCCAGGGCACCATACAACAGATGACCTTCATAATGGGTGATCCTACAGCAGCCAGACAGCACTGTCAAGACTACAACTCCACCTGCATCCCTCACACAGACAAACAGGTATGGTCCACAGGTCTATAGCAGGTGTAGGGCTTAAACTGACCATCAATAATGCTATATGTAACTGATAAGAATAATGTTTTGTTTGTGTGACACTAATGTTTGGAATTTTAACTTCACCACAATTCCATGTCTGTCTGTTCGGTGGCTCCATAGGGTCATGAAAACAGTCTGCATGAGAGTGCAAGGTTTATGAAAGAATAATAACCTGTATTTGAGGGCGGTCTTCTTTTAAGCACACTCTTTTCTTTACAGGCATATAACAATCCTGCTTAGATTCTTATTTTTAAAATGGACATGAGAATTAACATCTTACATTAGTTTTTATTTCAACTTATTTTCCAGGAGAAAGTGATTTTAGCTGCTGAGAAGGTGCTTGGTCGAGTTGCGACCAGGGCAACATTCAGAGAAGAGTCTCATGGACCCAGGCTGAGAGATCAGGCTGCAGAGAAGGACACAGCCAAGAACACTAACCTATCAGCACAGTCATTGCCATCTGTAAGAGCTCAGTCAGTGCCAGAGACACAGAGAAAGACAAGGATAACACCTGAAACAGACAAATTAAAGCTCACTCAGAAGAAAGGATGGCTGAATGAAACTTCCACACTGCAGGATGATAAAGCAGCAAAGATCACTAGAAACAGAACAGTATATTCACAAACCGCTGGATCTCTTCATCAGCCAAACCAAACCAATACAGCCAGAGATGTCTCTGGCATGAAAGGTGTAGTAGTACCATCTCAGACAGTGGAGACAGCCATTCTCAGTCCCACTGCATGGTCAGAAAACCCCACTGAACCAGCCCTGCTGATCCAGGAGTCAGACAGTGATGGAGAATCAATAGGCTCAGGGAGAAATACATCAGTGAGGTTAGATGATTTACAGATCCCACCTGAACCCAAACAGGGCTTTGGGCCTACAAGACAAACATGGTCCTTAGAACACACCATAAAACCCAACCTTTTGGAATTCAAGAAAATAGATGCGGAGGAGCTACTGAGGCAGGCTGTGATTCCTCTGCCTCCAGTGCTACCTCCAAATAATAGCACTGTCACAGGGAGAAAGACAGCACTAGAGGCAGAGGAGCCTCTGGGACAATCTCCAACACATCAAAACACCACTGATATCACTTCCACATCAACAGGTGACAAAGCTTCAAAGAGACAAAGGGGCCAAAAGACTGTGACAAAGACTTTGACAGATTCTGGACAAGTCATGGAGAAGGGGGATAAAGTTTTATCCCAGGAGTCACCCACAGAGGATCAAGAGACAGACACAGAAACAAAGACAGAGTTCGAGTCAGCAGAAGAGATGGACACAGAAGCAGAAATGGAAGAAGTTGATGAGGACAATGATAAGGAATCAGAGACAGAAGAAACAGATGTAGGTGACAGCAAGTTGGCACACGACATCACTCAAGTCAACACAAGGCAGTTTAAAAATAATGGGGAGTCATCAAAACTGATGTTCTAACTGAGCTCATGTCCCCGGAGCCGAGAGGATTAGACCGGGAACTGCCGCCTACCCCTCTGCCTCCTGCCAGTGTGCCAGGTAAAGTACACAGCATATGTCCTTTGACACAGTACCCTCACAGCATGCACCCCTCAGACTCTCTGTGGCCCGAGTTTTACTTCTGTTTCCTCAGAGACACTGAGCAGAGAGGTCAAAGGGTCATCGCCATGACAGCAGGGGCAAGGACTCAACCTCTGACACAGGGTCTGTCTCTGAAAGCTCAGAGGATGCTGTACGAGTCCAGGATGAACACCCTGTCCGTTCCTGTCGTTTCAGCCAATCAACAACCAAGACACGCACTCAAAGAGCGAGGGACAGCCTATAGACCGGAGCTTCGAGTGCAACAGGTAAAAAGTTCCACTCATACTCACCGAGATGCACATCACACTAAAGCAGAGGCATGAACACTTTAGCTGGCTAAAGAAAATATTTGTGATGGTTTTTATAGCATGTTTTGGGGAGTATCGGCACGCATTTGAGGATTACTTTGGAGCACGTTTCAGCATATTTTCCTGTATTTCTCTTCTAATTTTGTTTGAATGAGCAGAGAAACATTTAACATGCACACATGTATCCTTGAATGTACAAACACCATTATTTGCATATTGTTCAAGAACATCCTTCAAGCAATGAAACTATGGCGTTATGAAGGGGGCATCTCAGTGCTCTGGTCTACAGTCAGGCTGCATAGCTGTCTGAAGACCTTCATATGAAATTGAGTTTGCATTGAGCTTATTGAATTAAGCCTATGGTGGTGGAGGAATGGGGTCATTTAAGTGTACTAGCAAAGCCCTACAGATGGGATTTGGTCCATTATGCTGCATATATAGAGAAATTACCCATATTGAAAGCGGGTGGGGATGCTGTTGATCAATCAGTGTGGCCGGTGGGAGTCTTTTGCCCAAAAATGTAAGCAAGACACATGCCTCCTCCAGTGGTAGGTTTTGTAATTGCAGAATTTAAGCACTCATCAATACCAGTACATTAGCAGTGGGCATGCAGTCATTGCAAACAACTTCAATGGTAATGGAATTAAATGATAATTAATCGTAATTGATTTACAAAAGTTTTACTTCATGTATCAAGACATCATACAAGACGTCATACATGAAAACAGACACTAATGGAAATGGACTGTTTTCCCAGGGACTTCAGGGCCCACCTGGTTTGACAGGGCCATCTGGACCAAAAGGGGATAAAGTATGTGTTAACTTTTTCACACAATATCTACTGAATCTAAACTACTCATAGTGACACATATGATAATTCTGTTGCCCACTATTATTGGATGCTCAGTATTATTTCTAGAGTGTGCTGTGTGGATTCCTATTGACATACAGGTCTGCATGCAGATGTTTCCATATTGTGGAATTTCTTAAAACACTTAAGTGTGTATTGTCTCCTGACAGGGCTACGCTGGCGGGATGGGCCGGACTGGACGCACAGGTTACCGAGGCCCCATTGGTCCACCAGGGATGCCCGCCATCGTAGTGTTCAAGAGCTCTGAGGAAGAGTGGGAGGCCTTCAAGGTGCTGTTATACTGTGTTTCATAGTACACGACAAAGGCTATGTCAATGCATTCTTGTTTGGTTGAGTGATTATAAAATGTGATTATATTTCAGCATAAAGCCATTGATTATTGAACCATTGCCCAGACCTTTGATTTCTTATTACTTCTTTAAAAGTTGTGTGTACTGTTGTTCTCTTGCAGAAAAAGACATTCTACAAAAAGCTTGTTGCAACTTGGCCGGTAGGTGATCTCAGCTCTATATCAGTAGTTTCTAGGCAGAAACAACTAGAAGAATATGCCCTTTAGGTGGCAGTATAGTAGCCAAATCATAGGCGTTTAAATCACAGCTTATTGTCAATGCAGAATATCAAGTAATTTATTGCATCATATCAGAAGGAATATAATTTAGTATTTTGAAATGATTACCCAGTCTATGTACTGTATGTACGGTTGTTTATCCTCAGAGATTGAAGGGCCCTCCAGGGCCCCTTGGCCCCCCTGGGGATGCTGGACCTCCTGTGAGTAAATGTATAACTGTATACTGTATGTCAGTATCCCAACATTGCTCATTATTAGACTCTACTGATTGACACATCACTCTCATAATGCTTGTTCACTGACAGAAGAGATTGTTTGTATTCCAGGGACCCCCGGGAATTACTGGAAAACAAGGACGAAAAGGAGATGGAGGAAAAATCGTAGGTATCTCCATTTTATCTGAATATGATCAGAGTCTACACCG
This sequence comes from Oncorhynchus nerka, assembly GCF_034236695.1. Taxonomy (NCBI): domain Eukaryota; kingdom Metazoa; phylum Chordata; class Actinopteri; order Salmoniformes; family Salmonidae; genus Oncorhynchus; species Oncorhynchus nerka. The sequence continues at coordinate 65,220,717 of NC_088419.1, read as the reverse complement.
AGGCATAACTTGTTTTGCCTGTGAGTTGAAACTCAGTCAATGATATGTGGACACGAGTGGAAATGTAATTATATGCATGTGATCACCAAAATAAATTGTAGATTCATTCCAATTGGCAGTTCCAACCGTGAGAACACAGGATAAGTATCTGTTAAGCGTGTCTATACGGTATGCTGAATGTAGCTGTTAACTACAATTACTTCAACTCTGAGATCTTAAAACAGAGCAGTGAGGTGAAGCTAACCCATCTGCTGTTTCTATTCTCCCTCCTCTGCTATCACAGAATGTTAACAACACTGAAATAGGATCACAGGATGCTGTTAGATGAGTCAGATGACTGCTTCCACACTCCACAGTATCATAGCAACACCCACTTCAGGCAACAGGTCAACGCAGTGCTCTCATTAGCATTCATTGGAGATCTGAGCCCAAAAACCACATACTGCTTTTGCTTTCAGCACTTCTGTTTGTGAAGCAGCAGCACTTTCATGGAAATGAGCATTTCCAGTGAGTGCCCAGGGCGTCATTAGTATAAGTGTTAACAGCACCTTAGCGCTTGAGCTCTTTTTTCAATGATCATGCGTCTGAAATGCATCACCGCTAAGTGTTGCTCTTTTTGCCTTGGCACACTGCTACTGCTGTGAAGCCCAGTAATGCAAAGCTGTCCCAGACAGACGGTGTCAATAGTGGCACTACACAATGGCAGCAGACTGGGCAAGCTGTCCACATCTGATTGCCAGTGAACCCAGCTGACACACTGAAGGAACCGCTTTCACCACAGTGTTACCTCAGCTGTGACACAGAAAGTGCAGAAAGCTGTTGTTCTGATTGTATACAACACCACTATCGGGGTTGATCATTATCTGCTAGTCTTGTGTAGCCAGACAAGACACTGTACCCTCGCATTTGTTCTGCATCCTGGCTAGAAGAACTTGGAAGCCTGTCACACAAGGCTACTTGTCTGCTAACCAATGAGGGGAAGCCACCCACTGAAATCTATACTGGCCATTGACGGAATTAACTACTATACAATTTCATTTAAAAATTGTGAGGGTCGCTTTCAGTCTTGAATTGGACTTATCATGGCCCTTGGGCTGCATGTTGTCTGCCATTATCATTGGCTATAGGATTGAGCACACTGAGTCCGAGACGGAATTCCTCATCTTATGCCGTCCGTGTCTGTATTCAAGGGTGGTCCTGGACCACCAGGGATGCCCGGGCCTCCAGGAAGAACTGGGAGTGATGGGATTGATGGTATAAATTCTGATGATGGCCCTGCAGGACCACCTGGGGAACAGGTAGGAAACATTTAACAAAGACTGAAGAGTTTTCATGTGTTATACATCAATAGAGACTGTTCCAGTGTCAGTGTTGTTGACAGAGCTCTCTACTTGTACTAACAGGGTCTCCAGGGTTACAGAGGAGAGAAGGGCAGCAAAGGGGAGCTGGGTGAGTGGGTAAGAATGGCTAGGACTTCTAACGTTATGTAGATTATATCTTAGTTTGACCAATAGAAACACATTAGATATCAGTGGACAGATGACAGACACTCAAAGTAAATGTTTTAAGCAGGGCAAACTTATTTACTGTACTCTGACCATGAAAGTTTCATTGTGACTGGAAATTTCAGCACTGCCAGCTGCAGTATATGCCGTCAAGCTTTCCATCGATTGGTTGTGCAATAAATCCCTGCAAGGCCCAATTAAGAAATGTTTTGTAGGCTAGACAGTCATACCAGTATGTCTTGCCACCAATTCTTTGTAACAGTAATTCTGTGTATTGTTAAGGGTTATGAAGGAGAACTAGGACCCCAGGGAAACAGAGGCCGGAAAGGAGACAAGGTCAGACTGAGTGTCTTGTTTTCATGGAACTAAATGTTCTCACACTTGAGTCTTTTTCCTCACTGGTTCCGGAGCTCTGCTGTGAACGCTAATTTTCATTCCAACTAATCCCAGATTGATATCGGTTCAGTTCAATGAGCAACCCAATCACACATAGAGGGATTCATTTGAAGTTCATAATGGGTTTCAACATTAATTCTAACTTGTGTCTTTGTTGTTGTCAGGGGAATAAAGGAAACCGAGGGCTCATAGGGATCACTGGATACATAGTGAGTAATACCTACCTTTGAATATTGCTATTTCATCAGATACGATACATCAGCTGTTTGATACTGAAACCTCATGTTAAGTATGAACATGTTGAAGTATGTTGAGTGTTTAAGTTGTTCTTTTCATGCTGTGTAGGGAATACCTGGAGCCAGAGGACAACTGGGCTACCCGGGAACATCTGGACCTCCTGTGAGTATATTAAAACAGTTACAACACAGTTATTTACCTGTCTTCTGAAAAATGTCTGCACTGTCTTGAGAGAGTATTTTCTGTTATTAAGGGAGACATCGGTGGCATTGGTTTTGTTGGATCACCAGGCCCTCCTGTAAGTTATTCTGCTTCACTCTCAATTGGATCATGCTCTAAAATGAATGTCAACCAAGTCACCCAAGCTGCTTATATGAACCTATACATATCCTTTTCAGGGCAAAATGGGGCCAAGAGGGCCAAAGGGGGTACCAGGAGTCAATGGACCACCAGTAAGGACACATTTGAGCATGATATTGTAGGTATTGAGCCACATGTGTCAACAGCCCTGTCTAATCTCTCTGTCTGTCATTAGGGCCAACCAGGTGAGCGAGGCCTAAGGGGACCACTCAGGCCTCAGGTGAGAATGAATCTTCCTGAATTGAAAGCTGAATTGACATCCAGGTAAATGTACTTGTCCACAATTCATATTATTGTCTCTCATTCCAGGGAGAGCCAGGTCCTGATGGGATTGTTGGATTCTCTGGCGTTCGTGGACCTCAGGTAGAATCAGATGTTTTTTTCCTCACTCTCATTGATTTGATCATGCTACATTTACTCACAAGAGAATATGCACAATACATACATCTGTGCCAGTGATCATAGACCATCATCAATTCACATTTATTATCTTATTATTATTATCTTTATTAAGTTTTGAATGTGTCCACAGGGAAAAACAGGTGCAGATGGGCCTACAGGTCCGAAAGGAGATCCCGTGAGTATCAATCAAGGCTGAATCATTTATTTTTAAAGCATTTATGATGAATGTTTCCATAAATTTGACTTGTAATCTACAATCTTACGCAATCCTTCATGTTTTTAAACAGGGTGACGCAGGTGATGAGGGAAATATAGGAGAATCGGGACTCTCTGGGCTTCACGTAAGCACACATTAATGTACACGTAAGAATTGAAAACTCAAAGCAATGTATTTTATTAAACCAATTATACTGAAAAAGTAATTCACAAACTTGGCCTGTTTTTTCCTTCTTATCAGGGAGCCAATGGCAAACCAGGAAAAACTGGACCCTCAGGTGACCCAGTAAGATTACTTAAAGCAATTTCTTTATTTTGTATTGAGTTGATATCTAAGACTTAAGTATTTAACAGTAATCATGTTAACACTATAAGGACATGTAGTTTTGTCCCACAAAGTAAACATTCCATGATACAGTAGTCGTTTCTTCCTGTCCCTGAAACTTTACTTACTCTGAAAATGTTCTGTGCGGGTTTTCTTACTAATTCATATTCCCCTTCATATCCAACCGCCTAGTACTAACTGTGTAGCTGTCTTTGTTTGTCTGTCTGTCCATGTTCACCTTCCTCCTGTAGGGGATCAAAGCATCTAAGAGAAGTGACAAGGGTGACCCAGGATTTAAAGGGGACCAGGTGAGTGGACATTATGCACATGGCTAACATTAATACATACAGTATAGAAGTTGCTTTATGTGACCCTACTCTTCTGTCAGACATGACAGTTGTGTATTTGCTTGCATCTGTTAGCAATTGACCTCCTTCCATCCCTTCACTGTGCATTCATTTACTTGTCCTCCCTGATGGGCAGGGTCGACCCGGGCCTCCAGGTAAAAGAGGCTTTAAAGGCAGAGGAGGAGCATCAGGGCTGCTAGGTAATGTTGGACCAGTGGGGCCCCCTGGATTTCCTGGAACCACAGTAAGTAGAACCTCTTTAATCTGGTCACTGCAAAGTACTGTAATGGGATGTAATATCATTACACCTGTTCAGATCACCATATCCTGATGTAATGGTACTATACCTTTCTGTTTCTTCAGGGTTATGATGGAATCATTGGGGAGAATGGTAAGCAGGGAAAAGATGGGCCAAAGGTAAGAGCAGTCAGGAGGTGGAGCTAACATACCTTGTACAGTACCAGATTGACTATTGTATTTTAAAAATCCGTCCTTCTGTCTTTGCAGGGTGGCAGAGGTCCTAGCGGTGGGCCAGGCGTTGTTGGACCAAGAGGTGATAAGGTACTAGAAGAGCTTGCAATTTCTGTTGCTATCTGCCACTTATTAATCTTGTAACATTGTTTTGATCTCAGTGGTGCGTACCAATCCAGCAGATGTACTGATGCTGTTGTTTGTTGGTTTCTCAGGGGCGAGAAGGTCGAGTAGGATTTGCCGGTTTGCCAGGGCCTTTTGTAAGTGGGAATAGCATAGTCTTCATTTACGAGACAATTCTGAATGATCAAGGTCAAGGAATTATTGACTTTCATCCATCATACAGTGGTGAAATACTATTTTTTACCTTGTTTCAAGTAAACATGATCACACATTTCTGATTTTAGATGTGACTACCAGTTTTACTATGGCTTGATGTGTCTGTCCTGTCCACAGGGAGAGATGGGGAAGTCAGGAGAGAGAGGAGCTGAAGGAGAACCCGGTATTAAGGTTCCTAAGTACCTACACTTCTTATTCTGTCTATATAGTTTCCTGCCATCATCAGTTGAGAAAAATGCACTCACACCATAGATCTATACACCAGACCATTGAAGAACAGATCTGATGTTATAACATGGTATATATTGAGACCGGTCAGTATGTTTGAGGTCTTGTTTTCATCTAACACTTGGATTTGAATCACACAGGGGAGGACTGGAATTCCAGGAGTCACTGGACTGAAAGGGCTGAAGGTAAAACTTTTATTTAAGGATGCAGTTATTTTCACTCCTTGCCACACCTGCACATGCACATATTACTAAGGAGGGCCAGAGTTCAGAAAAGTGCAATGGAAGAGAACATGAAAACAGAACAATTGTCTTTCTCCACTCAGGGACTTCAAGGCTATCTAGGAGGTAGGGGACTGGATGGAACACATGGACCCCCGGTAAGATCCCATCATACTGTATGTGTCCTGTACCAGAGATGGTCCTGTGTTTATTTCAATCACAGGTGTGGTTTGACCATGATCCCTGTCCTCTAGGGACCCATCGGAGGAACTGCATCTGACGGGGATACTGGATCTACTGGACTAAGGGTAGGTATTCTACAACTTAAATTATTATTTTCTATTTTGGGATTTTGGGTCATTTTTTTGGGACTACTTGACCTTACAGTTTTGATACACTATAGATACAAAAGTATGCAGACACCCCTTCAAATTAGTGGATTAGACTTTTTCAGCCCCACCCATTGCTGACAGGTGTATACAATCAAACACACAGCCATGCAATCTCCATAGACAAACATTGTCAGTAGAATGGCCTTAATGAAGAGTTCAGTTCCAACAAGTCAGTTCGTCAAATTTCTGCCCTACTAGAGCTGCCCCGGTCAACTCTAAGTGCTGTTATTATGAAGTAGAAACATCTAAGAGCAACAACAGCTCAGCCGCGAAATGGTAAGCCACACAAGCGCACAGAACGGGACCACTGAGTGCTGAAGTTTGTAGCGTGTAAAAATTGTCTGTCCTCGGTTGCAACACTCACTACCGTGTTCCAAACTGCCTCTGAAAGGAATGTCAGCACAATAACTGTTCGCTGGAGCTTCATGAAATGGGTTTCCATGGCCGAGTAGCCGCACACAAGCCTAAGATCACCATGCGCAATGCCAAGCATCGGCTGGATTGGTGTAAAGCTCGCCGCCATGGAAGTCTGGAGCAGTAGAAACACGTTCTCTGGAGTGACTCCACCTGCCCAAATCCATAGTACCAACTATAAAAGCTGGTGGAGGAGGAATAATGGTCTAGGGCTGTTTTTCATGGTTCAGGCTAGGCCCCTTAGTTCCAGTGAAGGGAAATCTTAATGCTACAGCATACAATGATATTCTAGACGATTCTGTGCTTTCAACTTTTTGGGGAAGGCACCTTTCCTGTTAAAGCATGACAATGCCCCCGTGCACAAAGCGAGGTCCATACAGAAATGTTCTGTTGAGATTGGTGAGGAAGAACTTGACTGGCCTGTACAGAGCCCTGACCTCAACCCCACCGAACACCTTTGGGATGAATTGGCACGCCGGCTGCGAGCCAGGCCTAATCGCCCATAATCAGTGTCCAACCTCACTAATGCGCTTGTGGCTGAATGGAAGCAAGTCCCCGCAGCAATGTTCCAACATCTAGTGGAAAGCCTTCACAGAAAAGTGGAGGCTGATATAGCAGCAAAGGGGGGACCAACTCCATAATAATGACCATGATTTTGGAATGAGATATTTGACGAGCAGGGGCCACATACTTTTGGTCATGTAGTGTATATTTATATATGATTTCATAGGGAATGGTGGGGAAGACTGGGGCACCAGGGATTCAAGGTCCAGTTGGGAAGAGTGTGAGTATTGTACTGTTCTTGGCTATACACACTAATTTACAACAGGCGATGATAAAATGATCATACTGACCAAGCATGGGGATATTATTTGTCAACAGGGGGATTCTGGTGGTAGAGGGATCACTGGTAAGCCAGGAAAGCCAGGAGTCAGGGTAAGTCCACATTACCCCATAAACATTCCCTAACTCTTTTACTTAGCTATGTCTGACAAAGCAGTTGTGTTTGTCAGTGTATCAGCACAATCTTTTTTGTCAGTTTGTTTTACCATCCTTTACACAGGGTGCCAAAGGTAAAGAGGGTCCGAACGGCCTTCTGGGAAATCCTGGCCTGAAGGTACTGAAATGGACCTCCTAAAATACAAAACATTGAAAATTGTTTCCCATAAAGCAATAAAGGAGTTATAAACTGTTTAGTAATACTATAGTGTGGACATAGCTTACTGATATGTTGATTTCGGAAGGGAAACAGAGGTCAAGAAGGTTCGAAGGGGAAACGCGGAAGTCCAGTAAGTGTCAAATTAGTTCTATTCTCAGAGCTTTATAAAGTGTGTCTGACTGAATCTACATGGAGACTCATGACATCTTCTCACATTGTGTTTCAGGGCGTGCAGGGATTGACAGGGATACAGGGATACCGAGGAGCTCCTGTAAGACTAAGCCGCATTTTAGTCATTGTAACAGGGGCCATTTTTTTATATACACGGCAATTCAAAAGTTTTGGTCACTCAGAAATGTCCTTGTTTTTGAAAGATAAGCCCATTTTTGGTCCATTAAAATGACATCAAATTGATCAGAAATACAGCGTCGACATTGTTAATGTTCTAAATGACTATTGTAGCTGGAAACGACAAATTTCATTATGGAATATCTACATAGGCGTACAGAGGCCCATTATCAGCAATCATCACTCCTGTGTTCCAATGGCACAGTGTTAGCTAATCCACTTTTTTCATTTTAAAAGGCTAATTGATCATTAGAAAACCGTTTTGCAATTATGTTAGCACAGCTGAAAACTGTTGTTCGGATTAAAGAAGAAATAAAACTGGCCTTCTTTAGACTAGTTGAGTATTTGGCACATCAGCATTTGTGGGTTCAATTACAGGCTCAAAATGGCCAGAAACAAATAACTTTCTTCTGAAACTTGTCAGTCTATTCTTGTTCTGAGAAGTTAAGGCTATTCCATGCGAGAAATTGCCAAGAAACTGAAGATCTTGTTCAATGCTGTGTACTACTCCCTTCACAGAACAGAGCAAACTGGCCCTAACCAGAATAGAAAGAGGAGTGGGAGGCCCCGGTGCACAACTGAGAAAGAGGACAAGTACATTAGTGTCTAATTTGAGAAACAGACGACTCACAAGTCCTCAACTGGCAGCTTCATTAAATATTCCCTCAAAACACCAGTCTCAATGTCATCAGTGAAGAGGCGACTCCGGGATGCTGGCCTTCTAGGCAGAGTTGCAAAGAAAAAGCCATATCTCAAACTGGCCAATAAAAAGAAAAGATTAAGATGGCAAAATAACACAGACACTGGACAGAGGAAGATTGGAAAAAAATGTTATGGACAGACAATTCTAAGTTTGATGTGCTTCGATCACAAAGAAGACCATTCGTAAGACACAGAAAAAATGAAAAGATGCAGGATGAGTGCTTGACGCCATCTGTCAAGCATGGTGGAGGCAATGTGATGGTCTGTGGGTGCTTTTGTGGTGGTAAAGTGGGAGATTTGTACAGGGTAAAAGGAATCTTGAAGATGGAAGGCTATCACTCCCTTTTGCAAAGCCATGCCATACCCTGTGGACGGCACTTAATTTCCTCCAACAACAGGACAATGACCCAAAACACAGCTCCAAACTATGCAAGAACTATTTAGGGAAGAAGCAGTCAGCTGGTGTTCTGTCTATAATGGAGTGGCCAGCACAGTCACCGGATCTCAACCCTATTGAGCTGTTGTGGGAGCAGCTTGACCATATGGTACGTAAGAAGTGCCCATCAACCCAATCCAACTTGTGGGAGGTGCTTCAGGAAGCATGGGGTGAAATCTTTTCAGATTACCTCAACAAATTGACAACTAGAATGCCAAAGGTCTGCAAGGCTGTAATTGCTGCAAATTGAGGATTCCTTGACGAAAGCTAAGTTTGAAGGACACAATTGTTATTTCAATTAAAAATCATTATTTATAACCTTGTCAACATCTTGAATATATTTCCTATTAATTTTGCAACTAATTTCATGTTTGTTATTATAAAAAACAAAGACATTTCAAAGTGAAACCAAACTTTTGAAGGGTAGTGTATATACAGTTGAAGTCAGAAGTTTAGATACACTTACTGTATGTTGTATGTCATTAAAACAAATGTTTGGTTAACAAACTATAATTTTGTCAAGTCGGTTAGGACATCTACTTTGTGCATGACAAGTCATTTTTACAACAATTGTTTACAGACAGATTATTTCACTTATAATTACTGTATCACAATTCCAGTGGGTCAGACGTTTACATACACTACGTTTACTGTGCCTTTAAACAGCTTGGAAAATTCCAGTAAATTATGTCATGGCTTTAGAAGCTTCTGATAGGTTAATTGACATCATTTGAGTCAATTGGAGGTGTACCTGTGGATGTATTTCAAGGCCTACCTTCAAACTCAGTGCCTCTTTGCTTGATATCATGGGAAAATCTAAAGAAATACCTGAAGGTACCACTTTATCTGTACAAACAGTAGTACGCAAGTATAAACAACATGGGACCATGCATCCGTCATATCGCTCAGGAAGGAGACACGTTCTGTCTCCTAGTGATGAACGTACTTTGGTGCGAAAAGTGCAAATCAATCCCAAAACAACAGCAAAGGACCTTGTGAAGATGCTGGAGGAAACAGGTACAAAAGTATCTATATCCACAGTAAAACAAGTCCAATATCGACATAACCTGAAAGGCCGCTCAGCAAGGAAGAAGCTACTGCTCCAAAACCGCCATAAAAAAGCCAGACTACGGTTTGCAACTGCACATGGGGACAAAGATCGTACTTTTTGGATTAATGTCCTCTGGTCTGATGAAACAAAAATAGAACTGTTTGGCCATAATGACCATTGTTATGTTTGGAGGAATAATGGGGAGGCCTGCAAGCCGAAGAACTCCATCCCAGCCGTGAAGCACGGGGGTGGCAACATCATGTTGTGGGGGTGCTTTGCTGCAGGAGGGACTGGTGCACTTCCCAAAATAGATGGCATCATGAGGGAGGAAAATTATGTGGATATGTTGAAGCAACATCTCAAGACATCAGTCAGGAAGTTAAAGCTTGGTCACAAATGGGTCTTCCAAATGGACAATGACCCCAAGCATAGGTCCAAAGTTGTGGCAAAATGGCTTAAGTAAAACAAGGTCAAGGTATTAGAGGGGCCATCACAAAGCCCTGACCTCAATCCCATAGACAATTTGTGGGCATAACTGAAAAAGCGTGTGCGAGCAAAGAGGCCTTACCAACCTGACTCAGTTACACCAGCTCTGTCAGGGGGAATGGACCAAAATTCACCCAATTTATGGTGGGAAGCTTGTGGAAGGCTACCCGAAACATTTAGCCCAAGTTCAACAATTTAAAGGCAATGTGATGAAAGAAATAAAAGCTGAAATAAATAATTCTCTCTACTATTATTCTGACATTTCACATTCTTAAAATAAAGTGGTGATCCTAACTGACCTAAGACAGGGAATTTTTTACTAGGATTGAATGTCAGGAATTGTGAAAAACTGAGTTTAAATGTATTTGGCTAAGGTATATCTAAACTTACGACTTCAACTGTACCAATAATCCTGAATATTTACACTTCCGGTCAAAACATTTGGAACACCTACTCATTCAAGGGTTTTTCTTTATTTTTTACTATTTTCTACATTGTATAATAGTGAAGACCTCAAAACTATGAAATAACATATATGGAATCATGTAGTAATCAAAATAGTGTTAAACTTATCAAAATATGTTATAGTTGATATTCTTCAAAGTAGCCACCCTTTACCTTAATGACAGCTTTGCACACTCTTGGCATTCTCTCAACCAGCTTCATGAGGTAGTCACCTGGAATGCATTTCAATGAACATGTGTGCCTTCATAAAAGTTTATTTGTGGAATTTCTTTCCTTCTTAATGCGTTTGAGCCAATCAGGTAGGGGGGTATATAGAAAATAGCCCTATTTGGTAAAAGACCAAGTACATATATAGCAAGAAAACCTCAAATAAGCAAAGACAAACGACAGTCCATCATTACTTTCAGACATGAAGGTAAATCAATCCGGAGCATTTCAAAAACCATCAAGTGCTATGATGAAACTGGCTCTCATGAGGACCGCCACAGGAATGGAAGACCCAGAGTTGTCTCTGCTGCAGAGGATACATTCATTAGAGTTACCAGCCTCAGAAATTGCAGCCCAAATAAATGCTTCAAAGTTCAAGTAACAGACACATCTTGACATCAACTATTCAGAGACTGTGTGAATCAGGCCTTCATGGTCGAATTGCTGCAAATAAATCACTACTTAAGGACACCAATAAGAAGAAGAGACTTTATTGGACCAAGAAACACAAGCAATCGAAATTAGGCCAGTGAAAATGTGTCCTTTGGTCTGGAGTCCAATTTGAGAATTTTTGGTTCCAACCGTCGTGTCTTTGTGTGACGCGGTGTGGGTGAACGGATGATCTCTGCATGTGTATTTCCCACCTTAAAGCATGGAGGAGGAGGTGTGATGGTGTGGGGCTGCTTTGCTGGTGACACTGACTGTGATTTATTTAGAATTCAAGGCACACTTAACCCGCATGGCTACCACAGCATTGTACAGCAATACGCCATCCCACCTGTTTTGGGCTTAGTGGGACTATCATTTGTTTTTCAACAGGCTGTGTAGGGGCTATTTTACCTAGAAGGAGAGTAATGGAGTGCCGCATCAGATGACCTGGCCTCCACAATCGCCTAACATCAACCAAATTGAGATGGCATATGTGGGAACTCCTTCAAGACTGTTGGAAAAGCATTTCAGGTGAAGCTGGTTGAGAGAATGCCAAGAGTGTGCAAAGCTGTCATCAAGGCAAAGGGTGGCTATTTGAAGAATCTCAAAATATAAAATATATTTTGATTTGTTTAACCCATTTTTTTGCTTACTACATGATTCCTATGTGTTATTTCATAGTTTTGATGTCTTCACTATTATTTTACAATGTAGTAAATAGTAAAAAATTAAGAAAAACCCTTGAATTAGTAGGTGTTCTAAACTTTTGACCGGTAGTTTACTACACTGTCCAAACACCCTGGTTTTAGCACTAGACTAGAGCATGTCGTGTTAAGTACTTGATTTCAGAGTTTATGTTCTTAATGGTGTGTATTGATCTTATTTATACAGGGCATAGCAGGCAATATAGGACCATGGGGTGAGGTGGGCCTCCAAGGGCCACCAGGGGACAAGGGGCCCCCAGGATTAGTTGGGCCCCGTGGAGTTGTAGGTTACCCAGTAAGTTACCTTGACGATTTGATTGATTGCTGTATTCTCAACGATTGTGGGGCGATTGACATTTTCTTTCATTTTGATATCTTCACATTGTGAATGTCCTTAAATTCTAGGGTAAAGATGGACCACAGGGAGGTATTGGGCCATTGGCAGACAATGGGGATAAGGTACAACTATACTCTATACTACTATATATTCTGTCATTATCCATGTCATTGGGGCATCAGCTGTATCCAGTGTCTTTTTATAATCCTCTGAAATATCCTGTGTTTGTGCAGGGGTCCAGAGGAGCTATCGGACAGAAGGGAGTTGCTGGTGTCGATGGTGAGGAGGTAGATTGATTATACTGTATTGATTATTTAGTCATCCTATTTATTCTAAATCTAGATTTGGTCATCCAAAATACAGGCATAACATGTTTGACTAAAGAGTCTGATGTAAATCCATTGATCCTCAATGGGTAAAGACAATGATTGCATAAGAAGGGACAAGTGTTGCTGTGCTTTAGGGCCCGACTGGATTGTGGGGTCCAATGGGGCCACCAGGACTGAAGGGGCTACCGGTGAGTATCACAGGATTTATTAATCATGGTTGACAATAACTGTGATATTCAACCGACAAAAGGATCAATATGACATTTGAATATCTTAGGGTGAAAAGGGGAAGATGGGCGTTCAGGGGGAAAGAGGTGGAATGGGGATCCAGGGAGACAGAGGCAACCACGGGCAACAAGGACCAAAGGGCCCACTGGGGAAAGAAGTAGGTGTTGTGTTTTTTCAAAAATTTGATTGTGATGGCTCAGAATCAGTCTTCCTGTGAGTTTACAGTATATCTTTAAAAAGGAGCTAATGCTGGTGTCCTCTGATTCACAGGGATACTTAGGGCCATCAGGGGACAGAGGGAAAGAAGGAGCTTCAGGACTTAAGGTGAGTCACAAACCATCAAACAAGATCATTTTTTTCAACCCCACATAAATCCATAAATTTGATTGAAATTAGATGAAATTCCTGCCTGATTTCTGTGTCTCCTGATGATGTGGATGTGTCTTGACAGGGCCAGCCGGGCATCAGAGGCCCTACAGGTCTCGCTGGGCGTTATGGACCAGGGGGCAACACCGGAAGAGGCCGTGCCAAGGGAGAGAAGGGGCTCCCCGGAACCACAGTAAGTGTTGTTATGGTACCACTATTTGTAAATATACAGTACAGTATGAAGCTGAAATGTTGCTGAGAAAGATGTTCTGGGTTGGGAATGAGTGTCTGACTGGTGTGTTCTCTCTGATGTTATAGGGGCCTCCTGGAAGGTTTGGGCCTACAGGCTTAGTTGGACCAAAAGGACCAACAGTAAGGACAGATTTCAAGGCACATTAATTTAGAGTTAATTTAACCTGAGAATACATAATAGGACACTTAATGTCCTGTCATTGCAGGGTTTACCAGGAAAAAGAGGAGTCGATGGAAAAAGTGGACTTGGTGGACTTAAGGTGTAATGCACCATTCAATCTGTTACATTTACATGACCATGTTAGTCATTTAGCATATGCGCTTATCCAGGATGTTGAGTAATTCATATTGTTTAACCAGTTTATATGGATTTGAGTTACCATGATGCAATTTTAATACAATTTGTGTTTGATCTCAGGGAGATTATGGGGAGAGGGGAAAGACTGGGGCTGGTGGTATCAAAGGAGACGTGGTATGTTTTGCTCTGCAACTTTTAAATAAATAACAATTCAACGTTTTTTCATCATTTTAGCCTCCACATCTACTCTCCTTCTCCTTCCTTTATGTTTTTCTCAGGGATTGCAGGGTCCAAGGGGGAAGAAAGGAGAGTCTGGAACAGGAGGCAAAATGGTGGGATATTTCATTTTGATTTAATACAGAGTTTACTAGCTGTTTTTGATTAAAGTTTTAATATGTTTTGTGGATGTTTGTACACAGGGGACATTGGGAAAGAGGGGGTTCACTGGGTCTCCAGGAGGTAAAGGCAGATCTGGGCCTGCTGGTGCCCCTGGAGAGAAAGGTGGTAAAGGAATAGAAGGGCCAAAGGTGAGAGGTTGTGTCATGCAGTACAGAATCCCTCTTGAAATATCACACTCTTCATATGAAGTGGCTTTGTCTGACCTGATTTTCTCATTTATCTTTGATGAAGGGATTGCATGGCAGCCCAGGAAAGAGGGGAGGCAGGGGAGTTAGAGGCAAACCAGTGAGTTTAATCAGTTCTTTCTTTCAATGCTTGCTCTACACTCTACCAAACCCTCTCGCCACAATCGGGGTTGGGTAGGTTACTTTCTAAATGTAATCTCTTAAAGTTACTAGCTACCTGTCAAATTGTAATCAGTAATGGAGTTTGGATGACCCAAACTCAGTAATGCACTCTGATTACTTTCAGTTCCTTTTGGATTACTTTCCCCTTTAAGGAATTAGAAGAAGACAAAAGGGATCCATCAAACGCATTTGGTGTGTCATCATAGCAGTCTCTGACTTATTTTCAGACTTGCTCAGGTGGAACAAACTTAAACTTGCCTCTTTTTCAGTGCTGAGTTGAATGTCCTTGAGGAAACAGAAAGGTGTCATAATGTTTTTTTTTTTACAAACATCCTTTGTGAATTTAACATGTAATCCAAGAAGTTTTTAATTTGATTACATTATTTTAGCTGGTAATGTAAATGATTACATCTACAGTTTTTTGCAATCAGATTACATGTAATCTGTTACTCCCCAACCGTGCCCACAATGATTTCCCCCACAATGTATTGAAGCGAAGAGTCAATAGTACAATTTTAACTTTTCTTCTGTGCCACATTTTCCTCCTCTTGCTTATAGGGAGAAGAAGGCCCATTGGGACCGGATGGACCAGTTGGAAGATCTGGAAAGCCAGCAAGTATCCCTATAGGGCACGATCCTATCACAGAAAATACAATATAATGTGTTGATGTTGTTGATCCTATTGAGGTGTTTGTTACATTGTCTTTTCTATCTCAGGGACTTGCTGGTTTGGATGGATTGCTGGGGGTCGAAGGAAATGAAGGAGATAATGTAAGCATTGTCTGGTTCCCAAGCATAATCTTAATGTATATATTTGTCAATCAGTAGCCCCAGGACATTGTCTAATAGATCTTCCTTTGATTCTATTTGTCTCCAGGGTGATATTGGTTACAGAGGAACCCCTGGGAGGCCTGGTCTACCAGGGAAGATGGTGAGTGAAATACAGACTTGACTTAAGCATAGTGTTTTTAAGGCTGTATAAGTACACAGTATGTTGGAACTTGATGCATCCCAACTCTAATGATTAATGTTACAGGGTCAAAGTGGACAACCTGGATTGAGTGGTGGTCACGGAGCACCAGGGTCAAAGGTACGACCTGTGTTTGACTAATTGAGATATCCAACAGTGCATGTACATAGAAATACAACAAGAGCTATTTGGCCAAACATCTTTATTTTGCCATGGTTTACATTCAGAACCTTCCACCAATGTTTTGTCAAGGGTAATCTTGGATCAAAAGGAAAACGAGGACCTGCAGGGCCAATGGGGCCAAGGGTAAATACATATGAAACCTTTACGTTAATGTTTATAAATCCCTGTCTATATTCTCAAACATTTTTTCTTATGCATGATAACTAAGCACTCTGATATTGCTATTTTGCATAGGGTATGCCAGGGTTTGGAGGAGCAAAGGGGAAGTTTGGCCAGCATGGATCAAAGGTGCTGTATATGTCTCAACACTCAATAACACCTACAGTATGTTATAGAGTAAAACAACAGTATTAGTTTTCTATGTGGTCACATCATCGCTCCTTTATATCTGTTATCTCTCAGGGTCAGGCAGGCGGCAGAGGCCTGCAGGGACATATTGGACCACGAGGAATCAAAGTAGGTCATTTGGAATGTATTTGGAAATCAATGAACCACACCTCATATTTAGAGAGCAGATGACTCTTCAGTCTGTTTTCTTTTAGGGGAATCCAGGACTGCCGGGGAATAAAGGGCAGCTAGGCCCAAAAGGCATACAGGTTAGCTGGTGGTATCTCTTTTCCATATGAATTGTTTTAAAGGAATTATATCCTGATACATGTTGCACAACAGTATCAGCACAAATGTATTATCAGTTTATGTCAATGTATTGGTAATTTATAGGGAGACATTGGTCCTCGTGGTCCACCTGGGAAAAAGGGCTTCCCTGGTCTACCTGTATGTATTTTGTCCTTATTTCACAAACCTTCTTAGTCTCTTCCAGTATACGTTTGCTAACATTATGACATTTTGAAGTCTTGTTTGGTAAATTGTGTTTGTTTTATTTTACAGGGTCTCTTTGGAAATAGGGTAAGTAACCATTTCGCATTCTAATGTCTATTGTTGGGTATATTTCCATGGTTTCCATCTAAATCCACCATGCTCTTCACAGGGAATGAAGGGGATACAAGGAATGCCTGGAGTTAAGGGACTGAAAGGTGTGCGTGGACAACCAGTACGTAGAATTATATTATTCATTATAGTCTTATGATCCAAATTAGTAACAGTAGCTTAATCATCCAGAATGCAGAGTACAGTACATAATGGATCCCATGTAAATGCAAGCCCCCATTTATGTCACAGGGAAAACCAGGTCCTCCTGGCCGTCCAAGAAACAGGCGACCTGGAGCCCTTGGTAAAAGAAGAGGATCCAAAAAAGTTGGTACCCCATTTATTGTAATCTATACCTCTTTATTATACTGTCAAATGGAGGAATCATACACCATAGTCCACACTAAATGTTTCCTCAAAACAATTGCATAACCTGCACATAACTTGTTCTGGGATTCATCTGATGGCATTGAGGAGTTTATCACATCAGTCACCGACTTCATTAATAAGTGCATCGATGACGTCCTCCCCACAGTGACCGTATGTACATATCCCAACCATGGGATTACGTGCAACATCCGTTCTGAGCAAAAGGCTAGAACTGCCGCTTTCAAGGAGCAGGACACTAATCTGGACTCTTGTAAAAAATCCTGCTACGCCCTCCAACAAAATATCAAACAGACAAAGCGTCAATACAGGACTAAGATCGACTGTGTGATCACAATCTCCATAGCCAATGTGAGTAGAAACTTAACAGGTTAATATTCACAAGGCCGCAGTGCCAGACAGATTACCAGTATGCATACTCACAGCATGCACTGACCAGCTGGCACGTGTCTTCACTGACATTTTCAACCTCTCCCTGACCCAGTTTGTAATACTTACATGTTTGAAGTAGACCACCATAATCCCTGTGCCAAAGAACGCTAAGGTAACCTGCCTAAATGACTATCGCCCCATAGCACATATGGAACCATTAAATACTTTGAAAGGCTGGTCATGGCTCACATCAACAACATCATCCCAGACACCCTGGATCCCCCAACAGATCCACATGACACAATCTCTATTGCACTCCAAACTACCCTTCCCCACCTGGACAAAAGGAACAACTAAATGAGAATGCTGTTCATTGACTACAGCTCAGTGTTCCACACCATAGTGCCTTCCAAGCTCATCACTAAGCTAAGGAGCCTGGGACTGAACACCTCCCTCTGCAACTTGATCCTGGACTTTCTGACGGGGTAGGCAACAACGCATCCGCCACACTGACCCTCAACACATGTGCGTGCTTGCTTAGTCCCCTCCTGTACTCCCTGTTCACTCACGACTGCGTGGCCGTGCTCAACTCCAACACCATCATTAAGTTTGCCGACGACACGACGGTGGTAGGCATGATCACAGACTAACATCAATCTTTCCCTCAACGTCAGCAAGACAAAGGAGCTGATCGTGGACTACAGGAAAGGGAGGGCAGAGCATGTCCCCATTCACATCGATGGGGCTTTAGTGGTGCAGGTTGAGAGCTTCAAGTTCCTCGGTGTCCACATCACTAAGGATCTATCATGGTCCACACACACCAACACAAAGGCTTAAAAGATTTGGAATTGGCCCTCAGATCCTGAAAAAGTTCAACAGCTGCACCACTGAGAGCATCTTGTCTGGCTGCATCAGTTAAGCAACTGCTTGGCATCCGACCACAAGGCGCTACAGAGGGTAGTGCGTACAGCCCAGTACATCACTGGGGCGGTATAGAGGAAGGCGCAAAAAATTGTCCAAGACTCCAACCACCCAAGTCATAGACTGTTTTCTATGCTACTGAACGGCACCAATTCACCAAGTCTGGAACCAACAGGACCCTGAACAGCTTCTACCCCGAAGCCATAAGACTGCTAAATAGTTCATTAAATAGTTAACCAAATAGCTACCTGGTCTATCTGCATTGACCCTTTTTGCACTAACTTTGTTTCATCACATACGCTGCTGCTACTGTTTATTATCTGTCACTTTATTCCTAGTTATATGTACATATCTACCTCAATTACCTCGTACCCCTGCACATCGACTCTGTACTGGTACCTTGTTTATGTAGCCAAGTTATCTTTACTCATTGTGTATTTATAATTAAATATATTAATATGCATTTTACTTTTCTATTATTTCTCTTTTTTTCTCTACATTGTTGGGAAGGGTCCATAAGTAATAATTTCACTGTTAGTATACACCAGTTGTTTACGAAGCATGTGACAAATAAAATGTGATTTGATGATGTATCAGTCTTTATTTATTAGTTAAACCTATTGTGAGTTGGTTTTTGGATGGCCCTGTTTTCCCAGCAAACTCGGGCCATGATCAGGAGAACGCTTACCTCACTGCCTGACCAGAACCCAAGCAGCTCCATCAGCTGGCCTCAGGGCAGCAAAGACAGCCCTGCAACCACCTGCCACGAGCTGGGGCTGATTCGTCCACACCTGCAGGATGGTGAGTAGAGCTCAGCAGGTAGCAGTTAGACTGAACACTGAGCTGATGTAGGTAACAGATCTAGTGAAAGCCAACCTCCTCTCCTCCTTTTTACAGCTAGAGTCCTTTGTCCAGTAATATGTTTTGTAAAACTAACAGAGTCTGATCTTTCCAGGACACTTCTACGTGGACCCTAACCAGGGCTGCCCGTTTGATGCCGTGCAAGTCTTCTGTAACTTCACTGCAGGAGGGATGACCTGTATACCTCCTGTCCAGTCACAGGTAAGTAGCTGGTCCTGGCATCAGTCAGGACACTGGGGAAAGTGGTTGCACAGAATATCTGAGTATGAATGATTTATCTATAACTTTGCCTCTCCCTTGAGCAGAATATTAAGGAAGGCTTTCTAGTGAGCATCAATTATGGGTCACACCATTTCTCACTTACACGTATTGCTTTCATTTTGAAAAGGCATGTTGTGGTTTATCTTTCTATAGATAATAGGAAATTGGGAACCAGAAAAAAACATGTCAAAAAAGTATATCCAGTGGTTTAGCCAGCTTGATGGTGGCTATAAGGTAAGACATACTGCATGTTACATTTCGAATTCATCTATAACTACATTACTGTACCTGATCCAAATCATTTCCCCCTCCTACTGTAGTCGGAGTATGCTGGTCTTGATGTGGTCCAGCTCCGATTTCTACGGTTACACAGCCACTCTGCCTCTCAGCACCTGACCATCGCCTGCCCGTTTAACCACAATAGTAGAGAAATCAGGAAAAATGCAACAAGCAGGGTTCTTCACTTTCTGGGTGACTCTGGTGGGGAGATTGGTTCAAGCTATATGACAGTATCGAAGAATGGTTGTGAAGTAAGACCCAAAGAACAATGTAACCCTTTATACACACCAAGTACATTTGTTGTTTTATGTCAGCTGCAGAACAACTCATTCTACACAACCATTGTAATTCATGGCCTGGCCACTTGATGTCAGTCAAGACCAATACAAAGACGACAGGGCTACTGCAATGTGAGAACAATGTTGTGTACTGTAATGACAGCCAGGTATTTTCAGCTTGTTTTCCCATGTTTGTCACTCAGGTGGAGGTGGAGGTACGAGTGAGGGGAAGCACAGAGATCCACAGAGGGGACATGGAGCTGCTGCCCCTCAGGGATGTTCGTATGGAGGGAAGGGGAGACCACTGGGACACAGACCTCAGAGCTGTCCTGGGACCTTTGTGCTTTTTGTAGCCTCAGCTTATCCATAGAGAAGCAGCACGCTCTGACCAGTGTATGGGTCAAGAACATTTGGGTGCAATTCCTCTTCAGGACAAAAGAAAGAGATATCATCATGTTGTGTGATCGCTGTAGCATTTGTGTAATTGTGATAAAAACTAGAGCTATATAATAAAATGTAGTTTTAGAGTTATTTGTTAATCTTATCATGTGTCTTTTATAAAGAAAAATATAAAGCTGTTGTGTTTATCTCCCGCATTTCTATTTTTTTTAATGATTGATTTTTCTTAGTGATGTACTGTGTATATATATGCTTCAGATTAGATTCATGTGGATGTTGTATTTAATTGTTAAGCTTTTGTAAGTATGTCTTTGCTATTATTTGACGTCTTGTTTTTTATTCCTGTCGACTAATACCTGAAGTCTTGATGAACACCAATATCTGGATGGTCTAAACTTCAAATTGTTATAAATTGAAATGTTACTTCAGTTTACTTTACAATAACTTGAGCACACATTTTATGGTTTATACCTCAAATGCAGTAGACAGTAGTACACCCTGTTGTCACAAATGGAATTAACCGAAATATGTGCAATGAATTATATAAATGGTTTCCGTAAGATGATGGAAAACTGTTGTAGTAGGCTGCTGTATTTATTACAGAACATAATTTGCAGGACAATACACCCATGCTGGGTAAAACTGTTGTTCATACAGACAGTGTGCAGTAGGTTACACATTCATACATTGAGGACTTATGTGTAGGAATGTGTTCTCTCTTGTGGTGTCACTTCCCCATTACTCATCCTCTCCTACCATGCTTTTAGACCAGGGGTACTCAACTACTATTTGAGAAGGTCCGGTCACACACATTTCCTAGGCTGCAGTTTTTAAACTAATTTCCTGCAATTCTACACATTATGCCTCCTGTGTTCATATGATACCTGAGTGAGTCAACAAAATCAATGTGGTCCCCCTGGGGGTCAAGGACCCCATGGGCACAATCTGGCCATGATAACTACAAGGTTTAAATAGCTGATTAGCCTAATTTACCTAACATGGGCTAGTAGTTGATCAACTGGACATTTCTGACAGGTTATATACTGTAGTTTACAAAGACTGTTGTTTAACATTCTGTTATCAATGTTCTCTCTCACAATTCTCCATGGTCAACATAACTTTGGTGACATTTTGCCTAAAGCTATGGAAGACAGTATCAGTGTGTCTTCTGACTGAGGTTTCTTACATGGACAGCTTGGCACGGAAAATAAAATGTAATTTCCCAAATTGCTCGAAAGCCATGTAGACAGATTTAATTCACCATGCTATAGCACATGTTTACCATTATACCAGCGTGGTCTCATAGATTAAACGTAATATAGTAAACGTAAATCCAGGAAACTGACATCAGTATTATATGTTACATTTGGTATGGTTACATAAGACAGAAGCTTACGTAAGGCAAAAATGATATATAACGCAAACGTTTAGCATCCCAAAGGTTGCATGTTCGAATCTCGTCATGGACAACTTTAGCATTTTAGTATGGTGGGGATGACAGTGCCCTGCGCTGCCGCAGCACTTTACCTAAAATGCCCACCATTTCAAACCTGGATGGTATGGGTGGAGAGGGCAGCAATGGAGAGATCCACAGTAATGGTGCGAGAATAGAGCTTGATTAACAGGTGTCAGAGCTAAATGCAACACAGGTGGTTGAACAGTTGGAAAGTGTTTATGCTTATGAGTAAGAATGATCTATGTGGGGTGACATTATCAGGATATAGATGGTGCAATTCTTAGGTCATGGGTTGAGCTTTCAAAGGTCATTGTTTTATTTCCACATAGTCAATGGTCAAACCTGTTTGAATTCTGAATGCATTTTTCAATGAATGTATACCTAACTATCAATGGGCATAAAAACAGTGGAAGACAAGCTATTATCTCTTTGCTTACTTGCTTGATTGCTAACTGACCTCATTGAAACTGAAAGACCTGGTCTGTCAAAAAGTTAGTTGAGGGTCAGCGGACGGTTGTGATTTTCTGAGCATGTCTTGCTAGCTGGCAGCAGTCAGAGATTTGTCCAGAGCCAATAATATAATAATGTTCGAACCATCATGGTACAGTCATTCAGTACAGTCATGGGTGTGTTTGAATGGTTGTACAGTGGCACTTGCTTAAACCCCAGCAGGTGTTTCTCACTAGTCATGTCTTTATAGTGGTTACATTTGTTTCTCAAGACCAGTCTTCAATGACTCTCAAATGACTAAGCACCTCATGGAACTTCCCTGATCTGTCCAGTTGCCCAGTTCATTACAAAGTTTTTACATTTCTTATAAAATTATTTTTCAACAGCATTCAAAGGTCGGTTGTTATCTGTAGAACTATATCTGGTCTAAAGGCTAAATGGTAGCGTAATGCAAACGTCTAGCATTCCAAATGTTGCATATTCGAATCTCGACATGGAAAACGTTAGCATTTTAGCTAATTAGCAATTACTTAGCATGTTAGCTAACCCTTCCCCTAACCTTAACCTAGCAACCTAGCTAACATTAGCCACAACAAATTGGAATTTTTAACATATACGTTTTTCAAATTCGTAGCATATTGTACTAATTGCAATTCATAACATATCATACAAATTTGTAATTCATATATCATATGAAATGGATGACGGACATCCACAAATTAATACACACCATACGAAACTTAACATATCATACTAAATGGAGTGGCTCGGATTTATTTACAGCATAATGTGAAATGCTCTGAGACTAGGTTGCAGCCAGCATACTGGTCTGGGGGGGGGGGAACTAATAGGCGGAGTGACTATAGATGATTGATTTGGGACCGACCCTCTCGTCATTTAGAGGCGGGGTGGTGGCGTAGAAAAAGAAGAGACATCATCGCATCACGTTTTTTCAACATTGAAGTGATGAGAATGTGATGAACATTGAAAGTAACAGATTAACACGGGGGTTTCATTTCAAGACACGGCTCAGTGAAGGGTGAGTAGCATCAATATAGCTTGCTAGCCAAATCCTTATCTCCCTAACCAAAAAAAACACCAAACGCCGAACTTGACAGACAAGCTCTGCTAGTTAGCTCGCGCTTGACTGACGTTTTCTCGAGCGATGGAACCACAGAATTTGAACTCTCATAAGAACAAATATTTTTGTGACTTGATTAGCTCGATTGTAGCAAGTTTGTGACGTATGTCCAGGGCACTAGCTACATAGCATAGCATAGCTTGTTGTTGAATACCTGGCACACTGTGATCACTGGCGCAAGCCAGTAATTTATCCATGATGGTTCGAACATTATTATATTATTGGCTCTGTACAAATCTCTGACTGCTGCCAGCTAGCAAGGCATGCTCAGAAAAATCACAACCGTCCGCTGACCCTCAACTAACTTTTTGACAGACCCGGTCTTTCAGTTCCAATGAGGTCAGTTAGCAATCAAGCAAGTAAGCAAAGAGATCATCGCTTGTCTTCCACTGTTTTTATGCCCATTTATAGTTAGGTATACATTAATTGAAAAATGCATTCAATGGCCACTGATGTTTTCACATTTTGGCGTTATCATGTTTTTTAAGACTAGGAAGTTGAATTGTTTTAACTATTGTGTGGAGCTCCATCTAGCTTGTCAGGTGAATATGATTTGTGTGTGTGTGTATACATATCCAACATTTTGTTCTCTTACAGGATGGAGAGTGGGGATGACAGTGTCCTGCGCTGCCGCAGCGCTTTACCTAAAATGCCCACCATTTCAAACCTGGATGGTATGGGTGGAGAGGGCAGCAATGGAGAGATCCACAGTAATGGTGCGAGAATAGAGCTTGATTAACAGGTGTCAGAGCTAAATGCAACACAGGTGGTTGAACAGTTGGAAAGTGTTTATGCTTATGAGTAAGAATGATCTATGTGGGGTGACATTATCAGGATATAGATGGTGCAATTCTTAGGTCATGGGTTGAGCTCTCAAAGGTCATTGTTTTATTTCCACATAGTCAATGGTCAGACCTGTTTAAATTCTGAGTGAAGATAACCTGGATTAACCCCAAGTACAGTCATTCAGTCATGGGTGTGTTTGAATGGTTGTACAGTGGCACTTCCTTAAACCTCAGCAGGTGTTTCTCACTAGTCATGTCTTTATAGTGGTTACATTTGTTTCTCAAGACCAGTCTTCAATGACTCTCAAATGACTAAGCGCCTCATGGAACTTCCCTGACCTGTCCTGTTGCCCAGTTCATTAAAGTTTTTACATTTCTTATAAAATTATTTTTCAACACCATTCAAAGGTCGGTTGTTATCTGTAGAACTATATCCGGTCTAAAGGCTACATGATAGCGTACTACTCATTTGATCCTGTTTGAAGACAAAAATGGATTTAACCACACCCCAGCTAGCTCTGTTCCTTGTCCTTAAGGTTCCCTGAGACTGTGCTTATTATTTCCCATGGGGAATAATGGCAAATTGTCCACCCGCTATATTGATTTAGGCATTTATGTAAATATTTAACATGGTATTGTTTACTCATAGTAGGCCTATATTAATCTTCCTCTTGGGTAACCTGGCAACTGTATTGGTCCTGAAGTCATTTAGAATTCATATTCCTCACTGGCACTGCTAGACTTTGGAACTGAATGAATACGAAAGCCTGATCCACGCTTTATTGCTTTGCGTAAATGACATTTTCTCCATCTATTTCAGGAAAAATGGAAGTGGAGCGACTCATCAGCAAGAAACTCCAACTGAAGAGGAAAGCAGAGGTGAGACTTAAAACAGAATGTGTTGTCAGCAGGTCAAATTTGTTCTGAGCCTGTGATTAGATTCTGAGTTCTGATGTCAAATCCTCCAAACAATGTTGTCTGTTCTCACAAGTCACCCGTCCATTGTTTGAGTCCCAATGATTCAACAAACTCCTCTTAGTTCTGTCACTGTTTGTGGATGTGCCTAATCCTATATATTTTTTAAAGTGTTGTGTGCCTTGCTTCTGCACTGCCAAATCCCTACTGGACTGATTCAATATTTTCCTTAAGCGTATGTGAGCTGTAACATTCTCATTTTAACCTGGCGAGCTGCTTTGCCTTGACTGTTTGTTTTCAAATCCTGTCATTATTTGTGCATTAGAAAAAGAGCTAACAACTAGCAGTGAGCCAAGGCTATTCTAATCTCCATCTTTCCCACTTTCATGCCTGGAGAATGGAAAGATACAGCAAGATTCAGTTCTGCTTTTATGACATCCAAACCCTTGTCTGATTTGAGTCCATTAGTATTGCATACCAGTGAGGAAATGACTGAAATGCATTGTAGGGGTCAACCTCGGTGACTTGAGTGTCCAAACGAAAGTTTCACAATTAATTGGGAAGTGCAAACTGAAGAGGGCCACTTGAAACATGTATTGATGTATGGTGTAATTGGCTGAACTATGAAGTGTTATTCACATCTTATCGCATTATAATAGATGGGTGAAATTAACACGTCCTGTCTTTACTGTACAGGACAGCCAGACCCAGAGAGCGCCCTTATTTTCACACAATGTGAGAGGAAGAGAGGAAGAGGATTGTTTTCTTAAAGCAATCTTTTAAGGGCAGTTTGTTTAGTATAAAGGTCAACTAACCTCTACTGTGCAAACAGATCAAATAGACAGAACAGTCACCAGTCTTTCTGGACATGAGGTCATCATTAAAATATATATATTTTTTAAAGGGTCATCATTATCTCCAGCTACAAATGGTTACTTTCTGTTCTGACATAATGTTTGTCAATTTAATATTTGTCTTTATGATATGGATTTAAATACAAATTCACAAGCATCCTTTTCATTTAACTGAACCCTATGACTTGCTGATTGTGGATGTGTATCTGGTTTACAGCACTTGAAGTTTGACCTGATGAGGCAGTTTGACTCCCAGGTGTTGGAGTTCATGGACAGTCTGATAGAGGAATCGGCCAGCCTGGAGCCTGCTCCTGTCCCTGCTGTCTTCTCCCCTCCTCTGTCCGATAAAGAGAGGAGTAAGCTCAGGTATTGAGCCCCTCACTGCTCCCTTTTGCCTTCCACCCTTCTCCTTTCTGACCTACTCTCTTACTATGTCAGAGGTCAACATCTATTTAACTAATATTTTGTCAATGATTTTTATTCTATTAGGCATCTCCAAGGGTCATCCCAGGGCCAAGGCAAACAGTTTGTGTTCCGGAGGTCCTTGTTAGAGTAAGTGACGAGTTAATAATAGACTGTGTGTGACTGCTTTTGACAAAAAGCTCCCTCATCGAACACTATATACATTGTGCTTAAACTGAAATGTTGCTGGTTCCGTATTGTTTATGTTTATCATGGTCTATGTCTCTTGTTTCACAGTGAGCTGTTTGAAGTGAACCACATCCGGACCATCTACCACATGTTCATTGCCCTGCTGATCCTCTTCATCCTCAGCACCCTGGTGGTTGACTTCATCGATGAAGGCAGGTGAGGTGTAACACTGACTCTTTACTGATATCTCCCTCTCTTTAAATATTAACTACCACTTGTGTATTGACTCTTCATTCCCCCCTCTTCCCCAGATTGGTGCTGGACTTTGACCTGCTGGTCTATGTATTTGGACAGTTCCCCCTGGTGGTGATTACCTGGATCTGCATGTTCCTTTCAGTGCTGGTGGTGCCCTACAGCCTGTTCCACACCTGGGCCTCTCACTACCATGAGTCCCACCATGGGACCCTGTGGTCTCTTCTACTGGGTGCTCTCTTCCTGCTCTACCAGGGCCTGGGCCTAGGCTTCCTGCCTACCTTTGTGGTGGTGAAGAACAGCTTTCCCCCTGCATCCTGCTTCATCATCATCCTGGAACAGGTACTCCAAATGCAGGCCCGCCCGGGGCATGACATGTTCTTTGTTTTATTGATGTTCAGTCTACTGATGGACATGCATTGTGATTGGTTGACAACATGTGCTGTCTCCCTGCAGGTGCGCTTGATGATGAAGGCACACTCTTATATCAGGGAGAATGTCCCCAAAGTTCTGGCTTTGGAAAAAGACAAATCCAGTAAGCAACTATGTTTTTTTATGAATCATTTATAGACACTAGCTTACATTCTGTTTTTGTCTGTAGATGTATTCAGTTCCCTTATTTATTTTTTATTCTCCAGGCTCCTCCCCAGTCTCTCCACTCATCCCACAGCTGAGCCACTATATCTACTTCCTCTTTGCTCCCACCCTTATTTACAGAGATAAATATCCCAGGTAAGCAGAGTGGAATGACATAAGACCTAGTTTAAATTAACATACCTCTTGCATGTTATACTCAGCTGCAAGAGCGCTATTTGCCTTTCTGTAAACATTCAAACTCTTGTTTCCCTCTGCAGGAATCCCATCATCAGGTGGAGTTATGTGGCCTCTAAGTTATTACAGGTATGATTTGAGAATCTAAATGAATACCTGAGCATAGTTGAAGACCTTGTCCAGGAGATCAGTTCATTTATGTAGTTTCTCTCTCTCTCTCGTGTCTTTCAGGTTCTAGGATGTCTCTTCTATGCCTACTATGTGTTTGTGCGCCTCTGCATCCCACAGTTCCGCAGCATCAGCCAGCAACTGTTTGACCTGCGGGCCATGGTCCTGTGTGTGTTCAACTCTATCCTGCCAGGTAACTCCAGTGAACACATCCTCACTTGCAGCTTGTGTCATTGGCACCACAGTATTCCTCCTACACGTTCACTATATTGTCTTCTGGATCACTCTGTCTAGATGATTCTGTTAACTAACTACAAAAATATTTGAATGAATGGAGGGAAATCATATGTCATCTGTGTGTCTCTCTCTCTCTAGGAGTTCTGGTTCTCTTCTTGGCCTTTTTTGCCTTCCTGCACTGCTGGCTCAATGCCTTTGCTGAGATGCTGCGGTTTGCTGACAGGATGTTTTACAAGGTACACAGGCAGATGCCTTTCCTCGGCCATATTACTCATTTAGTCAATCACTGACTAGATCTACAGCGCAGTAGTGCTACAGTGTTCACTACACTGCCTCAATCAGCTCTTTGCTGTGTTCTTTAAAAAAATAATATATTGATTTGCTTCACAGGATTGGTGGAACTCCACATCCTTTGCCAATTACTACCGCACCTGGAATGTGGTGGTACACGACTGGCTGTATTACTATGTGTACTGTGACTTCCTATGGGTGAGTGTTATTGTTGCACTTGGCATTAATGTTAATCTCTCTTTTTTTTACAATACTTATGAAGTATCCCCCCCATTACATTGCTGTGTAACTCTAATCTTAAACAAGCAAGCCAGTTGAGCAGCTTTGATTTAGTCCATGCCCGTCTTAACCCTCTGGTCTGTCGTCTGTTTGTTTTTTTCCTACTCCACTCCCTGACAGATGTCGAAGAAGAGATTTCGGGCGGCAGGCATGTTATTGGTCTTCACTATGTCTGCAGTAGTGCATGAGTACATCTTGGCGATCTGCTTCGGCTTCTTCTACCCAGTCCTCTTCTGCCTCTTCATGTGCTTCGGAAGTAAGACCTTACCTTCATTACAATACAACAGACACAATATAAAAACAGAAGTTTTTTTCTGACTCACAATCCTAACTGCTCATCTTCTTTACTGTGCTGTTCATCTGGCAGTGATGTTTAACTTCATTCTTCATGACCGGAGAAAAGGCCCAATTTGGAACGTGATCATGTGGACTGCTCTGTTCCTCGGTCAGGGGGTCATCATCTGCCTCTACTCCCAGGAGTGGTATGCACAGCGCTACTGTCCCCTTCAGGAGGTATACACCACTGCACATCTAGGAAAATATTCATTTTAGGCTCATTTTTCATAGCTGTTCGGATCATGGAGAGTAAATATTTTAAACAATTGAGATGCAACCTTAGATTCAACCAAGTCTTTACATGCCATGTTTTTTTTTTGTCTTGTTTTTAGCCCTCTTTCCTAGAGCTGCTGAAGCCGCGTTCCTGG
Organism: Oncorhynchus nerka; assembly: GCF_034236695.1. Taxonomy (NCBI): domain Eukaryota; kingdom Metazoa; phylum Chordata; class Actinopteri; order Salmoniformes; family Salmonidae; genus Oncorhynchus; species Oncorhynchus nerka. The sequence continues at coordinate 65,191,589 of NC_088419.1, read as the reverse complement.
AGCTGTCACCTCCAGACCAACCCAGCAGTCGACTCTTGAGGGGCTGTAACTGACATCACATTGAACTACTGAACCGACAACACTCGCCAATCTATTGAATGTGTTTAGGAAGAGCACAACCTCCTGTTTCTTTCAAGCCTTTTTACTTTTTGTTTGACTTCATTTTTTTTTTGTTACACTAGTCATTCTGACTGATATTGAGAGACTGCGTTATTCATTTGAAAGGGCATGGAGTGAGTGAGACATAATGGCCTCTGTTATTCACAAAGATGCCTTATTTATCCTTTTAGTTTCATGACAAACCCATTGGAAATCAGGGTAACAGAGCACAGAAATGTGAACCGAATAAATATATATATATAATATTTTTTATTTATAATTTTATTTCCAGCCTGGATACAATTACCATACTCTTTCATTTGAAATGCACTTTCAATGCCAATATGGTAAATTGTAAAATTGCTGCTTTTCCCAAAAGTTAACCTCTTAGCAAACATGCAGTTATATATATTTAGCAAATAATTTACTTAACAATTTTTTAGATTTTTTTTTTTTTGTGATTTTTTTTTAATGAACCCAGACATTTCAAATGTTCAGCCACTGTATTTTGTGTCGTCGATTCTCCAAGGTGTTTTAAGTCATGTTGATGGAGATCAGCGTTGGGCTCATTTCAGAAGTTTGAAATTAACTCCCATTCAACTCATGAGTTGAAATTAGAGTTGAATTGGCTGCACTCCACTGGATGTAGAGTTTGTGTGACAGAAAGTAACTCAAGGAAATTTCACACGTCATACAACATGAGTTTCATTGAATCTCACAGTTCCAGACACCAAATAATAACTTTTCTCTGGAAATGATGCTTATAACTTTGGTGCTTAGAATAGCCAATTATATTTCTGCCAACCCTTTCATTTGTTTGGCTTCTTTTTGAAGTCCTCAGGGTCAACTGCAGGGTTACACTAATGCATTCTGTGAAATGTATTTTCCTCATTGAACAAAATGTAATCAATTTAATGAAATACAATAACTTTGAATATTCACATACAGGTTTTGTTTCTGTTGATCATTCAGTTTGTCCTGAAAATCAATTGTTTTAACAATTCGATATGCATGTATATAATGACATGTTTCATGTCCAATATGTATATTTGTATAGACCACCTAATATAGAATAGAGGCATTTGAATTTCTCTGAACTCCATTACATTTCCTTTCAGTCAAGTTTGAATTGCAATTGTGTTTGCTGTTTACTATTTAAATTCAACATTTAAATTGGAATTTGAGGCATTCTCCATTTCAATTCTGAAGTGAGCCCGACCCTTATGGAGATGTTAGCTTATTAAACAAAATGGAGATAAGTTTGCTCTGTGTTTACTGCTATGAATGTTTTGTCAGATGTGAAGCCTTACACAAAGATTAATGTTAACTAAGAATATGTATTTATTCAAAAGCAATATTGAAAGTGTTACTATACCAATCAGAAATTCCACACCTGACCTTGAGTTGGTGGAAACTGCACTGCTGTTGCAGCTGGCTGCTCCGATGTTGCCATTATCAGTATGACTGATGCATGTATTGTTTATTTACTTGATTAGTGCCAATGCCTAAATATACATTCGTGCATTATTTGCTTTTGGCAGAAATTACATCATTACACTAACTGTTGCCATTAATGCTGTAAATTAGGGATTCAATTTCAGCTTCAATCCATGAGTCTGACTTGTCATTTTGTGATTGTCTCTATGGAACAGTTTTTGTTTTTGACTCAAACCATGTATGATAATTTAAACCACCAGATGGCGCTGTAATGTAACATTTTTGAATTCCCACTTGTTTCTCATGACAATCTATTTTACTCATAAGTAATTATTTAAGGACGGTTAACAAAACATTGTTATATAGAGAAACGTGTGTGTGTTTATATATATCCTATCGAGATTTTGTTGCAAGACTACTTCAGCCTGTATTGTAATTGGGAGAATGTTTACTATTTGTGGTCGTATTTCAGTGGTTATTTCGAGCCCACTTTTGAGATTATTATGATGCTCTTTTGATCATTTAGAAAATGAGTGATACTTTTGTTCAGATATTTCTATTTTTGAACAGAGATTGACATTCCTCTATTTTGCTTGATACATTTATGGAGTTCTAGTGTTTGAAACATTTATTTGGTATTATACGAGATATGTTGTATACTATTTACCATTACAGTGCATTAGGTATATGTCAGGTTGAAAATAAAGCTATAAATCTATATTTTTTGGTCTTTAAACCAAACCCTGGGTTAGAATCGAGACTGCAGCATTTTTTTACTTTAAAAAGAACAGTTCGCGTTTTTGATGTACTTTCCATATAGAATATTGTACATTTCACAATGTCAAGACAATACAAATTTGAATGGATTTTGCAAAAATGTTTTTTTTTGTCATAAAGTTTATTGTTAATATTTATTAATCAAATGGCCACCCTTTTGTTTTTACACTGCTGCTACTCGCTGTTAATTATCTATGCATAGTCACTTTACCCCTACCTACACATACAAATTACCTCAACCAACCTGTACAGGTACCCCCTGTATATAGCCTCGTTATTGTTATTTTATTGTGTTACTTTTATTTTTAAAATTGTATTTAGTCAATATTTAAAAAAAAAAGGTATATATATACCAGTTGTATTCGGCGCATGTGACAAATACAATTTGAATTGATTTAATATAAAATGTAGTCAGTTCAAATCACAGATGTGGGATCCTATCCATGAAATCACACCAGTATGTATGTACACTAGGAATAGGGGGGAGGAGGACATACAGAGGCATGAAACATTAGCTGTCAAGTCAGTGGTATGGAGCCGAACTGTCACTGCCAAAAGAAAACAGCCATAGGTTGTCTTTTTAAGTGTTGTTTGGTAGAAATGGCTTTCACACAAATAACATTTGGTCAATGTTATGACAGTATTTCAAGAGTGTATATTCTAACGTTGAACATTTCGTTTTTCCAGAGGTCTTACTTCATATATAAAAGTTGTGAACAATGCAATCATGATAGTAGTTGGTCTAGCCTGCGAATCTCGACAGAGGGTCTATGGTTGGTCCTCGAGCTGTCCGCCTAGTGGCTCGGAGGTCCTAGTAATGTTGGGGACAGGGATGGGAATGGAGTTTGGTGAAGGGTGAACCCCCCCTTCTTTGCGAAATAGCAAGCTCTATTCTGCGGTAAAGATGGCGGCGGCAGAGGGGGCGCGCAGTGGCCGGAGCACGGCGAAACGACCCTGAAAGGCTCCATATTTCATAGAAACTCGGACGTGGGGGACCGAATATTACTGTCTCGAGATCCCACGGGCCGTTGGCAGAGAGTTGTTTTCAGTGATTTATCAGACTTTTGCTTTATTGTTTGAGGCAAGGTGGGTGGGTTTCACAACGATATAGCTAACGTCAAGCTAGCTAGCTAGGAGACGGGTTGAGGAAGACTTCTGAACAGGCCGCTCCATAATTGGGGGGATGTGAACTGGGAGTGTGCAGGGTTGGATAGCTTCGTCCCGAACATCTTTACACTGAACTGCGGGGATGGGACAACAGGTAGGCCGCGTTGGTGAGGGGACTTCGACAGGGCTGCCACCGCCACAACAACAGCAGCAACACCCGGGGAAGGGGAACAGGGGAAATGCCGGGAGGAGACCCCGGGAAGTCAGTAACGTTAGCACTGGAACACCGCCAGGCAGGGTTGCTGCCGTTAACGTGCCGGACCCAGCAATTAATATATTCACCCAGCATTCAGGTAGGAATAGCCACATGGTATTACACCAATAGTTTATTTAATCAATTGTTTTGTGCAATAGTAGTCAAACTGATTTTTAATTGGCTAGATAACCAGCCAATTTACTTCTACTAATCAACACTGTGCTCGTCAACGACGCGTTAGCAGAAATACAACCAATTGCCATCAGTGCCAGCTCTAGTTGTACGGTTAGCCAGCATATGTTTGCTAGTTTTCTTGGTTTCTAATGTGTTCTCGTACATTATCAGACAATGAAGTTGAAGAGCACAAGCGTGAAGTGACAATGACAGCTTGACATGTCCCACAAGTAGCCTAATGGTTGTGTGTTTTTTTCTTCATGCAGCTGTCTGGCATGGGCAGGTAACAGTGCAGTCAGTGCTACTAACGAGGATTGGGGTTGTTATTCTGATCCCAAACAGAGTGATGAAGAAAGAGCCGTTTAAGGACTACACAGCTGCAAGCAGCAAAGGGACTGTTCACTTCTCCTGCCACTGAGAGATTCTTGTTAAACAATGATCTCTGCCACAAGGGGATGCAGTGGCAATTCCACTCCATTAACTCACTATGGCAGCCACAACAGTCCCACATTTCAGCCTGAAGAGGTTTACACATGCTCGGTTACAACATACTCAGCAGACAATTGCAGCTCAAAGTAATTTTTTGAATTATGTTTGTGTAACTGACTGTAATCCAACATATTCTTTGAGGATACTCTCATTTTCATAGACATTGTAAGATACTGAAAGACTCACTGTGGTCAAATGATCTAGTGCCCCAGTGACACACTCAGTGGGCTCTGAGGGTCAAACTGGATAGATGCACTCTCATTGTGCTGCTGTCTAGGCCTGTTATGTGTCATTGGCACTCACGATTTGGTCAAGGGAAGGCAATCATTAAGGATCTCCCTGCAGGGAAACCATTATTGCATTTGGTCAGCTCTGAGCTAGAATGAATTGCTGTTGTGTATGTATGCTATTAGGTTCTGTATGACCATTAGGGAAGTGTTATGTTGAGGGGGATGTTATTATTCTTTGCATGACAAAGCTATAATATCCATCCATGATTGTAACAACTATCCAGTCTACTGCTTCCATTGACTTCCTAAGGGAAGGTCAGTCAAAGTCTCGTATGAAATCAGATGTGATGTGAATCGCAAGATTGTACGGCTCATCCAATAGTTGTTTTTTCAGCGCTCTGCACTGTGGCAAAGAGATACCTGTCACATCTCCACAATTAAACTCTTCAGCTGGAAACGCAAACCTGAAAAGTGCACACTATCTGTTTTTTAAAATGTCAAGTGTCCTTTTTAAGCTGGATGCACAGCCAAGTTGTTGGAAGGCTGTTAACCTTGTAAACCTTCCATTATATTTTGAAGTATGAAAGCATTTGTTTGTGCAACTCTCTCCTTGACCTAGCAGAATCAATTATAATGTAAGTCTAGGCTATATGATGCAGTTATTACCTGGCAGTGCCACTGTTCGGTAATATTAATGTGTTGTGAAGTCATTGGACCATGTGAGTAAATTAGCAGTGTGTCAACGTCGAACATGGTTTTGTCTGTTCATAGAATTTGAGCTCTGCACATCTGGCTGAGTTATGTGACCACACACCAAGGCTGCTTTAACAAAGTTATTTTGCAACAAAGCACATTTCCTCCTTTCTTTGCTGAGCAAGATGATTTGAGATCCTTCCTCCATTTTGCCATTTGTGATTGCCACTGTTGAATAGTTTATATTTTGTGTGGTTTGTCAATGGTGAAAGGCTTAGGTGTACAGTGCAGTTTTTACCAAATGAAAATGCAATGACTTCGTAATCATGTTTTGATACTGTGGCTATTTTAGATGTATGTCTCAGTCTGTGACCTTTTGGAGGTGTGTGTACTGGTGTCCATGTTTGTATGGGTTATGCTTGTGTACGTGTCTTTTTTCCTGAAGGGATTCACGGTGGGGACAGACAAGTTTTCAAAATCAATGGCATCTGCATGTCACTGTCCCCCTAGGTGACTCGGCACATCCCTGTTGGGTCACGATGCCATTTTGGTATTTCTTTATTTATTCATTGTCTCCGGATCTTAGAATACGTTTCTTTGCAGCGTTATGAAAACTAAACCCTACGTTACTCAGTGGCATTTTAAAGCCGAAGGGAACGGTATCTTTGATATGTAATATGTAGCCTCAGTGAAAGAAGGTTCACATTCCCCCTAAACCACATCATGAGTTTAGAGTGCTCATCCAGTGTAATGCTCTTCCGATCAAGTGAACTTAGAATTCTTCAATCGTTTAATGGCTTGTGTGGAACTATGGTCTTTCATTTTGCTCTGCCTTGGGCTCTCTCTTGTTTGCAGAATTCACACAGGTGCTGATTTGGCTATCAAGCCCATAAGCAATTCAGCAGGTTGAGCGGTCAAGAGCAGGTTTCATATACTTGATTAGGAAATGGGCCACTTGTATTTAACATCTCTGCTCTACATGTTCTCCCTCTGCCTAAAATGGAATGAATTCCAGGGTAGGCAGGACAGTGGATGGGTGATCTGCCCATTATCCCTGATACATAAACTGATTTGCATTAGGAATGAAATTGGATTAGACAAATCCTCTTTTCTATATGTGCAAAGGCCCCTACAACCAAAATAAGCCTCACAGTACTGCCAATTGACTTTGAAGCAACTGTAAGATTTTAACATGTAAACTTGATGTGTTGAAGTAATCATGTCCTTTGGTGGCTTATCTGGGTGACTGGATCCTCTCCCCCACCCAGCAGGTCACCCCAAGTTGCATCGTTCAGCCACTAGAAGGAGCTCCGTCTCGTAATTTTCAGCCCTATAAATGCTGGGTAGTTGTGTTTATTTGCATGTTTACCAGGGTATGTACTATGCTTATGCATGCCATGAAGTGCATTGATTATTGTGGCGGACTATGTTCTGGTAATATAGTACACTCTGTACTATTGCTTCATTAATTATTAATTCTTCCTCTTGCTCCTCACTGGTGAAAGCATGAGGCTGGAGACTAAAGACAGCACTTAATCCTGGCTCATTTTCCCCTTCCCAGTGGAACTCATTCTACTCTCATTAAAATAACCAACGGAAATGGTCGGAGTCGATGTTGCTGCTGGTGCAAATGATAACTGTCCCACCTGAGCTTACATACTCCCACATATATATCATATTAGGACTTTGTTTACCCTACATAAGGTCAAGTTGTTTACTGTCGATCTTGTAAAACCAAGATCAGTGGTTTTCAACTGGTTTTGCTTGGGAACAAAATCGAACCAGGTTCTCGGTCGCGAGGCAATATTCACATTGTGGAAAAAGAATCACCAAATTACAATCTGCAAGCTATTTTTAATGCTATATTGATAGTAAATGTATCAGTTATAACAAGTTAACAACATTCCCACCTCTTTCATTGACAATAATACAATGGTGCCCATATTCTTGATGAAGAATGTTAATAAATTCACTAACTTTGGACATAAAATCAACCAAAATAGCACTGCTCTATAATGAAAATACTGTGATTGAAGACATTTTTTTTCAGATATTAAATTATTAACAAATGTAAGTCTTATGTTCAGACTGGAGTGTATGTATGTGTGTGTGTGTATGTATACGTTTGTATCGAAGCAAAAACATTTTTTTTTAAATAAAAAAAATAAACTGACATCCAGGACCCACTTAAATGACCGTGAACCAAATTTGGGTCTTGACTCACCAGTTGAGAATTGCTGACCTAAATCATATAGGTCCCGATACAGTATGTCATGCTGCTGTTGGTTTTCCAAGTGGGAGACTGGTCTATTGGGCTGCTTAGTGAAGATGCCTGATTTGAAACGCAAAACCAGTTCAGTGTTGACTGGGTGCCAGCACTTGGCCTGGGTTGTGTCTGACTGCTCTATCAGTGTATATCCAGAGATCCAAGCTCCTGGCTTGGACCCTATTCCCTCAGCGGGACTGAGTCTCTATCCACTATCACTCTCATCCCAGACTACTTGGTTCTCTCTGTGCCCAAAGCTCAGCTCAAATCCTTCATCTTCATTCCCTGTCTTCTCATCTGCCTCTCTGTGTCATCTTAGTGGAGTTGAAATTGAGCACTGCTTATACCCGGGATAATCCTCTCCGTCCTCCCTCTTCTTCCTCTCCTGTTTAATCACACACCAGAGTCGGCCTTAATCTGGCCTTTAATGTGGTGCTGCTCTCTTGTGTTGAGCAGTGGGGGTGAGGCCAAGAAGCTCAGCCACAGAGAGGGCCAATTTCTCTTTCAATAGACTGGGATAATTTGCCCCATTTCAAAGAGAATGAAGCGAGTGGCTAACCTGGGTGCTATCGGAAGCCTTTGATACGGTGCCTTGTGCAGGGCTATTTGGGTGGCCAAGCCCTCCATATGGAAGCAATGGGAAAGTAATCTCATCAAGCTCAGTGTATTATCACAGGAACATGAATAGACCCACTGAAGTCGGTGTAATCCTCTTCAGCCAGGCCTGAATGTTCATAGTAATTTCAGCAGTTCGAATACCCGTGTCGACAAGGTAAAAAAAGAGAAAACAAATCTGTGCCCTTGAGCAAGGCATTTAACCCTATTTTGAGTCCAGGGACGCTGTACTACTATGGCTGACCCTGTAAAACAACACATTTCACTGCACCTATCCAGTGTGTGACAATAAAACATATACACTGCCGTTCAAAAGTTTGGGGTCACTTAGAAATATCCTTGTTTTTGAAAGAAAAGCAAAAAATGGTAAATTTAAAATAACAGCAAATTGATCAGAAATACCGTGTAGACATTGTTAATGTTGTAAATTACTATTGTAGCTGGAAATGGCAGATTTGTATTTTTATGGAATATCTACATTGCCTTGCGAAAGTATTCGGCCCCCTTGAACTTTGCGACCTTTTGCCACATTTCAGGCTTCAAACATAAAGATATAAAACTGTATTTTTTTGTGAAGAATCAACAACAAGTGGGACACAATCATGAAGTGGAACGACATTTATTGGATATTTCAAACTTTTTTAACAAATCAAAAACTGAAAAATTGGGCGTGCAAAATTATTCAGCCCCTTTACTTTCAGTGCAGCAAACTCTCTCCAGAAGTTCAGTGAGGATCTCTGAATGATCCAATGTTGACCTAAATGACTAATGATGATAAATACAATCCACCTGTGTGTAATCAAGTCTCCGTATAAATGCACCTGCACTGTGATAGTCTCAGAGGTCCGTTAAAAGCGCAGAGAGCATCATGAAGAACAAGGAACACACCAGGCAGGTCCGAGATACTGTTGTGAAGAAGTTTAAAGCCGGATTTGGATACAAAAAGATTTCCCAAGCTTTAAACATCCCAAGGAGCACTGTGCAAGCGATAATATTTAAATGGAAGGAGTATCAGACCACTGCAAATCTACCAAGACCTAGCCGTCCCTCTAAACTTTCAGCTCATACAAGGAGAAGACTGATCAGAGATGCAGCCAAGAGGCCCATGATCACTCTGGATGAACTGCAGAGATCTACAGCTGAGGTGGGAGACTCTGTCCATAGGACAACAATCAGTCGTATATTGCACAAATCTGGCCTTTATGGAAGAGTGGCAAGAAGAAAGCCATTTCTTAAAGCTATCCATAAAAAGTGTTGTTTAAAGTTTGCCACAAGCCACCTGGGAGACACACCAAACATGTGGAAGAAGGTGCTCTGGTCAGATGAAACCAAAATTGAACTTTTTGTCAACAATGCAAAAAGTTATGTTTGGCGTAAAAGCAACACAGCTCATCACCCTGAAGACACCATCCCCACTGTCAAACATGGTGGTGGCAGCATCATGGTTTGGGCCTGCTTTTCTTCAGCAGGGACAGGGAAGATGGTTAAAATTGATGGGAAGATGGATGGAGCCAAATACAGGACCATTCTGGAAGAACCTGATGGAGTCTGCAAAAGACCTGAGACTGGGACGGAGATTTGTCTTCCAACAAGACAATGATCCAAAACATAAAGCAAAATCTACATTGGAATGGTTCAAAAATAAACATATCCAGGTGTTAGAATGGCCAAGTCAAAGTCCAGACCTGAATCCAATCGAGAATCTGTGGAAAGAACTGAAAACTGCTGTTCACAAATGCTCTCCATCCAACCTCACTGAGCTCGAGCTGTTTTGCAAGGAGGAATGGGAAAAAATTTCAGTCTCTCGATGTGCAAAACTGATAGAGACATATCCCAAGCGACTTACAGCTGTAATCGCAGCAAAAGGTGGCGCTACAAAGTATTAACTTAAGGGGGCTGAATCATTTTGCACGCCCAATTTTTCAGTTTTTGATTTGTTAAAAAAGTTTGAAATATCCAATAAATGTCGTTCCACTTCATGATTGTGTCCCACTTGTTGTTGATTCTTCACAAAAAAATACAGTTTTATATCTTTGTTTGAAGCCTGAAATGTGGCAAAAGGTCGCAAAGTTCAAGGGGGGCGAATACTTTCGCAGGGCACTGTACATAAGCGTGCAGAGGCCCATTATCAGCAACCATCACTCCTGTGTTCCAATGGTACGTTGTTAGCTAATCCAAGTTTCTCATTTTCAAAGACTTGACTGATCATTAGAAAACCCTTTTGCAATTATGTTAGCACAGCTGTAAACTGTTGTTCTGATTAAAAAAAGCAATAAAACTGTCCTTCTTTAGACTAGTTGAGTATCTGAAGCATCAGAATTTGTGGGTTCAATTACAGGCTCAAATGGCCAGAAACAAATAACTTTCTTCTGAAACTTCTGAAATTGCCAAGAAACTGAAGATCTCGTACAACGCTTTGTACTCCTCCCTTCACAGAACAGTGCAAACGGGCTCTAATCAGAATAGAAAGAGTAGGAGGCACCGGTGCACAACTGAGCAGGAGGACAAGTTTTTATTTTATTTTACCTTTATTTAACTAGGCAAGTCAGTTAAGAACAAATTCTTATTTACAATGACTGCCTAAGAACAGTGGGTTAACTGCCTTGTTCAGGGGCAGAACAACAGATTTTTCCTTTGTCAGCTCGGGGATTCGATATGGCAACCTGGTCTTCTAGGCAGAGTTCCTCTGTCCAGTGTCTGTGTTCTGCTCAACTTAATCTTTTCTTTTTATTGGCCAGTCTGAGATATGGCTTTTTCCTTGCTACTCTGCCTAAAAGGCCAGCATCCTGGAGTCGCCTCTTCACTGTTGACGTTGAGACTGTTGTTTTGCGGGTGCTATTTAATGAGGCTGCCAGTTGAGGACTTGTGAGGCGTCTGTTTCTCAAACTAGACACTCAAATGTACTTGTCCTCTTGCTCAGTTGTGCACCGGGGCCTCTCACTCCTCTTTCTATTCTGGTTAGGGCCAGTTTGAGCTGTTCTGTGAAGGGAGTAGTACAAGGCGTTGTACGAGATCTTCCATTTCATAGCAATTTCACACATGGAATTGCCTTCATTTCTCAGAACAAGAATAGACTGACGAGTTTCAGAAGAAAGTTCTTTGTTTCTGGCCATTTTGAGCCTGTAATCGAAACCACAAATGCTGATGCGCCACATACTCAACTAGTCTAAAGAAGTCCAGTTTTATTGCTACTTTAATCAGCTGAACAGTTTACAGCTGTGCTAACATAATTGCAAAAGGTTTTTCTAATGCTCAATTAGTCTTTAAAAATAATAAACTTGGATTAGCTAACACAACGTGCCATTGGAACACAGGAGTGACGGTTGCTAATAATGGGCCTATGTAGATATTCCATAAAAAATCAGCCATTTCCAGCTACAATAGTCATTTACGACATTGACAATGTCTACACTGTATTTTTGATCAATTTGATGTTATTTTAATGGATAAAAAAAAGCTTTTCTTTAAAAAATAAGTACCTTTTCTAAGTGACCCCAAACATTTGAATGGTAGTGTGTGTATACATGTTTTTTTAAATCTAGCGTAGCCGAACTATGGAAAAATGTAACAAATGGCTAATGAAAGGCCAGCTGCTGCTGTATACTGCCTTACAATTTCCATAATATCATGGGGTCAATTGAAATGAGATGTTATATTTTCTGCCTTAGGACTTTTGCTCCGAGTCCCACTTGATCCTGTCAGGCTGATCCTATCATCTCACCTTGGCTGGACTGTGATGCAACGTATGTATACCATTTTGCTTCGTAACTGATGTAATCATCTCTAGGCTTATGTCTCTACACCACACAGAAGGCACTCGTGTCTCTCCACACAGTGGTCCAGTTGGTTTCACATTGCCAAATGTCAAACGAACTAAAACTCCTCAACAAAACCAGTTGTCCATACAAGTAATTTGTTTATTGGACAAAAATGCTCATGCTAAATCATCTACCATTATCATGAAACGCTACTTGTGTGTCCCAATCGTCATATTTCTTTTTCAACAACGTGGGAGGAAACCGTGCAATAGCCGCTCTAACTGTGAAGTGAATAGCCAATATTCAGTGGCCTATAGCCCCCGTACCCCTAGTCTGCATCGGATGCTCTCATAAATGCGCTGCTATACGGTTAAATCCATATGAATTCAATCACTTTTTGACAGCACCCCTTTTGATTTGAACAAAACCTTCCATAAATATTTGCCCATTGTTGAAGTGAACAGAAAGTTACTCTTTGGACCTGAATGCCAAGACATCTAAGAGAGAAAGTTGACCTATTTTGCGTACCCCACCATACCATGAAACATCTTCATTACTGGAAAATATGAATGGTTGAGATTTGATATAATTTAAAAGCTTACGAACAAGGGTGTCAAACTATTTTATAATGTTTATAACAATTAGAATATTTGAACCTTATGTCAATTCTCTAAAAACACATGAACCTCATGTTTTTCATATTTGCATATGTTGTTGCTTAGACATTTCTTTACATCCTGGGGTTTTTGTGTTGCGCCCGCCATCGGTTGAGAAACAACATGCTCTTGAATACAGGGTGGGTGTCATGTTTTGGCTGATAAATGTACTAAAGTTGAAATTTCAACTTTCAAATGGTACCACAAAAAGATGTCCACAAATCAGAGAATGTTGAGTTGAATGGGAATACCTGTTCTGAAATAACCATCAACCCTCAAAAGGAAACTTATTGAAATCATATAAATATTTGTATTGCTTGTAACTGTTTCGGGTAATGCAAGTTCTTGTGCTGTTAGGGGAATATCCTGTGTGTAAATGTAATCTGTTGCTTTATTCTTTTGTGTTATCTGTGATCGTTTTGTTTGTCTTGTAGTGTAGTTTCTTAATCATTGTACCTAAACTCTGTGTAAACATGTATATGCAGGGCCCAGCTGTAAAAGAGACCTTGATCTCAGTCTGTGTTCCTTGAAATAAAGGTATAATAATAGAATAGACATGACCATTAAGTTGATATTCGATGGTGGGTGGACCGGCGTCCATCTTTATGGTACTAATTATAATGAACAAAAATATAAATGCAACATGGAACTATTTCAGCAATTTTTACTGAGTTATAGTTCCTATAAGGAAATCAGTCAATTGATATCAATTCATTAGGCCCAAATCTACGGATTTCACATGACTGGCAGGGGAGCCAGGCCCAGCCAATCCGAATGCGTCTTTCCCCAGAAAAGGTTTTTATTACAGACATAAATACTCCTCAGTTTCATCAGCTGTCTGGGTGGCTGGTCTCAGACAATCCCACAGGTGAAGAAGCTGGATGTGGAGGTATTGCGCTGGCATGTTTACACATCGTTTGCCATTGTGAGGCCAGTTGAACATAGTGCCTAATTCTCTGAAATGACGTTTATGGCATTTTCTGGCAACCGCTCTAGTGGACATTCCTGTAATCAGCATGCCAATTGCATGCTCCCTCAACTTGAGACATGTGGTGTTGTGTGGCACAACTGCATATTTTCGAGTGGCCTTTTATTGTCCCCAGCACAAGGTGCACCTGTGTAATGATCATGCTGTTTAATCAGCTTCTTGATATACCACACCTGGCAGGTGGATGGATTATCTTGGTGAAGGAGGAATATTCACTAACAGGGATGTAAGCAAATTTTTGCGCACAATTTTAGACTCTTTTTGTGCATATGGAAAAATTCAGTCATCTTTTATTTCAGCTCATGAAACAGAACCAACACTACATGTTGCGTTTTTATAATTTTGTTCAGTATAGAATTTAAAATGTACTTTCAATGTACATTTTCATGGCGTACCAGCTAAGTTACTCTGGTCTGAAGTAATAGAAATAGAATTCATAGAATGGACCTATGATTGAAATTAAGCCCACTCTGTATTCAAGAGCATGTGTCTCAACCAATGCTCTGCTACAACAATGTAAAACAAATCAGAGTTTACACATCTTTTTATAATTGATGTTAAGGTTGTGTCGTCATTTTTATAGACTATTTTTTTAAGATACTTTTGGTCATGTGTATGTGGACCACGTGCTTGTCGAACATCTCTTTCCAAAATCATGGGCATTCATATGGAGTTGGTCCCGCCTTTTTGTTTCTATAACAGCCACTACTCTTCTGGGAAGGCTTTCCACTAGATGTTGGAACATTGCTGCGGGTACCTGCTTCCATTCAGCCGCTAGCATTGGTGAGGTCGGGCACTGATGTTGAGCGATTAGGCCTGGCTCGCAGTCGGCGTGCCAATTCATCTTAAGGGTGTTAGATGGGGTTGAGGTCAGGGCTCTGTGCAAGCCAGTCAAGTTCGTCCACACCGATCTCGACAAACCATTTCTGTATGGACCTCGCTTTGCGGGGGCGTTGTCACGCTGAAACGGGAAAGGGCCTTCCCTAAACAGTTGCCAAAAAGTTGGAACCACGGAATAGTCTAGAATGTCAATGTATGCTGTAGTGTTAAGATTTCCCTTCACTGTAACGAAGTGGCCTAGCCCAAACCATGAACAACAACCCCAGACCATAATTTTTTCCTCCTCCACCAAACTTTACTGTTGGCACTATGCATTGGGGCAAGTAGCATTCTCCTGGCAGCCGCCAAACCCAGATTCATCTCTCGAACTGCCAGGTGGAGAAGCGTGATTAATCACTCCAGAGAATGCGTTTCCACTGCTCCAGAGTCCAATGGCGGCGATCTTTACACTACTCCAGCCGATGCTTGGCATTGCGCATGGTGATCTTAGACTTGTGTGTGGCTGTTCGGCCAGGGAAACCCATTTTATGAAGCTCCCGACGAACAGTTATTGTGCTGACGTTGCTTCCAGCGGCAGTTTGGAACTCAGTAGTGAGTGTTGCAACCAAGGATAGACGACTTTTACAAGCTTCAGCACTAGGCGGTCCCGTTCTGTGAGCTTGTGTGGCCTACCACTTCACAATAACAGCACAGGGCAGAAATTTGACGAACTGACTTGTTGGAAAGGTGGCATCCTATAACGGTGCCACGTTGAAAGTCACTGAGCTCTTCAATAAAGCCATTTGAAGGTAATTTGTAAAAATCCAAATATAACTTCACAGATCTTCTTTAAGGGTTTAAACACTGTTTGCGATGTTTGTTCAATGAACTATAAACAATTAATGAACCTGTGGAACCTGTGGAACGGTCATTAACCTCTCTGGGATATCTTTGGCCAAAAGCCAGAGAAAATGCACAGCGCCAAATTCAAATAAATTACTATAAAAATCAAACTTTAATGAAATTACACATGTAAGATACCAAATTAAAGCTACACGTGTTCTGAATCCAGCCAACATGTCAGATTTCAAAAAGGCTTTTCGGCGAAAGCAAACTATGCTATTATCTGAGCATAGCACTATAGTAAACAAAGCGAGAAAATACTTATTTTCCACCATAATTTGCAAATACATTCATTAAAAATCCTACAATGTGATTTTCTGGATTTTTTTCCCCCTCATTTTGTCTGTCATAGTTGAAGTGTACCTATGATGAAAATGACAGGCCTCTCATCTTTTTAAGTGGGAGAACTTGCACAATTGGTGGCTGACTAAATTATTTTTTGCCCCACTGTACACTCAATTGGAATTTGGTAGCATTGCCTTTAAATTGTTGAACTTGGGTCAAATGTTTCAGGTAGCCTTCCACAAGCTTCCCACAATAAGTTGGGTGAATTTTGGCCCATTCCTCCTGACAGAGCTGGTGTAACTGAGTCAGGTTTGTAGGCCTCCTTGCTCACACATGCTTTTTCAGTTATGCCCACAAATTTTCTATAGGATTTAGGTCAGGGCTTTGTGATGGCCCCTCCAATACCTTGACTTTGTTGTCCTTAAGCCATTTTGCCACAACTTTGGAAGTTTGCTTGAGGTCATTGTCCCAGAAGACCCATTTGCATCCAAGCTTTAACTTCCTGACTGATTTCTTGAGATGTTGCTTCAATATATCCACATAATTTTCCTCCCTCATGAAGCCATCTATAACGATGGTCATTAAGGCCAAACAATTTTGTCTTTGTTTCATCAGTCCAGAGGACATTTCTCCAAAAAGTGCGATCTTTATCCCCATCTGCATTTGCAAACTGTCGTCTGGCTTTTTTTTATGGAGGTTTTGGAGCAGTGGCTTCTTCCTTGCTGAGCGGCCTTTCAGGTTATGTCAATATAGGACTAATTTTACTGTGGATATAGATACTTTTGTACCTGTTTCCTCCAGCATCTTCACAAGGTCCTTTGCTATTGTTCAGGGATTGATTTGTACTTTTCGCACCAAAGTACGTTCATCTCTATGAGACAGAATGCATCTCGGTATGACGGCTGCGTGTTCCCATGGTGTTTATACTTGCGTACTATTGTTTGTACAGATGAACGTGGTACTTTCAGGAATTTGGAAATTGGTCCCAAGGATGAACCAGACTTGTGGAGTTCTACAATTTTCTTTCTGAGGTATTGGCCGTTTTCTTTTGATTTTCCCATGATGTCAAGCAAAGAGGCACTGAGTTTGAAGGTAGGCCTTGAAATCCATCCACAGGTATACCTCCAATTGACTCAAATGATGTCAATTAGCCTACCAGGAGCTTCTAAAGCCATGACATAATTTTCTGTAATTTTCCAAGCTGCTTAAAGTCACAGTAAACTTAGTGTATGTAAACCACGGGAATTGTGATACAGTGAATAATAAGTGAAATCATCTGTCTGGTAACAATTGTTGTAAAAATTACTTGTGTCATGCACAACGTAGATGTCTTAACCGACTTGCCAAAACTATAGTTTGTTAACAAGAAATTTGTGGAGTGGTTGAAAAACGAGTTTTAATGAATCAAATCAAAGTTTATTTGTCAAGTGTGACGAATACAACAGGTGTAGTAGACGTTACAGTGAAATGCTTACTTACAGGCTCTAACCAACAGTGCAAAAAAGGTGTTAGGTGAACAATAGGTAAGGAAAGAAATAAAACAACAGTAAAAAGACAGGCTATATACAGTAGCGAGGGTATAAAAGTAGCGAGGCTACATACAGACACCGGTTAGTCAGGCTGATTGAGGTAGTATGTACATGTAGATATGGTTAAAGTGACTATGCATATATGATGAACAGAGAGTAGCAGTAGCGTAAAATAGGGGTTGGTGGTGGGTGGTGGGACTCAATCCAGATAGCCCGGTTAGCCAATGTGCGTGAGCACTGGTTGGTCGGGCACAATTGAGGTAGTATGTACATGAATGTATAGTTAAAGTGACTATGAAGGAATGATAAACAGAGAGTAGCAGCAGCGCAAAAATAGGGGGGGTGTACACAATGACAATAGTCCGGGTAGCCATTTGATTACCTGTTCAGGAGTCTAATGGCTTGGGGGTAAAAACTGTTGAGACACCTTTTTGTCCTAGACTTGGCACTCCGGTACCGCTTGCCATGCGGTAGTAGAGAGAACAGTCTATGACTGGGGTGGCTGTGGTCTTTGACAGTTTTTAGGGCCTTCCTCTGACACCGCCTGGTGTCAAGGTCCTGGATGGCAGGCAGCTTAGCCCCAGTGATGTACTGGGCCGTTCGCACTACCCTCTGTAGTAGAGGTTGACCGATTTAATCGGAATGGCCGATTTAATTAGGGCCGATTTCAAGTTTTCATACCAAGGGAAAGTATTTTTGGGCGCCGATTTTTATTTATTTATTATTATTATTATTATTTATTTTTTACAACTTTATTTAATCTTTATTTAACTAGTTAAGAACGCATTCTTATTTTCAATGACGGCCTAGAAACAGTGGGTTAACTGCCTCGTTCAGGGGCAGAATGACAGATTTTCACCTTGTCAGCTCGGGGGAACCAATCTTGCAACCTTACAGTTAACTAGTCCAACGCAATAACGACCTGTCTCTCTCTCGTTGCACTCCACAAGGAGACTGCCTGTTACGCAAATGCAGTAAGCCAAGGTAAGTTGCTAGCTAGCATTAAACTAATCTTATAAAAAACAATACATCATAATCACTAGTTAACTACACATGGTTGATGATATTACTAGATATTATCTAGCGTGTCCTGCGCTGCATATAATCTGACTGAGCATACAAGCATACAAGTATCTGACTGAGCGGTGGTAGGCAGAAGCAGGCGCGTAAACATTCATTCAAACAGCACTCTCGTGCATTTTGCCAGTAGCTCTTCGTTGTGCGTCAAGCATTGCGCTGTTTATGACTTCAAGCCTATCAACTCCCGAGATGAGACCGATAAGTCATACAGAAAATGCAACCAAACAACACATTTCTGAATGTGTTATTATGAATTAACTTTCTCCCTGACACTGAAAACTTCATGTAAAATATGACTCTGATCATTGTACAAGAAGCCCATTTTCTGGCTATTTATACCAGAAAGAGTGTGGTGGGACTCCCCATAATAGAGGAATAAAACATCAAAGTGGAGTATGGCTGGCTAGTTAGCGCGCGCTACTCGCTCTGAGCCTTGGGGTGGTTGTTTCCCTTGCTCTGCATGGGTAACGCTGCTTCGATGTGGTGGCTGTTGTCGTTGTGTTGCTAGTTCGAGCCCAGGGAGGAGCTAGGAGAGGGACGGAAGCTATACTGTTACACTGGCAATACTAAAGTGCCTATAAGAACATCCAATAGTCA
This sequence comes from Oncorhynchus nerka, assembly GCF_034236695.1. Taxonomy (NCBI): domain Eukaryota; kingdom Metazoa; phylum Chordata; class Actinopteri; order Salmoniformes; family Salmonidae; genus Oncorhynchus; species Oncorhynchus nerka. The sequence continues at coordinate 65,172,831 of NC_088419.1, read as the reverse complement.
AAGGTTAATGAAATACAAATGGTATAGAGAGAAATAGTCCTATAATTCCTATAATAATTACAATCTAAAACTTCTTACATGGGAATATTGAAGACTCATGTTAAAAGGAACCACCAGCTTTCATATGTTCTCATGTTCTGAGCAAGGAACGTTAACGTTAGCTTTCTTACATAGCACATATTGCACTTTTACTTTCTTCTCCAACACTTTGTTTTTGCATTATTTAAACCAAATTTAACATGTTTCATTATTTACTTGAGGCTAAATTGATTTTATTGATGTATTATATTAAGGTAAAATAAAAGTGTTTATTCAGTATTGTTGTAATTGTCATTATTACAAATAAAAAACATTTTTTTATCTGCCGCTTAATCGGTATTGGCTTTTTTGGTCCTCCAATAATCGGTATCTGCGTTGAAAAATCATAATCCATCGACTTCTACTCGGTCAGAGGCAGAGCAATTGCTGTACCAGGCAGTGATGCAACCGGTCAGGATGCTCACGATGTTGCAGCTGTAGAACCTTTTGAGGATCTCAGGATCCATGCCAAATCTTTTTAGTTTCCTTAGGGGGAATAGGCATTGTCGTGCCCTCTTCACAACTGTCTTGGTATGTTTGGACCATTCTAGTTTGTTGTTGATGTGGACACCAAGGAACTTGAAGCTCTCAACCTGCTCCACTACAGCCCCGTCGATGAGAATGGGGTCGTGCTCGGTCCTCCTTTTCCTCTAGTCCACAATCATCTCCTTTGTCTTGGTTACGTTGAGGGATATGTTGTTATTCTGGGCCCCCCCGGCCAGGTCTCTGACCTCCTCCCTATAGGCTGTCTCGTGGTTGTCGGTGATCAGGCCTACCACTGTTGTGTCGTCTACAAACTTAATGATGGTGTTGGAGTCGTGCCTGGCCATGCAGTCGTGGGTTAACAGAGGACTGAGCACACACCCCTGGGGAGCTCCAGTGTTGAGGATCAGCGTGTGAGATGTGTTGCTACCTACCCTCCAGGATCCAGTTGCAGAGGGAGGTGTTTAGACCCAGGATCCTTAGCTTAGCTTTGGGGGTACTATGGTGTTGAACGCTGAGCTGTAGTCAATGAATAGCATTCTCACATAAATATTCCTTTTGTCCAGTTGGGATAGGGCAATGTGGAGTGCAATAAAGATTGCATCATCTGTGGATCTGTTTGGGCGATATGCAAATTGGAGTGGGTCTAGGGTTTCTGGGATAATGGTGTTGATGTGAGCCATTACCAAACTTTCAAGGCACTTCATGGCTGCGGAAGTGAGTGCTATGGGTCTGTAGTCATTTAGGCAGTTTGCCTTTGTTCTTGGGCACAGGGACTATGGCGGTCTGCTTGAAACATGTTGGTATTACAGACTGACAGGGACATGTTGAAAATGTAAGTGAAGACACCTGCCAGTTGGTCAGCACATGCCCGGAGCACACGTCCTGGTAATCCGTCTGGCCCCGCAGCCTTGTGTATGTTGACCTGTTTAAAGGTCTTACTCACATCGGCTACGAAGAGCGTGATCACACAGTCGTCCGGAACAGCTGATGCTCTCATGCATGCCCCAGTGTTGCTTGCCTCGAAGTGAGCATAGAAGTGATTTAGCTCGTCTGGTAGGCTCGTGTCACTGGACAGCTCGCGGCTGTGCTTCCCTTTAGTCTGTAATAGTTTGCAAGCCCTGCCACATAAGACGAGCGTCGGAGCCGGTGTAGTACAATTAAATCTTAGCCCTGTATTGACGCTTTGCCTTAGTGATGGTTCGTTGCAGGGCATAGCATTATTTTTTTGTAAGCTTCTGTGTTAGATTTCCGCACCTTGAAAGCGGCAGCTCTACACTTTAGCTCAGTGCGAATGTTCCCTGTAATCCGTGGCTTCTGGTTGGGGTATGTACGTATAGTCACTGTGGGGTGGACGTTCTCGATGCACTTATTGATAAAGCCAGTGACTGGTGTGGTGTACTCCTCAATGCCATCGGAAGAATCCCGGAACATGTTCCAGTCTGTGATAGCAAAACAGTCCTGTAGTTTAGCATCTGCTTCATCTGACCACTTTTTTTATAGACCGAGTCACTGGTGCTTCCTGCTTTAATTTTTGCTTGTACGCAGGAATCGGGAGAATAGACTTGTGGTCGGATTTACCAAACTAATGTATGTAAACTTCCGACTTCAATTGTGTGTGTGTGTATTATCGAATAGCTTGACAACCCTGTTTTGTCAGCTTTAAAATGATATCCATCTCCACCATGTATCTTTTCCAGTGATTAAGACATGGTATGTTGGGGTATGCCAAATTGGTCAACTTTGAGCACTTTTATCTCCTGAATGTTTTGGCATTCAGCTCCATAAAGTCACTTTCTGACCACTTCTTCCATGGGCAAACATTTAAGGAAAGTTTTCTTTTAAATCAAAGGGTATGCAGTTATTGAATTCAAATGGATTTACCCATATTGATACTGCATTTAATTAAATGTTCTCTGTCAAACAACCAATAATACTGCGCTGCTGGTTCTTTTCCTGTGTTTGGTCCGGACTGCGTTCTCACCTGCAGCAAAACGCACCATGGTACGAATTGAATCTGACAGAGACCACCCTTTCTGGGTGAACCATGGTGCGTTTAGTGCTCTCCTGAGTGCGAATAATGTTCACACCAGTCCAAACTAACTTAACTAAGTGGGTAAACGCACCAAAGTTCAGAAAAACCTCTCAAAACCAATTCGGTGTGAAAGCCCCCTAAAACCAGAAAGCTCAGACTCATCTTATTAAATACTTCCCACCGCTTGAACCTGTGTCATCACCTGGATCCTGGCTAGGTTGGGTTAGCCAGGGTTAGTCATCTTCTCTACAGGAATCTGGTAGTTTCATATTAATCAATGCTCTTAGGTTTCTCCTGCATTCATACCCCACCACACAACCTCTTAGAGTACTTTACACTGTGGCTAAGCATGTTATTGTGTTAAAGGCAGGTGGGGACTCGGTACTATAAGGGAGAAGGTAGGAGCATCTCTGGCTTCAAACCTGTCATTTGTTCTCTGAGATGAAGAGGAGGATGTAAAGTGAGCATCACTCATGGTGTTCTGTTCTGGCATTCCACCCAGGTCTTTGTTGTGTCAATGGGAGAGTGACTGGGAGGGTCTGCCTTTGGCCCTGGTGGGGGAAACACTGACTGGGACAGGTTCTCAGAAACAGTGATCCAGTAAACACTGTGTCTAGAATAGATTCTCAGGAACAGGGACTCTTCTCCTGAGTGATGCTGCTGAGTGGTGATTAGTTAGTTACAATATCACCCCATCCGATTGGGAAAGACCCTCCTATCGGTCTGCCTGTCTGAGCCTCTCTTGGCATCTGCTGGATCGTATCCTTATGGTGGATGATGCCAATCATACCTCCACCCTTCTGCTGTGTCACAGAGCCCAGCCCAGCACAACATAACAGTAGACTACTGCCAGACCAGGAAGAACAAGTACTTCAGGTAGTACAAACTGAGTGAACCAATGAGCTGCACACATGTTACAAAATAGAGGTTCTCTTGAAATGTTTGTAGTAAACAGACGGAGCAGGCACATCTATGGAGGCATGCCAAATGCCATGACTTTCAAGTGACTTAATTTTCCACTCATCACTTTTCATTGTTCCAAACTAACAATACTGTGTACTGTAACTTAGCATTTTGCAGGAGTTAATTGAGACAATAATAGTGTGGTGTTGTATTTTGGTTTTGCTCAAACAAACATCAACATGAACATGGATGGAATATTTTTCAGCCTCACTATGTGCTTCCTGAAGAGGAAGATTAAAGGCAGAATGTGAGGCATTGTGGATGGCCTTCCTCTAGTCCACTGCAGAGAGTTATATAGACCAATACTTACTGTGTTGTGAGTGAGCCTGGAGGGACGCACTTACTCCACATTAACCAATTAAAGGGCCATGGTGGGCAGGCGATGGGCTAGAGCCCCATTATTAGGGTGACTGATTTACACTGTCCAGTCTGTAATTGCTGTATGCCTAGTGAAGCACAGGCTATAGATGAATGGTACATTATTTGCTCACTGACATTTATGGGAATAGGATGTAGATGAGTAGGGGGGGGGTCCTGCCCGTAAGGCTTATTACTAGCACAGCTAAGGCGCTGGCCAGACCTAAAGGGCTCTGGTGCTGTCCTCTTCCATTATGGTTTGTACAACCATCACCACTTCTAAAGCCCCTCAAATCTGTCTGGATCAAACTTCAGCTGTTCATTTTAATCCCCCTGATTAGGAAAAGTTGGGAATCAATTATGGTAATTGTGAGTGTGTTTCCTAAATGTGTTGGCCTAATTCAATAGTTGGGTGATCTGTGTTTTTAAGGAAGGTTTCGTGATTTAGAATTGGGTTGTGTTTATTGTTCTAAATGCTTTCCCCAGCAGTGCTGTTGAACAATGTAACTCAACTCTGGATGAATATTATTAACCCCTGCTGTGTTGAAATCAGGTTGCATGGAAGACTTGTCAAGTTGATACTAATGCTCACTTTGCCTGGAGGTAATCAATTAAGGATGACAATCCACTTTTCCTAATCAAACCAACACCCAGAGATCGACTCCCCACTGTTGTGATTTGATGTGAATGGGTCATTTATGTGTCTTCGTTAACAACAACAGATGGCTACTGCCAACTCTGCCTCTCCTCAGCCACTCAGCCTCTCCACTAGACTGCTGCATGGGGATCTCTGTCTGTACAACTGCCCTCTTCAGAGTGGAGTTGAAGTGGCACTGTCCTCTGCAGTCCATGTCTGTTCAGCTAAAAGCATGTCTGTCTGTTCTGATCCACTGTTCCTCTGACCAAAGGCCTGTCTGTCTGTGTTCATCCCACATTAATTCTCTGGCTGTTTTGGCCCGGCAGCGACAGGATTTGTCTTGTGTTGTGTGCCTCTCATCCGTGACATTGTCTCAGCTTATTGTTAACATTTCCTCCAGCTCTCTATCTGAAAGCTGTGATCATTCAGGAGGTATTTATAGCCATGATTTTGTTTTGCTCTGTGGCTAAAGATATTCCCAGGCCAGCGGGCAGTAGTGCATAATACTGCTTGTGGTTTAGATGGTTTCAGTGGTGTCTCCTTGAAATACTCATAACTAGCTAACTGTTTTACACTGACTGAGGCCTGGTCATGTGTTGGGTTAAGCTATGTATTCTGACAGGGCACAGTGAAAGGATTCACATGTGGTCCTGCACAGGGATTGGGAGGGTGCAGAGGTGGCTGGTTCAGCTGCCACTTGCCTGGACAGACTCTACCAACAGCTGCAGGAGTGGTAGAGGGTGGGGTAGGGTGACCAGGGGGTCGGTCTCTCAATATGCCCATTGAGCTGAAGCAGAACTGGAGGGGCACCACTGTCTCAGCTGTCTGGGGCTGGAACTGTGCCTGCTGCTCATACCCAAACACTGGTCAAGTCCCTGCTCACAGTCCTCAGCCCTCTGCAACCGCACAAAGGCACACACACATGTGCACACGCACTCATACAGGCACACTGACAGGCACACGACGTACCTCATGCATGACATACCAACTGGTGTGGGTCAATCTCAAGTTGTAAACAGCTTCACTGAGAAATAGTCAACCAGATTCAGCTGCGGGCTGAATTTATTTGAGGATGGTCAAGGGGCCGGAACATAATTACAAATCATTTGTAAAATATTTGACTAAAACACAACCTCTTTCAAACCATGCTTACATTTGTATGTGATGACATGTATCTCTCTATTATGCGTGGAATACTTGGAACAGAGTTGGTATTTTTACTGTCTTATGTCCAAAATATATACTGTACCATTCAAAAGTTTGGATACACCTACTCATTCCAGGGTTTTTCTTTATTTTTACTGTTTGTGGAATTTCTTTCCTTCTTAATGCGTTTGAGCCAATCAGTTGTGTTGTGACAAGGTAGGGGTGGTATACAGAAGATAGCCCTATTTGGTAAAAGACCAAGTCCATATTATGGCAAGAACAGTTCAAATAAGCAAAGAGAAACGACAGTCCATCATTACTTTAAGACATGAAGGTCAGTCGATGTGTAAAATTAAGAACTTTGAACGTTTATTAAAGTGTAGTCGCAAAAACCATCAAGCGCTATGATGAAACTGGCTCTTATGAGGACCGCCACAGGAAAGGAAAACCATGTGTTAACTCTGCTGCAGAGGATAAGTTCATTATTTACCAGCCTCAGAAATTGCAGCCCAAAGCAATGATTCACAGAGTTCAAGTAACAGACACATCTGAACATGAACTGTTCAGAGGAGACTGCGTGAATCAGGGCATCATGGTTGAATTTCTACAAAGAAACCCGTACTAAAAGACACCAATCAGAAGTCTTTCTAGTCCAAGAAACATGAACATTAGACTGGTGGAAATCTGTCTTTGTGAGATGCAGAGTTGGTGAGCGGATCTCTGCATGTGCGGTTCCTACCGTGAAGCATAGAGGAGGTGGTGTGATGGTGCTTTGCTGGTGACACTGTCAGTGATTTATTTAGAATTCAAGGCACACTTAACCAGCATGGCTACCACAGCATTCTGCAGCGATACACCATCACAACTGGTTTGCTCTTAGTGGGACTATCATTTTTATTACATTTTTTCAACAGAACAATGACCCTTTGAATGACTAGGTGTGTCCCAACTTTTGACTGGTACTGTATAATTATTACTTTTATTGCTCACAACTTGGGGGGGCAAATTTTGGCCCGCGGGCCGCCAGCTATGGAACCTTTTACATGGTTTTGCCAAACGGTGGTTGTTGTTTAGTTGTTAATATTTCAGGGATCAGCTATATTTCATTCAACATTGATTGACCAAACTCTTATTCAAAGATCAATCTTAATTGATTAAAAAAATGGAGTCTTTATGAGTTGAAATTCTCCAGCTCTCAGTTAAAAATAGGCTTGAGGCTGACTGAATAAAAATATTTGTAATAGTGTGATATGCTTGAGCAGTGTTGTTCTGACATTTAGGAAATTCAGGGCCTGTAGTGCCTCTTGCCACCCCACCCCCCCATCAGTCTGTTTAGCCTGGAGGCTATGAGTGTGTCTCAGCAAGTGGCATCTCAGCAACAGCCATCTGCTGTTGACCTCAAGACTGCCCCTACCCCTCGCTCTGCTCTGTTCCTCAAGAGACCTCCACCACAACTCACCTCCCCCAGTGAGCTCAGATTTCCTATGTCTCACACACACAGCGAGCCCCTCTCTCCCTCCCTCCCACCCAGTCCCTCTGTGGAGAAGTTTTAAGAGAGAGGGAACTCGTCAGACGTCTGTACTGTGTTTGCGACTGGCTGGGATTGTCCTTGCTGACTGGGTCAGGCATCTGTACTGGGATTGACCTGGCTGACTGGGAATAAGTGGAAGATGTACTGGGAGCTGTGGCTGAGCCAGTTGACAGCGACAGACCTGCATCATATGCTGGTGGGGAGCAAAGGTGGGAGAGCATCAGCTCTAGACAGGGCAGAGTCACACCTGACCACTAGGCCATTTTAATGTCCTTAGGAGATGTCCTGACAGATTAACTATACTGCTGCCATGTAGTGTACTGTGTAGTTTGCTTGCTGAATGGAGCAATGTGTACTTAAGTAGTTCTGTGTGTTTAGAATGGAGCAATGTGCACTTTAGTAGTTCTGTGTGTTTAGAATGGAGCAATGTGTACTTTAGTAGTTCTGTGTGTTTAGAATGGAGCAATGTGTACTTTAGTAGTTCTGTGTGTTTAGAACGGAGCAATGTGTACTTTAGTAGTTCTGTGTGTTTAGAATGGAGCAATGTGTACTTTAGTAGTTCTGTGTGTTTAGAATGGAGCAATGTGTACTTTAGTTGTTCTGTGTGTTTAGAATGGAGCAATGTGTACTTTAGTAGTTCTGTGTGTTTAGAATGGAGCAATGTGTACTTCAGTAGTTCTGCATGTTTAGAATGGAGCAATGTGTATTTTAGTAGTTCTGTGTGTTTAGAATGGAGCAATGTGTACTTTAGTAGTTCTGCGTATTTAGAATGGAGCAATGTGTACTTTAGTAGTTCTGCGTGTTTAGAATGGAGCAATGTGTACTTCAGTAGTTCTGCGTGTTTAGAATGGAGCAATGTGTACTTTAGTAGTTCTGCGTATTTAGAATGGAGCAATGTGTACTTGAGTAGTTCTGCGTATTTAGAATGGAGCAATGTGTACTTTAGTAGTTCTGCGTGTTTAGAATGGAGCAATGTGTACTTCAGTAGTTCTGCGTGTTTAGAATGGAGCAATGTGTACTTTAGTAGTTTTGCGTGTTTAGAATGGAGCAATGTGTACTTCAGTAGTTCTGCGTGTTTAGAATGGAGCAATGTGTACTTTAGTAGTTCTGCGTGTTTATAATGGAGCAATGTGTACTTTAGTTGTTCTGTGTGTTTAGAATGGCACAATTTGTAGTTCTGTGTGTTTAGAATGGAGCAATGTGTACTTTAGTAGTTCTGTGTGTTTTAGAATGGAGCAATGCGTAGTTCTGTGTGTTTTAGAATGGAGCAATATGTACTTTTAAAAGTTCAGTGTGTTTCCTGTTTTACTCCCTATTTCACGTGTGACACTCATTAGGCTGGATTTGGAGATCTGGGTCATTTGATCAACTTTTTATTTGCCTTTAGCACACAATGTATATAGACTCTCTTTTTTTTCTACTGTGTTATTGACTTGTTAATTGTTTACTCCATGTGTAACTCTGTTGTCTGTTCACACTGCTATGCTTTATCTTGGCCAGGTCGCAGTTGTAAATGAGAACTTGTTCTCAACTAGCCTACCTGGTTAAATAAAGGTGAAATAAAAAAATAAAAGATGCAGGCCTTCATAGTTGAGGTTAAGCTTTAATTCAACTTAGTCTTACACAGTGTATATCTTAAAGGGTAAGTTCACCAAAATGCCATATTGGTTTCCTTACCCTGTATGCAGTCTATCGACAAAGGATGACCGCAATCCATTTTCTGGTTTAGTTTAACATTTTAGCATTTGGAACAAATCCTAATTCAAGCCATGGGACCAATATCATTTTTTTGCGCATCATGTTCAAATCATCTATCAGTGACTTTGTTGAGCTTCACAATACATTTTAGATACTTTTGGACATGATGTGTGAAAAATTATAATATTTGTCCAATGACTTAAATGGGATTTGTTCCACAAATGCTAAAACTTTAACATGTGGAAACCGTGCCAGAGAAACAAGACCAAAACATGGATTGCTGTCGTACCTTGTCCATAAACTGCTGTGAACTATCCCTTTAACTTCTCAGACGCTATTGTTTTTGGGCAATTCCACTGTAACAGAGTGACACTGAGACTTTAAAATGTATGTCAAACAAAAACCAATGATGGCAATGAACAGTGCAGCAGATGCGAAGTTTGGTAACAGAATGACGGTTTGCCGGTTGTGCCGTCATTCTGTTACCAAACTTTGCATCTGCACTGTTCTTCAAGTAAATGTTTATGTAACATTTTCAATGGAAATTGTTAAGTAGTCCTTGTGCACAGAGTTGTATGGTTTGTTTAACTTTGCAAATATTGTTTTTTTGTTTAAAATGTCAAAGTAAAACTTCTTATCGTCCCAAAAAATGGCCAAAAGCCACCCACGGAAGAAATAGCTAGGAAGATGTTTGGTATTATATTTATTGAATATTATCTGAATATTAGATATTAATATGGCCAATTTGGGTGCCATCAATTAGCTTAATTTCTCATATCAAATTATATTTTAACAAAATGTTTCATGAATGTTAATTGTATCTGTTACTGACTACAGAAACTATTCCAAAACCACCTGGGTGTCAAAATCCTCTTCCTTGTGCTTTTTGAGTTGGAACGACCCAGGAAGTGTAATTAGGAAGTGATGATGCCTTTCAGAAATGATATTTACTGTAACATTAGCTACTGACCACCACAGACTGACACTGATGGTGCCAGTCACTTACTGTACTGTAGATGTATCACTTCAACTTTGGTGTAGCCAGTCATTCCTTAGTTGTATTGGGGTAATTCCACGGTAACGGAGTGAGTAGTCTTTGTGCATACAGTTGTATAGTTTGTTTAACTTTGCAATCATTGTTTTGTTTTTTTACATACCTTTTATGCCAACTCTCGACTTTCTTTTCAATGCCTCTTTCATCCTCTCCCCTCTACCTGTCTTTAATTCACTCGTCTTCCTCTCTCCTTAACAGTGGGTAAGTCCCACTCAGCAGCTGCCCAGACATGCTTTAGAGTTTGTTGGCAGCTGTTAAGGAGTTATTGAGGCTCAGGCATGTTGTGTGGGCGTGGTGACCCACAGACGCCGACAGAGCCCCTCTCCACAGCTACTACACTCTTTACATACAGGCAGGGAAGAAGAAAGTAGTGACTTCCTGTAGGACCTACTCCTCAGATCTCAGATTAGTGTGTTTGGAAAGTGAAGCGAGTCAATGTTGAGCGTGGACATGCAGAGTTTGTATTTGAGGACCCTTCAACCCAGCAGCAGTTTTGAGGAAGAGTGGGTTAGGCTGACATGCCGGCCCTACACGGGGGTAACGGATGTGGACGGGCCCAACTTAGCCCTTTCTGTTTATGTTGGTAGACTCCAGCTGCCTATTAATTGGACAGCTATTGATATTAAGCTAGCACTGGTAAATGGTAGCCTATTTCACAGTTGATTAGTGCAGATTGTTAAAGGAACAGAAACTGATTTTTGGGTGAAATAAAGAATTTAGGCAAAACATAGGTGGGCCATTGGAAAGGGATGCATGTTTGGGGTCCCTAAAAGGTAGGTACATGTTTTGTTAGGCATACCTGGGGCACTCATGTGGTTTATGTATTTTGAAGGTGAGATTTCAACAGATATTTTTAGGCCGCTTGACTTTCACTGAACCATTCACCAACCACTTTCTTTCTCTATCGCTCCCTTTCCCTCCCTCCAGAGGCCCTCCACCGACCCTTCGGCCTGGACTCGGCAGCGTTGACGGAAGCGGTGCGCTGGAGCTCCAAGGAGAACTTGCTGGGTGCTGCCGAAAGCGACCCTAACCTCTTTGTTGCACTTTATGACTTTGTTGCCAGTGGCGACAACACGCTGAGCATTACGAAAGGTATGTATTCTGACAAAGATTTTTATCAATAGCTGCCGTCCCAATAGATAACCTGGTTTAATTTCCTCACCCTGCATCATCGCAAACCACTCCTTATCTAAAGATGGTTTGCTTCGAGGTATGGGGCCCCTACCTTCTGCAGGGGAGGTCAGTTCTTCAGGAGATTTCCTCTAAAATACAGTACCATGGTACCCTCCAGTGAACTATGTTTGTTTATTCCAATCCTTGTTCTACTTTCCCTTTTTATTTAATCTGTGTCCCTGTTTTCCCCAGCAGCAGTTTGCTGATCAAAGAGCTGTCTCCTGGGTAAATGCGCTTAAAATCATAATATTTTGTAGAGTCAGACTTTTTAATTAACAGATATAAAATCATTAGCTAAAGATGGAGAAATATCTTTCACCAGTCGCCCCATTGCTGCTGCCTGAGATGGAGCTAATGTTTAGACTGTGAGTCACTGCATGGCCAAGGGAGAAGCAGGCAGGCTTGCCCTCCCCACACCCTTGTTAGGCTCTAATGCACTTTTAATGTGGAATCCTTTCAACTGTAATAATAACAGGTGTATAAACCCAGCAGGGTTTATTTATTGATCTCAGATCAATGCCATGTCTCAGATCAATGCCATGTCTCAGATCAATGCCATGTCTCAGATCAATGCCATGTCTCAGATCAATGCCATGTCTCAGATCAATGTCATGTCTCAGATCAATGTCATGTCTCAGATCAATGCCATGTCTCAGATCAATGCCATGTCTCAGATCAATGCCATGTCTCAGATCAATGCCATGTCTCAGATCAATGCCATGTCTCAGATCAATGCCATGTCTCAGATCAATGTCATGTCTCAGATCAATGTCATGTCTCAGCTCAATGCCATGTCTCAGATCAATGCCATGTCTCAGAGCAATGCCATGTCTCAGATCAATGCCATGTCTCAGATCAATGCCATGTCTCAGATCAATGCCATGTCTCAGATCAATGCCATGTCTCAGATCAATGCCATGTCTCAGATCAATGCCATGTCTCAGATCAATGCCATGTCCCAGATCAATGCCATGTCCCAGAGCAATGCCATGTCTCAGATCAATGCCATGTCCCAGATCAATGCCATGTCCCAGATCAATGCCATGTCTCAGACCAGTAATGTCCACCGCAGGCCGCCTGACATTGTGTTTCCACCCGGAGCTCTCTGGCTCCCCACGGTGTGTCGCAGAGGAAACTGTGTAGTGTGACTGGTTAGGCCAGCCCAATGTTTTTCTGCCTCCCCGGCTTTCCAGTGTCAATAAAGCCTGTAGCTATATCCTCTGTGGCACCAGAGGGTATTGAGTCTGCAGCATGTTCAGCTCAGCCCATGATGTACAGGGAGAGCGAGTAGGAGGGTGAGAGAGAGAGAAGAGAGGTTAAGTTGCAGAAAGCTTGGCGGCGCTCCCTGTCCCCTCTCCAGGCCGTGTCTTGTCGCTGCCATAACAGCTCACTGTCATTATCCTCTCACTGGGAGCAGCTTTGAAGGGCTGCAGGGAGCTGCCGGACAGCCAGGGCGTGTTTCAGCTACACAGACACACAGCTCCTCTATAGTACTGCATTCTCTCTCTATTTAAGAGGCACTCCCTCCCGTCTCCACCGTTGACCTCATAGGACGCAAACAAAGCAGCAGTCCAAGTCACTACATGCTTAGCCCAGACCTACTTTTTGGGACTGTATTAAATGAAGCATCAATGGGGGCCATTTAAACCCTATGAAGGAACCAAAAACTTCAAGGGGTGCTAATGTCCTAAAGTGTCTCTAAATGTTTGAAGATGATGTCCTTTTACCTGACTCTGTCTCCCTGTCCCTCTCTGCCCAGGTGAGAAGCTGAGGGTGCTCGGCTACAACCAGAATGGGGAGTGGAGCGAGGTGCGCTCCAAGAATGGCCAGGGCTGGGTGCCAAGCAACTACATCACGCCCGTCAACAGCCTGGAGAAGCACAGCTGGTACCACGGGCCCGTTTCGCGCAGCGCTGCAGAATACCTGCTAAGCAGCCTCATCAACGGCAGCTTCCTGGTCCGGGAGAGCGAGAGCAGCCCAGGACAGCTGTCCATCTCCCTGCGCTACGAGGGGCGTGTCTACCACTACCGCATCAACACCGCCTCAGATGGCAAGGTAGCTATTGTCTGGGACCTACAGATGGGCTGTCTCTCATCCTTTTCTTCACTTTTGTTGTGAAACTACTCTGCTCCTGCTAATGTTCCTGCTCTGTCTCTGTTGGCCATCTCTTGTTTCTCCCCACGGTGCTGACCCCTGTGTGTCCCTGTCTGTCTTTCTGTCCCAAGGTTTACGTCACAGCAGAGAGCCGCTTCAGCACCCTGGCTGAACTGGTCCACCACCACTCCACCGTGGCCGATGGCCTGGTCACCACGCTCCACTACCCGGCACCCAAGTGCAACAAGCCCACCGTCTACGGTGTGTCGCCCATCCACGATAAGTGGGAGATGGAGCGCACCGACATCACCATGAAGCACAAGCTGGGAGGGGGGCAGTACGGAGAGGTGTACGTGGGAGTCTGGAAGAAATACAACCTCACCGTTGCAGTCAAAACACTCAAGGTTGGTCTCTCTATAAAGATTGGTGGACGCATGTAAAATCTCCATATTTTGTGTGTCTATTTTGTGAAATCCTCTATGGGATCATGTAATATAAATGGGATGTGGTATTTAGTGGTTGATGGTCACCATCTGCTGGTGAAATGTGCTATTACATCAACATGAAACTCAATGGGGGCAACGACTACTGTTGGAGATATGTTTATTCACAGTTTAACTTGTTTTGCTCACCTTGGTATCCTGATACTAAGATATTGAATGAATCCAGTGAATATTGACCTTTCTGCTTGTTTGTCTTCCAGGAGGACACTATGGAGGTGGAGGAGTTCCTGAAAGAGGCAGCAGTCATGAAGGAGGTGAAACATCCCAACCTGGTGCAGCTGCTAGGTCAGTGCTGCTCACAGTACAGCTCCACTTACTAACAGCACATGGGATATCTACCGGCTGTTTCTAGACTCGAGGCGTAGTTACCTCTGACCTCTGTTGGCTTGCCTCTGTCCAGGTGTGTGTACGTTGGAGCCTCCCTTCTACATCGTGACAGAGTACATGCCCCACGGCAACCTGTTAGACTACCTGAGGGAGTGTGACCGGGAGGAGGTGAACGCAGTGGTGCTGCTCTACATGGCCACGCAGATCTCCTCTGCCATGGAGTACCTGGAGAAGAAGAACTTCATCCACCGGGACCTGGCAGCCAGGAACTGTCTGGTGGGGGAGAACAGTGTGGTGAAGGTGGCTGACTTTGGGCTGAGCAGGCTGATGACTGGGGACACGTACACAGCCCACGCCGGAGCCAAGTTCCCCATCAAGTGGACCGCCCCCGAGAGCCTGGCCTTCAACACCTTTTCTATCAAGTCTGATGTGTGGGGTGAGTCAGAGACAGATTTTCAGTCATCGCGTGTACTAAATCAGTTAACATTCGTGTTAGCGTGTTTCTCATCCTATGATGGTCTCTCGTCCTTCAGCTTTCGGTGTGCTGCTGTGGGAGATAGCGACGTACGGTATGTCTCCGTACCCAGGGATCGACCTGTCTCAGGTATACGACCTGCTGGAGAAGGGCTACCGCATGGAGCAGCCAGAGGGCTGTCCGCCCAAGGTCCACGAGCTGATGAGAGCCTGTGAGTATGGGCACCACACTTAGTACACACACAGTCCCTCGCACGATCATCCATTCACGTAAGTCCTGCATAGAAACTCTATAACCTAAATTGTCAATGGAGTAAGAAATAACATTAACTTTGTTTTGGTGTGATATCAGGCTGGCAATGGAGCCCGTTGGACCGACCCTCGTTTGCCGAGACCCACCAGGCTTTTGAGACAATGTTCCACGATTCCAGCATCTCTGAAGGTACTTGTACGACACAGTCACATTACTACCCTCATGGCTGAAACACGGTCAGATATGACACAGTCACATTACTACCCTCATGTCTGAAACACGGTCAGATATGAGGCAGTCACATTACTACCCTCATGGCTGAAACACGGTCAGATATGACACAGTCACATTACTACCCTCATGGCTGAAACACGGTCAGATACGACACAGTCACATTACTACCCTCATGGCTGAAACACGGTCAGATATGACACAGTCACATTACTACCCTTATGTCTGAAACACGGTCAGATATGACACAGTCACATTACTACCCTCATGTCTGAAACACGGTCAGATATGACACAGTCACATTACTACCCTCATGGCTGAAACACGGTCAGATATGACACAGTCACATTACTACCCTCATGGCTGAAACACGGCCAGATACGACACAGTCACATTACTACCCTCATGGCTGAAACACGGTCAGATATGACACAGTCACATTACTACCCTCATGGCTGAAACACGGTCAGATATGACACAGTCACATTACTACCCTCATGTCTGAAACACGGTCAGATATGACACAGTCACATTACTACCCTCATGTCTGAAACACGGTCAGATACGACACAGTCACATTACTACCCTCATGTCTGAAACACGGTCAGATACGACACAGTCACATTACTACCCTCATGTCTGAAACACGGTCAGATACGACACAGTCACATTACTACCCTCATGGCTGAAACACGGTCAGATATGACACAGTCACATTACTACCCTCATGGCTGAAACACGGTCAGATATGACACAGTCACATTACTACCCTCATGTCTGAAACACGATCAGATATGACACAGTCACATTACTACCCTCATGGCTGAAACACGGTCAGATATGACACAGTCACATTACTACCCTCATGGCTGAAACACGGTCAGATATGACACAGTCACATTACTACCCTCATGTCTGAAACACGATCAGATATGACACAGTCACATTACTACCCTCATGGCTGAAACACGGTCAGATAAGACAGTCACATTACTACCCTCATGGCTGAAACACGGTCAGATACGACAGTCACATTACTACCCTCATGGCTGAAACACGGTCAGATACACTTCTCTTGGAAGCATTTCCTTCTGCTGCCCGACTATTCAAGCCTGTCAGTTTTGGCACTAAAGCGGATGCATTTGTGGACATAAGAGAGATAATGGCCATTAATGATGCTTAAACATCTCCTGTAGGGCTTTTTCAGAGTGGTACAGCATGCCTGGTGCCTCAGGAGAGACGGAGGATGATATTTGAGTGAGGATGAGGAAAGGGCAGGCTGAACTGAGGTGAGGGGAGTACAGGGAGAACGAAGGGCTTTCAGAGAACCATTATAAACTCAGCATTGATTTATTCAGTTATTCCAGTTAATGCAGTACTACTATTTCTAGCAAGGGATTCAATATGTATAACGGTCTAATGTAAATGTCCACTTCATTAAGCATTCCTTTCCTGTGGCTCCCTCTCTCTCTGTAGAGGTAGCAGAGGAGCTGTGTAAGATGGCCTCCTCTGGCCACGGCCCGTCACCACACTCCTTCAGCCACGACATGCCCCTGCTTCCCTCCAAGTCGCGCACGCTCAAGAAGCATACGGAGAACAAGGAGAACATCGAGGGGGCTCTGGATTGCAGGCAGGAGACACACACAGCCAGCACCCACAGCCCCTCAGGTACCTGCCTTGCCCGCCACCATGCCTGTAGACTGAGGACAAGGGCTGCTGTCACAGGAACACCTCACCCAGTAGTCACCACAGGTGGTGCCATTACACAATCACACCAGAGAAAGGGTTTGGATTAAAGGCATTCTCAATCCTCTCTCTAAATCAAATCAAATCAAATTTATTTATATAGCCCTTCGTACATCAGCTGATATCTCAAAGTGCTGTACAGAAACCCAGCCTAAAACCCCAAACAGCAAGCAATGCAGGTGTAGAAGCACGGTGGCTAGGAAAAACTCCCTAGAAAGGCCAAAACCTAGGAAGAAACCTAGAGAGGAACCAGGCTATGTGGGGTGGCCAGTCCTCTTCTGGCTGTGCCGGGTGGAGATTATAACAGAACATGGCCAAGATGTTCAAATGTTCATAAATGACCAGCATGGTCGAATAATAATAAGGCAGAACAGTTGAAACTGGAGCAGCAGCACAGTCAGGTGGAAGTTGAAACTGGAACAGCAGCATGGCCAGGTGGACTGGGGACAGCAAGGAGTCATCATGTCAGGTAGTCCTGGGGCATGGTCCTAGGGCTCAGGTCAGTTGAAACTGGAACAGCAGCATGGCCAGGTGGACTGGGGACAGCAAGGAGTCATCATGTCAGGTGGTCCTGGGGCATGGTCCTAGGGCTCAGGTCCTCCGAGAGAGAGAAAGAAAGAGAGAAGGAGAGAATTAGAGAACGCACACTTAGATTCACACAGGACACCGAATAGGACAGGAGAAGTACTCCAGATATAACAAACTGACCCCAGCCCCCCGACACATAAACTACTGCAGCATAAATACTGGAGGTTGAGACTCTATCTCTATCTTCCTCCCTTACCTGAAGGGCTGCAGGGAGCTGGGTAAATAGGTCTGTTTGTATGCGTCTGCGCTCATGTCTGCGCTCATGTTTTCTTGTGTAAAAACCAAAGGCGATTTATGTTCCTGTCAACCCTTATACTCTCACTCATTTCTCTGACTCAGGCTGGTGCCTTGCTCACTCTGGCGCTCATCTATTACACATACAGAGCCGCTTCGCATCTCTAGTACAAGCTGTCACCACAAAGTTATTGAAACAGGAATGGCTCTGGAGAGGGAGGATATGGCTGTAATCAAAGCAAATTGGCAGCCAGCCTGTGAGATTCAGATTTGATGTTGAATAAATGGTGTAATGAGTGTTGATAAGAGACCGCAGCCCTGGTACCTGTTTAACTCCTTGTTCTCTGTAGGTCTGGTACCTGTTTAACTCTCTGTTCTCTGTAGGTCTGGTACCTGTTTAACTCCCTGTCCTCTGTCCTCTGTAGGTCTGGTACCTGTTTGACTCCCTGTTCTCTGTTCTCTGTAGGTCTGGTACCTGTTTAACTCACTGTTCTCTGTAGGTCTGGTACCTGTTTAACTCACTGTTCTCTGTAGGTCTGGTACCTGTTTAACTCTCTGTTCTCTGTTCTCTGTAGGTCTGGTACCTGTTTAACTCCCTGTCCTCTGTTCTCTGTAGGTCTGGTACCTGTTTGACTCCCTGTTCTCTGTTCTATGTAGGTCTGGTACCTGTTTAACTCCCTGTCCTCTGTAGGTCTGGTACCTGTTTGACTCACTGTTCTCTGTAGGTCTGGTACCTGTTTAACTCCCTGTTCTCTGTTCTCTGTAGGTCTGGTACCTGTTTAACTCCCTGTCCTCTGTTCTCTGTAGGTCTGGTACCTGTTTAACTCCCTGTTCTCTGTAGGTCTGGTACCTGTTTAACTCTCTGTTCTCTGTAGGTCTGGTACCTGTTTAACTCCCTGTTCTCTGTTCTCTGTAGGTCTGGTACCTGTTTAACTCCCTGTTCTCTGTTCTCTGTAGGTCTGGTACCTGTTTAACTCCCTGTTCTCTGTTCTCTGTAGGTCTGGTACCTGTTTAACTCCCTGTCCTCTGTAGGTCTGGTACCTGTTTGACTCTCTGTTCTCTGTAGGTCTGGTACCTGTTTAACTCTCTGTTCTCTGTAGGTCTGGTACCTGTTTAACTCCCTGTCCTCTGTAGGTCTGGTACCTGTTTAACTCCCTGTTCTCTGTAGGTCTGGTACCTGTTTAACTCCCTGTCCTCTGTTCTCTGTAGGTCTGGTACCTGTTTAACTCCCTGTCCTCTGTTCTCTGTAGGTCTGGTACCTGTTTAACTCCCTGTCCTCTGTAGGTCTGGTACCTGTTTAACTCCCTGTTCTCTGTAGGTCTGGTACCTGTTTGACTCCCTGTCCTCTGTAGGTCTGGTACCTGTTTGACTCTCTGTTCTCTGTAGGTCTGGTACCTGTTTGACTCCCTGTCCTCTGTAGGTCTGGTACCTGTTTGACTCCCTGTCCTCTGTAGGTCTGGTACCTGTTTAACTCTCTGTTCTCTGTAGGTCTGGTACCTGTTTAACTCCCTGTCCTCTGTAGGTCTGGTACCTGTTTAACTCCCTGTTCTCTGTTCTCTGTAGGTCTGGTACCTGTTTGACTCCCTGTCCTCTGTAGGTCTGGTACCTGTTTGACTCTCTGTTCTCTGTAGGTCTGGTACCTGTTTGACTCCCTGTCCTCTGTAGGTCTGGTACCTGTTTAACTCCCTGTTCTCTGTAGGTCTGGTACCTGTTTGACTCCCTGTTCTCTGTTCTCTGTAGGTCTGGTACCTGTTTGACTCCCTGTTCTCTGTTCTCTGTAGGTCTGGTACCTGTTTGACTCCCTGTCCTCTGTAGGTCTGGTACCTGTTTGACTCCCTGTCCTCTGTAGGTCTGGTACCTGTTTGACTCCCTGTCCTCTGTAGGTCTGGTACCTGTTTAACTCCCTGTTCTCTGTTCTCTGTAGGTCTGGTACCTGTTTGACTCCCTGTCCTCTGTAGGTCTGGTACCTGTTTGACTCCCTGTCCTCTGTAGGTCTGGTACCTGTTTAACTCCCTGTTCTCTGTAGGTCTGGTACCTGTTTAACTCCCTGTTCTCTGTAGGTCTGGTACCTGTTTAACTCCCTGTTCTCTGTAGGTCTGGTACCTGTTTGACTCCCTGTTCTCTGTTCTCTGCAGGTCTGGTACCTGTTTAACTCTCTGTTCTCTGTAGGTCTGGTACCTGTTTAACTCCCTGTTCTCTGTAGGTCTGGTACCTGTTTGACTCCCTGTTCTCTGTTCTCTGTAGGTCTGGTACCTGTTTGACTCCCTGTTCTCTGTTCTCTGTAGGTCTGGTACCTGTTTAACTCTCTGTTCTCTGTAGGTCTGGTACCTGTTTAACTCTCTGTTCTCTGTAGGTCTGGTACCTGTTTAACTCTCTGTCCTCTGTTCTCTGCAGGTCTGGCAGCCACTCTGCTGGCAGGGGATGGCCGGTCAGGCAGCTCTCCTGCTCTGCCTCGGAAACAGAGGGACAAATCCCCCAGCAGTCTCTTGGAGGACTCCAAGGAGACCACGTTCACACGGGACCGCAAGGCTGGCTTCTTCAGTTCCTTCATGAAGAAGAAGTCTTCCTCCAACTCTCCCTCCTCCCAGCTGCAGCAGAGCCTGCCTACGCCGCCCAAGAGGAGCAGCTCGTTCAGGGAGATGGAGACCCAGCCTCACAAGAAGTATGAGCCCACGACTGGCTTTAGCGCCCCTCCTCCCCCCCTTCCCCAGGCAGATGGCCTGGGCTTTTCACCGTCCCACGGAGAGGGGAACCACGTCCAGTCACGCTGCTGTGGAGCCACTTTTGGACAAAAGGCCTCTGCCAACCACACCTCTGGGGCGCCACCCTCACAGGTGGGCAGTAGTAGCAGCAGCTGGGCAGGCCTGGCAGGCTTCTTCACCCCCCGCCTCATCAAAAAGACCTTAGGGCTACGGACTGGCAAGTCCACTGGGACCGAGGAGGGGGGTGGGGGAACCAAGCCCTTCCCCAGGTCCAATTCCACCTCCTCCATGTCTGCAGGGCTGCCTGACCTGGAGAGGATGGCTCTGACTTTACCCAGGAACCGCAGTAAGCCTCCTCTAGAGCGCACTGCCTCCACCACCTCGCAGCCTGAGGACGGGGCAGCACACACCTCTGAGTCCCTTCTCTGTAACATGGATGAGGGCACAGCTCAGATCAGGGACCGGCCTAAAGCCAAGCTGCTTCCCCGAGTGGTGGGGGGAAACTCTGGGGTGGTGAGAGCTCCTGGTGTTGGGAGTGAAGCAGATTCATATTGTCCCTCGGGGACCCTACGGGGTAGGGAGGTTCAGGAGGCAGGAGGACAGGACCGTCAGGGATGGTCGTCCCCCTCCAAAACAGTGGGATCAGGCCTGTCAGCGGCTCCACACAACCACAAGGTTCCAGTGCTGATCTCGCCCACACTCAAGCATGGCTCGGCCGATGTGCACCTGGTGGGGATGGACTCTCAGGGGAACCGCTTCAAACTACTATCAGAGCATCAAGCGGACCGGGACCGACCACGGCTGGTCAAGCCTAAATGTGCCCCACCTCCCCCTCCCACTCTGCGCCTCCTTGGACACTCCTACAGCGGGGATGGAGAGGAGCAGGCCGGGGTGGCTGTGGAGGTCAATGGTGATGGGGTGAAACGGCCGGGACGAGTAAGGGAAGTTGGAACAGGGAGACCGTCAGTGCCGCCACCACAAGTGCCTCCACCTCCTTCAGCCTCTTCTTCCTCTGCCAACAACACTACCCCTACTAAGATGGCTAACGGTGCCACCAGCACTGGCTCATCCACAGTCCCCTCTGGTGGCTCTAAGCCTCTGCGTCGGACTCGGCAGCAGGCAGAGAGGGTTCAACCGGAGACGATCAGTAAGGGGGCTCTGCTGGAGTGTGCAGAGTGCCTGAGAGGTGCCCTCCACAGCAGCCCTGAGCCCTCCTCCAGCAGCCAGGTCCTAGACGCTGCCCACCAGCTGCTAGACTACTGCTCAGGCTACGTGGACTGCATCCCACAGATGCGGAACAAGTTCGCCTTCCGGGAGGCCGTGGGCAAATTCGAGCTCAGTTTGCAGGAGCTGCGGGCATCGTCCTCCTCTGGAAGCGGAGGAGCATTCAGTGGTCCGGGGGCTAGCCCTGCTCTGGACAACTTGCACACCTGCATCAAGGAAATTAGTGATGTGGTTCAGAGGTAGCCTCCGGACCCTTTCAAACATTTCCTTTTGTATTCCCTTTGTTTGTTCTCTGTCCCCAAAATGTTAATAGAACCATCTCAGAAGTACCTCAGAAAATCACTACAAATTGTTTCTCTTATTGTTTACAGTTGACTCTTTCTCAAAAATGCCAGTGGAAAACAATGTTCTATTCTTTGAACATAAACATTGTTGATACCAAACTAGAAAAATAATTGTTTTGCCCCAAATTGTAACTTTTCCACCAGGTTTTAAGGCCTTACTTTTAACTGGATGTGGAGTATATCAGCAACGTTTTCAGTCCCAGAGTTGATAAAGAACAAAGTCCGTTTGAGTATCTGTCATTTAGTAACTCAACCAAGAAACAAAGTGGAGAATAATGCATTCATTCTCCTGGCAACAATGAGAGTCCCTGTGACAGGATGTCACTGTTCAAAAGTATTGTCACCTGGGACATCGATGAGTGTTCCACATAATCAGGTCTACTTTCTCTGCCATTTGGTTTGATTATTTCAATGTCACAACATTTGAATAGAAAATGTAAGCATTTCAATATTAATGTCCAAATTCCCTTGCACATGACCTAGCTATATGTTTGGAGCCTATGAGAAGAGCGAAGAGAGTGCAGGGTAGTACATGAGCAGGTGGTTTGGGACAGTTTCTAAGTGTCCTTGGACAGTGCTGAATTCCCTGTGGCCCTTTCCCTCAGTGCCTATAGTTTCTTAAATGATTGAAAATCTGCAAATACAACTACTCCTTGACAAAATACTGATCTCAACACAAACTACAGTATGTCTCTAGCACATCAGTGATTTATTTGTACATTATTTGGTTTTAACTTTGGAATGGCGTTATGTATGAACTTGAATTTTAAATTATTGTTTTTTTATTAAAAGCACAGACCTATTTTAAAAATGTTATGTAAATATTTGCTTAATTTCATATCCAGGAAAAAGTGAGGTCACATTTGCTTGGATAAGTGTTTGACTAAACCGCAGTAGGAAGTTTATCACAGAACTGAGGCCCACCCCTCCCTCCACAACCCCATCTGAACATCTGCAAAATGAATGTATTATGTATTGGTATCTTCCTTTTTTGTCTGGTCATCATTTCAATACCAACATCAGTCAATGCTTATGGTCAATTTACAAAATGGATTCTTAAAGCACGTTTTCTGTTTTGATATCCCTTAGTAGGTCTCATCTCTACACAAACATTTCCATATCAAGTTGCTGGATGTCATTTCATCCTGTTTGTTCTATTGTGCACAAATAACAAGTTTCACCCTGTGTCTGCAATCATTTCTCAATAATAATTTGGCTAATGAATCAAGCAATCAAAAACAAAAAAGCTTGCTTATAACAGAGTGCTCCTCAACTGTTTGAAAATTTCCCTAATCCCCACTTGAGATGTTGGAACCCTAAGTGTATCAAAAGGGGATCATCGGCTCTCCCAGAAGCTTCACTGGTATGTAAAACCCACACATTCAGGCAAACAAAAGATGTAATGGGACTGCACTCAAAAAGATGTCCCATAAAGCCTACTTAATTTATCCATCCCTTCGCTCTTCCCTGCGTCAGGCACAGACGTCGGCCCTGTTTTTCGGAACCCTGAGTGTACACTGGATAAAGCCTACTTCATTTATCCATCCCTTCGCTCTTCCCTGCGTCAGGCACAGACGTCTCGGCCCTGTTTGTCAGAACCCTGAGTGTACACTGGATAAAGCCTATGTTAATAGTAGACATTGATTGGTATATTGCATTTCATCTTAGTATAAACTCTAGTAGTGCCCAATATATTTTCACATTTCATTCCATTGTGGTACACTACCTATCTAATCCAGCAGATGAGCTTCAGTGTGCCTCTGGTCATTCAAAGGTCCTCTAGACTAATAGCATGAAATAGTTTATTTTCACTGGGAGGTTCACTTATTATTATTATTATATATTTTTCTTTTGACACTGGATACAGCAATGTTTTTCCTATGGTTCTTGGTGCCTTTTGTGAAAGATATTTTATGTATAGTGCACTACTCAGTCAAGAAACGGATATACAGCAATGTGTAATTGTAAATATCTTGTGCTTTTGTTTTCAGATGACAGATTTTGCAATGATGTTGTGGCCAAGTATAAATATCACTACAACGTGCATTTCTATTACTGGGAGTAAACATTTTGTTTTTTAATTTAAAACTCACATTTAATAGTATATTACTGTGAATTTCTCCCCATCACTTGATAAACTTGATATAAATAAAATGTTGGAACAATTCCAAGGTCCTTTCTATATTTTTGATTTGTCAAAATGTTCAAGATTTATCCAGAGAGCGAATATTCTTTTGATTAATAGCATACATGTCATTGACCTGTTGGATCAGAGACTGATAATGACCAATGCATTTACTACTCTTCAGGTCAGTATTGAAATGACTTTACTGTAAATATAATACAATTGGTGGGAGGAATATAATGATAGCCCAGGGGCAGTTAGGGGTTGGATCATTTTCTGGCATGTGATTCAAATCCTCAATTTAGGGCACATCCTGAGCACAGGATCGCATCTGCTCCTGGATCTACGATCTAACATTTCCTTTTGAAGAATAAATTGTTCTGAAACAAATCTGTGCAGCTGAATTTGACATTGGGATGTGGCCCTCGGCCTCGGGATAATAAAATGCCTACCCCTGCTCTACGATATAGGCCTATAAGAAACTACCTGAGTGGGGGTCACCAGGGATGTGGTGCTGCTGTACTGAGGTGGGAGCGGTGCTCCCTCCCTTATTTCAATTTGAGTATACACAGAGTTGGTTGTAATATTTCTGGATTCTAAATAAATTATTTAATTACTGAATTTTCATGAAAATGATAGAATGACAATTAAAATACAGCTACAAGCAGCAATTCCAGGGTTCAGCTGTGGCACCACTTTGCCACCACCAGGAAAAATTGCCCTAGGATGAGCTACTAATGTACTGTTACCAGGGTTGCCAAATATCAGAACTCAAAATCAAAAACGAATCATGCAATATGCTTTATGTATTTTGGACAATTCTTTTATGATGTTGACTACTTTAAAATCAAATGACCGATTCGCCCTCAAATGGTCTCATGGATGGAATGTTTTTAATATTTTTCAGAATTTCATCATTAATAAAGCCGCTATAACCTTGCATTAATGTTTTTCCTGTCCAACAGCGCCACCATGCGGCGCAACTAAAACATACTTTATAGGTTAGCTCGACTCATCACTGAGCATGTGACAAATTTCATCAGTCTGAGAAAGTTTGAGGTCAATGAGTGTTGAATTTAGTTAACAAAAAATGGAATTGCTTATTTGATAGAACAGAAATGTTGTAAATAAGTTGTTACAACTGTACTGATTATAAGTAGGACACGTGACATCCTGGAAACTTTAAGAAAAAAACACTTCATATCAGAGTTGTGCTTGGTCATCACTAGTTACCACATCCACAAAGTCATAAACCCTGCCTATCTCTATTTTTAACCTAACCTTAAATACACTGCTAACCCTAACCTTAAATTGAGACACAAAAGCACATTTTTGTTTTAATTTTTACGAATAGCCAACTTGGACTTTGTAGCTGCATTAATTAGTGGAAACCATTGTGCCGGTTGTTCATGCGTCAATCTGCCCTCTGTGGCTAGAATGGTCCCACCTGATCTTGCTTCCCAACCTCCCAACTGCCTTCCATTTAGATTTTAATTTATTCGTTGGAGTGGCCACGGGAGTATCTGGTCAATATACTGGAAAATCTGTGGTTTGGAATGCATACCAAGTTTTTTTACAATATGAATACAAGTGACTGATTTATATGAATTTGTGACAGACCACGCCCATGTGAATGCTTATTGTGAATGCGTATGCTCATGTTGGTTTAGGTACTGGAAAATATTGTTTTAGGAGAACTTAGTACAAAGATGCAACACATCAAGTTTCGTGGAGATGGGTCATTCTGTGCCAGAGGAGTAGTGGTTTAAGTGTTTTTCACAAAATTTGAAATGAGGGACCTTATGGGCCCTTGAGGCAAACGTGTTCCTTGTGAGGAGAGTGACCTATGTTCCGAATTGTATGACTAGGTCAAATGGGGTGAGGGGCGTGACCTTTCAATTTGCATTTTCAATCGCTTGTTATAGCACCACCATCTTGCCAATTGGCATTGCATGATAGGGTGTGGCCCTTGCCCCTTTACGCAAAGTTGCACCCTCCGAAGCCTTACCATCTCACGGGAATTTAAATGGTAATGTACCATTGTGGAAGAAGTAACCAAGGGCAACAAATCCAATAGGGTTTCACCAGCGAGGTAGGCAAGTGGTGGTTTCTTCCCTGTCCTCTCTCTCTGTGGCTGTGGCGCGAATGATGAATAACTGTAGGCGTGTGCAGAGGCCCGTTGGTCGGAGGCTTGACCACTTTGAGCGGACCAAGCCCGACATGACATAAGAACTGCCACTGAACTCCAGGGGTTGCTAAAATAGCTGTCCTCAAAATAGTCTGTTATGGACATGGGCCTACTGTGCAAGTGCTTATCTTACAGAAACGTAGGCCACCTCTATTGCGTATGCAGATAATCTGATCCACCACATGAAACTTATCACACCAACGAGGTCTAGGATCCAAATTTACCGCATCTGCCTTGATGTTGCTAACTTCACGGACCCCTCTTGTGCAGTGGAGCCCAGAAGGATATGTGACCACCTTGTTATGGTGCTGTCCTATCAGCACCACGATTCGAAAGGTGCTCAAACCGCTTAAAATAACCCTCAGTCAACATTAAGATATGTTGCCTACGCCTACTGTCCTACTTATCACTTATTATTTCTCACAATTGTTCTCGATTAGTAAATTTAGATCAAAGCTGAATCAATATCTTGCAAGATAATGATGAACTTCATCAACTTAATGATGAATTTGTATCTTATATAACAGAACTGAATATGATAGCATATACTGTAGCACACAGCCTGGTCTTATAGACTGGACATAAATAGTAAATGTAATTCTGGGACACTCAAATTGGTATGATATGTTAAGTTTGGTATGGTTACATAAAACAGAAGGTTACTTAAAGCAAAAACTAACCGTGGTTGGTCATGGTGGGTGGGTGGGCGTTTTATGCGAACGACTAGCAACCCAAATGTTGCGTGTTTGAATCTCATCACTATAGCATTGTAGATAATTAGCTACTTTGCAACTATTCACTACGTTTTAGCTACTTTGCAAAAAAAGAAATAACCTCTCACTGTCAATTGCATTTATTTTCAGCAAACATAACATATGTAAATATTTGTATGAACATAAGATTCAACAACTGAGACATAAACTGAACAAGTTCCTAATGTGTGACTAACAGAAATGGAATAATGTGTCCCTGAACAAAGGGGGGTCTAAATCAAAAGTAACAGTCAGTATCTGGTGTGGCCACCAGCTGCATTAAGTACTGCAGTGCATCTCCTCCTCGTGGACTGCACCAGATTTGCCCGTTTTTGCTGTGAGATGTCACCCCACTCTTCCACCAAGACACCTGCAAGTTCCCAGACATTTCTGGGGGGAATGGCCCGAGCCCTCCGATCCAACAGGTCCCAGACATGCTCAATGGGATTGAGATACGGGCTCATTGCTGCCATTGGCAGAACACTGACATTCGTGTCTTGCAGGAAATCACGTACAGAACGAGCAGTATGGCTGGTGGCATTGTCATACTGGAGGGTCATGTTAGGATGAGCCTGCAGGAAGTGTACCACCTGAGGGAGGAGGATGTCTTCCCTGTAACGCACAGCCTTGAGATTGCCTGCAATGACAACAAGCTCAGTCCGATGATGCTATGACATACCGCCCCAGACCATGACAGACCCTCCACCTCCAAATCTATCCCATATTCCTTGCACGCAATGATTACATCAAGTTTGTGGCTCTACAAACTTGTTCATGCATTTGTTGTTTGTTTTGGTTGTGTTTCAGATTATTTTGTGCCCAATAGAAATTCATGGTAAATAATGTATAACACTTCTACATTAATGTGGATGCTACCATGATTGTGGATAGTCCTGAATGAATGGTGAATAATGATTGGTCAGACATTTACAGAGGCACAAATATCAAACCCTCAAGACATGCTAACCTCTCACCATTACAATAACAGTGGAGGTTAGCTTTTTGGGGGGGATATTATATTATTTTCTCATTATTCACGACTCATTCAAGATTATCCTTAATAGTGACTTTATCCTAATAAAAGTGACTTTATGAAAGTCTTAAGTTACATTAAAATATGAAAGAAAATGTATTCCAAAGAACACAATAGCGTTTTCATTAGTTTATGTCACAGTATATGCACCAAAGAAAAACAGTAAAACACCACAATGTGGTAATCCATTAAAGTGTTATAGCCATCCAAAATATCATTCAGTATTCATTTGTTAAGAGCAGGTCTTAAGGAATGAATAAATACATTTAAGAAAATGTATTTCAAAAGAAAATAATGCATATTTGAGTTTAAATATCTTGCTGTGCATTGGATGTTGTGAGTACACGCGGGAGTGCATGTGATAGCAGTTATTCTGCCCAAAAGAAGGTTATGTTCTGAAATAGAGCTCAAGGGGTATTTTTTAAGAGTTGTTTAGCAATGACAGGTGATTAGGAAACTGCAGAATCTTCTCTTTTTGATATTATATAAACTTCAAAATGTCTTACCTGCTTGTAACTGTAGGAAAATTTGCTAAAGTCACTTTTTGGCACTCGGCTTCGTTTCCCTGCTTCTGTGTCAATTCCAAATTGCGCTGTTCATCAGATTCTTCTTATACAATTTAACAATTGATAATATTCTCATCCATCTGACTATTCTTGATTTAATCTTGTCTTTTGGCAAACTTTATTATTATTATATGTGTGAAATTAGTTTTGATATAGTTTAGGTGTAGTTTTGAAGGTCCATCATCAGCTGCAAAGGCCTGACAGGTAAGCGGGAAATATTTTCAAATTCTGTTTGTGATATTAAGATTCTAACAACTATAGTGTGTTGGATAGACTTATTTAGGAAATGGGGAGCATAAATAAATATTACATTTTAATGAAAGCTATTCCAAATGATATCCTTACTTTACTGAAGGATCAATTACACCAGGAGTGTCAAATTCATTCCATGGAAGACCTGGTGTCTCCGGGTTTTAGTTTTACCCTTTCAATGAAGACCTAGACATTATGCCATTATGTTTCAGAAGACAGAAATGCAAAAGTGTCCTACTTTTTATGAATTGTGATTATATTAATTTAGATAGACATAAAGAGCATTGGGATTGACTTTTTCTATGGAAAATTATAACTTCTGAAATGTTTGACAAAAGTCTTGCCATCCTGTGACGTTTGTGGTACGAGCTGTTTTTTTCCATACAGACTCCTCCCCCAGAATCTTGGCCAAGTGTAAAGATGGCGTCCGTCATGGAGGGACCGCTAAGCAAATGGACTAACGTCATGAAAGGTTGGCAGTATCGCTGGTTTGTTTTGGATTACAATGCGGGTTTACTGTCATACTACACGGTGCGTATTTTCTTGTTCTTGATAATTAATAAGCCGAAAACCTCGTGGTGTCCGGTAGTATAAGTTACCAATGCATTGCTTGTCAAAACCGAGTACTGGAGTGGGGACAGAGGCCTGTGTGCCAGGAGTTGGGTTTGGGAATCTCAGCTGGCAGAAAAGGGCGGCGACTTTCCGCGATAGATCCATTGTTGACCAATCATATCCATGCTGGAGGACCAACTAACAAATTAAATGCCAGTATTTTCTCTACTTCCTGGAATTCGCTAACAATAACTACGATGTGCTGTGTTCTTTTCCTTGTTGCTAGCCAGCAGTATTTGTCATCGTTGTATTTATCTCATTTTCATGTCCATGTTTTGCTGTCAGTTAGACTTAAACACGGTTGATTATTCGAGGCATTAAAAGCTACGTAGTAGGAGTAATGTATAAGCATGTCAATAAAAGGTGGAGGCAAGGTTCGCTACTAATCATGTGAAAATGAAAAGTGTTTTTTTTCTTTTTCTCCTGGTTGTTTGCTTAACTTGATTGCCTGCGTAATAATATAATTGTAGAATTCACCGTTATGGTCTACTGTCACGAGTCAGTTAGCAGACATTGGCTTACCATGTTATCCCTTGATTTTTAGCTAATAAGCTTTGTCGAAGGCAGGTGTATCATTAATTGCACCCGTCATAAAGCTACATAAGCTGCTATCGACATTTCGACAGCCCCCCCCACACCCAGTTGACAACCTAAGCCACTTGATTCTATCATTTAAACAGCCTGCCACTTTGGTGTGTAAACTTATGGATGAGGCTGGAGGTATGTAACGATTGACAGGGCTATGTATGAGTTAAATATCTGATATTTTAAAGCCAAAGAAAGGCAAACAAGCTACAGAGTTTGTTTACAAACATTCAAATGACAACTAAATGTACAGTTGCAAAAGCTACTAGTTACTGGCCTGATAAGGCATTATAGCTAAGTCAAGAATCATTGGGCATATACTCAGTGTCCAGTTTATTAGGTATACCACCCCATTCACAAAACTGGTTAGCTCCTACAGACACTGAGTCACGTGGCTTGTTATATAGGCATCGAGGTATTCAGCTAAATATCTTGCCTCCTGGCCTTTTTCCACGCACACATCTCTTACACTTTACTGAGAATGGTGTGACAAACAACTCATCAGTCCTTGGTCACAGATGGGCTATTGCAGCAGATGACCACACCAGGTTCCACTCCTATCAGCTAAAGACAAGAAGAAGCGGCTTAGGGGGGCACGCGATCACCAACACTAGACAATTGAGGAATGGAAAAACGTCACCTGGTCCGACAACTCCCAGTTGCTCTTGTGTCATGCTCATGGTAGAGTCAGGATTTGGCGTAAGCTGCATGAGTCCATGGCCTGGTGTCAAAAGTGCAGGCTGGTGGCAGTGGTGTAATGGTATGGAAAATGTTTTCCTGGAACAAGTTAGGGTCCCTAGATACCAATTGAGCAACATTTCCATGCCCTGAAGAATTCAGGCTGTTTTGGAGGCAAAGGGTGGTCCAACCCAGTACAAGATGAGTGTGCCTAATAAACGGTCCACTGAGTGTATATGTCCATGAACAGAAGGAACGTCATGAAAATATGGTCCACTGTGTCACATCAAAATGGTTCCATCTCACAGGTAACAATAAATATGCCCATTTTACTGTCATTTGCGAAGATTGGAAGGTTTCACAAAGCAGGTAGGATAAACTCAATATCTCAATCCCTAATCAAACTATCTGCTGAACAATGTGACCCTTCAGTGAATGACTGTAATAGAGGCACTTTCGGTTACAGTGTATGTCATCTATAGCCTGTCATGTTAACTTGTCACACTGAACATTTGGCTTGACAATGACCAATGAAGTTGTTAAGAGCACAAACAGATTTGGGACCAGACTATGTCATATATGTGTGTGTGTATATCTATATATATATATATCTATATACACACTTTAGCTATGCATGTGATACTTGCAGATGAGATGCAAGCCCAGGGCACTTACAATTCAGGTTAGCAGCTATTTTTATCAGAGAATCTTGGTTTGCTATATGTATGAAGTTCCATGAACTTTCCACTGGTGAACTTGATAATGAATAAACTTAAACTTGGGGTGGAAATGTTTGTGTGAACGGAGTATGCGGAAATGATTAAAAAAATAAGTGTTCTTGTGAAACATCATTTATTTTGTTTTCTACTCTTCATTTTCAGTCCAAGGACAAGATGATGCGAGGCTCTAGGAGAGGTTGTGTGCGGCTCAGGGTAAGGAACTGGCCTGTTCATCGTCTGCTTGGAGGGAGAGTTTGCACCAGCTAATTGAGTAGCTATTTTTCCTAACTAGCCTAATTATTTTCTCTTCTTTGTCTATATAATACACCGGGGTCCACGTCCAGCACTGCAGGGTATCCATATATATTTATAAATGCATTTTGTTTTACATACCTACAGTAGAAAAGAGATGTTATTTCTAATGATGTCAACTTTATTTCTCAACTCCAATTACACTCACTGGAGTATCTGACATCGGCACCTGCATCACCGGGATGCCTTGGATGGGCTCCCTGAGCAAGAAAAGGTTAAAGACCCCTGCAATACAAGGCTATTAAATATAATAACTTGCTATGTTTGTGTAAAATTATTGCCACAAGATGGCAGTATTCGATGTATTCTAATTGGACTCGACAGTTACAAAATAGGATTATAATGTGGTGTTTCCTAAAGGATCCTAGCTGGCCCATTGTGTCTTGCCCTTTTTCCCCCCTTCTGTCCTCAAGGAATTAAGCATACCTCATTTAGTAGCAAATGGTTCTCAGATCTGTTTGACTTTGAGCCAAATCAGAGGTTTTACTTTTAACGCTTGACAAATAGTTTGATTGAAATGTCTTTGGGGCAAACTTGTTCAGCACATATTGTTTATCAAGTGTAGGCGTATCATTAGTTTTTTTGACCTGTAGTTATGGCAGGGATTTTTGAGGGATCTGATGCAAAATCCAATGTCAGAACCTGTTTCCTTTTGCCTAGAGACAATGTTAGCAAGACCTTCAAAGACATCACACACCACACATAGAAATATCTACATACAGAGTAGCTTTGAGAAAATAACATTGGCTAGATTATTTTCGATTGTTGGAGGTTTCATGCCAGCAACTAAATTTATAAGCTTCTTTTTCAGTCAGATGATAGATAATTCAATTACAGAGACCTTTCTCATGTGTTTCTTCAGTTTTGTGTGCTGGTTTTAAAGGGATACGAGCATGTTATCTTCAGTACTATCATACTACTGTGCTATACATTTGACTACTTCCAGTAGTTAGTATTTACGATTCCCCTCCTTAGCTTTAGACTAAGACAGTACTGTGGATTTTACTTATGGCTCATGGAATTTTCTTCTCAGACACATACGTAGGCTAAATGCACACCACATGTATAAACACACACACATCTTAGTCTACATTATTTATAGTCTTAATTCCACTCATGGTTAGTTGAACTTGCGTTCCTCATTTTGTCTGCCTCTGTGTGAAGCCGACAGCCAGGGCATCGTCTTTTAATGAGTCATCACATGGTGGTTCTAATGTGATAATGGATGCCTACACCTCATCAGCAGTACATGGGAAGTCTTAAAGTAACTTTCCAGAGAAAATCTAAATTTAAAAGTTAATATTTTGTTAACACACACCCAAATAATGTTGTTGACTCATCCTATACTTATATTTGTTGCCAAAGCATAATTTGGAGAAAGAACACTTCAAAAGCCCCACCTCAAACTGACCGTTTCAAAAAAGCTTGCTATTGCCTCAGAGGATGATGTCATCCTTCTGATGAGGATGAGCTGGCTAATCAGCGGTCTACTCGCATGAATATTTTGAACGACCAGTATACGCCCACACCATTCCAACACAGAAAGCTGCTTTTTAACATGAGTAATACTTACACATTTTTGTAAGGAAAACTCTTTCACTCATATTGTAATTAATTATAGGTCCTATTTAATAGAAATCTGGAAACACTAGACAGTTAATGCAGATTTGTGACTTATCAAACATGTTTTATTTAAATGGCATATGCTTATCTTTTAATTAAAAAACATTTCAGGTTGGTTTTGACTGGCAGGCAGGTTTGAGATATACTGTTGCAAGGTGCCATGCTACAGCCATATCTCTGAAATGTTGTTCTTTCCTTCCTTCCTTCCTTGCTGCTGGTCCCTAATGTCTCTTCTCTACCCTTTCTTTCCTCTCACTCCACCCAGACACCCCCTCCTCTTTTCCTCCTTCTCCTTGGTAGGTGTGTGATAGAGTGAATAAGAGAGAGGGATGGTGACGTCTCCTCTCTCACTGCCTCCTCTTCCTTTTTGCTTTTCCAGGGAGCTGTAATAGGAATCGATGATGAAGACGACAGCACATTCACTATCACTGTGGACCAGAAGACTTTCCATTTCCAAGGTTAGTCTCTTGTTCTTTTCATTCTCCTCCTCTCCCTCACCTCCCACTTTGCTCGCTTCCCTGTCGTTTGTAGTGAACCCATCAATGCTGCATACTGCCGGCTGCTCACATGTAGGCTCTATTTGTAGCTTGTTCTCTCTCGCGCGCTCTCGCTCTTTCCAGCCTTTTTCTTCTTAGTCTTTAAAGGAGGATTATTTTGACGGTGCGCTAACACAAGCAGACACACACCACACACGTCGAGCTCTAGGCATTTGAATGGCTAGTCGTCTAGAGGCTAAAGCAAGATTTATTCCACAGCAAGATTCCTCTGTAATGGAAAGAAGCGAAGGAGGCTGTATTTAAAACCAAATTGAAGATTACTTGCATTTTCTAGCGCCTATGGGAATAAAGAAATACTGCTGAGCTGCAGTGCCGATCCACACCGTGAACACTTCAGAGACAGGTCTGGTCCCCTTCCCAGAACCCTCTCACCCCACCCCCTTCCTCCGGCCAGCAGCTGCACTGACCATCCACCCAGCGGACCATTCTCCTCCAGGTCTCTAACCTCCTTCACCCTGTCACCTCCATCGCTCCCACCACACAGCCACCACTACCTCCACCAGCATTCTGTCCACGGTGGGCCCATTTCGTACACCTCCATGCCCTCTCCTATTGCTATGTTCCGAAACTGTATGCTGTGGCTCTACAATAGGAAGGGTAAGGAGATGCATGATGTCTGCATGTTGGCCTCTTGTCAGGTTGAAGGGCATGGCTCGGTGAAGCATTGGTTATAACCTTTTCCGAGGCATTTGTGTTTGTTTTAGTAGCTTACTGCTTGGTTTGATTTTAATTTTTTAAAAAATATATGTATAGTGGTTGTTTACCATGGAAGAAGTATTGTATGGAAGAAGTATCGTATCTTTAAAAAATATATTTTTAGGCTAAGATTAAAGAAACAATATTATGAAAGATTGTTTCTAAGAGGTGCTTTGTGAGGTCACCAGTGTTTATTATGATTGTTGAGGTTGGCGAATTCTATAACATTATTATCGGTCTGATTCAATTTGAGATTAATTTCATATCAAGTTGGTCGAGTTAGAATTCTATGGTCATTGTCTTTTGGTCTACTTGCTCTATTATGTGTATCCAGTCAATTTTATTGGAGTTCACCCTTTAAAAGATGCATTTGTGAAAAACGATGCTCCTCCAGATGATTCCTCCAAGTTGGAAAGTAATTATAAGATTACGTAGAAAAGATGGGAACGTCACAGCCATTATACAACCCATCTAACACCCAAGCCTGTAGGTGATTTAAAAACAATTCCTATATCACACAAGGGACATACCAATTTGCACTTGAAAAGGTTAACAAAGATGTATGTGCTACTCTCCCAGATGTTGCCTGCTGGAGATGCATTACTGTTGTATTCATCCTTGTAAAGGATCCAGCTGATGTTACACACATTTATTCTGGTGTGGTGCTGCGGCAGGCAAGCAGTGGGGCTGTGTCGTCGGAGGAGGAGGAGGAGGACTATAGCAGAGCATGGGTGAGGTATGGGGTGGCCACAGATGAAGGCTGCGGAGAGAGTGAGAATTTGTATTTCTATTTAGAGGAGCATCCATAATTCATCTGGCTCTTTTCCTGGCGGAGCATCAGAGCTGCATGAGAGGCCGTCAACTCCCCCTCCCCGCTTCCCCCCCACTTCCAAAGCAGACCTTGTGTGCTAAAGAGCTCTACATGGCCCCATACAGACAAAGCTGCTTAGCCTGGGAAACTGCTGAATGCATTGGCCAAGCCCACGATGAGCAGGTCGCGTGTTGTAGAGAGGGTGTCTAGTGGTTCTGGTAATGTATGACATACCCAGTCTTTGGAGTATACAGTGGATCCTCATTTAGTAGTTGTGTAATACCGTGGTGCGGGATGCTGCGGTATGCTACAGTATGCTACGGCGTGTTACAGTGCATAGTATTTACTGTTAGCCATTGTTGCCGTTAATGTTCGTTCGAACCACCAGAAGGAATCTTTGAGGGCATCTTTATGAAGCTTGTTGGTGCTTGCTTCCTTTTCCAAATAATCCTACAGAGGTCCATGCAGGCCAGGCGTTTTGATTGCATTAACCTATCTGAAAGAGCCTATTCTAAGGTTTTTAAATATTCTAGTTTTTCCAAACACAAAAATATTGCCCAGATGATCTGTTTCAAAATATAACGTTTTCCTAGAATAACCTCTGCTCCATGCGTAGCCTACTAGCAACAATCAGCAAATACCTATTTGGGAAAAATATTCTTTCTATTTAATTCTGTTGTATTCCATCATATTATTATTGTAAAATATACACAGTGTACAAAACATTAGGAACCCCTGCTCTTTCCATGACAGACTGACCAGGTGAAATCTATGATCCTTTATTGATGTCACCTGTTAAATCTTCTTCAGTCAGTGTAGATGAAGGGGAGGAGACGGGGTTAAAGAAGGATTTTTAAGCCGTAAGACAATTGAGACATGGATTGTGTATGTGTGCCATTCAGAGGGCAAGACAAAATATTTAAGTGCCTTTGAACAGGGTATGGTAGTAGGTGCCAGGTTTGAGGGTGTCAAAAACTGCAACGCTGCTGGGCTTTTCACGCTCAACAGATTCCCTTGTGTATCAACTACCACCCAAAGCATATCCAGCCAATGGCAGGCCAGTGGTCGAAAACCAGTCTTTGATAGGGCTATGACAGTAATTGGATAACATTGACAGTTATGACAGTGATTGTGACATTGACGGTTTTGGGTCAAGACCATCATGAAAATAAAATAAGTCAAAACCATTTAATAAAAAATGCTAAAAAACACATGTTTTAGCAACTTTATTTTAATATAATAATAATACCTTGCCCATTGTTAACTATTTGATTATATGGTATTGTTTTGCTAAGTTAGTCCATCTATTAAACTGTATACATCGCCGCCTCTTTTCGACTATCTTTTGATGCTCTCCAATCAGCAAATCCGCTATATGCATGGATAGGAGAGATTCTTTGAAGGTCAATTCAGTTCATTGAAGATGTGAGGGGGTGGGGTAAAAAGTGTGGACTGGGGCTAACTATAATACCTATACTGTAGATCCTATGGGTGGGGGTGGATGGGTACGCCTTTTTTCATTGTAACAGTAAATTGGAAGAGTGATGTGATAAAGATGACTCTCGAAGCAAAACAAATGTAACAGCTTACGACGATGGAGAACCAGATGACTTGGACCAGTCTGTCTGCAGAATATGTGCAAAAAGTGTACCTAATGGAGAATTCCAGAACCACAAACGGGACACCGATAAATGGCGAGAACTGGCAGACAGTCTAACTTCTTATGTAGGAATGGAAACCCACCTTTTTTTAAATTGTATTTTATTATTTTACCTTTTATTTAACTAGGCAAGTCAGTTAAGAACAAATTCTTATTTTCAATGACTGCCTAGGAACAGTGGGTTAACTGCCTGTTCAGGGGCAGAACGACAGATTGGTACTTTGTCAGCTCGGGGGTTTGAACTTGCAACCTTCCGGTTACTAGTCCAACGCTCTAACCACTAGGCTACCCTGCCTCCCCTTTGTAGAAATGCTCTGTAAATTTGACGGTTAACGGGGAGAAAGTACAGTATTTCTCTCAAATAGCGGTCCCTACATTGTTCAACAAGGTGGAAGTTCAGACAGCTAAAGGATGTCTTATATTTTTAAATAAATAATAAAAATGGTTTTTGCACTGGTCAAGTATAAATATGACTGGACACTTAAATCCCACTGTTTAGAAACAACCTACATGGCGGAATCCCACACAGCCGGCAGAATCCCACACAGCCGGCAGAATCCCACACAGCCGGCAACCTGGCTGACGTTCTGCGTTCGGGCTTGACTGAGCCCTTGACTAAAATAAACTGCCCTGTATCACCACAGACACCGGGGCCAACATTGTGGCAACTGAACTGGCCTTGTCTAAATTGCTTTGGCCACAATCTCCATCTTGCCGTCACCAACGGTGTGAACAGCGAGAGCACACGCACAGAGGTCGGGTTCCAAGCCTATGTAGAGCCCTAGTGAAGGCCCAGATGGAGCTGATCCTCAAATCACAGCCTCATTCTGGTGAGAAATTAAGTTTTAATCAGCCATAATAACCATTTAAAAGAACAAGCTATGCGAAATTATTGTTCATGTATAATTATGTTATTCAGATGCCCTAGGAAATCTACAAACAAAATAGGCATATTTTCAAGGGCGGTTTCGCGGACAGATTAAACTTAATCCTAGACTAAATTGCACTTTTAAACTGGACTAAATGACATTGCATTTCTAAGACATGTTTTAAAGTAGTCTGACTTTCCCTAGCCTAGATTTAAAAAGTCTGTGTTCCAGAGGGATGATTTAGAGCTAGATCTAAATAAAGGCTTAAATTTAACCTGGACAGAGGCATGTTTAACTTCAGATTAATGGATGTGTGCCCCCAGGTTGTTCTGGGCAACGGAGAAAGATGGATTAACTAGACTATTTCAATGATGATCAAAGAGCACCACCAAGGCCAGACAGAAGGGTGCTTCTAGACAGGAGCAACCCACTGAAGGATTTTGATTAAATCAATTCCTGTGTCCTTTTACGTATGTACTAAGAAAATGCAGCTGACATTTGTTTGCTTGAACCAAGCCTTTCATCTGACTCTTTGGGGAAGATCCATCATTTTTTCCCTACAAGTTCTGATCACCTTGAGGTTTATGGCTTCTGTAACCTTCCGTCGTGAAACAGGATATTTGTGTGGTGCAAGTGATCTGACTGTATGCAGAATAGTCCACAAATACTGCAATGCTATATGTGAACTGAAAGACAATTACATCAAGTTCCCTGACGCTGCTGCCCAAGCCAACAACAAGGTAGAGTTCTATGAATATGGGAACTTCCCACAAGTAATTGGCTGTATAGATGGATGTCATATTCCCATCGTGTCCCTCTACAGCAGATGCTGAGGAGTGTAGGAATCTTAAACTGGTTCTCAATAAATGTACACAGTGTGGGTGCTTCCAATTTGCAGTTCTCCAACATTGTTGTACGTTGGAAAGGGGCAACACATGACTCAAGGATTTTCCAAAACTCCTCTTTGTATGCTCAGCTTGAAGGAGGACAACGGAGTGGAACCATATTTGGTGACAGTGGGCATGCACAGGTTAACTTGTTGTTCACCTCCTAGAGCATTGGGCCAGTAACCAAAAGGTTGCTGGATCGAATCCCCGAACGGACAAAGTAAAAATCTTTCGTTCTGCCCCTGCGCAAGGCTTAACCCACTTCCCCGTGCACTGAATGCATGGATGTCGATTGAGGCAGACACCGCACCTCTGATTCAGAGGGGTTAAATGCGGAAAACTCATTCAGTTGTATAACTGACTAGGTATCCCCCTTTCCCCATCTTCATGCAATAGGACCTGAGCAACAACGAAACAACCAAGTTCATATCCTCACCAGAGGTGTAGTGGAGCGCAGGTTTGGTGTATGAAGAGTCATTTCCAGTGTCTAAAACACATTGCGCTTTCAACCTAGAATATGCTGAATTGTCATAATTGCAACCGCAGTGCTTCACAATTGCCTTAAACAGCATGGCTGCCCAGATCCTGGCATTGAGGATGACTCCGATGTTACCATGATTGAGGCAGACAATGACAGAAATGGACAAGCCTGCAGAGAGAATTTTCTCACAAAGATGGCTTAAGTGATTGAAGCAAACAATAGACATGGATTGGTAACAAAGGTTTTTGATTCAGGAATGGAAATATCAGGACCTCGTACTGCTGATGCTTAATGTTTCTCTCTTGCTTCATAACCAACTCAACATAAAGGATAATTTGGATCTTCATATCATGCTTTTACATTAGCTTGTGCTCATGAAATTCCATGGCCAGTTTCTCATGCATTCTCAGCCTCTTATCTTTGTCCTCCAATCTTCCCTCCTGGCTGCTGCCGATGTAGGGGGCTGACCTTCATCCTCTTAAGAGAAGTCTCCTCC
Organism: Oncorhynchus nerka; assembly: GCF_034236695.1. Lineage (NCBI taxonomy): Eukaryota > Metazoa > Chordata > Actinopteri > Salmoniformes > Salmonidae > Oncorhynchus > Oncorhynchus nerka. The sequence continues at coordinate 65,133,054 of NC_088419.1, read as the reverse complement.
AAACTATGGCGATCATCCGCCTCTAGAAAATTATTACATTGCTGCCTTAGAGAACATTAGTTCTTCGAGAGTTAAGTTCATTACATTTTTATTATGGAAGTGCAAGAGATGACTGACAACATTACATATTCTCTGCAGTCTGGGGATGGCACATGTTGAATAACTGTGTCCCTACCATATGAGGATTGAAACATTCCCCCATCTAAACTGTCCAAATGGTCATCATCTGGGATACCTTCCATTGTTTGCTGGCTATCAATTATCCCGGGAAAGTCCCCCAGCTCATCGGTCTCTGGTCTTAACACTCCCTACGAGCAAAAGCATTTGTCTTCAAGTAGATTTTTGTTGTTCCACAGGACCTTAGAAACATGAGACAATATAGCAATTATATTAGAAATTATGTAAAACATTGTTTGTTACATTTCTGTCACACATACATTTAGGCCCCACTGTTATGCAATAACTAACATTTCAAAGTGACTATGATTTGTAAAAGTGGGCCAACAATAAATAGTGTCTTAGATGAAGTTGTTGGAGCTTCCTTTTGTTTACTTTTTCATTTGAATTCATTAGACATGGTAGTCCAGGCATTCTTCTCGTTTTCTGTTGAATCATGCTGTTTGTTGTCAATAATTGGGTGGTTTGACACAATTAGCTGAAGAGTGTTTTGTATATAAAATGTATCTTTTACCTCCGTCCATTGTTTGTTTTAGGTGACTTGCTCCAATTCCACACAATGCTTATGTATTAGTGTCCCATCCCGGGTTACTGTAGCATCCTCAGATTAGCACCAAGTGCACATCGTTAATCTAAGCAGGCTTCACAAAGATGAATTTGTTAGGCCTTATTTACCTTAACTGGGACTCCTTCATCTAGAACTAATACATCTGAAGTTAATAACATCTCAAAGTGTTTTGTAAATCTGGATTCATTTAAGTAGAACTAGCTTAGTCCTGACTTAAATCTAAATCAAATCACATTTTATTTGTCACATACACATGGTTAGCAGACATTGCGAGTGTAGCCTAATGCTTGTGCTTCTAGTTCCCGCAGTGCAGCAATATCTAACAGGTAATCTAACAATTCCACAACTACCTAATACACATAAATCTAATGGAATAAGAATATATACATTATAAATATATGGATGAGCAATGACCGAGCGGCATAGGAAAGATGCAATAGATGGTATAAAATATGATATATACATATGAGATGAGTAATGCAAGATGTATGTAAACATCATTATTAAAGTGACTATTGATCCATTTATTAATGTGGCCAATGATTTCAAGTCTACACCGCCCATAACAGGCAGCAGCCACTAACACAGAGAGGCAGCAGCCTCTGTGTTATTGATGGCTGTTTAATAGTCTGATGGCCCTGAGATCGAAGCTGTTTTTCAGTCTCTCGGTCCCAGCATTGATGTACCTGTACTGGCCTTTCTGTGACATCGGGTGCTGTAGGTGTCCTGGAGGGCAGGTAGTTTGCTCCCGGTGATGCGTTGTGCAGACCGAACCACCCTCTGGTGAGCCCTGCGGTTATGGGCGGTGTAGTTGCTGTACCAGGCGGTGATGCAGCCCGACAGAATGCTCTCAATTGTGCATCTGCAAAAGTTTGAGGGTTTTAGGTGACAAGCCACATTTCTTCAGCCTCCTGAGGTTGAAGAGGCACTGTTGCACCTTCTTCACCGCATTGTCTGTGTGGGTGAACCTTTTCAGTTTGTCCGTGATGTGTACGCTGAGGACCTTAACTTTCCACCTTCTCCCCTGCTGTCCCGTTGATGTGGATAGGGGGGCGCTCCCTCTGCTGTTTCTTGAAGTCCACGATCATCTCCTTTGTTTTGATGACGTTGAGTGAGTTTATTTTCCTGACACCACAGGAAAGTGCCCTCACCACCTCCATATAGGCTGTCTCGTCGTTGTTGGTTATCAAGCCTACTGCTGTTATCATCTGCAAACTTGAGTGGAAGCGTGCATGGCCATGGAGTCATGGGTGAACAATTAAATTCTGTCCACAAAACTGTGCTTCAATGTTGCATTGCCGTAGGCACGTTGTATTTTCACAACGAAATAAGCCTTTTTTTCTTTTTTTTGGCCAATCAAACTCTAGTTAAACCACTGAATATACTTAAATAATAATGATAATCTATAAAATATTTTTATTTTTTTATTTCACCTTGATTTAACCAGGTAGGCTAGTTGAGAACAAGTTCTCATTTGCAAGTGCGACCTGGCCAAGATAAAGCATAGCAGTGTGAACAGACAACACAGAGTTACACATGGAGTAAACAATTAACAAGTCAATAACACAGTAGAAAAAATAGTCTATATACATTGTGTGCAAAAGGCATGAGGAGGTAGGCGAATAATTACAATTTTGCAGATTAACACTGGAGTGATAAATGATCAGATGGTCATGTACAGGTAAAGATATTGGTGTGCAAAAGAGCAGAAAAGTAAATAAATATAAACAGTATGGGGATGAGGTAGGTAAAATTGGGTGGACTATTTACCGATAGACTATGTACAGCTGCAGCGATCGGTTAGCTGCTCAGATAGCAGATGTTTGAAGTTGGTGAGGGAGATAAAAGTCTCCAACTTCAGCGATTTTTGCAATTCGTTCCAGTCACAGGCAGCAGAGAACTGGAACGAAAGGCGGCCAAATGAGGTGTTGGCTTTAGGGATGATTAGTGAGATACACCTGCTGGAGCGCATGCTACGGGTGGGTGTTGCCATCGTGACCAGTGAACTGAGATAAGGCGGAGCTTTACCTAGCATGGACTTGTAGATGACCTGGAGCCAGTGGGTCTGGCGACTAATATGTAGCGAGGGCCAGCCGACTAGAGCATACAGGTCGCAGTGGTGGGTGGTATAAGGTGCTTTAGTAACAAAACGGATGGCACTGTGATAAACTGCATCCAGTTTGCTGAGTAGAGTGTTGGAAGCCATTTTGTAGATGACATCGCCGAAGTCGAGGATCGGTAGGATAGTCAGTTTTACTAGGGTAAGTTTGGCGGCGTGAGTGAAGGAGGCTTTGTTGCGGAATAGAAAGCCGACTCTAGATTTGATTATGGGAATCCTGTGTGTACTACACTAGAAAGCATGATTTGGAGGATCATTTGCTTGTTTAAAAAAAAAGTGGGGGAAAATAAAGCTGTGGATTGTTTTTAAGTCGTAGAGCCTGTCGGGAGGCAGCGGATTTGGAAAATAGGCTACCTAATAGATTGAGTCAGTAAAAGAGAGGCCGAGCCAGGCATGTCACAATATTTAAAAAAAAAAATACAGTACAAAGCAATTGGCTATTGCTGTTAAGAGAAGGCGATGAAAAGACATTAGTCTTAGTTATAAAAATGTACAGTGACTGAGCAAACAGTTAATGGCACTAGCAGAGCATATCCCTGGTGAGTGTGCATATTCACTGTCTATCATTGGTTCATTGTCACTTGAAAGTTGTATTAAAAAAAGATTCTGTAGAAAATTAATATTAGCCTAAATGATGAATATCCATTTTACTCATCACATTAGGAATAGAAGGCTTCATATTTTTGGGGGTGAAAATTAGCTCCCCCAACTCACGCACCGCCTATGAGCAGGACAATGAGGCCTAAATGCGCTAATGTTGTTCCTTTGCTAATGCTGTGCCCCCCCCCTCCATCGAGTACTGAAAGTATTAAAATAACATGTATCCACCAATCCAAAGAGGGGAATAGGTGGGAGTTTGAAAGCCCGCTCTTCCACTCTGTGGACAAAGAATCCCATTGTTGCTCTGTCAGAAGGGCTACAATTTTGGTATTTTATTAGGACCCGCATTAGCTGTTGCAAAAGAAGCAGCTTCTCTTCCTGGGATCCATACAAAACACAATACCTAATGACATAATACAGAACATCAATGGACAAGAACGGCTCAAAGACAGAACTACATAAAAATAAAAAGTTTAAAGGCACACGTAGCCTTCATATCAATGCATACACAACTATCTAGGTCAAATAGGGGAGATGCGTTGTGCTGCTTTGTGTTTTTAAAATCAGGTTTGCTGTTTTATTTGAGCAATATGAGATGGAAGTTCCTTCAATTAGGGCTCTATATAATTCTATTCGCTTTCTTGAATTTGTTCTGCATTTGGGAACTGTGAAAAGACCTCTGGTGGCATGGCTGGTGGGATAAGTGTGTGTCAGCGCTGTGTGTAAGTTGACTATGCAAACAATTTGGGATTTTCAACACAATGTTTCTTATAAAAAGAAGTGATGCAGTCAGTCTCAACTCTTAGCCAAGAGAGACTGGCATGTATAGTATTATTATCAGCCTTCTGATTACAATGAAAGCAAAATGTGCCGCTCTGTTTTGGGCCAGCTGCAGCTTCACTAGGTATTTCCTTGCAGCACTGGACCACACAACTGGACAATAATCAAGATTAGTCAAAACTAGTGCCTGCATAACTTGCTTTTGGAGTGTGGTGTCAAAAAATCGGAGCATCTCTTTGTTACGGACAGACCTCTCCACCTCTTTACAACCATTGAATCTATATGTTTTGACCATGACAGTTTACAATCTAAAGTAATGCCAAGTAATTTAGTCTCCTCAACTTGTTCAACAGCCACACCATTCTTTACCAGATTCAGCTGAGGTCAAGCACTTAAGGAATGATTTGTACCAAATACAATGCTCTTAGATTTAGAGATGTCCAGTACCACTTTATTACTGGCCACCCATTCCAAAACAGACTGCAACTCTTTTAAGGTTTTCAGTGACTTCATTAGCTGTGGTTGCTGATGCGTATATGGTTGAATCATCAGCGTACATGGACACACATGCTTTGTTTAATGCCAGTGGCAAGTCATTGGTAAAAATAGAAAGAGTAGAGGGCCTAGAGAGCTGCCCTGCGGTACACCACACTTTACATGTTTGACATTCGAGACTCTCACATTAAAGAAAAGTTCTATTAGATGGCTCTGAATCCACGATATGGCAGAGGATGTAAAAGCCATAACACGTTTTTTTCAACACGTTATGGTCAATAATATCAGACTGCACTGAAATCTAACAGTACAGCTCCCACAATCTAATTATTATCAATTTCTTTCAACCAATCATCAGTCATTTGTGTCAGTGCAGTGCATGTTGAGTGTCCTCTATAACGTGCTGAAAGTCTGTTGTTAATTTGTATACAGAGAAATAGCATTGTATTTGGTTGAGTCCTTGTACCTTGACACGAATGGGTTATGGTGGCCGACAACCTTACAGAGTTACAATTCTTTCAGCAAAAAAACAAATCACTGCGTTTGCAGTGGGCTAATAAGCTAAAACACTAGAGAATTGGAACCACATTGCCTGGTCTGATGTATCCCGGTTCCTGCTGTTTCACGCTGATGGGAGGACTAGGGTATGGAGAAAACAATGCATCCATCAGGTGCATCCCTTCATGTCTGCAATGTATCCATATGCAAATAGATTTGTTTCAGCAGGATGACGCCACAAGGCTAGGATTGTCCAGGAATGGTCCCACAAACATGACAGTGAATTTGGCTTACTGCGGTGGCCTACCCAGTCACCAGATCTCAATCCAATTGAGCATCTGTGGGATGAGATTGAATGAGATATTCACAGTAGAGATCCACTACAAGCCAACTTGACACAACTGTGGGAAGCATTGGAGTTATTATGGGACAGCACCACTGTGGAACACTTTCGAGTCCATGCCCCGATCGCGAGCCTCGAATGCTTTGAGCACAGTCTGTATTTGAAGGCTCTTCCCCAGCCGGGCTTTAACACTGTTATAGTAGTTTGGGTTATTGTAATAGTCATAGAACCATCCTGGAACGAATTGAGGCTGTTCTAAGGGCAAAAGGGGGTGCAATGCATATTTAGGTGTTCCTAATGTTTAGAACACATAGTGTATGTAGGACTGAGAAATATAAACGTGTGATGTCCGCTAAATGAACATGTTAATTTCACTGACATGGCGCAGGCATAGCCTCCGCTACTATAGCATAAAGCATTCTTTCTTAGTATTCTGTCTTGTCTATTATATGACCTTCCTATACAACATATTAATGGATTACTTTGTGTATATTACATGGATTTATTAGACTGGTGGCCATTGGTACTCCAAGTCCCGACTGTTCTACTGTTAAACGGTGCAACAGACTTTCATGGCGCATTGAGGATGAAATGCTCAGTTTCTTTCACGATATTTATCTAAAAGTAGGCCTACTGTTACTGTAAATTCACATATCGGAAAAGTCAGGGACAGGTGGGTTGAAGGTTATTTTAATAAAGTCATTGAAATGACGTCCAACTATAGGCCTAAGAGTGTGTCCTGTTTTACGTACCTTATTGGCGTGAAGGCCTACGTCAACATACAGTGCATTTGGAAATTATTCAGACACCTTGACTTTTCCCACATTTTGTTCTATCCTCCTACACTTCTTGATTTTTCTTATTGTTATTATAATTATTCTTATTTTAATCATTGTAAGTAATGTCATTATCATTAGTAGACAGCCTTCTATAACCACCATTGAGCAGTAGGCCTAAGAGCATGCCTTTTATAGTAGCAAATGTATAGCCTACCTAAAACATCTGTTAATACATTTCAAGTCCCTTAAATAGAAATCAACTCGACAAGAGTCTATTGTCCTGCTTCCTTTGTATTCCAATGAATTGATTGAATAGGTATGGCTGCCAAATAATTTACACCTGGCTCATAGCTTTGTAGCGTATTTACAGTGCACTTTCAGTCTATTGAGAAGTGCATCCCAAGCTTTCTGTAGTACATTTTATTTATCAACAATTACATTGAGCAAAGGGCACTCACATCGGCCATTCACAGTGAGTGCATAAGCCTATACTCCGCCCAACCCTGACCATCTCCTCCCTCGCCCCCTTCAACGAGTCATTCTCCGCCTGACTCTACCATTGCCACCGACTGCATCTTTCTGTTGTTAACATTCCGGTCTCAAATAAATCATTACATATAATCATATACGTATTAACCATAAGTTGCCCCTTCTGTCTCTCTGCTTGGTAACAGGGTTAATTACACGTGATCACAGTGTTAAAACAGAAAAAACTCAGGTTAACAGTTCAGGCATTCATTCCAAGTGGTTAAGGTTTGGGGAAGGCTTAAAACAAAACAATAAAAAACAATATATTGATATATTGATATATATACAGCTATCGACTTTCATTAGGTTATTAGAAGGCTATTTTAAAGCGATTTTGAGTTGTCAATGTGTAAATATATTTTAATTTTTTATCGTATTCTGTTTGGTAATGGAACACGAAGCCCCTTATTTCTTCAATGTAATAATTTATTCATTCATAAGGGTAGCCCTTTCCTGCAGTCAAATGACCTAGTGGCCTCATGGGTGGAATGTTATTCATATTTTTCAGATTTTCATAATCAACATTGTTTATTCAACTTTGAAAATCCAGTGTTTCGATGTCTAACAGTTTTGTTATTTCAGTCTTCTGTGATGTATATAATGTGTAATATTGGGATGCAAACTCAATTTAATACATTTCAGCTCTGTCTGACATGGTACGGGTGTCTTTTTAAACTTTTTTTAAGCCCATAACAATGTGTGTGAGGTGCATACTTTTTTTTGTTTCAAAGTAGATTTGTTTTAAGACTACCACGAAACACTCTGTGACCTTGATTTAGCCCACTGCAGTAAAAGGTTATTAAACCGATAGGTCTTAGGGCTGCAGTAAATTTTATAAGATTACTAGGTTCATTTTTCAAAAGATTTTACTGCCTGTAGTATGTAGGCCTACACAGTAGAGGGGGTAGCCGATTTTATAGCTTTAATATGCTTGTTCTCAACATTGATGAAAAATAATATGCTTGTTCTCAACATTGATGAAAAATTAACTCTATAGGTGTGTATAGGTAGGTGTGTTGGAAAAATGACAAGCTCACAACACGTATCGGATTCTTCATTAGGATTTATTTGATTTAATTTGTTGACATTCATTTACCATAGTCACAAATAATTGGAACACAAACAACATGAGCATATTAACTTGGTCAAAAATGTTGTTTAGTGAAGATGTTCAGAAACAATGTGTCGGTACTTATTTGTGCCTTTGGTTCATAATGAATCAATGAAATTGTCTAAATAAATTGTTACATGTAAAATATTGTCTGACATTCTGCTAATTTTCTGATCTATTAAACATTCGATCTCCATACAGTTTTCTTTTTCCAAAACTAGGATCTGTAACAGAGTGGACTGCGTTTTGGAGACTTTCTAAAAGTTTCTAAAATGTGCATTGTTTAAAAGGAGTGCAAGGGCGAATGGAGTTATTGCACCCGCGTACTTCACAGAGTAGGCGTTCCCTAATAGAAATATGCAAACAAATGCTAGAACATGCCAGTAGGATCTCACTAGCTCATGCTTGGCTCTGCACACTTTCTTGCTTGTTCTGCCCACTAGAATTTGAATTTGCTCCCATTGGAAATGACAGGCTCTGGTCTGTCTTGGGTTAGTTATACAAATCTTTACTAATAGGCTACAGTCCAGTTACAGCTACTTCTGACAAAGTAGAAACAAAAACAAAAGGTATTTTCACGGGTGTGAGTTGTTGTGCACGCAGAACAGAAGAGCAAGTCTTACACTGTTCTAAATTCATTCTTCATCCTCATTCAGTTCATTCATTATTCAATCGTGCAGTCGTGCACAATTATCAGTTTCTATCACCTATTCATTCACGTTATTCATTCAGCAAGGAGAGAGACAAATAAGTGCCTAGGTGCTAGAGGTCGACTGATTATGATTTTTGAACGCCGATACCGATTATTGGAGGACCAAAAAAGCCGATACCGATTAATCGGCCGATTTTAAAAATAAAAATGTATTTGTAATAATGACAATTACAACAATACTGAATTAACACTTATTTTAACTTAATATAATACATCAATAAAATCAATTTGGCCTTAAGTAGATAATGAAACATGTTCAATTTGGTTTAAATAATGCAAAAACAAAGTGTTGGAGAAGAACGTAAAAGTGCAATATGTGCTATGTAAGAAAGCTAATGTTTCAGTTCCCTGCTCAGAACATGAGAACATATGAAAGCTGGTGGTTCCTTTTAACATGAGTCTTCAATATTCCCAGGTAAGAAGTTTTAAGTTGTAGTTATTATAGGACTATTTCATTAACCTTTGACTATTGGATGTTCTTATAGGCACTTTAGTATTGCCAGTGTAACAGTATAGCTTCCGTCCCTCTGCTCGCTCGAACCAGCAACACAACGACAACAGCCACCACATCGAAACAGCGTTACCCATGCAGAGCAAGGGAAACAACCACCCCAAGGCTCAGAGCGAGTGAAGTTTGAAACGCTATTAGCGCATGCTAACTAGCCAGCCATTTCACTTCGGTCACACCAGCCTCATCTCTGGAGTTGATAGGTTTGAAGTCAAAAACAGTGCAATGCTTGACGCACAACGAAGAGCTGCTGGCAAAACGCACGAAAGTGCTGTTTGAATGAATGTTTACTCGCCTGCTTCTGCCTACCACTGCTCAGTCAGATACTTAGATACTTGTATGCTTGTATGCTCAGTCAGATTATATGCAACACAGGACACGCATAGATAATATCTAGTAATATCATCAACCATGTGTAGTTAAATAGTGATTATGATTGATTGTTTTTTATAAGATAAGTTTAATGCTAGCTAGCAACTTACCTTGGCTTACTACATTTGCGTGACAGGCAGTCTCCTTGTGGAGTGCAACGAGAGAGAGACAGGTCGTTATTGCGTTGGACTAGTTAACTGTAAGGTTGCAAGATTGGTTCCCACGAGCTGACAAGGTGAAAATCTGTCGTTCTGCCCCTGAACGAGCAACTTAACCCACCGTTTCTAGGCCGTCATTGAAAATAAGAATGTGTTCTTAACTGACTTGCCTAGTTAAATAAAGGTGTAAAAAAAAATTGGGGGAAAGCAGCGCCCGAAATACCCATTTCCGATTGTTATGAAAACTTGAAACCGGCCCTAATTAATCGGCCATTCTGATTAATCGGTCGACCTCTACTAGGTACCAACTCTTTTTCATTGTGTGTTGCGCAATGACACACTAATGCAATGTAATGTACTATACCACAACTTACCTCAATGTCCCACGGCATAGTCTCAACTTACTTCAACCCCCTCTCTCTCCTCCAATCAAGATACTACGTTATTGTGTTTACCAAAAACTGTTGTGCGTCACGCCATCTAGCTTCTCTCTTTGTATTACAGAACATTCCATTCATTTAGCCAAATGATGGGAAGCAGAAGAAGAGGTGAACAGTAAATAATTCACATCCTTTGGAGGAATCCTGAAGAGCAGTTTGGAGTAGTGTGTTTTTAGGAATGTGATCATGAATAAGCAGAGAGGAAATGGAGTCATGTCATCTGCTGCTTGTTAGACACACTGCTAGCGCCTGTCTGAACACTGTCACCTTGCTGAAGGCTCTCGGGTTTTTCCACTGCCCATCTCTGTATCTCTCTGTGCCTAGCTATCCGTAATAAGACATGCTCTACAGAATGGCCTCTTTGTGCACTAATGGCCCAGGAGTTGCACTTTGCTTTCAGCCAGAGGAGCCACTCTACCTTCCTGGGGAGAAGGGAAGCATTAGGCCCTAATTGGGTTGTGAGAACGTGCCATGTCATGGCCTGTTTGGGCTCAGTGTTGAACACTCAGGCACTGCACAGGTTTCTGACCAGCCTGGGCCTCAAACCACCACATTCATACCAAGAGTTCAGATTTTCCCAGTTCATATTATGCGAATGAGGGAAATCATAACCATGAGGACTATCAAAACTGAAGTGTTTTTGCTGTACAGAACAATAGTTTTATTGGTCTCCAAGTTATGTAAGTGTTCAATATATTATATTAGTGTTAATGATTTGCTGTTGCTATCACTTCATCAGCAATGTCTGTAGCTTATATCACACTCAAGACTGACCCCAGTAATGATGGTTGGTGTTATGACAGATGGTGTATCCTCTCATGAGACTGCATCCCTCTGTTAGTAAGGAGTGGCCATGTTTGGGATGCACTGTAAATGGCACACAGAGATGGCACAATGCTTGCAGATCACAGATGGGTGTGGAACTGACCAAACAGTGCATCCTCACTGTCACACAAAGAGCTTAAGGTAGAAGGGAGATGCATCATTAGGTCTTTACATGCCGTGCAACCAAGTGGTAACTACTACTGTTTTCACGTAGGATTTACTATGTTTTTCCTGTAACAAATTGTGCAATGTTTTATATGACCCCCTTAAAAACAGGCTCATTATTACCACATTCTTGCCTGCATACACCTTTTATACCACTTGTGTGCATGTCGGAATGCTGGTGGGGACCAGTGGTAGTAGTGGTGTGCAGATGTGGATTGGCGTCGATTTGAATAATTCCATTTAAATATACACCAAAAATAAATCCATTATTTGTTTGTTTAGGCAGGTCTTAAGAAACATACGAATAATAAAATGCATTTTCAAAAGGCAAGAATATAGCATATTTTAAGTTCATGTCAAATGAAATCGATAGCTCCTTATTTTGTTCATTTAATAGACAAGTAACACCTACCCGATCACAGTCAACACGCATATATTTTATAATGGAATATAACAGAATAAAATACATATTTTCCCACACAACCTGTGTCACGGGAACGTGTTGAACCGCTGTCAAAAAAAATTTAATATTTTGAAACGGAGCCCAAGCCCATACTTTTTTTAATGCACGTTTCGCTCCACTTTGTTAGGGAGCAGGCGTAGGGTCTTACCTTCAGCATGATACCGATTTCAAAATAATAGCCATCATATTTTAATTGAATCTTTTACTTAAAAAGGGGTTAAAGTTTTTTTTTTTCCTCCCCAATTTCGTGGTATCCAATTGGTAGTTAGTCTTGTCTCAGCGCTGCCACTCTACGGACTCGGGAGAGGCGAAGGTCGAGAGCCGTGCGTCCTCTGAAACACAATCCAACCAAGCCGCACTGCTTCTTGACACAATGCCCTCTTAACCCGGAAACCAGCCACAGCAATGTGTCGGAGGAAACACCGTGCACCTGGTGACTGTGTCAGCGCTCACGGCTCGCCACAGGAGTCGCTAGTGCGCGATGGTACAAGGATATCCCTGCCAGCCAAGCCCTCCCCTAATCCCTAACCCGGACGATGCTGAGCCAATTCTGGGCCACCCCATGGCTCTCCCGGTCGCGGCCGGCTGCGACAAAGCCTGGACTCAAACGCAGAAACTGCAGAAACTCTTGTTCATATTTCACAACCTCTGTGGGCTTTTGAGCAAAATAATAGACCTTCACTTTAAGCAACATCATTGCATACTAAATGTATTTGATCAGAGAGATCATATTTGTTTGCTACAAATAGATGAGCGACAGTGCATTCGGAAAGTATTCAGACCCCTTGACTTTTTCCACATTTTGTTACGTTACAGGCTTATTCTAAAATCAATCTACACAGAATACTCCATAATGACAAAGCGAGAACAGTTTTTTTTAAATCATGTTTGCTAATTTAGGGATGGTCACTGACAGAGCTCCAGAATTCCTCTGTGGAGATGGGAGGACCTTCCAAAAGGGACATTCCATCTCTGCAGCACTCCACCAATCAGGCCTTTATGGTAGAGTGGCCAGACAGAAGCCACTCCTCAGTAAAATGCACATGACAGACTGCTTGGAGTTTGCCAAAAGGCACCTAAAGACTCTGACCAGAATAATAATGAAGACAAACTATGAAATATTACATATGGAATCATGTAGTAATCAAAAAGTGTTCAACAAATCAAAATATATTTGAGATTATTCAAAGTAGCCTCCTTTTGCCTTGAAGACAGCTTTCCACACAGTGACTGCTACTGTCATTTAGACAGGTTACCTTTGAGTTCTTGGGCACAGGGACTATGGTGGTCTGCTTGAAACATGTATACTGAACAAAAATATACATTTACATTTAAGTCATTTAGCAGACGCTCTTATCCAGAGCGACTTACAAATTGGTGCATTCACCTTATGACATAAAAGCAACATGCAACACTTTCAACTATTTTACTGAGTTACATATGAGAAAATAAATTAATTGCAATAAATTAATTAGGCCTTAATCTATGGATTTCACAGGCGAGCAGCCATGGATGGGCCCGGGAGGGCATGGAGCCAGGCCCAGCCAATAAGTTTTTACCCACAAAAGGGCTTTATTACAGACATACAGTGGGGCAAAAAAGTTTTTAGTCAGCCACCAATTGTGCAAGTTCTCTCACTTAAAAAGATGAGAGGCCTGTAATTTTCATCATAGGTACACTTCAACTATGACAGACAAAATGAGAAGAAAAAATCCAGAAATTCACATTGTAGCATTTTTTATGAATTTATTTGCAAATTATGGTGGAAAATAAGTATTTGGTCACCTACAAACAAGCAAGATTTCTGGATCTCACAGACCTGTAACTTCTTCTTTAAGAGGATCCTCTGTCCTCCACTCGTTACCTGTATTAATGGCACCTGTTTGAACTTGTTATCAGTATGAAAGACATCTGGCCACAACCTCAAACAGTCACACTCCAAACTCCACTATGGCCAAGACCAAAGAGCTGTCAAGGACACCAGAAACAAAATTGTAGACCTGCACCAGGCTGGGAAGATTGAATCTGCAATAGGTAAGCAGCTTGGTTTGAAGAAATCAACTGTGGGAGCAATTGCTAGGAAATGGAAGACATACAAGACCACTGATAATCTCCCTCGATCTGGGGCGCCACGCAAGATCTCACCCCGTGGGGTCAAAATGATCACAAGCCAGTACATGTGCCAGTACAAAACTCTTGGCAAAGGAGAAATGCACCCTAACAGGGATGTAAGCACATTTGTGCACAACATCGTAGAAAATTACGCATTTTGTGTGTATGGATTTTTTAAAATTTCAGCTCATGAAACGTAGGACCAACTCTTTACATGTTGCGTTTTATATTTTTGTTCAGTATAGGTATTAGATTCAGTCAGGAGTTTGAAAATGTCAGTGAAGCTGGTCAGCGCATGCTCGGGAGTACTCATCCTGGTAATCCACCTGGCCTTGTGAATGTTAACCTGCTTAAAGGTCTTACTCACATTGGCTATGGAGAGCGTGATCACACAGTCGTCTGGAACAGCTGGTGCTCTCGTATGATTCAGTGTTGCTTGCCTCAACGCAACCCTGGAAGGTATTTAGTGCATCTGGTAGGCTCGTGTCGCTGGGCAGCTTACGGCTGGGTTTCTTTTAATTCGTAGTAGTTTACAAGCCCTGCCACATCCGACAAGTGTCAGAGCCGGTGTAGTAGAATTCGATCTTGGTCCTGTGTTGATGCATTGCCAGTTTGATGGTTCGTCGGAGAGGGCATAACGGGATTTCTTATAAGCGTCCGGATTAGTGTCCCGTTCCTTGAAAGCAACAGCTCTAGCCTTTAGCTCAGTGCTGATGTTGCCTATAATCCATGGCTTCTGTTTGGGATATGTACAGTCATGGCCAAAAGTTTTGAGAATGACACAAATATAAATTTTCAGTGTGCTGCCTCAGTTTGTATGATGGCAATTTGCATGTACTCCAGAATGTTATGAAGAGTGAGCAGATGAATTGCAATTAATTGAAAAGTTCCTCTTTGCCATGCAAATGAACTGAATCCCCAAAAAATATTGCCTCTGCATTTCAGCCCTGCCACAAAAGGACCAGCTGACATGTCAGTGATTCTCTCGTTAACACAGGTTTGAGTGTTGACGAGGACAAGGCTGGAGATCACTCTGTCATGCTGATTGAGTTCGAATAACAGACTGGAAGCTTCAAAAGGAGGGTGGTGCTTGGAATCATTGTTCTTCCTCTGTCAACCATGGTTTCCTGCAAGGAAACATGTGCCATCATCATTGCTTTGCACAAAAAGGGCTTCACAGGCAAGGATATATTTCCGATTGTTTGGAGCACCCGGAAAAAAGCTTGTCCGGAGAAGACAAGTTGAGCGCTACCATCAGTCCTGTGTCATGCCAACAGTAAAGCATCCTGAGATGCTGTGTGGGGTTGCTTCTCAGCCAAGGGAGTGGGCTCACTCACAATTTTGCCTAAGATCACAGCCATGAATAAATAATGGGACCATCACATCCTCCGAGAGCAACTTCTCCCAACCATCCAGGAACAGTTTGGTGACGAACAATGCCTTTTCCAGCATGATGGAGCACCTTGCCATACGGCAAAAGTGATCACTAAGTGGCCCGAGGAACAAAACATCAATATTTTGGGTCCATGGCCAGGAAACTCCCCAGACCTTAATCCCATTGAGAACTTGTGGTCAATCCCCAAGAGGCGGGTGGACAAACAAAAACCCACAAAGTCTGACAAACTTCAAGCATTGATTATGCAAGAATGGGCTTCCATCAGTCAGGATGTGGCCCAGAAGTTAATTAACAGCATGCCAGGGCGGATTACAGAGGTCTTGAAAAAGAACACTGCAAATATTGACTCTTTGCATCAACTTCATGTAATTGTCAATAAAAAGCCTTTGACACTTATGAAATGCTTGTAATTATACTTCAGTATTCCATAGTAACATCTGACAAATATCTAAAGACACTGAAGCAGCAAACTTTGTGAAAATGTATATTTGTGTCATTCTCAACTTTTGGCCACGACTGTACGTTCAGTGACTGTGGGGACAACGTTGTCGACGCAATTATTAATAAAGCCGGTGACTGATGTGGTAAACTGCTCAATCCCATCAGATGAGTCCTGGAACATATTCCAGTCTTGGCTAGCGAAACAGTCCTATAGCTTAGCATCCGCTTCATTGGACCACTGCTGTATTGAGCACGTCACTGGTACTTCATGTTTTAGTTTTTGCTTGTAAGCATGAATCGGGAGGATAGAGTTAGGGTCAGATTTGCCAGATGGAGGGAGAGCTTTGTATGTGTCTCTGTGTGTGAGGTGATCTGGAGTTTTTTTCACACCTAGTTGCAAAGGTGACATGCTGGTAAAAATCAGTTTTTCTGCAGTAAAGTCACCAGCCAGTAGGAGCGCTGCCTCTGGGTGAGCATGTTCTTGTTTACTTATGGCCCTATACAGCCCGTTGAGTACAGTCTTAGTTCCAGCATTGGT
Organism: Oncorhynchus nerka; assembly: GCF_034236695.1. Taxonomy (NCBI): domain Eukaryota; kingdom Metazoa; phylum Chordata; class Actinopteri; order Salmoniformes; family Salmonidae; genus Oncorhynchus; species Oncorhynchus nerka. The sequence continues at coordinate 65,116,926 of NC_088419.1, read as the reverse complement.
TTGTTGTGGTAAATAGACAGCTACGAAATGTATAGATGGAAACACTCTTGGTAAATAGTATGGTCTACAGCTTATCATCTGTCCGTCAGAGTGGAGGGCCTCTCTGGTCTTTTCAGTGTAAATGTCAGACGTTTTGTTTGCTCTGTGTCTTTGCTCTGAGGGTGCAGCCTGGCAACAGGCTGTGTCTCGTCAGGAGACCTGCCTTGATAGTCTCTTGCCCAGCGACGCACCAGAAGGGTTGCAAGAACCCCCTTAGCAGCTGCAAAGGCACAGCACAATGAGCAGATAGTTAACTTGTTGGGCCAGATGAGGTGCTCTAGTCTTTCTTGTAGCTACAAAGTTACTACTAGGTGAAGCACTCTGTTGCTGTTGTAATAATTCCTATCTCGACTATGGCTCATCTGCTGTGTTTTGTGTGTTTTTCTTCTCAGCTCGAGATGCAGATGAACGGGAGAAGTGGATCCATGCCTTAGAGGGGACTATTCTCCGTCACACCCTCCAACTGCAGGTAAGTCACTCACTCATCTGTTCAGACCAGCTTCACTCTAGTAATACTGGGGGTACTAGTCCAAAGCCATTGAGTTCAGCTAAAGAGGAGAAAGATTTTGCTCAACTTTTTATTTGAAATAAGCTTTCTCAAATGATGGGGATAACTCTAGCTGCTGTTGCATTGTAAAACACATTTTTTGAAGTGTGTCTGTGTATTAACCTTCAGAGGGAACATAATTTGAACTGTATTTCTTCAATTTGTTCTTTTACCTAAGACCACAGGAAATAATAGAGGAACTGTTGAGAATATTAAGCAATAGCAGTTTGTTTCACCTTTTGGAAGCATGTGTTGTCAAAATAACCGTTCATGCTATTTGTTGAGGTCTTTTGGATGCAGGAAATCGGGATATAGAATTAATATCATGCCTCTGTCAGCTTCATCGCAACTAGTAGCACTGGGACACTGATGGCAGGCAAAAGCACTCTTGTCCTAATCTGTGAAAGGGTTAATTAGTCATCTGAGAATATAAGGAAATTAGTCTGGACACAGTAAGAGAGTCTGTGTGGTTAGGAGCACGGTTTGGTTAGACTGTTGGCTGATGATGGGCATCATGTTTATCTATGAAAGCCTGTTTTTAAAGAGTGCTGTGTATTAGTTGCTCTCTAAACTGCTAATTTCCATCTCTTATTTTGGTCTGTGCCCTTTGTGGCTCACAAATAGGTCTCCTTTCTCTCACCAGCCTTAATTCTACCCTCCAGTTGTTTATGTGCCTTTTGTTCTGCTTTCCTTCTCTAACCCACTCCTCCCCTCTGCTACCCCTCCCTCTGCCTCACTCTCTCCGATCCCCACCCAACACTGCTGACTGGCTGCCTGCTTGCAAACACTGTAAGCGTGGAGTCATAGCGGGGTCATGTGACCTGGACCAAATCAGAGTCCTGCTTACTCTTTCAGCCAGACATCTGCACCTCAGCTTTATCCAATCAGAGCAGCTGTTGTTGCTTGTCACATGGGCTTGTGCTGCCTTTTTTTCTCTCTTTTTTTAAAAGAAAGTCTGTACTTCCTGTCAGAGAGAGAAAAGGATCCTGGATTAACTTTGCCTGCGTGTGCTGCTGCTCAGCTGATGTAGAACGTACCGCAGATGTACCAGACGATGCTTTTGGTGTTCCTGCTGGCAGTCTATAGGAGTGGAGAGTACTAGAACAGTCGTTTGTTTGCGTAAGGGAGGAGAGAGGAGCTTTAGGGTCAGCTTTGGCCTGTGCATTTTGACGAGGCATGTCCCTCAGAGCTCTGCGTCCTGTGAGTACCACACTGGGGGGAAATGGTTGGTTGGAGTGCGACAATGCAGTTAACTGGGTCATGCTGTGTGGAAAGCCTAACGGGGAGGGGGTGAGGTGTCTGAGTGAAGGGTGGGCTAGATTGGTGAGCTTTTCCAATGTCTGGTGGTTAGTGGGGGTGGGTGTGGTACACTAGCATAGGGAGGGATTGTCTGGTTAGACAAAGCTCTTTTTGGAACAGAATGTGTGAACATGCCAAAGCTGCAGATACAAGCCTACATGACCGTCCTCTGGTTTTATAAGCTGCTCTATTCCAGCGGAAGGATCCCTTCCATCATGGTGATATGGGCTTGTGTTGACATAATAGAAATCGAGAGCAATAGGGACTCTCTTTCCCTCTTTGTTTGTAATGTTAACGGCTTTGTCCCTCTGCAATTATGAAGTCTGTGTCATATTGATAGCATTTTTCTTAACCTTTTAAAATACAGCGGGGGCCCGCTCAACAGTTTTTGGTATGTAAGTGTATGGTAGGACTTTTCAATGTGAAAATTGGTATGGAATGATTTTGGTCAGTGGGGTAAATTACTCTAAAAGTCTGACATGAATAGAGGGAAACTCCTGTTCTATGTCATGTGTCTTTGGATGCAGGTGTTCAAACAATACAGCTTCTCACAGGTGTCAAAATCAGTCCATGTTGTGATACTTTACCCTCACTCCAAGCCAGCACTATTACTGTCGTAAACATAACCATGAGCATGCATTTCCCCGCAAGTAGGTTGACGTCGCTTTCAAATTCAGAATATACAGTCGTGGCCAGGATTTTTTATTCAGTTGATTTCCTTGCTACCCATTCACATCGCTCCGGCCAAACACCTCATCCTCTAACGTTTCTTCTCCACCTTGAGTCAGGATTTGAACTCCTCATCTTGTCGAATGTGAACGCATTCAAATCGTTCGGACTGGTCCCAGAAATCAATGGCTTGGGCCAGAGCCTGAACACACGTGGGTAAAGCGGTGTTTCCAGAATAGACATTGGCTTTGATACTCTGATTGGTGTGTTGTTTTGTACCAAGCCCTTCACTTTGACGTAAGCAGAAATGACTATGTTGGAAGTCTGACTGAATGTATGTAGTGATAGGGCAGCAGAATTAAATTCAGTATGAGTCGTCAGGCAAGGATTTGATATCCGGCGTTTGTATTTATTAGGAATTCTCTTTTCTGCCTCTTCAAATGTTGTTGATAGAGGAAGAACAAGAGAGACACCGGAGCTGTCTGTTTCTTAGACACAAACATGAAGCTGTGTAGATGTCTGCTTGGCCACAAACACACAAAAAAAAACACTCACGAGAATCCTGATGCCCTCAGTCCTGGGACTGTGACCACTTAAGATATATATATATATATATAGTGCTTTTTTTTCTCCCCCAAATTTCATGGTATGCAATTGGTAGTTAGTCTTGTCTCATCTCTGCAACTCCCGTACGGACTCGGGAGAGGCGAAGGTTGAGAGCCGTACGTCCTCCGAAACACAACCCAACCAAGCCGCACTGCTTATTGACACAATGCCCGCTTAACCCGGAAGCCAGCCACACCAAATTGTCGGAGGAAACACTGTACACCTGGCAACCGTGTCAGCGTGCATGCGCCCGGCCCGTAACAGGAGTCACGAGAGTGTGATGTGACAAGGACATCCCTGCCAGCCAAACCCTCCCCTCTAACCCGGACGACGCTGGACCATGGGTCTTCCGGTCGCGGCCGGCTGCAACAGAGCCTGGACTTGAAACCAGGATCTCTAGTGGCACAGCCTTAGACCACTGCACCACTTGGGAGGCCCTTCACTTAAGGTTTTTAAAGAGGAGACGGATGTATTTTTCTGGTTACCCCAAGCGGAGCGGCAGGGTAGCCTAGTGGTTAGAGCGTTGGACTAGTAACCGGAAGGTTGCAAGTTCAAAACCCCCGAGCTGACAAGGTACAAATCTGTCGTTCTGCCCCTGAACAGGCAGTTAACCCACTGTTCCTAGGCTGTTATTGAAAATAAGAATTTGTTCTTAACTGACTTGCCTGGTTAAATAAAGGTTAGAAAAAGCTCTAAAGAGCACTAATGCCAGACTCCTCTTCCCCACAGATTGAAAGGGGACTATTCTTTAGCTTAGCAAAGTACCTGTTTTTATTTGATTTGCTCAGGCACCTCTTTAGCCACCAACACTAAGCAACTTGCTTTTATATTGATAGCGAACCACCTTTGATCCTAAAGGAATTTCAGAAAAAAAGGCCCAGACTTTGGTCTCTTTAAAGCTTGTTATGTTTTTACAGTTTACACTTTAGACAACGCTGGGGTTAATGTGTGTTAATGGCTTTTCTTCACATCCCTGTACGATACATTTCAGTTGAGAAACAGGCGTCGTCCAAAGGCGCCTGCCAAACCATAGGACATGCTAAGACCAGAGCAATACTGAGAGAGGGGAGTATATGATTTACTTACTGTCCAGCAGTGGTTATGGATGTGTTTTATGAGTTGTAATATTGTAAGGTTCAACTGCTTTGGTTAAGCATTAGTTTTCAGGTATTTTTGAGGAAGTTGTTGGGTATTTCATTTCTGTATTTTAGCCAAGCTAACTTCCAGGCAGTGAAGGGACTGTTCTTGATTTGTTATCAGCAGGTATGGTCAGGCAGGCTAGCAGGCAAAGCCTTTAAACAATGCTAGTTGAACAATTCATATCACTCTACTTACTGGAAGCTTCTCCCAAACAGTTGCTGTTTTGTGCTGCTATATCCTGCTTTTTTAAAGCCCCTCCAGGAGAATATTTAACTTTTTTTAATCTGCTAACAAACTTTCAGAGTAGAGGTGCACTGGTAGTAAAAATCTTTGTCCGAAATAGGTTACTGGTGGAAGCTGAAAACTGTCATACTGTGCTGTGAAGTTCTGCTCTTTTGTCATTTTCTATTTTAGGAGGCAGAGACAGGATTTGTTCCAAGTGTCCAAGACTTCGAAAAGAAACTTGCAGAGGCTGACGCGTACCTACAAATTCTAATTGATCAGTTAAAGGTGAGCCTTTTTCACATTTGAGTGACTAAGTAGGACAGTGACTTTCATAATAACGGTGACTGACTCGTCACTGCATCATCGATGAATATGTTTTTATTCGGCTCCTGATTTGAGTGTATCCTCTTCAGCTTCTCATACATCTCCTCTCTTCCAGCTCTTTGATGAGAAAATCAAGGATTGCAAAGAAGATGAGTCGCGCAGAGTGAGTGATATGTTTCTTCTCTTGTCACCAGAACTTTGGCTGATAATTATTGACTCAAAGATTTTCTGTCAGTTTTTTAGTAGCTGTGATTCACTTCCTTATTGAGATCATGAGTTTAGTTTTAGGTCAGTTTGGAACATTTAAACTCTAGGTTATTTAATATGGTGAAGACGATGACCTGTTCTGTTGTGATGAACATAGGACGCCAACTATAGTTGGTGTGAAATCACTGTTTGGCTGGTCTAATGCCATGATTGTGAAAGAGTTTGAACAAAGCATGTTTCTGCGTTGGTTTCACTGTGCCGATCTTTCTCAGTCAATGACTCACCTAACTTTGAGTCCTGAAGTCTAGTTAAGTGTTAAAATAAAGTCTGAAGTGAAACAGCCATTTTTCATCATGTTTTTCTCCTTTTAAGAAAATTGAAAATTTGAAGGAAACCACATGTGTAAGTAAAACCCCATTTTTTTTTTTTAATCCTTATTTTCAGAATCACCTGTCTGAATTTGAGTGCGGTGTTTCATTCTCTGTGCTGTTTCTCTTTTCAGAGTATGGTAGAGTCCATCAAGCACTGTATTGTATTGCTGCAGATTGCCAAGGTAAAAAGGACTCATTCATTTGACTGTGGTGGGGCTCTCATTGCATCACTGTCATGTCATTGTTGTGAGACCACATCACGGTACACTGCATGTTTTCGCCACGCCAGTAGTTTTCCACTTAACTACAGCCTGGGTTGTTGTTTATTGTGGGCAGTTTGCTTCATTCCATTAGGTTCCATTTTGACATTTTGGAGAGGTGATTCTCACATACGCTCGACAATCTTCGAGCTCATAATGATGTTACCATTACAAATGCTCTGACTTTCTAAATAACTTGATGGCTGCTTGAAAGAGAAGCTCTTCACAAGCTCATATCATCATTACATACAAACAGTTGAACATTCCTCAAGTAACGTTTTCTTCTCAAAATTTTAAGGATCAAAGTAACGAACAGCAACACGCATACGGACTGATAGTAAGTTCTGACGTTCTCTGTCCATTAGAAATATCGAAATCAACCAAACCTCTATCCTTTTCCGATTAATTCACGCTAAACAATAGAAAAAAAGACGAATCAGATCTGTAAAAGTGCATGCCATTTGTTTAGAAAAATAGCTTCATCTCGTATATTGCTCTTTCTTTTCCACGCCACTATCCCCTTTCTCAGCTGAAATCATTTTAATTTTTGTTGCTGATAATAGTGGGAAACTTTACTACTTATTTTAGACACAACATCATTCTGCTTCTTTTATGACACGTTTGTAGGAATGTGTGTGAGTGTGCTTATACCCTCCCCCAAATCGCCATCGATTTTTACTTACTGTGCATGCCTATTGAACCGTCAAGGACTAATAGATGTCAACCAGTCAAAGGCTCTTTACTGGCTTCCCATAGATGTTTTTAAGTCGGAATCCCATAGAATCAGCCTGCCAGGCCAGTCTTCTGACAGTAATCTCTCTGGCCATTAGCCTTACATATATAGACCCTCTTCTAACCATGCCTTAAGCACACTCTAGCTCTAACCCCTTCCCTCAGCCTGCACTAGAGGCATCCTATACTGTTGGTTTCATCTCTAACTAGCGAGGCCACACTGGCTCCACCACGGTGGAGCAGCAATGTTTCTGTAATTGGCTATAATTAGGAGTGGCTGCCTTACTTTCCAGAAAGCACGTGGACAGGGGGAGGGTGGAGTGAATGGAAAATTAGAGAAATCTCCCAAATTTCACTCCGACTCCTGTTCTAAAGGGCAGAGAGAGGACTGAACTTCACTGCATGCCTTCATTTCCTTTATTTTTTTTATTTTTTTAATATTTGCACTTTCCTGACTGTAAAGATCCTTAGTTGACATAGTGACTTCTATCTGCTCAGTAGAGTAGTGTGAAATCTTCCATTCTGCATGGTGCCCAACTTATTTTCAGACCACACTCTCCTTCATTCTCTGTCATACCTCAGTATGCTGCTCACTGTTGTGTTCTGAGATTGTGTAGGACTTGATGATTTCTGACCTCCTCTTGTTCTGCCTTTTGCTGTTGACAGAGTTAGAGGCACAGGGTCAAAGGTATCACTGACCCATAAAGCTATGGCAGCAGTGCACTTTGTATAATGTGTGTACACATGTTTAAGATAAATTGATAAGGCTAGACCACAGTTAAATATACCTAGGATTAAAATCTGTGGGTTTCAAATCTCAAGAACTTTAATAAGAGAGAAGTTATGCCATCACATTATGTAACTCGCTGGAATGTCTTTTTTTTGTCCTAAATTTAGCAGGGTGGAAAATATGTTTGATCATATTAGGTTTTACTGTAAGTGTTGTGATATACAGTGCCCTCTAGTTGTTGTTTTGGCTCTGTACTCCAGCACTCTGGATTTGAAATTAGGTTAAAGTGCAGAATGTCAGCTTTAATTTGAGGGTATTTTCATCCATATGGTGTGAACTGTTTATTACAGCACTTTTGTACATAGTTCGCCCCATTTTAGGGGATTAAAGATATTGAAACAAATTCACTTACAGTGCATTTGGAAAGTATTCAGACACCTTCCCAGGGAGATGACCAAGAATCCGATGGTCACTCTGACAGAGCGCCATAGTTCCTCTGTGGAGATGGGAGAACCTTCCAGAAGGACAACCATCTCTGCAGCACTCCACCAATCAGGCCTTTATAGTAGAGTGACCAGCCTGAAGCCATTCCTCAGTAAAAGGCACATGACAGCCCGCTTGGAGTTTGGAAGCATGGTGGCAGCATCATGCTGTAGGGATGTTTTTCAGCGCCAGGGACTGGGAGACTAGTCAGGATCGAGGAAAAGATGAATGGAGCAAATTACAGAGCGATCCTTGAAAACCTGCTTCAGAACACTCAGGACCTCAGACTCGGGCGAAGGTTCACCTTCCAACAGGACAACGACCCTAAGCAGACAGCCACGACAACGCAGGAGTGGCTTCGGGACCAGTCTCTGAATGTCCTTGAGTGGCCCATGTACAAAAAGTGCCGTAATTTCCAAACAATTTACCCTATATGGATGAAAATACCCTCAAATTAAATCTGACAATTTGCACTTTAACCTCATAGTAATTGTATAATTACAAATCCAAAGAGCTTGAGTACAGAGCCAAAACAACAACACGTTTAACTATCCCAATAATTCCGACTGGCACTACGTAGTTAGATACTTATTAGGTAGAACTCAATTTTCCAATATTTACCGGAAGCAGAGTGAAAGGTAATTGATCTTTCTATTCATTGGCAGTGTGTATTTATTTTGTCCTTATAGTCTGCTCCGTATTGGTGCGTTAAGTGCTACTGCTGGTTTAGGTCCATCTGCAACGCACATTGCTCTAACTACCTATTATGTTTTAAGACTGGCACCATTTTGTCTTGCCCTGTACAGAGCACCATCAACCCAGTGGATGGGATATTTCAGCCTCAGGACACTTCTTTAGTCAACGTAGCCATGCCAACACAGACCACCCTCCCCACAGGTACAGTATACAGAGAGCCATACACACAATCTCATCTACAATCCTATCAGGAAGAGTAGCTCCTCAGAATAAAAATATCCATTAGAGTCCACATACGGATATTGTATACAAAATTGACTATTTGATTTCATGGATATAGATGAGCATTGGATTTAATACTTTCAGATTTTTGTACCTTATAAATGTTTATTTCTTGAAACACAAATCTATAGTGCCCCCTGGTGTGCTTGAATCCTTATTTTTCAGCACGTCCACTTCCCAATGTAGGGCAATCTAAATTAAGCTTTCTCTGAAATTGGACACAAATCCAATCCCAAGGTCGAGACCCCGTGTCAGCAAAGTTTAACATTTTAACAGTCACAGTTTAATGGATACCTATGACTGCTTTGCAGGTTTAAAAAATAATAATGTAAAGCTTGCTCTCAGGTCTGTAATGACATTGTCTGTTGCATTATAAAGTAGTGTTCTCATGCCAGAGCCTTCTCCTTTTTCTTGTCTCCTTTCTGTAGATGGCTCCAAGATGTGTAAAGGAGAACAGCGGCCATCCACTCTATCAGTGGGGCCTGTTGTCACGGTGATGGGCAGCCTGCAGACTCCGACCCCCAACAGCACAGGTCAGAGGTCATCACACTCTAGTGGTCAGGTTACCCACACTTACAGTTCCTTCAGAAAGTATTCATGCCCCTTGACTTATTCCACATTTAGGTTTTTTATTTTTTATTATTATTTTTTTTAAATGTACCCCTTTTTTTTCCTCCCCAATTTCGTGGTATCCAATTGGTAGTAGTTACAGTCTTGTCTCATCGCTGCAACACCTGTACGGACTCGGGAAAGGTGAAGGTCGAGAGCCATGCGTCCTCTGAAACACAACCCAACCAAGCCGCACTGCTTCTTGACACAATGCACATCCAACCCGGAAGCCAGCCGCACCAATGTGTCGGAGGAAATACCGTACACCTGGCGACCTGGTCAGCGTGCACTGCACCCGGCCCAACACAGGGGTCGCTAGTGCGCGATGAGACAAGGATATCCCTGCCGGGCAAACCCTCCCTAACCCGGCGCCGCCCCATGGGCCTCCCGGTCGCGGCCAGCTGCGACAGAGCCTTGGCTCGAACCCAGAATCTCTGGTGGCAACAGCTAGCACTGCGATGCAGGGCCTTAGACCACTGCGCCACCCGGGAGGGCGAATTTAAAATCTATTACTTTTTCCCCCCGCATCCATCTACACACATGACCCGATAATGACAAAGGGAAAACATACTTTTTATTTTTTTCATTTACTGAAAATAAAATACAGAAATATCTCATGTACGTAAGTATTCACATCCCTGAGTCAATACATGTTAAAATCACCTTTGGCAGCGATTACAGCTGTGAGTCTTTCTGGTTAAGTCTCGAAGAGCTTTGCACACCTGGATTGTACAATATTTGCCCATTTTATTATTTTCAGAATTATTAATGCTCTGTCAAGTTGGTTGTTGGTCATTGCTAGACAGCCATTTTCAAGTCTTGCCATAGATTTTCAAGCAGATAAGTCAAAACTGAACATTCAGTCTTCTTGGTAAGTGTAGATTTGGTTGTGTGTTTTAGGTTATTGTCTTGCTGAAAGGTGAATTCATATCCCAGTGTCTGATGGAAAGCAGACTGAACCAGGTTTTCCTTTAGGATTTTGCCTCTGCTCAGCTCCGTTCCACTTATTTATTTATTTTATTCTGAAAGTCTCCCCAGTCCTTAATGATTAGATTACAAGCATACCCATAACACGATGCAGCCACTACTATGCTTGAAAATATGGAGAGTGGTACTCAGTAATATGTATTGGTTTTGGCCCAAACAACACTTTGTATTCAGGACAAAAAGGGAATTGCTTGGTCACATTTTTTACAGTATCACTTTTGTGCCTTGCTGCAAACAAGATGCATGTTTTGGAATATGTTTTATTCTGTACAAGCTTCCTCCTTTTTACTATGTCAATTTGGTTAGTATTATGGAGTAATTACAGTGCTGTTGATCCATCCTCAGTTTTCTCCTATCACAGCCATTAAACTGTTTTCAAGTCACAATTGTCCTCGTGGTGAAATCCCTGAGCGGTTTCCTTCCTCTCAAAGGGATATTCAATGTCTGCCTTTTTTTTTCTTTTTTCACCCATCTCCCTGGTCGAATGGTTGAATCTGTTTGACATTCTGTTTGACTGAGTGACCTTACAGATCATTATATGTGTAGGGTACAGAGGTGAGGTAGTAATTTAGAAAATCATGTTAAAAACTATTATTGCATACAGAGTGAGTCCTTGGAGCTTAATTATGAGACTTTTTTAGCAAATGTTTACTCCTGTACTTATTTAGACTTGCCATAACAAAGGGGTTGAATACTTATTGACACAAGACATTTCCAGCTTTTCATATTTAATTAATAAATAAATAAAAATCAAAACATCTTTTCACTGACATTATGGGGTATTGTGTATAGACAAGTGACCTGGCTGTAACAGAACAAATTGTTTAAAAAGTCAAGAGGTGTGAGTATTTTCTGAAGGCACTGTAGCTTGCAGCTGTACTCGGACAAACATTTCACTCTGTCACCTAGAACTTGCATTTAGGGCTTGAGTATCCACTCAGTGGGAATGTCACGTCATAATCACCACACACATAAAACACTATTGACTTTTTTAAATGTACTCAATTGTATTTTTCAAAATGGTTTTTCATTAGGTTTGTGTCTCTTGCTAGAAACCGCTGTTAGCAACAGGAAGTTTTGTTTTACTGCTAGAATGTCTGGGGTGTATGTGAAGCAAGGAGAGCACCTTAGGTACTTTCTCCAAATGTCATTATTCCTCTGGCTTGGTGGGTCCTGCCTGTTTTCAATCCTGCTGATGCTGCTGAATAAAAGCTGAGCTGTGCACTAAGGAAGAATCCTGGGAGCACACATTGCACTGCAGGGGAGATTATGCAAGGAATAAACTTCTCATGGTTCTCTAACAATATGGGAACAGTAAGAACAGAAAAATGGTGTCCATATCATCACTGAGAGGAAAAAAGCTGCATAGAGCCTCTGTATGATTTTAGTTCAAAGCAGTAAACAAAAATAGCCATTTTTGCTATACTTGGTTTAGGCCCATCTCAGCTGGGACCTCCTGCTCACCCCCACCCTGTTTTCTCTATCTCTCGGTCTGTGTTTCAGGGAGTGGCCCCTCGGCGCCCAGCAGTAGCGTTGCCTCTCCCAGTCACATGACCATCACCTCCCACTCGGTCCCTGACTTCTCTTACTCCAGCAGTGAAGACGAGTTCTATGACGCTGACGAGTTCTCCCAGAACAGCACGTCTCCCAAACACTTCCTAGAGTGAGTATTTACTCTCTTTATCCATCCACACAGCAGTTTACTGGGGATTACAGGGACAAAGGACTGTGATGGAAATGGTCCACCTGACCACATCCTGGCACTCTATTTCATGATTTTATTGATCCTTTGTTGTCGTTGTACATTTGTGAGTTGTGCTTGTATACAAATGGCAATTTCCTGAAACTGGTCTGATTCAACCCCATGTTAAATACTTGATGGGTAGGGCTGTGGCGGTCATTCAATTTTGTCAGCCGGTATTGTCATGCAAAAGACTGCCTGTCTCACGTTAAATGGCTTTCACATATACACGTTTAGCAGCTCCAGGCCTCCATGCATACAAGCCGCTGATGCGCGCCTTTGGAACATCCACATATAAACATTCTAATAAATCAATTGAATATATACCATCACAATAAATCCATTATTTATTTCAGGCAGGTCAAAAAACCTTATGAAATGAAGAAAATGTATTTCAGAAGAACAGAATATGAGTTGGCCGACTGTATGTCATCTGGCTGTGGCCATGCCATAGGCTGTAGGCTTGTTCATTTAGCTGACAAGATATGCCTAAGTCCTGTGCCATTATTTTATATTATATGATTTTATAGTAAAAATAATATAATTGCACCTAGCTGAATAAAATGGCTATGTAGAAGTTTGAGCTCTGTTCCTTCCCTCGGGCTGCACACACTGTTCTCTCATCAAGTGGTCATATTTTCACACCTCAGACTATTTTCTTGTCTTTACTAATATGTCAAATTTGTTTAGATTTAGAAAGGCCCATTATCCAATGGGCAGGAACGGGCACAGGCAAAAAGGCATCCTTATGCACTCAAATAGGCGGTTAGTTTTTCAATCATGCAGGGTAGGCTACTCCAGTTATTTCACTGTATACATCAACCCCTGTTTGAGGAGCATGCAGCCTCTTGCTGCACGACAGGTGATATTCCACCCAAACTCTGCATGCCATGGGCTCTCCAACCATGTTCCTGCAGCTAGCCAGTGCTTCATTTGGGAAACCAGGTGAAATCTGTCAGGGAACATCGGTAATAGAACGTTTGGAGCAGAGCATAAGGTAACCAGTCCATCCAGTATGCATCATAATGCAGTCCACACTCAAAGGCAATGAGGCAACACACTAAAATGTGTTTAATGTTGGAGTGTAGGATAGACCAATTATGTACCAGAGACACATTCAATCTTCATTTTTTTTTAAATGTTGCCGTGCGTAATATGCGGTAGGCTATTTATTGCATCACGGAAAATTATTATTTTCATTTGAATTTTTTCGTCCTTGATCACATATATAGTGTTTGAATTAATTATCACCTAAGAAAGCACTGTCTATTATGTTGTTAGGCTTTGAAACAACATCCACAACGACCATGTTTTCCACTCAGTTTCAACCTGTTGTTGAACTTCTTCAAATTTTAAAAGCACATACTGTTTTGATAAGTGTTTGATGTGATTTTCATTTGCATTGATGTCAGAGTGGTTAGAGAGACAATAGAGCCCTGAGTACCAGGCCAGTAGGACCTGATGGTAGTTAGCAAGTTGGGTACTACCAATGCATGTCCAGAGTGCATAAGAGGAGATTACCGTACGGTCACGTGGAATTTTACTGCGGTCATGACTCGACTGCCGGTGTGGCGGTAATGCGGTCTCCGCACAACCCTAGGTATGGGAAAATGCAACTTGTCATAAGCTGATTGTGTTTTACTGGAGGTGTGTTTTAATCCTGTGCCTTAATGGCATATATTTCCTATTAGGTAATCAGTTATTTCTTTCTGTGCATCCCTCCACCTTCATCTCTCCCTCCATCCTTCTCTCTGTCAGTCCCTCTAGGCCTTCTGCTGCTTTGCCTCACAGCGATGATGGAACAGTGCTGAAACGACCAAACACTAACGAGTCCCTCGACTCCTCCATGTCTAACGGCACCACTGACGCAGGTGACACACACACAAACACATGCACATTGCCCTACTTATCCTCACACCTGTCTACCTCCAACAATATCCTACAGTGAGACCCAATAGTATTGGGACAGTGACATGTTATTGTAAGGGTGAGAGGTTAGCATATCTTGGGGGTATGATGTTTGTGCGTCTAACTTTCGCACTCATCATTATTCACAATTCATTCAGGACTATCTGTAATCATGGTAGCATCCATATTAATGTACAAGTGTTTAGAAACATTCTATTCTTATTTACAATAAAATTCACTCAAATGACACCATACATTATTTACCATTCATTTCTATTGGGCACAAAATAATCCGAAACACAACCAAAACTAACAGCAAATGCATCCAACAGATTTGTAGAGTCACAAGCTTGATGTAATCATTGCATGCTAAGAATATGGGACAAAATACTAACTTGTGACTACTTCAATACACATTTGTTCAAATACTTTTGGTCCCCTAAATGGAGGGGCTATGTACAAATAGTGCTGTAATTTCAAAACGGTTCACCCAATATGGATGAAAATATCTGCACTTTAACATCATAGTCATTGTATAATTTCAAATCCAAAGTGCTGGAGTACAGAGCCAAAACAACAACACAATTGTCACTGTCCCAATACTTTTGGAGCTGAATGTATTTTTATGTAACATCACATTCTGTTCCCTTTGTGGCTGATGTTTTCTTCGGTAACCGAAAAGAGGATGTCAGGCTGTCCTGTATCAGTGGTGTAGGTGTTTTTAACTGTCTGCTGTCTGCTCTGGTCAGATCAATTTGACAGCCATGATGATGAGGCGGAGGATCAGGGGGAGTCTGTGGAGGAGCACAAGAGTGTCATCATGCACCTGCTGTCCCAGGTGCGACTAGGCATGGACCTCACCAAGGTAAGAGCTCTGTGTGTCTGTCTGTCCTTCTTGTCACTGTCTCTTTCTCTTTTGCTAACTGTTTCTTTATCTTTCCCTCTCTTCTCTCTCCTCAGGTGGTCCTCCCCACATTTATCTTGGAGAGGAGGTCTTTGCTGGAGATGTATGCTGACTTCTTTGCACATCCGGATTTGTTTGTCAGGTACGTCACTTCAAATTCTCTCCAACAGTTTCCAAAAATAAGGAAAACATTTTGTTTCAGAATCCCATCCATGGCATTATGAACAGATCTTTGCTTAGTTGGGGTCATAACCTTTGATCCAGTGGTGTGACGGCTGATGTTCTCATCCCCAGTATCGCGGATCAACTGGAACCCAAAGAGCGCATGGTGCAGATGGTAAAATGGTACATGTCAGCCTTCCACGCAGGGAGGAAAAGCTCAGTGGCCAAGAAGCCTTACAACCCCATCCTGGGAGAGGTCTTCTTCTGCCACTGGGACCTGCCTTCAGAGAGTGAGGAGCCCACTGCAGTGGTGAGCATTGACAGAGCCCATTTTACCATAGTAAAGACTGACCATTTATATTCATATGATATGATTTCTAAGTAAAACTGTAATCAATGTTAAGTTTTGTAATATTGAGGCAAGTTTTTTAATTTTTTTAATCAATTATTTACTAATAAATCAATGCTTACCACCAACCCCTCAGGAGCCATCGTCAGAGGGTCCAGTGCCATGGTCTTCAGCCAACAGTGTGTCTTTTGTAGCAGAGCAGGTCTCTCATCACCCCCCCAGTGAGTCTCCCCACCCAGTCAACATTACAGACAGCTGACAGAGAACCAGAGCCATGGAGTTAACTGTACTGTTGCCTTTCCTCTTCCTTGTAGTTTCTGCATTCTACGCAGAGTGTCTGAGCAAAAAGATTCAGTTCAACGCCCACATTTGGACCAAGTCAAAGTTCTTAGGAATGTCAATTGGAGTCCACAATATTGGCCAGGGTAAGACATCTCTTCAAGCACTTACGTAGTCCATAAATGTGTGTCCTCACACACTTAAAAAACCTTATGGTCTTCTGTGTGTTCTGATATGTGTGCTTCGCTCTCTCTCCTGTAGGCTGTGTGTCCTGTCTGGAACATGACGAGCACTACATACTCACCTTCCCCAATGGCTATGGCAGGTAGGCTCATGCTTTAAACGTGAATAACACAAACGCACTCACTCACACTGTCTCACGTTTGTTGTTCTGGAAATAATAGTCCCAGTTAACTTATTTTGAATTGAACTCCAGTACAGCGCACATGATTTACTGTATGTAAAGTGAGTGTGTATAAATGGGTATAATATGTTATCAGTATTCCCTGACATGTAATGGGTGCTCCTTCTCTCTTCAGGTCGATCCTGACTGTCCCATGGGTGGAGTTGGGTGGAGAGTGTAACATCAACTGCTCCAAAACGGGCTACAGTGCCAGCATTGTGTTTCACACTAAGCCCTTCTACGGGGGCAAGAAGCACAGGATCACCGCTGAGATCTTGTAAGGGGATTTTCCTATTTTTAATCATACATGTAGTGTTACATGCTGACCCCACCCCTCGCGTTACAAAATAAATGTACACATACATGTTATTCAATCATTGCATTCAAACTGCTCGCGCGCGTCATGAGCATCTCTGTAGCCAGGCACTAAAATAGAACCAGGTTCTATTTGTGATGCTTGACTCACTGCAAGTCCCGTCTCTCCCATCTCCTCATTGGTTTTTAGAAGCATATACCCACGTGGGTGTGGGTATGAACATGAACTGAGGTCCACACTCCAGCTAAATTGGTGGTGGTAATGCACCTTAAAGTTGGTTGCCAACTGCCATATAAAGTCCAAAGAAGATGACTGAAGGAGGAGAGATTACTAGAAACTAACTCGGGTCACCATTTTATCTGTAGATTAATTGTCGGATTAGAGAAACTTTTGCATTTCAGGTAAAATAACAACCTAATGTTTATATCCTAGAACTAGCTAAATTGCTATAAATGTTTAATGTTTTTCAACCTGTCCCCAAATTAATATAGTTGGTTCTGAGTTTTGATATTTCAACCTGTGTGTCTTGATCGCGTCTGGTGTGGATGGACAAAATCAACATGCGGACGCACGCGCGCACCCGGTCTAGTCAGCATGTTAGCCTGTTCTTGCTTTATTTACTGTGCTCACAGCAGTATATAGAAATCAGTTTTTGTTGTGATGTTAGATGTGTTCTAAAGGTTTTGAAAAGCAAAAACTGGTTCTCAAAGCCAAAACTGGTTCTCAAAATGTTTTATTATATATTACAAATGTGTTTGTTTGCAGTCCTCCCAATGACAAGAAGTCATTCTGCTCCATTGAAGGAGAGTGGAATGGAGTTATGCACGCTAAGTGGGCATCTGGGGTGAGTTGAGTTTAGAAATGTGATCTCTGCTTGTTGTCAATGTGGGATTTTCAGGAAAGGATTGTTCTTTTACATTTTATATCTGACCTCGAAACACTGAAGGTTGACCTCGTATATTAAAATCAAAATAGAGTTGAAAGTGTATCTCTTGAATCCAGGAAAACTCCTTGTTCATTGACACGAAGAAAATGGGCTGTATCAAGAAGAAGGTGAGGAAGTTGGAGGACCAGTTGGAGTATGAGTCCCGCAGGTGAGAAGCCTCTCTCTTCATATTATCATGGCCACAGAACTACAGTAATAAGTATCTGTTTTTAATTTGTTCTGTCCAGTCCCCTTTCTGGGGATGTGGGGGTAGTAGCTCCTGTCATGGCATCCAGTTTAATGGCGCTATCAATCCAACCAGGCACTAAATAATCAGATTTTAACAACTTATTTTGTTTGGTCTGAAACCTCGTCACTGTTTTGTGTCTGACCCTCAGCCTGTGGAAGGATGTGACGGTCAGCCTGAAGTCGAGAGACATCGATGCAGCAACGGAAGCAAAGCACAGGCTGGAGGAGAAGCAGAGGGGGGAGGCCAGGGAGAGGAAGGAGAATGAAATGCAGTGGGAAACTAGGGTGAGTGTGCCTATTCTTATCACACATCTCCAGAGCCCTGACAGCAATATTAACAGCCACCAGTCCATATCAAGGTTAATAGTTCACGGTCACAATTGTTTAATATGTCGATGGAAAGTATATGACTCATAGGGTGCCTCGCTTGCTTGTCAAAGTATTTGTGAATTGCAGATGTAAATGTTAACCTGTACCTTTTGGATTTTTGAAAGAGATGTTGTAGTCCCCAATGATTAAGTCTCCATGTTTACTCCCTGCAGTTGTTCCATGAGGATGGAGAGTGCTGGGTCTACGATGAGCCTCTACTGAAAAGAAGTGGATCACAGAGGCACTGAGGCCACAGATACAGATCTCGGAGTCTTAATAAGAACTCTCTTTCAAACCACTTCTTATCCAGGCCTTGGAATGACTGATGATTGAACATGATCACAGCTTTGCATTTTCAAAGTTCAAATGGAATGAAATTAAGAAGAAACATCTACGATGTAAAAAAGAAAACCCCTTGTTTTCGCCAACACCACCTCCACCTCTCCATCCCCTAAACGACTAAAAGAAGCATAATAACAAAACCAGTACCAATGCCCTTCGGCTACACAAACAAGCTCTCACAATCTGTCAGGAGGATCCCCACGAGGGTCCCTGAGGGGGAGGGTGTTTTGATTGAACAATCCTTGAAAAACAGCATTCTATATCTCAGGGAAACTGGTGACTGAGGAATGAAAGCTGTACCTCTGGGAGTTTGACGGCCTTATGGTAGAATCACAATGGGGAGAACTTGGCTTGCCTACAACTAGCTACAGCTGTTTATATATAGATACATATGATGAATATATATTCTTTTTTATTTCCTTTCTCTTTCCTTATGGCAATAGTAAATATTTGAGGAAGTTAACTCTGTGGCAACACATCAGGAATCATTCCATTTCCCCTGCTACATTTGTCCCCTCTCAAGTTCGTCGATATTGCCTTTCCCAATGTACTAACTTACCATCTAGTGTGTGTTTATCTGCTCAAGAGGACCAGAAGAACCCAGGAAGTATGCATTTGCAAGATAGACAGAAGGTGGAGTCGAGGAAGAGGACTTGTCTCCATGTTGATTATTTTCCCTTTTGGCATTTATGAACAAATGTATGTTTTGTTTTGTTTTTCAGATGATTGGGTAACATGTTAAGGAGCTTTAATGAGAGTAGGTTTTATTGAGTGCTGCTAGTGTCCAAATTTGGTTGAGGGTGCAAAATGTGCTTTCCAATTGTTGTTCAACAGGAAAGCATATAATAGTCTCATGTCTGCTTTCAAAATAATGGTTAATTCCCAATTCAGTGCAACATCATTTTAACCTCAATAAGCAGATGTTTGGATAAGTACCTAAAATAAAATACAGATTTTTTTTCACTTGAGCATATGAATCATTAGGTATGTTTGTGGGTATTCTTTAGCGAATCCATTATGTGCAATATTGTAAGCTAAAGTCAGATATGTTCATTTACCCCTCAGAAGACATTTTTATCAATAAGCAAGGCCAGGTTATACAGTACATGAATTGACTTTTTGGTCAGCGGAAAGGAGTTGTGACCGAAACAATGTGTAGGGATATAGAACACATTCCTGCTGAATACACGCATGCGATGATTGCCTGCGGTGAAAAACTCAAATTCAGGTGGATTTTCATCCTATTCTCTCTAAAGTAGGTAAATACTGTGTCTTCTAAAATAATAGAATTTACAGAGTTTACACACAAAAAAAGCCATTATTTTTTCATGTTATGTCTTTGTAAATTAATATTGAATTGAGGCCTTGCCATACATTTCCACAGCACTGTTTCGCTTCAAAGGAGCAATCAAAACAATGTATTTTTTATTTCCTTGAAATCATAACACTCGATTGTATCGCATTTTCATGTTCATTGATGCAAAATATTAAATCTCCCTGAGTTTACCTCTGTTTAGTGTTTGACACCCTTCATTAAAAAAGATTGTGGCATAAAAGGCGCTCCATGGTCAATCTGATGTATTCATTGGCCATGCATCATTTACAATGAGTGGTACGGCCTCTGCAGTTGTCAGGGCATTCATACTTCTTGCACTTCACGGATCAGCGCAGAACAGTTGGGAAGAAAGTGAGTTTGTGTTTATATTGGACCTCCCTCCCCCACGTATCCTCAACCAATCATGTCAATGCGGAACTAAACAGAGCCCTCGATGCGGTATGGAGCTCAATTTGGCCTCTGCATGTCACCAGAGGCCCCACAATTGCGTCACACAATATATGGCGCCTCTGACCACATTTTTGGATCAAGCATAAATTGTCTCCAAATGCTGCACGGCCAATGCAGAGAACAGATTGACCAAGTAGCGCCTTTAGTTTATCACATTCTCATTGGTTAATGGGTCGTACCCTGAGAAACAAACTCGTGTTTGGCCAAACATAGAAGACGATGCTGACTTCCCATAACTCAATGCGAATGCGTGCCATACAAATTCAACCTCTACTGTTCAACCTCAAATTCAACCTCTTGGTCTCCTTCGCCTCTTGAGTCTTAAAGGTTATCATCGTGGCTTGTATTGTATATGCCAACTTTTTGTATTCTGTGAAGCACATGCATGTTGTTCCTCATACTTGAATAGCTATGGCTGTTAAACGTGTCATTCTTGGGCAAGGACCTAGTTAGGTCGTTTTGCGCTCGCTAGCTAGTAGGCCTAACTTCACCACGTATTGTGAACAAGTATGTCTTCTGTATCAACCACACACAGCTGTATTCTAATGGGCACTGTTTCATTTAGAAAGTCGGGGTAACTAACGCAGGAAAGTAGACAGGAAAGCTAAGCCTCCCATGCTCACATGATGAATAAGTGTTGATAGGGACAGTTCAATTGAAGAAACGCCAACCGTTCTTACCTTGTGAGCAAATGCTATTGCTTTGTATCAATGTTATTGCAACATTGATAGTTAAGTGTCATTGTCTCTCATAGGCTCCGTTTTCAGGAATATCCTCGTGGCTCACCTTCGGTAAGAGTGCTAAATTAAATCACAGAAAACCATTTCGCTACAGAGGCTTTTGACTTTAAACTAGTCTACATTTGTCAATACCAGTTTGCTGGATCTTTTATTTTTTTGTGTGCAGGTATTGGGGAGAAGTACGTCAAGTGGAATATGCACAATTCGGTATGAACGATTATCTGGGTCTTAACATCCATGGTATTAGCATGGTTTGGTGTAACCCAAGATTGAGACCTGTCCCATTGATGACCCCATTTGCTACTCTCGACCTGTCAGGATGACGAATCTTCAACCACCAATTGCATGTTCTGAGGCATAACATGAGTATGACATATCTGTTAAGCACTTTTATTAAACTATATTTTCTCCTTTTACAGCTGCAATCCTTAATCTGTATTTTTGGACCCTAAATCTCATAGCAATTTTCACATGTACTGTAAATGATTCGATTCATAAACATTGGTGATCTCTCAAAAATAAATATTTTTATTGACAGTGCAGTTTAATTTAGTTCAGCTCTTCTGGTCTCTGAGCTGAAATGTAACATATTTCTTATCTGCAAATGGCTTACATTGTGGGAATGAAACCTGGACCTGTTATGGTAAATTACCTTGTGTACTCAACCAACATGAGACTGCTATCATCTGATTCAATGATGACTGCATAGTTAAGCAGCTAAACCATGATGATTATTTAGCGTCGTCTTTCACTCCTATCTGATATGTTGGGTTGATTAGGTATTTGACCCCTCACTGCATAGGGAAGCATCTAACTTTGTATTTCATTCAGGAGATAATGGAAATGACAAACACTGGACAACGTTGAAATGGTTTGCCTAGGCTAACATTTTTGACACTGACTGCATTGTTCATCTGATTCTGTGACAAAGTATCTTTTGCACCTGTGCTGTATCCTTCAAACTGACAAGTCATTTTGTTGCTTAACAGGTTCTTTACAGGACTCTGCAGGTGTCCTGATGACCACATGGTATGGCAGGATACTAGTGGCTGAATGAGGTCACTAACAAAGATCCCATATGAACTGGCAGTAAAAAGGCAGTGCTATCTGAAAGAATGACATAGAACTAGGTCTCTGATCTTTTTGAGGACATAATATTGGTACACACTCTTATGATTGGTGATTGCTTTTTGTGTTCTTGGAAACATTGAGCATTTTGAGTATAATTTATTTTCAGTCCCATTAGATGCAGAACAAGGATCTGGTATGATTAGGATGAATGCGGTGAGCTACAAATATATATATTTTTTAATAAAGTGGATGCCATTGAATCAGTTTTCTGATCTTGTTGAGATGTTATTGTTACGTAGGCCATGGTGGCGAAGTAATTACAATATGGCAATTAAACACTGGAATGGTAGATGTGCAGAAGATGAATGTGCAATTAGAGATACTGGGGTACAAAGGAGCTAAATAAATAAATACAGTATTGGGATGAGGTAGATAGATGGGCTGTTTACAGATGGGCTAGGTGCAGTGATCTGAGAGCTGCTCTGACAGCTGGTGCTTAAAGCTAGTGAGGGAGATATGAGTCTCCAGCTTCAGTGATTTTTGCAGTTCATTCCAGTCATTGGCAGCAGAGAACAGGATGGAAAGGCGACCAAAGGAAGAATTGGCTTTGGGGGTGACCAGTGAGATAGACCTGCTGGAGCACGTGCTATGAGTGGGTGCTGCTATGGTGACCAGTGAGCTGACATAAGGCGGTGCTTTACCTAGCAGAGACTTGTAGATGACCTGTAGCCAGTGGGTTTGGCGACGAGTATAAGCGAGGGCCAACCAACGAGAGCGTACAGGTTGCAGTGGTGGGTAGTATATGGGGCTTTGGTGACAAAACGGATGGCACTGTGATAGACTGCATCCAATTTTATAGATGACATCGTCGAGGATCGGTAGGATGGTCAGTTTTACGAGGGTATGTTTGGCAGCATGAGTGAAGGATGCTTTGTTGCGATATAGGAAGCCGATTCTAGATTTCATTTTGGATTGGAGATGCTTAATGTGAGTCTGGAAGGAGAGTTGACAGTCTAACCAGACACCCAGGTATTTGTAGTTGTCCACGTATTCTAAGTCAGAGCCGTCCAGAGTAGTGATACTGGATGTGCGGGCAGTGATCGATTGAATAGCATGCATTTAGTTTTACTTGCATTTAAGAGCAGTTGGAGGCCACGGAAGGAGAGTTGTATGGCATTGAAGCCTGTCTGGAGGTTAGTTAAGTGTCCAAAGAGGGGCCAGAAGTATACAGAATGGTGTCATCTGTGTAGAGGTGGATCAGAGAATCACCAGCAGCAAGAGCGACATCATTGATGTATACAGAGAAGAGAGTCCTCCCGAGAATTGAACCGTGTGGCACCCCCATAGACTGCCAGAGGTCCGAACAACAGGCCCTCCGATTTGACACCCTGAACTCTATCAGAGAAGTAGTTGGTAAACCAGGCGAGGCAATCATTTGAGAAATCAAGGCTGTCGAGTCTGCCAATAAGAATATGGTGATTGACAGAGTCGAAAGCCTTTGCCAGGTCGATGAATACGGCTGCACAGTAATGTCTCTTATTGATGGCGGTTATGATATCGTTTAGGACCTTGAGCATGGCTGAGGTGCACCCATGGCCAGCTCTGAATCCAGATTGCATAGCAGAGAAGGTATGTGGGATTTGAAATGGTTGGTGGTAATCTGTTTGTTAACTTGGCTTTCGAAGACCTTAGACAAGGTAGAATAGATATAGGTCTGTAGCAGTTTGGGTCTAGTGTGTCACCCCCTTTGAAGAGGGGGATGACTGCGGCAGCTTTCCAATCTTTGGGAATCTCAGACGATACGAAAGAGGTTGAATAGGCTAGTAATAGTGGCTGCAAGCAATTTGGCTGATTTGTAGGGGTCCAGATTTTGCAGCTCTTTCAGAATATCAGCTCTCTGGATTTGGGTGAAGGAGAAATAGTGGGGGCTTGGGCGGGTTGCTGTGGAGGGTAACGGGCAGTTGACTGTGTTAGGGGTAGCCAGGTGGAAAGCATGGCCAGCCGTAGAGAAATGCTAATTGGAATTCTCAGTTATAGTGGATTTATCGGTGGTAAGTATTTCCTAGCCTCAGAGCAGTGGGCAGCTGGGAGGAAGTGCTGATATTCTCCATGGACTTTACAGCGTCCCAGAACTTTTTGAGTTTGTACTACAGGATGCAAATTTCTGTTTGAAAAAGCAAGCCTTAGCTTTCCAAACTGCCTGTGTATATTTGTTCCTAACTTCCCTGAAAAGTTGCATATCACAGGGGCTATTCGATGCTAATGCAGAACGCCACAGGATGTTTTTGTGCTGGTCAAGGGAAGACAGGTCCGGAGTGAACCAAGGACTATATCTATTCCTAGATCTACATTTTTTGAATGGACCATGCTTATTTAAGATGGTGAGGAAGGCACTTTTAATGAATAACCAGGCATCCTCTTCTGACGGGATGAGGTCAATGTCATTCCAGGATACCCCGGCCAGGTCGATTAGAAAGGCCTGCTTGCAGAAATGTTTCAGGGAGCGTTTGACAGTGATGAGGGGTGGTTGTTTGATTGCAGACCCATTACGGATGCAGGCATTGAGACAGTAATTGCTGAGATCTTGATTGAAAACAGCAGAGGTGTATTCGGAGGGCGAGTTAGTTAGTTAGGATATCTATGAGGGTTCCCATGTTTACGGATGTGGGTTGTACCTGGTAGGTTCATTGATAATTTGTGTGAGATTGAGGGCATCAAGCTTTGATTGTAGGATGGCTGGGGTGTTAAGCATGTCCCAGTTTAGGTCACCTAATAGCACGAGCTCAGAAGATAGATGGGGGCAATCAATTCACATATGGTATCGAGGGCACAGCTGGGGGCAGAGGGTGGTCTATAGCAAGCGGCAACAGTGAGAGACTTGTTTCTGGAAATGTGAATTTTTAGAAGTAGAAGCTCGAATTGTTTGGGTACAGACCTGGATAGTAAGACAGAACTCTGCAGGCTATCTCTGCAGTAGATTGCAACACCGCCCCCTTTGGCAGTTCTATCTTGGCGGAAAATGTTTTAGTTAGGGATGGAGATTTCAGGGTTTTTGGTGGTTTTCCTAAGCCAGGATTCAGACACGGCTAAGACATCCAGGTTGGCAGAGTGCTAAAGCAGTGAATAATACAAATTTAGGGAGTAGGCTTCTAATGTTAACATGCATGAAACCAAGGCTTTTACAGAAGTCAACCAATGAGAGCACCTGGGGAGTAGGAGTGGAGGTAGGCACTGCAGGACCTGGATTAACCTCTACATCACCAGAGGAACAGAGGAGAAGTAGGATAAGGGTACGGCTAAAGGCTATACGAACTGGCCGTCTAGCACGTTCGGAACAGATATTAAAAGGAGCAGGTTTCTGGGAACGATAGCATAGATTCAAGGCATAGTGTACAGACAAAGGTAAGGTAGGATGTGAGTACATTGGAGGTAAACCTAGGCATTGAGTAATGATGAGAACGATATAGTCTGTAGAGACGTTTAAACCAGGTGATGTCATCGCATGTAGGAGGTGGAACAACACAGTTGGTTAAGGCATATTTGAGCAGGGCTAGAGGCTCTACAGTGAAATGACACCGTAATCACTGACCAGGACAGTAATGGACGAGGCATATTGATATTAGAGAGAAGCATGCGTAGCCAAGTGATCATATGGGTCCAGTGAGTGGTTGGGCTGGCTGGGGACACGGCGTTTCAGACAGTTAGTAGGCCGGGGATAACAAGTTAGCAGTTAGCCGTACAGGGCAAGCAAGCTAGCAGTTAGCAGGCCGGGGTTAGCAAGCAAGCAGTTAGCAGACCGGGTTTGGCAAGCAGTTAGCAGGCCGGGGTTGGCAAGCAGTTAGCAGGCCGGGGTTGGCAAGCAAGCTAGCAGTTAGCAGGCCGGGGTTGGCAAGCAAGCTAGCAGTTAGCAGACCGGGGTTGGCAAGCAAGCTAGCAGTTAGCAGACCGGGGTTGGCAAGCAAGCTAGCAGTTAGCAGACCGGGGTTGGCAAGCAAGCTAGCAGTTAGCAGACCGGGGTTAGCAAGCAAGCAGTTAGCAGACTGGGGCTCGCAGTTAGCAGACCGGGGCTCGCAGTTAGCAGACCGGGGCTAGCAAGTTAGCAGAAGGGCCTTTGGGGGACGTCGCGATGGAGGTATTTCTGTTTTTGCCTCTTCGTGCGGTGATGTTGATAGACCAGTCATGGATTAGTTGGGTTCCAAGTAGCTCTAGGTAGCTAGCAGGCCACGGTTAGCAGAATGGGCCTACAGCGGACGTCACACCTGAGGGGCCTGTTGGAATCCTCGGGAAAATTATGTCGGTATTCCAGTCGTTGAGGATCGGCGGGGTTCCGTGCCCCATACTGGCAGTAGAAGGGGTCCGGATATTGTAGCCCAGGAGTGCTAGTTGCGAAGATCCAGATATAAATGTTAAGAGTTTGCGGTAAGAATCCAGTGATATGGAGAAAAAAAAATAGGTCCGTTATGCTCTGGTTTGAGTCACGTTGTACGAACTGGCGAGAGCTTTCCGAGCTAAAGGTTAGCTGATGACCGTTAGCAGTGGTTTGCTGGTAGCTAGTTAGCTGACTAGCTTCAGTTGAGGGATTCCAGATCCGAAGTAAATAGAAATAAAAAAAATAAAAAAACAGGTTGTAGGCGGGATGTAGGAGAGTATTTTGAAGTTGAGGTTTAAGAAAATATTTTTAAAAGATATGGGAAGAAAAATATATAAAAATATATATACAAGGGACACGACAGGACAAAGACGTCTGACTGCTACGCCATCTTGGAAGAGACAAGTAAAATATATAGTGAAAACAATAGTGGTCCTAAAACGGAGCCTTGAGGAACACCAAAATGTTGATTTGTCAGTTGATTTGTCAGAGGACAAACCATTTACAGAGACAAACTGATATCTTTCCGACAGCTAAGATCTAAACCAGACTAGAAGTTGTCGTATAGACCAATTTGGGTTCACAATCTCTCCAAAAGAATGTGGTGATCGATGGTATCAAAAGCAGCACTAAGGTCTAGGAGCACGAGGACAGATGCAGAGCATTGGTCTGACGCCATTAAAATGTAATTTACCACCTTCACAAGTGTATTCTCAGTGCGTAACTACTTTCTCAAAATATTTTGAGAGGAAAGGGAGATTCGATATAGGTCGATAGTTTTTCATATTTTATGGGTCAAGGTTTGGCTTTTTCAAGAGGCTTTATTACTGCCACTTTTAGTGAGTTTGGTACACATCCGGTGGCTAGAGAGACGTTTATTATGTTCAACATAGGAGGTCCAAGCACAGGAAGCAGCTCTTTCAGTAGTTTAGTTGGAATAGGGTCAAGTATGCAGCTTGATGGTTTAGAGGCCATGATTATTTTCATCATTGTGTCAAGAAATATAGTACTAAAACACTTGTGTGTCTCCCTTGATCCTAGGTCCTGGCAGAGTTGTGCAGACTCAGGACAACTGAGCTTTGGAGGAATACGCAGATTTAAAGAGGAGTCCGTAATTTGCCTTCTAATGATCATGATCTTTTTGTCAAAGAAGTTCATGAATTTATCACTGCTGAAGTGAAAGCCATCCTCTCTTGGGAATGCTGCTTTTTAGTAACTTTGCGACAGTATCAAAATACAATTTGGATTGTTCTTATTTTCCTCAATTAAGTTAGAAAAATAGGATGATCGAGCAGCAGTGAGGGCTCTTCGATACTGCATGGTATTGTCTTTCCAAGCTAGTCGGAAGAATTCCAGTTTGGTGTTGCGCCATTTCCGTTCCAATTTGCTGGAAGCTTGCTTCAGAGCTCGGGTATTTTCTGTATACCAGGGAGCTAGTTTCTTCGTCCTTGGGTAGGTGGTGGGAGTCTGGAAGGTCATCTAGGAATCTTTGGGTTGTCTGAGAATTTATAGCACGGCTTTTGATGATCCTCGGTTGGAGTCTGAGCAGATTATTTGTTGCGATTGCAAACGTAATAAAATGATGGTCCGATAGTCCAGGATTATGAGGAAAAACATTAAGATCCACAACATTTATTCCATGGGACAAAACTAGGTACAGAGTATTTTTAATTTTTATTTTTTTTATTTATCCATTATTTTACCAGGTAAGTTGACTGAGAACACGTTCTCATTTGCAGCAACGACCTGGGGAATAGTTACAGGGGAGAGGAGGGGGATGAATGAGCCAATTGTAAACTGGGGATTATTAGGTGACCGTGATGGTTTGAGGGCCTTATTGGGAATTTAGCCAGGACACCGGGGTTAACACCCCTACTCTTACGATAAGTACCATGGGATCTTTAATGACCTCAGAGAGTCAGGACACCCGTTTAACGTCCCATCCGAAAGACGGCACCCTACACAGGGCAGTGTCCCCAATCCCTGCCCTGGGGTATTGGGATATTTTTTTAGACCAGAGGAAAAACTACTGGCCCTCCAACACCTCCTACTGGCCCTCCAACACCACTTCCAGTATGACTGTGACAGTGAGTAGGTCCAGAGACATGTTTGACAAAACCCACTGAGTCGATGAAAGCCTTTTGGAGTGGGTCTGTGGACTTTTCCAAGTGAATATTAAAGTCACCAAGAATTATAATATCTGCCATGACTACAAGGTCCGATAGGAATACAGGGAACTCTGTGAGGAACGCTGTATATGGTCCAGGAGGCCTGTAAACAGTAACTATAAAAAGTGATTGAGTAGGCTGTATAGATTCCATGACTAGACGCTCAAAAGATGAAAACGCAGTCGTTTTCTTTTTTGTAAATTGAAATTTGCTATTGTGAATGGAGGAGGTCTTTATTCTAGTGAGATTGCTAAAGTGAACACCGCCATGTTTAGTTTTGCCCAACCTAGATCGAGGCACAGACATGGTCTCAATGGGGATAGCTGAGCTGACTACACTGACTGTGCTCGTGGCAGACTCCACTCATAACAAACCACTCATTGTTAAATTCGTGACTTGTGTAATGTTTATGTCCAATCAGCACCGATACTATAATTTCTCTTCATTATTTCTCTTCATATGACAAGGATTAAAAATGATTTGCAAATAGATTGTCGACTTCATTCATGAAAAATGTTAAAAGTATGATGTTGACAGTTCAATCAAAGCTACTGTAGATATAACGTGATTTGACGTCATTTTATCTGTGGCCGCTGACCTTGAGCTATCTTGGATGGGCACTTCTATTGTAACTCTATGGCAGCACCCAAGGGGCTTGAATATCTGACAAATATAACAGCAGAGGGTGCACCCCCCCCCCTACCCACATCGACGGGACAGTAGTGGAGAAGGTGGAAAAGTTTAAGTTCCTCTGTGTACACATCACAGACAAACTGAAATTGTCCATCCACACAGACAGTGTGGTGAAGAAGGCGCAGCAACGCCTCTTCAATCTCAGGAGGCTGAAGAAATTCAGCTTGTCACCAAACACACTCACAAACTTTTACAGATGCACAATCGAGAGCATCCTGTCACCACCTGGTATGGCAACTGCCCCGCTCACAACCGTAAGTCTCTCCAGAGGGTGGTGCGGTCTGCCCAACGCATCAGCTGGGGTAAACTACTGCTCTCCAACTGCTCTCCAGGACACCTACACCTCCCGATGTCACAGGAAGGCCAAAAAGATCATCAAGGACAATAACCACCCATCACTAAACAGCTATTTTTTTTTATTCCTGGTAGATGCCAATGCTGTAGAGATACGCTTAGCGGACTGAAACTTCACTGTTGTAGGCATAATCAAATCCAATTGTATTGGTCACATACACATATTTAGCATATTTGCGGGTGTAGCGAAATGCTTATGTTCCTAGCTCCAACAGTGCAGTAATATCTCACAATTCACAACAATACCTAATTGTGAAGTAAACTTAACTAAGGAGTAATATAGAAGGGAAACTTTTAACTTGAAAACGTACAGGATTCCTCTTTCCGGTTTCCCTGACTTCCGTTTTTTTCTATGCTGTGTTATGTTTGTTCGCGTAGTACTCCTTACAGGCCGTTTGGTGTACGTTTTTTTTTGTTGGTAAGATGAAATCTCCAACTGTGAAATGTATTATAGTACATCATTATTGCAACACAACAAGATTTGTTCAAGCCTAAAATGTTAGTCCGTAATCGTAACATTGTGTTTTGCATGTTCACAGATTAAATGTAACGTTTACGTTCCATGTTTCACGCATTGCTTTTCTTACTATCCTAACAATTTAGATATGGATTTTCTAACGATACGTACATTCCATCTTTTGGCAGATATTTCGCTCCATAGTATGACAGGTTTGAATGGACAGAGGTTTGAAGAATGTCATCATTAACGACCACTCTCATATAATCGCAAATTTACGGCGTCACTGATGTTCTTCTACCCACTATTGCCCATATTTTGGGCTGTTTCTGCAAAGGCAGATTTCTTTCAATTTGACAGTATTTCTAATGTATCTACGTACTATTTCAATTATATTTATTGTAATATATGGGAAGGGGAGTGTCAACAGAATCAAGATGATGCGACTCAGCAAGGTATGGTGTTAATTTGTTTTCTGCAAGTTTAAAAAAAAAAAAATGTTTTCTGTAGAAATATCAAAATTGAGACCGTAATTCCAACAGTCTGGGAAACAGACGCACTGGAGGAATTATTTGAAAGGCATAAATTCGTTTTTACACAGGACAAAACTATTTTTTATTACAATGCAACGATGATTAGCTAGTTTATTCAAACATAGAGGGAATGTCTTATTTAATTTATTATCCGGTGAGGATATGTAAAAGCGTTAGCATTTTCCTTGCAAACATGCCTTGAGCAGAAATGATAGTGTTGTTTAAATGATTCCAACAGCTATGTCTAACTCTGCATTACACGTGTACACTGTACATTTGTGTGGCCATTTTAGTACCTACTAGGGACCTATGGGCAGCATTCCCTCAAGACTATATCAGTTTGCTGTCACAGTGGTATTGCAGCCTGGGACAGTGCTGTGAATCAGGGGATTGTCGGATAACAAATAATATTACAGGTAAGATTAAGTCATATTGAGGCAATATTTATATTAATGCATGTTCCACCAGCTATGTCATTTTTGTGCAGTGCTCATTTTGATGTTTTGTTTCAGGTCTGGCTAGTGATCTACAGCTAAAGCTTCATGGGCAGCACCTTGCCCAATCAGTGGTTCTGAAGGCTGTGCAGGGCTTCATCAGTAACCCTGAATCCAATAAGCCATTGACCCTCTCCTTCCATGGCTGCTCCGGCACGGGCAAGAACTTTGTGACCCGGATTGTAGCTGACAACTTGTACCGGGACGGGGTGAAGAGCGAGTGTGTGCGTCTGTTCATCGCTCCATTCCATTTCCCCCATGCCAGACTAGTGGACACGTACAAGGTGAGCCTAGCTGTTGTTACAGACATGACTCCTCTCTGCCAGGAACATGTGCAGAACAGAACTATGTTGTGAATATGGGTTAATAGATTATATAATAAATCTTCTGATTCCCTGTCTTATTGCCATGCATTGTCAACATTCATGGAGTAGGACTACCTAAATATTTAGTTTAAAAATAAAATGTTATCTTTGACATTTTCCAGGTCACCACCTAAATAAAAGTTATTGGAACTCACACCAGCGAAGGCACCCTTCCAACCAATTATAAAATCAATGTTAAATTGCATAATATTTCAAAATGATAGTGATTCAATTACACAACTCGATCTTGACCAAAGTAGGAATTAAACAAATATACAATAATGTCCAAACTCAGCAAATTATTGAGTGTCATTTTTTTGTGGATAAAACATGTAGAATAATACATGGAATGCCTGTGCATATTTTAATCTTGTGAATATATTGCACACCTGTCTTAAATGGGAACGAGTGAGAGGTGATATTTTTGTGCTCACCATAGCGCTCTCTTTCCAGGGCCAGCTCAGAGAAGCTATCCGGGACATGGTGCTGCGTTGCCCACAGACACTTTTCATCTTTGATGAGGCTGAGAAACTGTACCCCGGCCTTATAGATGCTATCAAGCCCTATATGGACCATTATGACAATGTGGATGGGGTCAGCTATAGGAGGGCTGTCTTCTTTTTCCTCAGGTTAGCCATATATACCCTTTAAATTATTGAGAGGCCTCTTCCACTAACTAATGTAAGGAAACCCAACTGACCCTAATCAAGATATGTTGTAATAATTATTTGTAGTAATATAGGTGGGACCACCGTCAACGATGTGGCCTTGGACTTCTGGCACTCAGGGCAAAACAGAGAGGACATTGGGATGGAGGACTTGGAACACCGGCTACGTGCTGAAGCTATGGATTCTCAAGGTACCAACAGTGGCTTTACAATCACACACTCATTCTCAGGTTTCAGGTATAGTGCATTTGGAAAGTATTTAGACCCCTTTACTTTTTCCACATTTGTTACATTACAGCCTTATTCTAAAATGGATTAAAATGGTTTATTTTCCCTTGTCAATCTACATAAAGACAAAGCAAAAACAGTTTTTTATACATTTTTGCAAATTTATAAAATAAAGTAAACATCACATTTACATAAGTATTCAGACCCTTTACTCAGTACTTTGTTGAATCACCTTTGGCAGCGATTAAAGCCTCTTGGGTATTAAGCCACAATCTTGGCTGGCACAACTGTATTTGGGGAGTTTCTCCCATTCTTCTCTGTCAGGTTGGATGGGGAGAGTCGCTGCACAGCTATATTCAGGTCTCCAGAAATGTTTGATCGGGTTCAAGTCCGGAACACTTTCCAAATGCACTGTAAATACGTTTTCACAGAGCAAGATTGAAGATGTTTTTCTCATAAACGCTACTACACTGTTAACACAAAAACAAATAGTTTGCAAAATACAGAATACTAATTAGAAATAGATTAAAACATTTTGAATTACATAACATGTTTTAATGTAAAATACCTTTCTCGAATTGTGGATTTACCAGTTTGTCTGCTTTCCAGGAGGCTTTGCACAGAGTGAACTGATGTCAGGTCACCTTATTGACTTCTTTGTGCCCTTCCTACCTCTGGAGTACCGTCATGTCAAGCTCTGTGCCCGTGATGCCTATGCAGCGCGGGGTCTGGAGCCAGACGAGGGAACGCTGGACGAAGTGGCGAAGGCCATGCTATATACACCCAAGGAGGAGAGGCTGTTCTCTGCCCAAGGCTGCAAATCCATACCACAGAGGATCAATTTCTTCCTACCCTAAACAGACCAATGCAACCCAGGAAACACATGAACAGTGTTTTGGCAAAAAGGAAAAAGTATGTCCTGCTGACATATTGAACATTTCTGCAATGGCACATGTCAATCGAACATGTGGTATGCCCACTCTTCACCCTACACTGCCAAGAAAGGAAGCATAGAGCATCTGGCTATAGTAAGATTCAATCTGATAACGAAGAGATTTTAGAGTGCATTTTCAACTTCCTCATTAGACAATTTTTATGCAATTATTTTACGTGAAGCTCAGGTCAACTCTAGTATTATTATTTGCATGTACAGTACCAGTCAAATGTTTGGACACCTACTCATTCAAGGGTTTTTCTTTATTTGTACTTTTTTCTACATAATAGAATACATATAATATATGTAGAATAATAGTGAAGACATCAAAATTATGAAATAACATATGGAATCATGTAGTAAGCCAAAGTGTTTAAAATCAAATTATATTTGATTCTTCAAAGTAGCCACCCTTTGCCTTGATGACAGCTTTGCACACTCTTGCAATTCTCTCAACCAGCTTCATGAGGTAGTCACCTGGAATGCATTTTAATTAACAGGTGTGCCTTAAGTTAATTTGTGGAATGTTTTCCCTTAATGCGTTTGAGCCAACCAGTTGTGTTGTGACATGGTAGGGGTGGTATACAGAAGATGACCTTATTTGGTAAAAGACCATGTTCATATTATGGCAAGAACAGATCAAATAAGAAAAGAGGAATGACAGTCCATCATTACTTTAAGACATGAAGGTCAGTCAATCTGGAAAATTTCAAGAACTTTGAACGTTTATTCAAGTGCAGTTTCAAAAACCATTCGGTGTTATGATGAAACTGGCTCTCATGAGGACTGCCACAGGAAAGGAAGACCCAGAGCTACCTCTGAAGAGGATAAGTTCATTAGCGCTATCAAGATGGCGCCGACAGAGGGTTATCTCACCTCTAGTCCTTAGGAAAGAATATAGTATTTTGGGTTTTTTTTCTCGTTTTTTTATTTTTATGTTGTTATGCCAGAAAATCTTTAGTGTTATTACATACAGCCGGGAAGAAATAGAGGATATCAGAGCGACGGCAACTTACCAACATTACGTCCAGGAATATGACTTTCTCGAAGCGGATCCTTTGTTTGCACTGCAACCCAGGGCGTTGGATCTCATTCCAGAGGCCGACCTAAAGCAACGTCTCCGCAGAAGAGGTAGACGGAGCAGCCTCCTGGTCAGACTTTGGAGGCTTGCACACCACCCACCGCTTCCGATTATATTACTCGCCAATGTCCAGTCTCTAGATAACAAGGAAGATTAAATTTGGCAAGGGTTGCTTTCCAGAGAGACATCAGGGATTGTAGCGGTCTGTTTCACGGAAACATGGCTCTCTCGGGATATGTTGTCGGAGTCGGTACAGCCACCAGGATTCTTTAGGAGTCGCGGCAACAGAAATAAACATCTCTTTGAAGAAGGGCAGGGGTGTATGCTTCATGATTAATGACTCGTAGTATAATCGTAACAACATACAGGAACTCAAGTCCTTTTGTTTACCTAACCTAGAATTCCTCACAATCAAATGCCAACCATATTATCTCCCAACAGAATTCTTGTCCGTTATTGTCACAGCTGTGTATATCACCGCTCAAGCCGATATCACGACGGCCCTCAAGGAACTTCACTGGACTCTATGCAAACTGGAAACCATATCCTGAGGCTGCATTTATTGTAGCTGGGGATAACAAAGCAAATTTGAGAACAAGGCTACCTAAGTTCTATTAGCATATTGATTGTAGCACTCGTGCCGTCAATACACTGGATCACTGCTTCTCCAACTTCCACGATGCATACAAGGCCCTCCCCCACCCCCCCTTTGGCAAATCTGACCACAACTCCATCTTTCTCCTCCCGTCCTATACGCAGAAACTCAAACAGGATGTACCCGTGACTAGAACTATTCAACGCTGGTCTGACCAATTGGAATCCATGCTTCAAGATTGTTTTGATCACACCGACTGGGAAATGATCCGGGCAGCCTCGGAGAATAATATTGATTTATACGCTGATTCGGTGAGTGAGTTTATAATGAAGTGTATTGGAGATGTTGTACCCACTGTGACTATTAAAACCTACCTTAATCAGAAACCGTGGATAGATGGTGGCATTCGCGCCGCAAACCACCGCATTTAACCATAGAAAGATGACTGGGAATATGGCCGAATACAAACAGTGTAGTTATTCCCTCTGCAAGGCAATCAAACGAGCAAAATGTCGTTATAGGGACAAAGTGGAGTTGCAATTCAACGGCTCATACGTGAGACGTGTGTGGCAGGGTATACAGACAATCACGGACTACAAAATGAAAACCTGCCACGTCACGGACACCTACGTCTTGCTTCCAGACAAACTAAACACTTTTACCTGCTTTGAGGATAATAATAGTGCCAACGATGCAGCCCGCTACCAAGGACTGTGGGCCCCCCCTCTCCTTCTCGGTGGCCGATGTAAGACATTTAAACGTGTTAACCCTCGCAAGGCTGCAGGCCCAGACGGCATCCCTAGCCGTGTCCTCAGAGCATGGTGCAGACCAACTGGCTGGTGTGTTTACGGACATTCAATCTCTCCCTATCCCCGTCTGCTGTCCCCACATGCGAGATGGCCACCATTGTTCCTGTACCCAAGAATGCTAAGGTAACACAACTAAATTACTATCTCCCCATAGCACTCACTTCTGTCATCATGAAGTGCTTTGAGAGACGAGTCAAGGATCATATCACCTCTACCTTACCTGCCACCCAGGACCCACTTTAATTTGCTTACTGCCCCAATAGGTCCACAGATGATGCAATTGCCATCACACTGCCCTATCCCATCTGGACTAGAGGAATACCTATGTAAGAATGTTGTTCATTGACTACAGCTCAGCATTCAACAACATAGTACCCTCCAAGCTCATTGTTAAGCTTGAGGCCCTGGGTCTCAACCCCGCCCTGTGCAATTGGGTCCTGGACTTCCTGACGGGCCGCCCCCAGGTGGTGAAGGGAGGAAACAACATCTGCTCTTCCTCAACACTGGGGCCCCACAAGGGTGCGTGCTCAGCCCCCTCCTGTACTCCCTGTTCACCCATGCCTGCGTGGCCATGCACACTTCCAACTCAATCATCAAGTTTGCAGACGACACAACAGTAGTGGGTTTGATTGCCGACAACAACGAGAAAGCCTACAGGGAGGACGTGAGGGCACTCAGAGTGTGGTGTCCGTAAAACAACCTCTCACTCAACGTCAACAAAACAAAGTTAATGTTCGTAGACTTCAGTAACTAGCAGTGGGTGCACCCCCCTATCCACATCGACGAGACAGCAGTGGAGACGGTGCGTTCCTTTGCGTACACATTACGGACAAACTGAAATGGTCCACCCACACACACAGTGTGGCGAAGACAGCACCTATTCAACCTCAGGAGGCTAAAGAAATTTGGTTTGTCACCTATAACCCTCACAAACTTTTACAGATGCACAATTGAGAGCATCCTGTCTGGCTGTATCACTGCCTGGTACGAAAACTGCACCGCCCACAACTGCAGGGGTCTCCAGAGAGTGGTGCGGTCTGCCCAACGCATCACCAGGGGCAAACTACCTGCCCTCCAACTACAGCACCTGATGTCACAGGAGGGCCAAAAAGATCATCGAGGATAACAACCATCTGGGCCACTGCCTGTTCACCCCGCTACCATCCAGAAGGTGAGGTCAGTACAGGTGCATCAAAGCTGTGACCGAGAGACTGAAAAACAGCTTCTATCTCAGGGCCATCAGACTGTTAAATAGCCATCACTAACACAGAGAGGCTGCTGCCTACATACAGACTTGAAATCCCTGGCCACATTAATAAATGGATCACTAGTCACTTTAATAATGGCACTTCAATAATGTTTACATATCTTGCATTACTCATCTCATATGTATATACTGTAATTTATACCATCTACTGCATCTTGCCTATGCTGCTCGGTCATCGCTCATATATATATTTATTGTTATTCCATCCCTTTACTTAGATTTGTGTGTATTAGGTAGTTGTGGTGGAATTGTTAGTTTACTTGTTATATATATTACTGCACTGTCGGAACTAGAAACACAAGCATTTCACTACACTCGCAAAAACATCTGCTAACCATGTGTATGTGACCAATAAAACTTTATTTGATGTAGAGTTAACTGCACCTCAGATTGCAGCACAAATAAATGCTTTACAGAGTTCAAGTAACAGACACATCTCAACATCAACTGTTCAAAGGCGACTGTGTGAATCAGAACTTCATGGTCGAATTGCTGCAAAGACACCACCTCTAAAGGACACCTTGGCTTGGGCCAAGAAACACGAGCAATGTACATTAGACTGGTGGCAATCTGTCCTTTGGTCTGATGAGTCCAAATTTGTGTCTTTGTGAGATGCAGAGTAGGTGAACGGAGGATCTCCTCGTGTGGTTCCCACCGTGAAGCATAGAGGAGGAGGTGTGATGATGACACTGTCAGTCATTTATTTAGAATTCAAGGCACACTTAACCAGCATGGCTACCACAGCCTTCTGCAGCGAAATGCCATCCCATCTGGTTTGCGCTTAGTGGGACTATCATTTGTTTTTCAACAGGACAATGACCCAACACCTCCAGGCTGTGTAAGGGCTATTTGACCAAGAAGGAGAGTGATGGAGTGATCTCCTCGTGTGGTTCCCACCGTGAAGCATGGAGGAGGAGGTGTGATGGTGTGAGGATGCTTTGGCCTCCACAATCACCCAACCTCAACCCAAATGAGATGGTTTGGGATGAGTTGGACCGCAGACTGAAGGAAAAGCAGCCAACAAGTGCTCAGCATATGTGGGAACTCCTTCAAGAGTGTTGGATAATCTTTCCAGGTGTAGCTGGTTGAGAGAATTCAAGAGTGTGCAAATCTGTCAAGGCAAAGGGTGGCTACTTTGAAGAATCTCAAATATAAAATATATTTTTATTTGTTTAACACTTTTTGGTTACTACATGATTCCGTATGTGTTATTTCATAGTTTTGATGTCTTCCCTATTATTCTTCAATGTAGGAAATAGTCAGAATAAAGAAAAACTCCTGAATTAGTCGGTGTGTCACCTTTTAAGTGGTACTGTATATCCTTTTGTTTTGTTGGCACTGATGATATATTACAACTATTTGCTTAAGCAGTGGTAGGCACGTTCAATGCAAAGGAAGAAATACTGTAAATTGCAGCAAACTAGACTAAATATAATTCAATTAACTTTTGAAGGGCATGTTAATGATTATTCTAGAATTGTATATAGATTACTTGTTTTACAGGTTGATTAAATATTCACAGGTTAACAGTGTGACATCACTTTAAATAATGTATAACCTGCTGAATAATTACAATTCAGGTTTGAAGAAAGTAGTATTGATGTGCAATTTGTACAGGCAACTGCTTATCGTCGAAATGGTTACTGAACTACAGTGCATTCGGAAATTATTCGGACCCCTTGAATTTTTACCCAAATTTTTAACGTTACAGCCTTATTCTAAAATGTATTAAATAGCTTTTTTCCTCATCAATTTACACACAATACCCCATAATGAAAAAGGAATGTGTTGCACATTCCTTAAAAATAAAAATCTCATTTACTTAATTAACCTTTTGATTTAATCAGCCTTGATTTTCAGGTTTTTGGGGAGTTTTTCTCCAAAGATGGATGGGGAGCATCGATTTTCAGGTTTCTCCAAAGATGTGCGATCGGGTTAAAGTCCGGGCTCTGGCTGGGCCACTCAAGGACACTCGGAGAATGGTCTTGAACCCACTCCTGCGTTGTCTTGTCTGTGCTTAGGATTGTTGTCCTGTTGGAAGGTGAACATTCGCCCCAGTCTAAGGGCTCTGAAGCAGGTTTTCATCAAGGATCTCTCTGTACTAGAGGTCGACCATCTTTCCCTCGATCCTGACTAGTCTCCCAGTCCCTGCCGCTGAAAAACATCCCCACAGCATAATTCTGCCGCCGTGCTTCACCGTAGGGATGGTGTCAGGTTTCCTCCAGAATTGGCATTCAGGCCAAAGAGTTCAATCTTGGTTTCAACAGACCAAATTATATTTTTTCTCAGAGTCCTTTAGGTGACTTTTGCAAACTCCAAGCGGTCTGTCATGTGCCTTTTACTGAGAAGTGGCTTCCGTCTGGCCACTACCATAAAGGCCTGATTGGTGGAGTGCTGCAGAGATGGTTGTCCTTCTGGAAGGTTCTATCCCCACAGAAGAAATCTGGAGCTCTCAGCGTGACCATCGGGTTCTTGGTCCCCTCCCTGACCAAGGCCCTTCTCCCCCGATTGCTCAGTTTGGCCGGGCAGCCAGCTCTAGAAAGAGTCTTGGTGTTTCCAAACTTCTTCCATTTAAGAATGATGGAGTGTTCTTGGGGATTTCAATGATGCATACATTTTTTTGGTACCCTTCCCCTGATTTGTGCCTCAACACAATCTTGTCTCGGAGCTCTATGGACAATCCCTTCGACCTCATGTCTTGGTTTTTGCTCTGACATGCACTGTCAACTGTGGGACATTATATAGACAGGTGTGTGCATTTCCAAATCATGTCCAATCAATTGAATTTACCACAGGTGGACTCTAATCGTGTTGTAGAAACATCTCAAGGATGATCAATCTCTGAAACACATCCCAGCCAAGCCACACTGCTTTTTGACACAATGCCGAGTTAAACCCGGCAGTCAGCCACAGCAATGTGCCCAACCCGCCACAGGATCGCTAGTTGTCAATGTGACAAGAACATTCCTGCCGGCCAAACCCTCCCCTAACCCGGACGACGCTGGGCCAATTGTGCACCGCCCCATGGGTCTCCCGGTCACGGCCGGCAGCGACAAACCCTGGACTCGAACCTGGATCTCTAGTGGCACAGCTAGCACTGCGATGCAGTGCCTTCGACCACTGTGCCACTCGGGAAGCTGTAATGGTCTGAATACTTATGTATTGTATAAGGTATGTTTTTAGTTGTTTATATTTGCTAAAAGTTCTAAAAACCTTATTTAGCTTTGTCATTATGGGATACTGTATTGATGAGTATCTTTATTTAATCAATTTTGGAATAAGGCTATAATGTAACAATGTGGGAAAAAGGGAAGGGATCTGAATACTTTTCAAATGCACTGTACTTGGTCTGAGTATTCCACGAATATGAACTACATTTTTAAGATGAGTGTAACATTTGAGTCCCCTACACTTTTTTTGATCTAGAATTTTTGATATACATTTACATTTACATTTAAGTCATTTAGCAGACGCTCTTATCCAGAGCGACTTACAAATTGGTGCATTCACCTTATGACCTCCAGTGGAACAGTAGTGCATCTAAATCTTTTCAGGGGAAGGGGGGGTGAGAGGGATTACTTTATCTTCCTTATTTAAAGAGGTGGGGTTTCAGGTGTCTCCAATTCAGGTTTGAAGAAAGTAGTATTGATGTGCAAGTCACTAGGCAAGTCAGTCACGAACAAATTCTTATTTACAATGACTGTCTACCCCGGCCAAACCCGGACAACTCTGGGCAAATTGTGCGCCACCCTATAGGACTTCCAATCACGGCCGTATTTAATACAGCCTGGATTCGATCCGGGGACTGGGGTGATGCCTCTTGCACTGAGATGCAGTGCCTTAGACCGCTGCGGCACTCAGGAGCCCATTATTATAATCTGATTATTCCAACAATGTTTTGATGCTTTTTTTGTCCATTGTTATGTGTTACTTGCACAATACACCTCCTAATTATAATTAGCAAGTACATATATCAAGTGTTTATAAGTGTTCCATTGTCTGTACATGTGCTGACAACTGCCTGTTTTTCTGTCATTGTAAAAAGTGTTAGCATATTGACTGCACATTTTTGGTTTTGTAAGAAAATGTGAGGTTGCGTTATGAATAGGATATGATTTATGATAGTGTCGTCCTCCATAATTTATGCTATTTAATGATCTCTGTCCAGATCATTGTGTGTGTAAAAAAATTTAAAAAATGTAATGTTGTTTTTCTCAGATCAGGCAAACAAAGTGGCTGCAAAAGAAAGAGAAGGTATGCTGTGCCAGATGGATTTTAAGTTACTTTAGACTAATAAAGCATCCTTGATTAATTTGAGTCGGTTTACTGTTGAATCTAAAACCTGCACTCATAATCAATTGTGGGCTGAACACAAGCTCATAACATGTGTGAATAATAATAAAATTTCTGTGAATCAAAACTACATTTGTCGATGTTGAATCTGTGCGCTCAGAGTATTTATGCAGAAGTTGGATCTAGTGGATATATGGAGAGAGATGTTTTCTGTTGAGAGATCCTATATCTGGTGTAACAAAACATGTACTAGATGTTTATGTATTGACAGTTGGATGGTTTCAGAGGGCTTACGAAAGGATGTTTCTGTTCATATTCTTGACACGCCTATAACAGACCATAGAGCTATTTGCATACAAGCTAAAATATTTCTCTGTAATGATAGTCAGTGCAAGGCTTTATAATGGAAACTTAATAGCTCCATATTAAAAGATGAAATAGTCTAATTTGATATCATGTGATGCATTATACATTTTTGGAATAAGGTCCAGAGTGAAAGTCTCCAAAGAACAAACTGGGAAGTTCTAAAGTTTGTAATGGCTAAATATTTCAGAGAAAATAGCAGTGATCTTGCGAAGATTTGCTCTTCCAGAGACCTAATAGACTTTCAGATACAGATAAAGCAGAGTTAATTAAGGAACAAAATAAACTGGGTGAAATGTACAAGGTTAAGGAAGAGGGTGCTTTCATCAAGAAGGAAAGCAGAACTCTGCTTATTTTTTCAGACTGGGAAAATTTCACTCTAAAAGTATTTATTTTGAACAGTTAAATGTGAATAATATGATCTAGGACAATTGCCAACTACTGTGTCAATTTTTTACACCTCTAGGTAGTGTGAGGAGTCTGCAGCTCTGTTCTTTGATTCTCTTGGAAATGTTGTCTCTATTGATTCTTCTGATCAGGAATTATGTGATAATCCCATCTCCTTAGAGGAAATTATAGAGGCTATTGATCACTTTCAAATGAACAAATCCCCTGGGGTTGATGGTAATACTACCATCAACAGAATTCTGCAGAAGTTTTTCCAAAGAATTGCCCTTCTTTCTATTGGAAGTGAACTCTGAAGTACAGCCAATGAAGCACTCCCTCCCACTCTAACGCAAGGTTTAATCACTCTAACTCCTAAACCTAAAAAATACTTGTTACTCATTGATAATCAGTGTCCAATTAGCCTTTTAAATAACTATTATAAGCTAATAGCGCTTGTCAAATCAAATGTATTTATATAGCCCGTCTTACATTAGCTGATATCTCAAAGTGCTGTACAGAAACCCAGCCTCAAATCACAAACAGCAAGAAATGCAGGTGTAGAAGCACGGTGGCTAGGAAAAACTCCCTAGAAAGGCCAAAACCTAGGAAGAAACCTAGAGAGGAACCAGGTTATGAGGGGTGGCCAGTCCTCTTCTGGCTGTGCCGGGTGGAGATGATAACAGAACATGGCCAAGATGTTCAAATGTTCATAAATGACCAGCATGGTCAAATAATAATAATCACATTAGTTGTCGAGGGTGCAGCAAGTCAGCACCTCAGGAGTAAATGTCAGTTGGCTTTTCATAGCCGATCATTAAGAGTATCTCTACCACTCAGGTCTTTATAGAGTAGAAAGCAGCATGTCTGGGACAGGTAACATGTCCGGTGAACAGGTCAGGATTTCATAGCCGCAGGCAGAACAGTTGAAACTGGAGCAGCAGCACGGCCAGGTGGACTGGGGACAGCAAGGAGTCCAAATCAAATCAAATCAAATTTTATTTGTCACATACACATGGTTAGCAGATGTTAATGCGAGTGTAGCGAAATGCTTGTGCTTCTAGTTCCGACAATGCAGTGATAACCAACAAGTAATCTAACTAACAATTCCAAAACTACTGTCTTATACACAGTGTAAGGGGATAAAGAATATGTACATAAGGATATATGAATGAGTGATGGTACAGAGCAGCATACAGTAGATGGTATCGAGTACAGTATATACATATGAGATGAGTATGTAGACAAAGTAAACAAAGTGGCATAGTTAAAGTGGCTAGTGATACATGTATTACATAAGGATGCAGTC
The DNA here is from genome assembly GCF_034236695.1 of Oncorhynchus nerka. Lineage (NCBI taxonomy): Eukaryota > Metazoa > Chordata > Actinopteri > Salmoniformes > Salmonidae > Oncorhynchus > Oncorhynchus nerka. The sequence continues at coordinate 65,073,812 of NC_088419.1, read as the reverse complement.
GATGATGTAGAGTACAGTATTTCCGTATGCATATGAGATGAATAATGTAGGGTAAGTAACATTATATAAGGTAGCATTGTTTAAAGTGGCTAGTGATATATTTACATCATTTCCCATCAATTCCCATTATTAAAGTGGCTGGAGTTGGGTCAGTGTCAATGACAGTGTGTTGGCAGCAGCCACTCAATGTTAGTGGTGGCTGTTTAACAGTCTGAGATAGAAGCTGTTTTTCAGTCTCTCGGTCCCAGCTTTGATGCACCTGTACTGACCTCGCCTTCTGGATGATAGCGGGGTGAACAGGCAGTGGTTCGGGTGGTTGATGTCCTTGATGATCTTTATGGCCTTCCTGTAACATCGGGTGGTGTAGGTGTCCTGGAGGGCAGGTAGTTTGCCCCCGGTGATGCGTTGTGCAGACCTCACTACCCTCTGGAGAGCCTTACGGTTGAGGGCGGAGCAGTTGCCGTACCAAGTCTATGTCTCTCACATGGGTAGGCAGACCATTCCATAAAAATGGAGCTCTATAGGAGAAAGCCCTGCCTCCAGCTGTTTGTTTAGAAATTCTACGGACAATTAGGAGGCCTGCATCTTGTGACCGTAGCGTACGTGTAGGTATGTACGGCAGGACCAAATCAGAGAGATAGGTAGGAGCAAGCCCATGTAATTATTTGTAGGTTAGCAGTAAAACCTTGAAATCAGCCCTTTCCTTAACAGGAAGCCAGTGTAGGGAGGCTAGCACTGGAGTAATATGATACATTTTTTTTGTTCTAGTCAGGATTCTAGCAGCCATATTTAGCACTAACTGAAGTTTATTTTGTGCTTTATCCGGGTAGCCGGAAAGTAGAGCATTGCAGTAATCTAATCTAGAAGTAACAAAAGCATGGATTAATTTTTCTGCATCATTTTTGGACATAAAGTTTCTGATTTTTGCAATGTTACGTAGAGGGAAAAAAGCTGTCCTTGAAACAGTCTTGATATGTTCGTCAAAAGAGAGATCAGGATCCAGAGAAACGCCAAGGTCCTTCACAGTTTTATTTGAGACGACTGTACAACCATTAAGATTAATTGTCAAATTCAACAGAAGATCTCTTTGTATCTTGGGACCTAGAACAAGCATCTCTGTTTTGTCCGAGTTTAAAAGTAGAACATTTGCAGCCATCCACTTCCTTATGTCTGAAACACAGACTTCTAGCGAGGGCAATTTTTTCTGGCTTCACCATGTTTCATTGAAATGTACAGCTGTGTGTCATCCGCATAGCAGTGAAAGTTAATATTATATTTTTCGAATGACATCCCCAAGAGGTAAAAATATATAGTGAAAACAATAGTGGTCCTAAAACGGAACCTTGAGGAAGACCGAAATTTACAGTTGATTTGTCAGAGGACAAACCATTCACAGAGACAAACTGATATCTTTCCGACAGATAAGATCTAAACCAGGCCAGAACTTATCCTTGCTAAACGATTAAGGGCTGTTTTGGATGCCATTATAGAGGAGACCCAGTCAGGGTTTATTAAAAACTCTATGGAGGTAAAATAGTGACAATTATACAAGCATGTAAAGTATAATTGTTCAACGTAAAATATGAGTTTATGAAAAATAGACTAGTAATCTAGAATAATGTCAGACTGATATTAGAGATCATAGATTACTCAAATGTGTTCTCTGATGAGAGTTTTATACTATTTTAGGATTTTTAGAAAGCCTTTGATACAGTAGAACATTACATTTTATGCCATTAAAAAATGTGGCTTTGGAGAGCTACTGTATTTTGTAAAATTATTAAAACTCTGTATATATATGATAATATATCTATCAAATTGAAAGCATGTACCTCTCCAATGTTTGAATTCATTCAGGGTACAGACAAGGGTGTCCAATTTCACCTGATCTCTTTCTATTAGCCACACAGTTTATTACATCTCATATCAAGACAAGTGTTTTAAAGGGTATTTATATTGCAGACAGGGAGATTATTAGTCAGTTAGCGGATGACACCACCCTCTTCTTAAATTATTCATCTCAGATTCCAACTGTGCTTGATGGGATTCATTCATTATCTAAAGCATCTGGTATGTTGCCAGTTAAAAACGGTGATATGCCCTCAATCTCTGACATCCCAGTTAAGGATACAGTCTTATCTGGGGATTATGATAACTAATAATGAAAAAGCTAGATGCTTACTGAACTTTAACCCTATCACAGAGAACTCAAAATAAACGTAATCACTGGATACAAAGGATTTATCTCTGAATGGTAGAATATTGCTCACAAAGAATGAGGGTATTTCTAGGCTCACTTATGTTGCTTTATCATTACATGTCGAAAATCAGATTAGCAAGATACTTTTTTATTTTGTATGGAAGAACAGGACACATTATATCAAAAAAATCTGTCATTATGAATACTTGTGAAGAGGGTGGTCTCAATTTTCTTGATTTTCCCTCTTGAATAACACTTTAAAGATGAATTGGATTAAGCAATTCCTGAAGAATCCTACCTCTATATGTAATTTTATCTCTCAGTATGTTTTTTCTCATTTAGGTGGCCTCAAATTTCTACAGTATTGAAAAAATACCAACTAATTTATTTAATTTCCATAAACAATTCCTTTTAGCATGGTCTTTGATCTACAAGCACAATTTTTCTCCCCTCAAATATTTTATCTGCAAGTATGGAGATATATTATACAAAGGCAAGTCCTTGTTTTTTTAATAATGTTTCCCGAAACAATATTATATTGGTGATTCAACTCCTCAATGGTATTTATTTAATTATGCTGAATTTTTAGCTTTCATAAAATACTGATCACTATAATTTGCTGTAGTTTTTGATTGATTTTTTATTTCACATTTATTTAACCAGGTAGGCTAGTTGAGAACAAGTTCTCATTTGCAACTGCGACCTGGCCAAGATAAAGCATAGCAGTGTGAACAGACAACACAGAGTTACACATGGAGTAAACAATTAACAAGTCAATAACACAGTAGAAAAAAATTGTCTATATACATTGTGTGCAAAAGGCATGAGGAGGTAGGCGAATAATTACAATTTTGCAGATTAACACTGGAGTGATAAATGATCAGATGGTCATGTACAGGTAAAGATATTGGTGTGCAAAAGAGCAGAAAAGTAAATAAATATAAACAGTATGGGGATGAGGTAGGAAAAATTGGGTGGACTATTTACCGATAGACTATGTACAGCTGCAGCGATCCGTTAGCTGCTCAGATAGCAGATGTTTGAAGTTGGTGAGGGAGATAAAAGTCTCCAACTTCAGCGATTTTTGCAATTCGTTCCAGTCACAGGCAGCAGAGAACTGGAACGAAAGGCGGCCAACTGAGGTGTTGGCTTTAGGGATGATCACTGAGATACACCTGCTGGAGCGCATGCTACGGGTGGGTGTTGCCATTGTGACCAGTGAACTGAGATAAGGCGGAGCTTTACCTAGCATGGACTTGTAGATGACCTGGAGCCAGTGGGTCTGGCGACTAATATGTTTTTTGTTTTATTTTTATTTCACCTTTATTTAACCAGGTAAGCAAGTTGAGAACAAGTTCTCATTTACAATTGCGACCTGGCCAAGATAAAGCAAAGCAGTTCGACACATACAACGACACAGAGTTACACATGGAGTAAAACAAACATACAGTCAATAATACAGTAAAAAACAAAAAAACAAGTCTATATACAATGTGAGCAAATTAGGTGAGAAGGGAGGTAAAGGCAAAAAAGGCCATGGTGGCAAAGTAAATACAATATAGCAAGCAAAACACTGGAATGGTAGTTTTGCAATGGAAGAATGTGCAAAGTAGAAATAAAAATAATGGGGTGCAAAGAAGCAAAATAAATAAATAAATTAAATACAGTTGGGAAAGAGGTAGTTGTTTGGGCTAAATTATAGGTGGGCTATGTACAGGTGCAGTAATCTGTAAGATGCTCTGACAGTTGGTGCTTAAAGCTAGTGAGGGAGATAAGTGTTTCCAATTTAAGAGATTTTTGTAGTTCGTTCCAGTCATTGGCAGCAGAGAACTGGAAGGAGAGGCGGCCAAAGAAAGAATTGGTTTTGGGGGTGACTAGAGAGATATACCTGCTGGAGCGTGTGCTACAGGTGGGAGATGCTATGGTGACCAGCGAGCTGAGATAAGGGGGGACTTTACCTAGCAGGGTCTTGTAGATGACATGGAGCCAGTGGGTTTGGCGACGAGTATGAAGCGAGGGCCAGCCAACGAGAGCGTACAGGTCGCAATGGTGGGTAGAATATGGGGCTTTGGTGACAAAACGGATAGCACTGTGATAGACTGCATCCAATTTGTTGAGTGGGGTATTGGAGGCTATTTTGTAAATGACATCGCCAAAGTCGAGGATTGGTAGGATGGTCAGTTTTACAAGGGTATGTTTGGCAGCATGTGTGAAGGATGCTTTGTTGCGAAATAGGAAGCCAATTCTAGATTTAACTTTGGATTGGAGATGTTTGATATGGGTCTGGAAGGAGAGTTTACAGTCTAACCAGACACCTAAGTATTTGTAGTTGTCCACGTATTCTAAGTCAGAGCCGTCCAGAGTAGTGATGTTGGACAGGCGGGTAGGTGCAGGTAGCGATCGGTTGAAGAGCATGCATTTAGTTTTACTTGTATTTAAGAGCAATTGGAGGCCACGGAAGGAGAGTTGTATGGCATTGAAGCTTGCCTGGAGGGTTGTTAACACAGTGTCCAAAGAAGGGCCGGAAGTATACAGAATGGTGTCGTCTGCGTAGAGGTGGATCAGAGACTCACCAGCAGCAAGAGCGACCTCATTGATGTATACAGAGAAGAGAGTCGGTCCAAGAATTGAACCCTGTGGCACCCCCATAGAGACTGCCAGAGGTCCGGACAGCAGACCCTCCGATTTGACACACTGAACTCTATCAGAGAAGTAGTTGGTGAACCAGGCGAGGCAATCATTTGAGAAACCAAGGCTGTCGAGTCTGCCGATGAGGATGTGGTGGTTGACAGAGTCGAAAGCCTCCCAGATCAATGAATACGGCTGCACAGTAATGTTTCTTATCGATGGCGGTTAAGATATCGTTTAGGACCTTGAGCGTGGCTGAGGTGCACCCATGACCAGCTCTGAAACCAGATTGCATAGCAGAGAAGGTATGGTGAGATTCGAAATGGTCGGTAATCTGTTTGTTAACTTGGCTTTCGAAGACCTTAGAAAGGCATGGTAGGATAGATATAGGTCTGTAGCAGTTTGGGTCAAGAGTGTCCCCCCCTTTGAAGAGGGGGATGACCGCAGCTGCTTTCCAATCTTTGGGAATCTCAGATGACACGAAAGAGAGGTTGAACAGGCTAGTAATAGGGGTGGCAACAATTTCGGCAGATAATTTTAGAAAGAAAGGGTCCAGATTGTCTAGCCCGGCTGATTTGTAGGGGTCCAGATTTTTCAGCTCTTTCAGAACTTCAGCTGAATGGATTTGGGAGAAGGAGAAATGGGGAAGGCTTGGGCGAGTTGCTGTTGGGGGTGCAGTGCTGTTGACCGGGGTAGGAGTTGCCAGGTGGAAAGCATGGCCAGCCGTAGAAAAATGCTTATTGAAATTCTCAATTATGGTGGATTTATCAGTGGTGACAGTGTTTCCTATCTTCAGTGCAGTGGGCAGCTGGGAGGAGGTGTTCTTATTCTCCATGGACTTTACAGTGTCCCAGAACTTTTTAGAGTTAGTGTTGCAGGAAGCAAATTTCTGCTTGAAAAAGCTAGCCTTGGCTTTTCTAACTGCCTGTGTATAACGGTTTCTAGCTTCCCTGAACAGCTGCATATCACGGGGGCTGTTCGATGCTAATGCAGAACGCCATAGGATGTTTTTGTGTTGGTTAAGGGCAGTCAGGTCTGGGGAGAACCAAGGGCTATATCTGTTCCTGGTTCTAATTTTCTTGAATGGGGCATGTTTATTTAAGATTGTTAGGAAGGCATGTAGCGAGGGCAAGCCGACTAGAGCATATAGGTTGCAGTGGTGGGTGGTATAAGGTGCTTTAGTAACAAAACGGATGGCACTGTGATAAACTGCATCCAGTTTGCTGAGTAGAGTATTGGAAGCTATTTTGTAGATGACATCGCCGAAGTCGAGGATCGGTAGGATAGTCAGTTTTACTAGGGTAAGTTTGGCAGCGTGAGTGAAGGAGGCTTTGTTGCGGAATAGAAAGCCGACTCTAGATTTGATTTTAGATTGGAGATGTTTGATATGAGTCTGGAAGGAGAGTTTACAGTCTAGCCAGACACCTAGATACTTATAGATGTCCACATATTCTAGGTCGGAACCATCCAAGGTGGTGATGCTAGTCGGGCGTGCGGGTGCAGGCAGCGAACGGTTGAAAAGCATGCATTTGGTTTTACCAGCGTTTAAGAGCAGTTGGAGGCCACGGAAGGAGTGTTATATGGCATTGAAGCTCGTTTGGAGGTTAGATAGCACAGTGTCCAAGGATGGGCCGGAGGTATACAGAATGGTGTCGTCTGCGTAGAGGTGGATCAGGGAATCGCCCGCAGCAAGAGCAACATCATTGATATATACAGAGAAAAGAGTCGGCCCGAGAATTGAACCCTGTGGCACCCCCACAGAGACTGCCAGAGGACCGGACGGCATGCCCTCCGATTTGACACACTGAATTCTGTCTGCAAAGTAGTTGGTGAACCAGGCAAGGCAGTCATTAGAAAAACCGAGGCTACTGATAAGAATATGGTGATTGACAGAGTCGAAAGCCTTGGCAAGGTCGATGAAGACGGCTGCACAGTACTGTCTTTTATCGATGGCGGTTATGATATCGTTTAGTACCTTGAGCATGGCTAAGGTGCACCCGTGACCGGCTCGGAAACCAGATTGCACACTGGAGAAGGTACGGTGGGATTCGAGATGCAATCCCCTCTTGAGTTATTGTACTTTTTAGGGATGTAGCCAAATCTATCCCCACTTCTTTACCTTCTCTTGATCCAGCTGACAGCAGGCAATATAGATTTCTCTCCTTCTGTTTTGAACAACATTAGGAAAATATATGCTCTATTTCAATGTGATGTTGTTTCAGTCCCATACCTCATGTCTTTCTAGAATGGCCTTTCTTTTTTTGGGTCTCTTTCTCAGAAATGTCTTTTAACTAATGAGATTAAAGATATTTATCCTAAATTAATCCATAAGTGCTACACTACTAAACATTATCTTGAAAAGTTTTTTTTTAAGAAAGAAAAAAATATGTTTTTTTATACCTCCTGTAATTAACAACTGCTTTACATTTATTTTGGTATTGCTCTTATACCTGGAAGCTGTGGCAAGATATTATAAGATTTGTTTTAGATGAAATACATGCAAATATTTCCCTTCTACTTGAAAATGTGATATTTGGTTTACAAAGTATATTAACGTATATGCAAAGCCTTTCTTCTTAAGTAACCTCATTGTTATTTTAGCTAAAATCCATATTCATAAATGTACATTTGAGTCAAAAGCCTCTTATTCTTTTTTTATGAAATTGAACAAAAATATGAACACAATTTCTTCTCAAAACAAAAAAGCAATCAAAACGTTGAACGTTCGTAAGGTTCACACGGTCTTTAAATAATGTATTGTCTTTATTCCCCTGACCATTGTTTGTATACTATGTTCTATACTCCGTTTGTTTTTCTATATTGTATATTTTAAATCGCTTTACAAAAAAAAAAAGAAAAACTACTACCAGAACCACAGAAGGTGCACATGATTTATCGCAGCTGGCGGGTGTGTGGCGTGTTTTTTTCCTACCCATTCTACTGCATTCGTGCAAACTCCGCTCTCTCTCTCACCCGGGGCGCCGTGCGAGAGATAAAGACCACCTACCCATTCCGCTGCTGAGGGGCGTTTGTGAAGCTAACGCGTGGTCAGCTGGCATTGGCTGAAACGATTTGTCCCATGCTTTTTTTCAATTAATTCGATTGGTTAAAGGTTGTTACGCTTCCTCCTGGAGCTGCTATCCAATGAAAACCAGACATCTGTTCGGAAACGAGAGACCATCAGCAGCGTTTGGGGCTTGCAGTAAGTACAGCATTTGAGGTCAGTATTTTGACCAATATAGCATGTAACTAGCCATAGCTAGTTTTACTGCTAGATTTAGTGTCTATAAAATGTATGGTATTTATTTACTTTGTTATTTATATTTTCTATTTTAGAGGGTGTTTTTTTAGTAAGCTGAAATGACAACCATGTCGATGGTTTTGATGGCGGTATCGATCGCATCACTATTTGCTGAGTCCTCCATTTGATTTCCGAGAACAATTTGAAGATGGGGGTAAGTTTTGAATAAATACTGAACCTTCCTGTTTTTTTTGGTGTGGGGGGGCGGCATTTGAAATGTGGTGATTGGACTACATGTCATATGTTGGATGAGTGTCACAGAGACACAATTTCATAGCCTGCTCACTTTATGCAATATCAGCTTGACATGTTCAAAATGTAATTCACATTTAGCTGACATGTTCTGATTTAGTGATTACTCATCCAAAACCCCATCAATGGGTTGCATGCACTCCCTCTGCTCTTTTCCCAGATTAACTACACAGGTACATGGCCCTTGCGGAGTGGCTCTGCCCTCATTACTCAGGTGACTTACTTACACCTGACTTTTGAATAACATTTTGCAGATGCCTGGAAAAGCTGATGGGTGGAATCTAAACACAAGTCAGACTATGGGAAGTTTGTTCTCACTGCTGGGAAATTCTATGGTGACGTTGACAAAGACAAAGGTACCTCTGTCAGTTTGCCATTTAGGCTCCAGCAATAGAATCTGGTGCGTCTAGGCTGTTTCTCAATAGGTTGACACTTAATATGAGTATTTCTTGAACATTTACAACATTTCAGGCCTTCAAACCAGCCAGGATGCTCTCTTTTACTCTGCATCCTCCCACTTTGAGTCCGTCAGCAACAAAGACCAGCCACTGGTAATCCAGTTTACTGTGAAACATGAACAGAACATTGACTGTGGTGGAGGCTACCTCAAGTGTTTCCCAGCTGATCTCAACCAGGAGGAAATGCATGGAGAATCCACAAACAACATCATGTTTGGTAAGTATAAACATCCTATTTGTAACTGGGAACATTGGAAAGCAGGTTATGACTCATTTGTCACATTCCTTTCTGTTTTGAGAGTCCCCTAGGTATTGTTCCCCGTGTTAGTCTCACTGTCTTGAGTTGCCTGGCTACTTTACACCACATACTATTGGCAGTGTGAAGTTGAATTCCTGTGTTTGTGTTTTGGCTGTCTTAGGTCCAGACATCTGTGGTCCAGGCACTAAAAGTGATGAGAAGCCCTTTTGTCCATAAGCAATTCTGCTATATTTTCTAGTCAATGGTAACGGTTGTATTTATTATCTATGAGCTTCACCATCTTATCTGTCGAACATTTTTGCTATCCCACCTTTTTCTCAGTATGTTTTAAAAGTATTGGCCTTAAAGAAGTTAAAGAAACATTATTTTGTTTTTGCATGCAGTAACTTGTTTTGTGTGTTCCCTAGGATGATGAATATACCCACATGTACACACTGGTAGTCAATCCGGATAACACCTACGAGGTGGAGATCGACAACAAGAAAGTTGAGTCTGGAAGCCTAGAGGAGGACTGGGACTCCCCCCCAAAAGAAGATAAAGGACCCTGATGCTGAGAAGCTAGATGACTGGGATGAGAGAGAACATTGATGATCCTGAAGACAAGAAACCAGAGGTATGTTAACAAGACATTAAAGAATGCATGAGAACACCATTTAATTTTCTGTAGAAAATGCAGGTGACATTATTAAGCCACTGTTTCCTGTAGGACTGGGATGTGGCTGAGAACATCCCTGATGCCAAGAAGCCTGATGACTGGAACGATGAGATGGATGGTGAATGGAGCCTCCCATGGTCACGGACCCTGACTATAAGGTAGGCCTCCACGGTCGTTTATACTCATGGCCACAAGGATTTGGTGTGAATGTACTACACTTGGTGAAATGTGGTCTTGCCATTTTTACTAATTTGCCTATTTACTTGGATACATAGTGGGGGGAAAATACTTTTGCACATGGAACTAAGCACTTTCTGACATTGTTTTTCCCAGGGGGAGTGGAAGCCCAAACAGATTGACAATCCTGCCTACAAGGGGAAATGGGTGAACCCTGAAATTGACTACACTGCTGACCTTGAAATATGCCAGCATGGGGGTGATTGGATATGTATGTGGCAGGTAGAGTGACTGACTCTAATCCTTGATTAATGTAACATGGTGTGTAGTGTTTCACTTTTACTATTCTTTTGACTTAAAAAAAAAAAAATCAAAGTGAATGTTTATTTCAATCTTGACCAATGACCCTTTATCATTTTATAGGTGAAGTCAGGGACTTTTTTTTTTTTTTTGTGACAATTTTCTCAATGTCCCAAAGCTTGCAGAAGAAGTAAGGAACGAGACATGGGGTGCAACAAAGGTAAGTCGATGGTCTCCTTTTTTTGTGTGATATACCATCAACTTTACCAGTTATGTTTAGATTGAGTTGTCATTATAATATGTTCTCTCTAAAAGGTGATGTGTGCATCGTCTCCTACCCTGTCAATATTATTATTATTTTTTATATATATATATATTTTTGCTGTCTACACAGGACCCTGAAAAGATGATGACTGACAGTCAGGAAGAGGAGAGAAAGAAACGGGATGCAGAAGAGAATAATAAAAAGGAGGGAGAAGAGGATGAAGAAACTGACTCTAAACACAAAGATGAGTTGTAAACCAGAACTTCTGAAAAGGAACCCTGTCTACTATGATCCATTGGCTGAAGATGGGGCTTTGTTGGCCTTTCCGTTAATGATTGATGCTTCTCCCCCAAAACAAGTGATGTAGTCAAAACGATAGCTACCCATAAGGGAAGGGGTGAAAACTAAGGACAGCAATTAGTTATGTTTCCATGTTGTGTTGATAATCTATAAGAGTTGAGATTTGGTTGAAGATTTATTGTTAGATTTGATTTTTTTTATTTTAATTTTAGCAGTGACATGCCAGTAATTGTTTTTGAAAGTGAAGTTTACAACAATTTGTTTTCAGAGATTAGATTCAATGTTCTTCTGCTAACTACATTGTTAAGTATATTGACCATCTCAAATTTCCTGACAATGTTTACCTCAATGCATTTTTTCTTTTTAATCTGACACATTTTTGTTGAGTCTGTGCTACCTGATGTCTGGTAGGTGCTTGTACCCCAAACATGTATATGGCATTAGGATGGTGTCTCTCAACTGTTTTGGATATGGTGTGAAAGTCTACTGATGATCCTTTTCTGCACTCATGGGGTCACTCTGTATTGGGTAGGCAGTTTTCACTAACTACTCAAGCTACCTTAAATCAAATGCACCTATTTTCTAAATTGAAAATAACAGACCAGACTGCATACATACAGCTGCTAAGATATTCTAAAGCAGGAGGGTCTGATGCCTGACCATTGTTATGTTCATTTTGAGGGAAATGGTTTTTGTTTTTTTCCCCTCTGACATTAAAAACCAATGTTTCTGCACTGCTCTTGTCCCAATGCTGATTGGAAGTTGACCCTGTTGTGAAACATTTTAGACTATGTATGGGAGGCTGTTTTCATTTTATTGTGGAAGGAAGAAGTTCTTATACAGATTACTCTCCAATAATGCAACAAAGGAAGTGACTCAATTTATTGTTTTTGTCTCATTCTTATATATTCTATAACGCTCACCGTGTGTGTCGCGTAATTTGAGGGTACTCCACCTTTCCGTGGATAAGTTTGCAGCGTTGCAAACAGCCATTCATTATTACACTGGCATTAAACTCGTTAACATTTACACCAGCGCACTGCTGCAGACAGTCGCGGGGGCAGCGCCATCTGACGTAGCTGATTGAATGACCCCATTCCAGTACACAAATTCCAGTGCCTCGTTTTTAAAGCTGCCTCTAATCTATCGTTACGCAGAATGAAGTAGTGGGAACAGAAACATTATGGCTGCCAGTCTTTCCCTGACTCAGGTAAGTATTTTATTTCAAAACGAATGGTGATTAGTATGTAGGTGCCTTGTACTTATTGGGCAAATGGATTTAAGGACTAAGTGGTTTTGAACTGCTGTGCCTCGCGGTCTTGAACTCTTTTGAAGTTTTCCTCAACCCATATGACTGGGTAAAGTTTCTGCCTTTAACGCCTTAAGCGACTGCGTAAGGGCGTTGCTAGTTAGGCTAACATTAGCTGCCTGTTGTGTCAATTTTGGAATGGTCGGATAGCTACAGTAGCTAGCTAGAACTTTTGCGTAGTTTTGTTTCTTTTGATTGTATTCACTGGTCACTACATTACCTAGCTAACTTTGCATATTGAAATAAAGGAGCTCTCAAAGTTTCTTTTTGTTCGACTGTCAACATTTATTTGGAAGCGTAATGTTAGCTAGCTAACTACCAGTTTGCACTCATGCTGTGAGCCGCATAGCAAAGCTAGCACGGTAACGTTAACTAGCTTCAATCCACTTTCCTCCCTTTGTAAACGTTTATTGTAACGTATTAGGTAGAGGATATCAAGTCAGCTGTCCGATATGACAGTTTTAATCATTTATTAAACTGACAATACAAACTAACGTTCACTAGGTAGCTTGCTATCGTCAGCTAGTCAGAGAGAAGAGGAAGTAACCGCATGTTGTCCCATATGACACTGCCAATGGCCAACTATGTTGCAGACGACCGCTGTTTTATTAATCACATTGATATTAGCATTGGTTTTCTGATTAATTTAAGTTGATAGTGGACATTATTTGCCAGCAGTATTCTACTGGCTAAACTAGCTAGTTAGTTTAGCTGACATCCTGCCTGACTGGTGATTTTGTTAATCTCATAGCTACTACATATTTTGACTGCATAATGATTGCGTTAGCTATATGTAATTAACTAGCTAGCGAAGTTAGTATGTACTGATTTATATGTTTGTCTTATGTTATGGGATATTACCATTCTTCAATGGGGTGACATGTTCTTTACCTAGGCTGAGCCTATACCAAGGAAAAAGACTGGGGCTGGTGCAATTTATTGGCAGCAGGGCTGTGCTGTGCGGGGGGGAATAAGGATTGGACAAGAAAATACTGCAAACAGCACAGTATAGCTAGTATCATCTGCAGTTTTGTGAAGAGTATTCACTGCTATGCAATTAGTCACACAAAGACTCTGTGTTTAGACAGCCAACAGTGCCAGGCACACAATTGTTTCCAATAGAAAATGGTGTGGGGGTCTGGGAAAGTTATAGTGAATAATGATCAGATTATGAATGTATTATTGAAGTAACATGCAATGTCAAACGCTTTTCAACGAGTAAGCTAGATCTATATGTTTTATATAGCCTTTTGGAATCGTCTGACTCGTCTATAGTACTGTAAGGTTGCAGTTGATCAAATGTTACATTTATTAGTTAGCTGTTCTTTGAATATGAATATTTTTGTAAAAGTGCAAAGGAGAAGAGCACATCCAATATTTAGTCTGTTCACAGAGAAAGCTCTTACTGGTCAAACACTCCCATTGTGAATGCACCATAAGGAGCCACAGGAAATGAAGTCCATCAATGGTTTTCTTCTTCGGAAATCAGAAAATACCCATTCCTTTATTACATTACTTGAGAGGCGCCATTTGTATGTTAACTTTAAACAAGGTGGGATAGTGCTCGTCTATTTCATATGATCATTGGCAGATGACGGTCTTCTCCTGATCTGATTTCATACTTAGGCTAGACCCTATTTGTCTTATTCATTGTGTAAAATGTGGTAGTGCAGGCTATTCATTTCTTTGGTGGAGTTCAGAAGGTTGGTTGACTCATGTTGCTGAGGACTGTGATTATCAGTAGGATTTGATGCGGTGGTATGATTGATTATCTATGATGTTTGTATGTAATGTATGTGTGTTTACGTCTATAATTTGTTTATAATGTCGGCGTCTAAGTTGTTACGTCTGGAAACATTGTTCCCCTGCTGCTGCTGTCTTGGTTGGACTAGGTCTCTTGAAAAGTAGATTTTATCTCTGTGAGACTACCTGGATAATAACTTAGTTTAGCCTGTTGCTTGGACTAGGCATTCCACTTTCCTAACCACTTGATTTCAAGCGCTGCACACACACAGTACTGAAGTACACATTGCCAGCCTATGAATGTATTGGCCTAAATGTAATTGAAACCCTGTCTTGGTAGAGGAACTTGAGACACACTGATTAACTATTAAGATGAACATGATGCATAATGCTCAGAGGAAACATTGATTTCCTGTAGATAGAGGCCTATTCCTATTTGTAATTTATTAGCCTTGCTTTTTGGCAGCTGCCAGGGCAATGTAATACAGGCTTGGCCAGAAGTCAAACAACCACTTGTGGATCTCGGCTAATGGGTCTACTGTGAGTGTACTGTGTTCTAGACGGTGTTCTGGTTATTTAACTAGCTAGTGCTTGCACGTTGATATGTAGGCCTAGCTTTATTTAATGGATTATATTTTTCTACTCAGAAGTCCTATGCTGCTTTGCTTTTGCATCTTGGTTGATGTTGGACAAATTATTGATTGACATGTAATCTTATGATTGGCTTGCTTGAAGGGTGTTGTCTGGCCCTTTTTATGATTATAAAATGTGTCTCAGGAGCATTTTATGTCTCTCCACAGCTCTCAAGTGGAAATCCTCTCTATGACAAATACTATCGACAGGTAAGATGTCTTTTTGTGAGTCCATGGGCGAATTACCAGGATGTACTAAAGCAGTAGTACCTTGGTTTATAAGCTGAGTAACAGAGAATCTCTCATTTGGATGAGGGCTGTTCAGATGAGAGAGCACCAGATAGAATGGGAAATACTGTGTCGCATTAGTCAGCAACTGCAGAACTGCACTGAACATGTCTCAAGGCTTTTCTCCACTCTGTGATCTATTCTGTGCGAGATGAGGCTTCTTTATGAATTAATGATAACTCTTTGCTAACCCTGTCATTGAGGAGGCTCAAAGAGGACTAAGTGAAATTGCTAGACACTGCAATGGGAAAATGTGATGTATTAAGGACTCCGATCAAAGTATTAGCCTATACTTAAGCATACCTGTTTTTAAATACTCAATAAAATGTTGTATTGCAAAGTCAGCACAAATTAGCTAGAGAGCTGGTGCTTTTACTGGCTAATTCTTCTTTCTTGTGTTGACTTGTTTTGTCTGTGGTGTAGGTTGACCCGTCTGGTAGTGGACGGGTGGCAGCTGCTGATGCAGCCTTGTTCCTGAAGAGATCAGGCCTGGCAGACCTCGTCCTGGGCAAGGTAAGATACTAGATGACACAGCTGATGGCCAGACACCAAGCTATGGAACTTACCCAGTATGGTTGTTTACGGGAATTCCTATATGACTGATGTAATTTAAGTGATTTAAAATGTCTTCTTAGATCTGGGATTTGGCAGATTCAGAACGCAAGGGGTGCCTTAACGATCAGGTAGACCAGCTGTTACTTAGTAGATTTACAATGTCGTGTTGGACATATTCAAAGATTCCTTGTAGTAAGACAACCAGAATACACTTCTTGTCTCTGCACCCATCAGCAATTCTTCATTGCTCTCCGGTTGGTGGCCTGTGCTCAAAATGGATTGGAGGTGGCACTCAAGAGTCTCAATTTGGTAGTTCCTCCCCCAAAGTTTGTGAGTACAATCATCACTGAAACCCACAGTCTCTATTCAAGAAACAGACGTTTGATTTAATGGCATGTGAGCTTTACTACTGCAAAAAAACACCACCTTTGTTAATGATGCTAACTTTATTTTTATTTTTATTTATTTTTGTCTCAGCATGACACCAGCAGCCCAGTTTTACCTGGGGGAGTGTCCATTGACAGCCCATGGGTGGTCAAGGTGAGGGGAAACCTATCAATATTTCTTAAAAAATGTAATCTTGTAATTTTGTCCTGGTCTCTAATAATGAAAGCAGTAACAAACCACATGTGGATGACACATTTCTTTTTTTAACATTTACCTCTTATTCAAATCAGTTTTTCAAAGCCATTTCAGGGGGGTTCCGAACCTTGCAAAATCAATCAATTACTTTTAACTAAAGTGGAAATTATTCTTGAATCACACACCTGTACCATGTCCCTGTGTGACTTTTCAGACGGAAGAGAAGCTGAAATTTGATGCCATATTCGAAAGCCTCTCCCCCGTTGGTGGAATGCTCTCTGGGGAGAAGGTCAAACCAGTGTTGCTCAATTCCAAACTTCCAGTGGATGTACTGGGAAGGGTAAGCCTAACATACAGTATCTTCAGGGCTCCTAATGAATGAGTTTTGGTGACCACCACAGAGTAAATGCATGTGTGCCCACTGGGGGGTGGTCTTGTGTTAAACATTTCTGTTGCTTTTCCAAACTTGACTTGGATGGTCTATTTTACGACTGGTCTATTTTACTGATTTGATGCATTTTGTTAACATATTGCTGGGTGTAGTGAACTCCCCCATAAATAATGTTGCAGGTATGGGAACTGAGTGACCTAGACAGAGATGGTATGCTCGACCGAGATGAGTTTGCTGTGGTAAGAAATGATGAATCATTAAAGTGTAATATAAACATTTAGTATGTTCAAAGATGAAATGTGGACTATTTTGTCAGATTTAGTGTGGGGTTGTGCTTCTCGAATAGAATAAGTAGTTTGACAACATTGGACTTCCCTGATCTTACATTGAAACAGACATGAAAGGCAGATTTATGTATGTAAATTGTATATTTATGCGTATATGTTCTCCTTCATTAGGTCATGTACCTGGTCTACAGAGCTCTGGAGGGGGAGCCCATACCCATGTCTCTGCCTGCTACCCTTGTGCCACCCTCCAAGAGGAAAAAGCTCCCTGTCTCTGTACCCCCTGTGATGCCCCTTTTACCCTCGCCCCCCTCCATCAAAGAGAGACGCTCCTCCCATTCCGGGTCCAAAACCCTGCCCTCCAAACCAGCAGCGACCCCAGTCACAGTGAGTATCCTATTCATCCTAGTATGAAAGTGAGGCTGAAAGACTTACCCCCATCTCTAACAATCCTGTCCCCTCTGTCTCTTTTCAGTGGGCTGTATCTCCTCCAGACAAAGCCAAGTATGATGAGGTTTTTGCAAAGACCGATCTTGACATGGATGGTCTGGTGTCTGGGCCTGAAGTCCGAGATATCTTCCTAAAGACTGGCTTGCCCTCCGCCACACTAGCACGCATCTGGTAAGACATATCAGGACATGTTTAGTATAATTCAGGCGATTTAGATAATATGCAGTGCCTGCACTTGCATTTACTAATTCAATCTGGACATTGGTCATATAGGGCTGGTTTCTGGACCTAGAGTAAATTCTTGGACTAAAAAGCTATTTCAATTAAGATTTTCTATTGAGCAGAACTAGGCTTAATATGGGTCTGTGACCTGCCTATAGTTTGACAATATTATGCCCAATCCTGGAGGGGTAAATTGATCTTTCTATTGTGGTCATCTGTGTTCCACAGGGAGCTCTGTGACATTGGGGACATAGGGAAGCTTACCAGGGAACAGTTTGCACTAGCGCTGCATCTAATTAACCAAAAACTGACCAAGGGTGTGGACCCACCCCAGAACCTCTGTCCTGAAATGATCCCTCCCTCAGACCGACTAAGCGTTGCAGCCAAGCAGGTAAGACTCCTCTCTATTGTCCTGCACGTTGCAACCCAGTCTTAGACAGCCAATAATATGAATATCTTATTTTTATCCAGTGTATTTCTCTATGAAGAATGTCGGACTATTTTGATGAATAGGCTACTTAATTGTGATGCGGATTTGGTAACGTCTATTTCCTGATGTTTTACTAAACCTTTCCTTCCCTTCTCCTGTGGTGTGGGTTTTTGTGTTCTAGCTTGCTGCTGTGTCTCTGACCCTGTCTGTGTATGCTGTCTCTTTGCATTCTTCCTCATGACTCATGCATTGTACACAAGGTGGGATCTCCCTCTAACTGGGGACTCTCCTGAGTGTTGGCTTCACGGTGTCTCCGGTTAGCCCCTGGCAGTGTCACCCGCCCATGTACCTACCTCATAATATTTCCTTGGCTTTCCTCCTAGTTCAACTGTTAGTCATTTTTAGTGCCCTCTACCATTTGTTTGCATGTAGATGTGCTTTCGGTGTTGTCCCCCATTCAGTTTATCTTGTATGGGTCATTTTGTGATTTCTTTTGCAAAATGGGTTTGATTTATCTGGTGAGATTGATTAGTTGCCACTTTAGCTGGAGGCTCATATTATTCCACATCATGTTTGCCATTCCATTGAGTTAATGTTTAGACATTGTGTATATGTTGTAGTGTATGTCTGGTCAGTAAAGCTACACTGATGTGAATGTAAACATTGTTTTCTGCTCTCAATGATCTCTCCCCACCAGAGCAATGCAGCAAATCTGGCAGCAGACTTTTCTGCCATCAAGGAACTGGACTCGCTCAGCAATGAGATTGTAGATCTACAAAAGTGAGTGGCAAACAGTTGTGTTCGAGGGATGGGTTAGCTCCAGCTTTGTTTTGACAGGAGTTTGTTGGAGCTTGCAACTTCTCCTGTTAAGGTTGCTATGACAGCCAAGGAACTGGGTCTTTCTCTGTCTCACATTGGAATATTTCAGGGAATACATGGTATAGTTGCATGTTTTAAGGGGAATCTTGAGAAAAGAGACAAGTTCTCCGCTAAGGTATGTGTGTAGTCTGCAGAAAGAGCAGATGGAGGGGAGCTGGTAGACTGACCAGCTGTCCAGGGACTCATAAGTGCGGAAGGGAGCCTTCAAGCAGGGTCTCCAGAGGTTCTCTGTCTCACTTTTTGTGTGTGTATGTGTGATGAGGGAGAAACACCTGCTGAAGGGGATGGTGGGGGGGTCTCTTAAAATGGATCTCTTTATAGTTTGTACGTGTTACTTCCCTTTTCTGGTAAACAATTATTGAGGATAGTAGTAGTCTGCATCAGTTTATGAATAGCAGCTGTAAGTTTCAATTTTAGGAAAGATGAGGAAAATTTGGATTTTAGCATAGTGGACCATAAACTGCAAAGATGATTCATGTTTTCAAGATTGCTGTGAGTGTCCTCGAAGGTGCTGCTGTCCTTGAGGAAAGGTATTCATGCGGTGTACTCTACCCTATGGAGGGGCATTGGATGAAGCTGTGTTTTTTAGCTGAGTCTGAGAGCATTACTGGGTGAGGGTGTCATAGATTTAGAATGATTGTCTGAAACCAGCATTTCCTTATTTTTGGCTGACATTGGAAGAGGTGCATGGGATGTTGTCTACACATGTTGTTTCTGGATGATTGCCAGCCAGGGCATTGCAATATACAGTCAGTTAAGTTAGTACTCCTGACTCGTACGTCGCCTACCTCACTTCAGATTCTCTCAACTGGCTCTACACTCTCTCTCGACATGTGGGGCTGTTTGTATCTGGCTGCCTTTTTGTTTCAGCAGTCTTCATGTTGAGCAAAACATTTCTATTATTGATTTGATTAATATAAACTGTAGTAATATCTATTCTGTTGCATATGCCTTTTGGCATTTTAGTGTTCTACCTTGCTAAATTAATGGTTTTGTTATTGTCAGTAGATTTAAGGATTTGGACTTGGTAGGTAGAGCAGATAACCGAAGAGGCCCTGCCTATTCTGCATATTTTCACACATTTTAAAATATTTTTAAAATCTTTATTTAACTAGGCAAGTCAGTTAACCTCTTACAGCTACCTCCCTACTTTTTTCAATTTCCGCCTGAAGACATACCCAAATATACCAAAACATGGACCTCTCCTTCACTGCAGCCGAGGTGAGTAAAACATTTAAACGTGTTAACCCTCGCAAGGCTGCAGGCCCAGACGGCATCCCCAGCCGCGCCCTCAGAGCATGCGCAGACCAGCTGGCTGGTGTGTTTACGGACATATTCAATCAATCCCTATCCCAGTCTGCTGTTCCCACATGCTTCAAGAGGGCCACCATTGTTCCTGTTCCCAAGAAAGCTAAGGTAACTGATCTAAACGACTACCACCCCGTAGCACTCACTTCCATCATCATGAAGTGCTTTGAGAGACTAGTCAAGGACCATATCACCTCCACCCTACCTGACACCCTAGACCCACTCCAATTTGCTTACCGCCCAAATAGGTCCACAGACGATGCAATCTCAACCACACTGCACACTGCCCTAACCCATCTGGACAAGAGGAATACCTATGTGAGAATGCTGTTCATCGACTACAGCTCTGCATTTAACACCATAGTACCCTCCAAGCTCGTCATCAAGCTCGAGACCCTGGGTCTCGACCCCGCCCTGTGCAACTGGGTACTGGACTTCCTGACGGGCCGCCCCCAGGTGGTGAGGGTACAACAACATCTCCACCCCGCTGATCCTCAACACTGGGGCCCCACAAGGGTGCGTTCTGAGCCCTCTCCTGTACTCCCTGTTCACCCACGACTGTGTGGCCACACACGCCTCCAACTCAATCATCAAGTTTGTGGACGACACAACAGTGGTAGGCTTGATTACCAACAACGACGAGACGGCCTACAGGGAGGAGGTGAGGGCCCTCGGAGTGTGGTGTCAGGAAAATAACCTCACACTCACGCAGAGGGAACACCCCCCTATCCACATCGATGGAACAGTAGTGGAGAGGGTAGCAAGTTTTAAGTTCCTCGGCATACACATCACAGACAAACTGAATTGGTCCACCCACACAGACAGCATCGTGAAGAAGGCGCAGCAGCGCCTCTTCAAACTCAGGAGGCTGAAGAAATTCGGCTCGTCACCAAAAGCACTCACAAACTTCTACAGATGCACAATCGAGAGCATCCTGGCGGGCTGTATCACCGCCTGGTACGGCAACTGCTCAGCCCACAACCGTAAGGCTCTCCAGAGGGTAGTGAGGTCTGCACAACGCATCACCGGGGGCAAACTACCTGCCCTCCAGGACACCTACACCACCCGATGTTACAGGAAGGCCATAAAGATCATCAAGGACAACAACCACCCAAGCCACTGCCTGTTCACCCCGCTATCATCCAGAAGGCAAGGTCAGTACAGGTGCATCAAAGCTGGGACCGAGAGACTGAAAAACAGCTTCTATCTCAAGGCCATCAGACTGTTAAACAGCCACCACTAACATTGAGTGGCTGCTGCCAACACACTGACTCAACTCCAGCCACTTTAATAATGGGAATTGATGGGAAATTATGTAAAATATATCACTAGCCACTTTAAACAATGCTACCTAATATAATGTTTACATACCCTACATTATTCATCTCATATGTATACGTATATACTGTACTCTATATCATCTACTGCATCTTTATGTAATACATGTATCACTAGCCACTTTAACTATGCCACTTTGTTTACATACTCATCTCATATGTATATACTGTACTCGATACCATCTACTGTATCTTGCCTATGCCGCTCTGTACCATCACTCATTCATATATCTTTATGTACATATTCTTTATCCCCCTACACTTGTGTGTATAAGACAGTAGTTTTGGAATTGTTAGTTAGATTACTTGTTGGTTATTACTGCATTGTCGGAACTAGAAGCACAAGCATTTCGCTACACTCGCATTAACATCTGCTAACCATGTGTATGTGACAAATAACATTTGATTTGATCTAACTGCCTGTAGCTCAGGCACAGAACCAAGGATATGCATATTCTTGGTTTCATTTGAAAGAAAACACTCTGAAGTTTGTGTAAATGTGAATTGAATGTAGGAGAATATAACACAATAGATCTGGTTTAGATAAAACGTATGTTTTTTCATTGTATTTTCATTTTTATTGTTGTATCATCTTTAAAATGAACAAGACAAAACAAACATTCAGATAGGATGATGGGGACAATTTCAGTGAAAAACATAAGAGGGCAACAGTACTTGTGCAAAGTTTCAGAATGATGGAATATTTGTTCTCATTTTGTCTGTCATAGTTGAAGTATACCTATGATAAATTACAGGCCTCTCATCTTTTTAAGTGGGAGAACTTGCACAATTGGTGGCTGACTAAGTACTTTTTTTGTCCCACTGTATATAGAGTACAGGGAACATAAGGTTGAATATATTATTATAGACCTGCTAGATCTACTGTCTCTATTATATTACTACAGACCAGCTGTATCTACTGTCTCTATTTCACTTTGGCCATTGTTGTGGGCCTGTCCTCCCCTCAACAGCCTCAAATAGGCTATTTCATGTGGGGGTGGGGTGGGGTGGAGCGGCAGACACACGCATTTCGGCCATGCTCCCTCTAATCCACAATATGTATATATACACACACAAACATACCCCCACCCACAATGTATAGCCAACGTGTACTTTACACATTTCATTACATTTTTATATATTGCTACAATTTTTTTTTTAAATCACATATTTTATATTATTAATTTCAAACAACGGCATTAGCATGAGAAGAACTTACCAGTCCAAAACGATGTCCTCTCCGTTCAAAAAATATTCCTCCATTTGGGAATCGCTAAATGAATTGTCCTCCAACAATCTCTGTCTCACTTTCCCGATCAATTTCTTCTAAAATTGTGTGTACATCTGTATATCTAGACTTAGATTTAGCTTTCTCTGACTTAGTCGCCATACTGATTGATATATAAACAGCTGAAGATGCGCTTTCCCAAAACAATGCTGTGCGTAACATGCGTGGCTCCTTCCGGTATGAATCTTCAATGGCGAATGACCCTCTTTACGTCGGAGTTTACTACATGGGTTGGTCTTCCAACACATAACCATTACATATTGCAGTTTAGCTCAGGTCATTGGCTATCTACCCAGCTAGATTTCAAGACGATAAGTGGTCATTGGGTTAAAATACAGTCAATCAACGAAACAGCGGTCATATCATTGGTGCACAATGATGTCATTACTTGTTGTCTTCAAATCGCTTTCTTTCAGTCAATACGTCCCGCGAAATGACCCATCACGTTTGGTTGTGTTACAAACAAACCAGTTGATTGCAATGAAACCAAACATGACTGGAAAAGTCACGTTTAGTGTGTGTATTTAGATCGAATGTGTCGTCGAAAATTGAATGAGACGGAATTCACGACACAAGCGGTTCACAAAATGTTTCGTGTTAGGCTATAAAAATGGATTTTATCAAACAAAAGACCATTCATTGTGTAACAATGAGCATTGGGATTGCAAACCGAGGAATATCGTCAAAGGTTAACAATTTATTTTATTGCAATTTGTGATGTTATGCCTATGCTGATTGAAATAGTTTTTTTATGGGGCTTTGTTCTCAGATAATCGCATCATAAATCCTCTTTTAAATCTGACAACGCAGTTGGATTAGCAAGATTCTAGGCTTTCGACCCATGTGAGACATTTGTATTTTCATGTTTAATATGACTATTTATGTAGCGATCACCGTATATTGTCAAATTTAATCCCACTAACGGGTTCGGTGCGCAGAGAGGTTAAGAGCAAATTCTTATATTCAATGACGGCCTAGGAACAGTGGGTTAACTGCCTGTTCAGGGGCAGAACGACAGATTTGTACCTTGTCAGCTCGGGGATTTGAACTTGCAACCTTTTGGTTACTAGTCCAATGCTCTAACCACTAGGCTACCCTGCCGCCCCCTCATCACATCCTCTGCTCCTTCCTTTTTACCTTGTCATCTGACCATGCAGGGATGGGAGGGGTAGGTGGGAGGATGAACTGACAAGGAAAGGAAAGAATTCATCCCTCCCTCTCTGCTGAATCACTGAGACTTCCTCCAGGCAGCCATCTACACACAGCCCTGCCCCTCTCTCCTCCTCCTGCTCTCCCATCTGCCAGAACACACACAATACCCTCTCTCGCTCAAGGCTGTTGCTGCAGGCATTGGTCGGTCAGTGTGGTCTGCTACAGAGGATCAGGATGGTGGTGCAGGGAGAGGAGCTGTCATCTGGTGGTGGGGTGGTAGCCTGGCTGGGGGTGCCCTCGGTCTCCACGGTGATTAAAAACTCATGTCTTCTGTGCTGGTCTTACAGGGAGAAGAGCTCTGTAGAACAGGACATTAATGAAAAGGAGGAGCGCGTCAGAGAAAGGACCAGTGAAGTCCAGGTACAGTAAACTTCCTGCCTGCATGCCCCTCAGCTCTCTCACTACCCTTAGATTGTTTATTTTCATGCAGTTGATGACTATATTGTCTGAATTCGTTTTTTGTTGTTGTAAGATGTACAATGCTGTAACATTCTACTGTTTTAGCTGCTCTTGTTGAATGTGTTAGCGGTAGTCTGCTTGGTTCTATTAGGCTGTGGCTGAGCAGAAGAGAACATAATCCCCTCTGTCTGTGCGTCTGAGTATGAGTCAGAGCCGTCCCCAGTAGTTCTATGATGCACACGTCTACACAGTGTGCAAAACATTAGGAAAACCTGCTCTTTCTATGACCGACTGACCAGGTGAATTCAGGTGAACGCTATGATCCCTTATTGATGTCACTTGTTAAATCCACTTCAGTCAGTATAGATGAACGGGGAGGAGACGGGTTAAAGAATGGCTTGTAAGCCTTGAGACAATTGAGATTAGAGGTCGACCGATTATGATTTTTCAACACCGATACCGATTATTGGAGGACCAAAAAAATCAGATGCCGATTAATCGGCCGTTTAAAAAAAAAATTGTATTTGTAATAATGACAATTACAACAATACTGAATGAACACTTATTTTAACTTAATATAATACATCAATAAAATCAATTTAGCCTCAAATAAATAATGAAACATGTTCAATTTGGTTTAAATAATGCAAAAACAAAGTGTTGGAGAAGAAAGTAAAAGTGCAAAATGTGCAATGTAAGAAAACAAACATTTAAGTTCCTTGCTCAGAACATGAGAACGTATGAAAGCTGGTGGTTCCTTTTAACATGAGTCTTCAATATTCCCAGGTAAGAAGATTTAGGTTGTAGTTATTATAGGAATTATAGGACTATTTCCCTCTATGCCATTTGTATTTCATTAACCTTTGACTATTGGATGTTCTTATAGGCACATTAGTATTGTCAGTGTAACAGTATAGCTTCCGACCCTCTCCTCGCTCGAACCAGGAACACAACGACAAAAGCCACCCTCGAAGTAGCGTTACCCATGCAGAGCAAGGTAAACAACCACCCCAAGGCTCCGAGCGAGTGACGTTTGAAACGCTATTAGCGCGCGCTAACTAGCCAGCCATTTCACTTCGGGTACACCAGCCTCATCTCGGGAGTTGATAGGCTTGAAGTCATAAACAGCGCAATGCTTGACGCACAATGAAGAACTGCTGGAAAAACACACGAAAGTGCTGTTTGAATGAATGTTTACGCGCCTGCTTCTGCCTACCACCGCTCAGTCAGATACTTAGATACTTGTATGCTCAGTCAGATTATACGCAACGCAGGACACGCTAGATAATATCTAGTAATATCATCAACCATGTGTAATTAAATAGTGATTATGATTGATTGATTGTTTTTTATAAGATACGTTTAATGCTAGCTAGCAATTTACCTTGGCTTATTGCATTCGCGTAACAGGCAGTCTCCTTGTGGAGTGCAACGAGAGAGAGGCAGGTCGTTATTGCGTTGGACTAGTTAACTGTAAGGTTGGAACCCAGATCCAAGATGGCGTAGCAGTAGTTGTCCTGTCGTATCGTCTCTCTGTAAATATCGTCTCCTTTTCGTTTTAGATATTTTTTAGATATTTTTTTCTTCGCATATCCTTAAAAACATTTTGCTAAACCTAAGCTTCCAAATACTCTTCTGCAACCCGCCAATGTAGCTACTTTCCTAAAGTAGTTATATTTACTTCGGAACCGGACTCTCTCAACTGAAGCTAGCCAGCTAACTACCAGCTATGCTAGCGGTCATCAACTAACCAGAGCATAACGGACCTAATTAATTTTTTTTTTACCCCCGGATTCCCACCACAAACAGAACATTCTTCAGCTGGATCCTCGCAACTAGCTATCGAGCGAAACAGCAACCCTGGTTGATTACTCCTGGCTAGCGTTTCCACCCACGTAGCTTGAAGCTAGCCCGGCCAGAGCTTCTAGCATACTCCTGGGCTTCAATACCTTGACTACGACCGGTCTATCGATATCACTGCATGAAGAGGAACAAACAGACTCACCCCATCGCGACGTCCTCCAAAGGCTAACTCTCTAGCCCTCGCTATCTCCTTGCTTGCTAGTTCAGCACGCTAACTGCTAGCTTGTTTAGCCCAGGTCCGCTAACTACTACCTTGTTTACCCCGGCCTGCTAATCTGTTAGCTTGTTAGCACAGGCCTGCTAACCGTCCCGCCGCGTCCCAAAAACGCAGTGGCCCATATGTACTCTATCTCTTCCCGATTTAAAAAAAAAAAAAAAAATGTTTAAACCTTCCGGAAACTTGCCTCACCCAATGTGATACGGAATCGCTATTATCTTTATTTTTAGAACACACTCAAGAACATCCAGAAGCTAACCAGCTAGCTAGCTACAAGCTATTTAGTCATTGTTAGTTTTCTTAACCTGGATAACACTCGCCAGCCCAGCCCCCCTGCCCCATCCACCGCTGCCCCCTGGACTCTGATCACTTGGCTACATAGCTGATGCACGCTGGACTGTCCATTAATCAAGGTACTCCATTCTGCTTGTTTGTTTTATCTGTCGGCCGAGTTGCCTAGTCAATGCCATCTCACCTGCTGTTGTTATGCTAGCTGATTAGCTGTTGTCTCACCCACTGTTTTAGCTAGCTTTCCCAATTCAACACCTGTGTTCACTGTATGCATCGCTGTATGTCTCTCTCAAATGTCAATATGCCTTGTATACTATTGCTCAGGTTAGTTATCATTGTTTTAGTTCACAATGGAGCCCCTAGTCCTATTCCTCACACCCCTGATACCTCCTTTGTCCCACCTCCCACATATGCAGTGACCTCACCCATTACAACCAGCATGTCCAGAGATAAAACCTCTCTCATCATCACCCAGTGCCTGGGCTTACCTCCGCAGTACCCGCACCCCACCATACCCCTGTCTGTGCATTATGCCCTGAATATATTCTACCATGCCCAGAAACCTGCTCCTCTTATTCTCTGTCCCCAACGCTCTAGGCGACCAGTTTTGATAGCCCTTAGCCGCACCCTCATACTACTCCTTCTCTGTTCCGCGGGTGATGTGGAGGCAAACCCGGGCCCTGCATGTCCCCAGGCACCCTCATTTGTTGACTTCTGTGATCGAAAAAGCCTTGGTTTCATGCATGTCAACATTAGAAGCCTCCTCCCTAAGTTTGTTTTACTCACTGCCTTAGCACACTCTGCTAACCCTGATGTCCTTGCCGTGTCTGAATCCTGGCTCAGGAAGGCCACCAAAAATTCAGAGATTTCCATACCCAACTATAACATCTTCCGTCAAGATAGAACTACCAAAGGGGGCGGAGTTGCAGTCTACTGCAGAGATAGCCTGCAAAGTAATGTCATACTTTCCAGGTCCATACCCAAACAGTTCGAACTACTAATTCTGAAAATTACTCTCTCCAGAAATAAGTCTCTCACTGTTGCCGCCTGCTACCGACCCCCCTCAGCTCCCAGCTGTGCCCTGGACACCATTTGTGAATTGATTGCCCCCCATCTAGCTTCTGAGTTTGTTCTGTTAGGTGACCTAAACTGGGATATGCTTAACACCCCGGCAGTCCTACAATCTAAGCTAGATGCCCTCAATCTCACACAAATCATCAAGGAACCCACCAGGTACAACCCTAACTCTGTAAGCAAGGGCACCCTCATAGACGTCATCCTGACCAACTGGCCCTCCAAATACACCTCCGCTGTCTTCAACCAGGATCTCAGCGACCACTGCCTCATTGCCTGTATCCGCTACGGTGCCGCAGTCAAACGACCACCCCTCATCACTGTCAAACGCTCCCTAAAACACTTCTGTGAGCAGGCCTTTCTAATCGACCTGGCCCGGGTATTCTGGAAGGACATTGACCTCATCCCGTCAGTTGAGGATGCCTGGTCATTCTTTAAGAGTAACTTCCTCACCATATTAGATAAGCATGCTCCGTTCAAAAATGCAGAACTAAGAACAGATACAGCCCTTGGTTCACTCCAGACCTGACTGCCCTCGACCAGCACAAAAACATCCTGTGGCGGACTGCAATAGCATCGAACAGTCCCCGCGATATGCAACTGTTCAGGGAAGTCAGGAACCAATACACGCAGTCAGTCAGGAAAGCTAAGGCCAGCTTCTTCAGGCAGAAGTTTGCATCCTGTAGCTCCAACTCCAAAAAGTTCTGGGACACTGTGAAGTCCATGGAGAACAAGAGCACCTCCTCCCAGCTGCCCACTGCACTGAGGCTAGGGAACACGGTCACCACCGACAAATCCATGATTATCGAAAACTTCAACAAGCATTTCTCAACGGCTGGCCATGCCTTCCGCCTGGCTACTCCTACCTCGGCCAACAGCTCCGGCCCCCGCAGCTCCTCGCCCAAGCCTCTCCAGGTTCTCCTTTACCCAAATCCAGATAGCAGATGTTCTGAAAGAGCTGCAAAACCTGGACCCGTATAAATCTGCTGGGCTTGACAATCTGGACCCTCTATTTCTGAAACTATCCGCCGCCATTGTCGCAACCCCTATTACCAGCCTGTTCAACCTCTCTTTCATATCGTCTGAGATCCCCAAGGATTGGAAAGCTGCCGCAGTCATCCCCCTCTTCAAAGGGGGAGACACCCTGGACCCAAACTGTTACAGACCTATATCCATTCTGCCCTGCCTATCTAAGGTCTTCGAAAGCCAAGTCAACAAACAGTTCACTGACCATCTCGAATCCCACCGTACCTTCTCCGCTATGCAATCTGGTTTCCGAGCCGGTCACGGGTGCACCTCAGCCACACTCAAGGTACTAAACGACATCATAACCGCCATCGATAAAATACAGTACTGTGCAGCCGTCTTCATCGACCTTGCCAAGGCTTTCGACTCTGTCAATCACCATATTCTTATCGGCAGACTCAGTAGCCTCGGATTTTCGGATGACTGCCTTGCCTGGTTCACCAATTACTTTGCAGACAGAGTTCAGTGTGTCAAATCGGAGGGCATGTTGTCCGGTCCTCTGGCAGTCTCTATGGGGGTGCCACAGGGTTCAATTCTCGGGCCGACTCTTTTCTCTGTGTATATCAATGATGTTGCTCTTGCTGCGGGCGATTCCCTGATCCACCTCTACGCAGACGACACCATTCTATACACTTTCGGCCCGTCATTGGACACTGTGCTATCTAACCTCCAATCGAACTTCAATGCCATACAACACTCCTTCCGTGGCCTCCAACTGCTCTTAAACGCTAGTAAAACCAAATGCATGCTTTTCAACCGATCGCTGCCTGCACCCGCTTGCCCGACTAGCATCACCACACTGGATGGTTCCGACCTTGAATATGTGGACACCTATAAGTACCTAGGTGTCTGGCTAGACTGCAAACTCTCCTTCCAGACCCATATCAAACATCTCCAATCGAAAATCAAATCAAGAGTCGGCTTTCTATTCCGCAACAAAGTCTCCTTCACTCACGCTGCCAAGCTTACCCTAGTAAAACTGACTATCCTACCGATCCTCGACTTCGGCGATGTCATCTACAAAATGGCTTCCAACACTCTACTCAGCAAACTGGATGCAGTCTATCACAGTGCCATCCGTTTTGTCACTAAAGCACCTTAAACTACCCACCACTGCGACTTGTATGCTCTAGTCGGCTGGCCCTCGCTACATATTCATCGCCAGACCCACTGGCTCCAGGTCATCTACAAGGCCATGCTAGGCAAAGCTCCGCCTTATCTCAGCTCACTGGTCACGATGGCAACACCCATCCGTAGCACGCGCTCCAGCAGGTGTATCTCATTGAGCATCCCCAAAGCCAACACCTCATTCGGCCGCCTTTCATTCCAGTACTCTGCTGCCTGTGACTGGAACGATTTGCAAAAATCGTTGGAGACTTTTATCTCCCTCACCAACTTCAAACATCAGCTATCTGAGCAGCTAACCGATCGCTGCAGCTGTACATAATCTATTGGTAAATAGCCCACCCATTTTCACCTACCTCATCCCCACAGTTTTTATTTATTTACCTTTCTGCTCTTTTGCACACAAATATCTCTACCTGTACATGATCATCTGATCATTTATCACTCCAGTGTTAATCTGCAATATTGTAATTATTCGCCTACCTCCTCATGCCTTTTGCACACATTGTATATAGACTCCCCTTTTTTTCTCTACTGTGTTATTGACTTGTTAATTGTTTACTCCATGTGTAACTCTGTGTTGTTGTCTGTTCACACTGCTATGCTTTATCTTGGCCAGGTCGCAGTTGCAAATGAGAACCTGTTCTCAACTAGCCTACCTGGTTAAATAAAGGTTAAATAAAATTAAATTAAAAAAAGATTGCTTCCCCCGAGCCGACAAGGTGAAAATCTGTCGTTCTGCCCCTGAACGAGGCACCCCACCGTTCCTAGGCCATCATTGAAAATAAGAATGTGTTCTTAACTGACTTGCCTAGTTAAATAAAGATTAAATAATTGTGTTAAAAAAACAAACACCGATTTACGATTGTTATGAAAACTTGAAATCAGCCCTAATTAATCGGCCATACCGATTAATCGGTCGACCTCTAATTGAGATATGGATTGTGTATGTGTGCCATTGAGGGTGAATGGGCTAGACAAAATATTGAAGTGCCTTTGAACGGAGTATGGTAGTAGGTGCCAGGCGCACCGGTTTGAGTGTGTTAAGAACTGCAACGCTGCTGGGTTTTTCACTCTTAACAGTTTCCCGTGAATATTAAGGATGTACCACCATCCAAAGGACATCCAGCCAATTTGACACAATTGTGGGAAGCGTTTGAGTCAACATGGGCCAGCATCCCTGTGGAATGCTTTCAATCCCTTGTAGAGTCCATGGCCCAATGAATTGAGGCTGTTTTGATTGCAAAATATTAGGAAGGTGTTTTTTTTTGTGTTTTTACAAATTTAATTTATTTTTCGTGGTATCCAATTGTTAGTAGCTACTATCTTGTCTCATCGCTACAACTCCCTTACGGGCTCGGGAGAGACGAAGGTTGAAAGTCATGCGTCCTCCGATACCCAACCAAGCCGCACTGCTTCTTAACACAGCGCGCATCCAACCCGGAAGCCAGCCGCACCAATGTGTAGGAGGAAACACCATGCACCTGGCAACCTTGGTTAGCGTGCACTGCGCCCGGCCCACCACAGGAGTCGCTGGTGCGCGATGAGACAAGGATAGCCCTCCCTAACCCGGACGACGCTATGCCAATTGTGCGTCGCCGCACGGACCTCCCGGTCGCGGCCGGTAACGACAGAGCCTGGGCGCGAACCCAGAGTCTCTGGTGGCACCCGGGAGGCCAGGAAGATGTTCTTAATGTTTTGTACACTGTATAGTGCAGCGTATTGATGTTGAGATTGATGGCACAAACTGAACTGATGTGATGTAGCCTCAAGCTGTATAGTTCCTGCTTCAGTAACCAGGTTTCCATCCAACATTTTATACTTGAGTAAAGTACATGTTGGATAAAAAAAATGGGCTTGATGTAAAACGTTCCAAATGATGACAAAACTAAATACGCTAGACAGTGGGATCCCTTTTTGTTGTTTAATCTTAGGGATCCCTTATACCCCTCTCCCGCTCTAATCCTGTTAACGGGATTGATTTGACAACATCCAGCGAAATTTCAGCACGCCAAATTCAAATCCAGAAATACTCATTAAAACAATGCATAAAACATACAAGTGTTATACATCAAAATAATGCTTAACTTCTTGTTAATCCAGCCGCTGTGTCAGATTTCAAAAATGCTTTACGGCGAAAGCAGACCATGCGATTATCTGAGGACAGCACCTCTCATACAAACACATGAAAATCAGATTTCAACCAGGCAGAAGATCTTCTTCTGTTGGCACTCCAAAATGTCCCACAAACATCACAAATGGTCCTTTTTGTTCGATAATGTCCATTTATTTGGTGCGTTTGATTCAGAAATACACCGGTTTCAACTCGCGCAACATGCCTACAAAGTATCTAATAAGTTACCTGCAAACATTTCAAACAACGTTCCTAATCCAACCTTAGGTACCCTAAAACGTAAATATTTGATCAAATTTAAGACGGAATTAACTGTTTCTAATACCGGATAAAAACAATGTGAAGCGCGTTCCAGGTCACGCGCACCAAAACACTTGAATCCATCTGAGTGACACATGGAAAGAATAGGACAACTTCTTCATTTCTCAAAAGAAAAACATCAACCAATTTCTAAAGACTGTTGACATCTAGTGGAAGCCATAGGAACTGCAACCAGATTCCTATTAAAAAGGGCTTCTCATAGAACTAGTGGAAAACACATTGACCTCAACATTTTTTCTCTGGATGGATTGTGCTCGGGTTTTCACCTGCCAAATCAGTTCTGTTATACTCACAGACATTATTCAAACAGTTTTAGGAACTTCGGAGTGTTTTCTATCCATATTTATGAATAATATGCATATCCTAGCTTCTGGGCCTGAGTAGCAGGCAGTTTACTCTGGGCCCGCTTTTCATCCGGACGTAAAAATTCTGCCCCCTATCCCAAAGAGGTTTTAACCGCCTTATTGCGCAAATATTGATAACCATCATATCGAAGTGAACTTGGAGTCACGACTCAGGAAACCATGTAGTTTATTAGGATACAGATTAAATAATTTATGATGAACTTCACAGGGTGGTGAAAGTGTACGATCTTGATGCACCTTCACAATAACTATTGAGTGTCTAATTCTGGTGACATGATTGACGCTTTACTTCCGTTGGACAACTAAAAAATATTCTCGCTCTCAACCATAATCTCATTTAGACTAGCCAACCCGCACTGTATCTGTGAGATGTTGGCATGTGCTAAAACCAGAGTCGGCACATTTGCTATTTAACTTTTTATTGGGTACGTTAAAGATTTAGGAGAAAAGTGTGCACTACGTCATCACGCACTGATTTTTATCCACAGCGAGTCCGTTTGTGGGAAACACGACCACTGCTGAGAGAATTTGCATATTTTCTGTGGATTTGAGAATAATTGCATGAAAATCTGCCGCCAATTGGCTGGAAACCTAGCTAGCGATATTAAAAAAATTACATATATATATTTTTTTACAATGACCTCCATGTTATTATCAAGGATATGAATTGATTTATTGATATAACCTATTTAGAGGAAGTATGTTATTATACTTTCATATTCTGTCATCGGGGGTTGCCAATCTTATTTTATGCAAACAAATGCATTTTTAGGAAAAGTGTTCTTGAATAAGCCAGTGCCATAGCAGAGGTGTATCACCTGTAAACCATAAGCCTGTGTGTGACTATCACCTTGTCTCTATTTGATCTTACTGGATGTATGAATGTCAGGTTTAATTATCTCCTCTCTGGTCCTGACTTCATTAACATTTTTAAACACCTAGAAAAAGGTGTACATTACCACACTTTCATCCCAAGTGATCAAACGTAGAACTCTGTAGGCTATATTAACTTCCATTCAAGATTAATTGTCTGCTGTGTATTTGTGAAAGATTGCTTTTTCTTTGGTACTGTAGGTGTTAGCCAGTGGTGTGAAAGGCTGCCATTAGACAGACAGCACTGTTTTCTCACCCCAGGGTTCTTCTCCGCAATGACCAGTCACTGCCAATTAGCCAGCATCCATATATTCATGGTGGGGGAAACTAGCTGGTTTTTCAAGAGCTGTATGAGTAACTAAGATTGGATTGTACAGTAAAATGTAAGGCCCAAAAAATATTTCCTCAGTGATCATGGATTATTCTCTCTACAATACATGTTTATTAAGTCATATTGTACTTTCTGACTAATTAATTATTCTGAATAAAGAGGGATCAATAAACTATTTGCATGTTAGTAG
This sequence comes from Oncorhynchus nerka, assembly GCF_034236695.1. Classification (NCBI taxonomy): domain Eukaryota; kingdom Metazoa; phylum Chordata; class Actinopteri; order Salmoniformes; family Salmonidae; genus Oncorhynchus; species Oncorhynchus nerka. Next base: position 65,039,898 of record NC_088419.1, on the reverse strand, counting down.
GCTAGCCATGAATCCTTGGCACGTGTAGCAGTCCCTTCAAAATGATTAGGAGATGTGGGCAGGAGTGCTTTGCCGCTGTGCTGACGTTGGTTTGATAAATGGCTTCTATTTTGGGCTGCGACTCCCTGGCTACTTTAAACAGACATAGCTTAGAGTGCAGAAGCTCCCTAGAGGAAACGGACAAAGACTTTCATCCTTCTGAGCCTGGGCTGAGGAGCGGCTGATTAGTTTTATACCACCAACCACACCCTTCTACATTCACTTCCCCAAGAAACCTCATGTAGGCATTAACACTAAGTCAAAGTGTGATGCCACTTTGGGTAAACTCGCATTGATTTGGTTGGAGCACCTCGTCAAGGCTGGCAGTCATAATGGTTAGACTCTGACACATCCTCTCTGCAGACTGCTCAGTTAGTCTCTATTCCTATCCTCCTCTGCTCCTCTATCACTTATTTTTCTCTTTCTCTGGCTTTTATGTGACTCTGTTATGACTTCCCCCCCCTCAGGAGTTGCAGAATGAGGTGCAGAAGGAGAGCGGGGTGCTGCAGCGGCTGCAGTCTCAGCGCCAGGAGGTCCAGGATGCTCTGGAAGAGCTGGACCAGCAGAAGACCACTCTGGAGGAGCAGCTTGGTCACATCCGCCAGCAGTGCAGCCATGAGAACCAGCTGGTGAGACTACATGACCTATCAACCAACCATAACCTCACACAGCACCTGGAACACCTTCAGAGAGGAACCAGTCAATAGCAAGTGTATTTGTTGGTCCGCTTGTCCTCTATTTTGTTTTAACTCTTGTTTTTCTCATCGTGTGTGTGTGTGTGTGTGTGTGTGTAGATCTCATCACTAGAGGTGGAGCACGCGGAGCAGGAGCAGAGGATAGAGGAGTACGAGGAGCAGCTGGTGCAGGCCAGAGAGGAGCTGCTGCGGCTGCAGGAGGAGACTCAGCATTTGGAGGAGAAGGTGCAGGCAGCGCGGGAGCAGCTCACCCCCTTGCAGGAGTCTGTCCGAGACTCCTTCTCTCAGGTCTCTCAGGTGAGTCTACTCAGACTCACCATCATTACTACCACAGTGGTGGCATGGTGCAAAGATTTAATGGTGGTGAGACAGAGCAAAATCAACGATTTTATAGTGATTGGTGTAAATTCAGATTTCACTAATGTCTATTCCTGACATAGGAAAATATACAAGAGAATATCAGGTAAAGGGTGAGTTAGTGGATTGCTCTCTCTCGCCCTTCTATCCCTCTGCCCTTTACCTCTGTCTGCACTGGGGGCAGGTGGAGCAAAAGCTGAGTGATCTACAGTTGGAAGAGAGGACAGTCACATCCCAGCTCAGCTGGAAGAAGGCCCTAGAGGAGGATCCAGTGCTGGTGAATGGTTCAGCGGATGAGCAGCATCAGGAGGACCAGGCAGAGGAGCTGAGAGTGGAGCCTCCAGCCATCCAGCCACAGATGGGGCCGGCTGAACCGAGAGAAGAACAGATAGAAGTAGTGAAGGAGGACAGGTCTAAGACCCCAGAGGAACCGGTGCCTAAGTCTGATGCCTTCGAAGACCTCTATAACAGCCTGTCTTCCACTACCTGGCCAGTACTACAGGACAACCCTGTGAAGGCAATATATCATACTCTGAAATATGTCATTTACAATTTTGTTCATAAGTCTGTATTCTGTCATGCCATCATGGTGTCTGAAATGTGTTTTCCCTTCTCTTTCCTTAGGAGCACATTAGTCCTGTTGCTTTCACTCTCCAGGAGCAGAGAAGTCCTACTTCTGAAGTTGAGGTAGAAGAACAGGAAGAGGAGTCGTTTTAAGCTAGCACTCCCAATGAACAATATGGTCACATAATCTTTAGCCATTGGATTCTTCCCTGGGCTCATGCCTGACCACTGTACTGATAACCTGTATCTTCTCAGCAGGTGGAATCCCCAGAGCCAGAGGGGAGACCAGAGTCAACTGAGCCTCCGCAGGCTACCCCGCCTGCCCTGCCACCACAGACCACTCCCCCTCCACTCCCTGCCCAGCCTACCATGTCCCCAACGACCAGCCCCCCTCCGCTCCCTGGCATGGACTTCTTCCAGTCAGACCCCTTCATTGATCGTGAGTTCCCCCTCCCACCTCACAAATGGTACAATTAACAGGAGCCATTTCGAACTTGAAAAACCTATGTATTTAATGAAATCCCAACTGATTATTGTATTTCCTTCCGTCTCTCTGTGCAGATGATCCATTTAAAGATGATCCGTTTGGAAAGGCAGATGTTTCCTGTGAGTGAGTCTTATTAACTCACCAAATCGTATTATCACCATATCAGATATTTTCATATTAGCCTATATTTTGAATGTTAACCTATAACATAGCTGTTCTTCATCAACAGATCCGTTTGGTGGAGACCCGTTTAAGGGCACAGACCCCTTTGCTGCTGACTCCTTCTTCAAGCAGTCTTTGGCTGCCCCCTTCCCTTCTGCTGACTCCTTCACCCTCGCCGACCCCTTCAGTGGCAGTGCCAGCCTAGCAGAGCCCAATCTGTTTGCCGCTCCGCTCAACAATGCTGCCGGAATGGACCCCTTCAGCTCCAAACCCCAAAACAAGGCAGACAGGGACCCATTCAGTGCCAAGGTCAACAATGTGGATGCGGATCAGTTTGGATCCAAAATCGACTCCCTGGCAGAGCCAGATCCGTTTGGCTCGCAGGGCACAGCAGGCCCAGATCCCTTCAGCTGCTCCCAGCCAGGCTCTGAGCTCCCCACCGTGAGTGGTGCCACCATAGAGATCCTATTAAATTAACATAGTATTCTCATTCCTAATTCTATGGGTGCCACAGTGCTGAACTGTCCATATGCCTTAGGAACACTCACTCAGGCAGCTACCCAGTTTACCCCAATCCCTCCCCCTGCAACAACACTTTGTGTTAATTATGCTCCAAGAAAGACGGTTATGGTTATGAAGATTGACTGCACTTACTCCTGTCCTTAATTATTCTAGCTAGGTTGGCACTATTTATGTTTTTTGGATTTGAGTCATAAAACTGACATTGTATGTGTTTTTCTCCCAGAAGGATCTCACTGCAGCAACTAATGACCCTTTTGCACCTGGAGGCACTGCAGTAAATACTGGCTCTGACCCAGGTAAGACTCCAAGGATGGAGCTTCCCTCTGGGCAGTGGGTGGTAGGGCAGATGGTAGCACCCTGTTTGGCTAAACTGTGTGTGCTGAGTAATATCTACACTGTGTGTGTCCTTCAGATCCATTTGCTGCCGTCTTTGGCAATGAGTCATTTGGACTTGGATTTGCAGACTTCAGCGCACTGGCCAAGGTAAAATCCTGATTGGGTTCTCTAGTTGTCCCTGTTGTGTATCATCATCGTGAGGAGGACTAGGGAGCACTAGCTATTAACAGGGACTTCCGTTTAACCTCTGTGTCCTTTTTTTAGATAAGGAGTAGTTTGATATCTGTGGGTGTGAGCATGTCTGGAGAGGACTGCCTGTTAACACATCCCCCTCAATTATTCATGCTGTCAAGGAGGAAGGTGTTGGTGGTGTTGATGTAAACATAAGAGAGTAGTCAGTCATGCTCTTCTGGACCTCTGGTTGTTTGCCAGTCGAACAGTTGTGACCCCTTCGCCTCATCGAACCCGTCCAACAACAAGAACCTGTTTAAGGAGGACAGCCAGCCCAGCAGCCCAGATGTTCCGCCAGCTTTGCCCCCCAAGACGGGAACGCCCACCAGACCTCCCCCTCCACCCCCAGGTCAGTTCTCCTGCTGCTCCTAACTCTGGAAAGCTTATTTTCCTTCATGGTGTTTGTTGTCAGTGCTTTTCTACTGCCAGTTACGAGTAGCAGAATGGCATTTGTATTTAAAACATGGATATTTAGTACCTAGTGTGTTTTTATAGTCCTTGTTACACTTGTTAGGAGTTCTTCCCTGGGCGCCTCATTCCTTACTGAGGTGTGTGTGAATGCAGGTAAGAGATCCTCCATCTCCAGATCAGAGTCGTCGGAGTCTTTCCACAGACGGGGACCATTTCTGCCCCAGGGCTCAGGAGATCCCCCTTTCTCCCAACCTGCCAAGGACACTGCCCAGGACCCCTTCGCCCCATCCTCACCCCGCCAGCCCGCACGGGACCTTGACCGATTTGCCAGCTTTGACAAAGTGAGCACCTCCCCTGCCCCCTCTCACCTTCCTGACAGCGACTAGGTCGCCCTCCTCTGTTTCCTCGCTCACAAGGCACATCCAGCAAACAGCACTCTCAGCATCTCCTCCATCCATAGCCAGACTCTCAACCTTAACTATCTGAGGAGCATGTTAAGGCCTCAAGGAACTCTGCGTGTGTATATAGACTTTTGATTATTTTAAATGCATTCCTTTGTTTTGCTAAAGAGGTAATCTCTATAATTTTGTTAATTTTTCTCTATATTCCTTCTGCCTTGTGTATTCCATAGTTATTTTATTAGCAATGTTATGTTTCTTTATGTAAAGTTTTATTTATATCTGTAGTTACATTTCTGTTTATTTCTAAGTTGAACTGGAGTTTAGCCTTGTAATAATTGAAGATGTTCCCTTGATTAACTTGCACTGCCTATCTTTACTCATTTAATAGTGTAGATATAGATATACACTGAGTGTACAAAACATTAGGAAAACCTGCTATTTCCATGACGTAGACTTACCATGTGAATCCAGGTGAAAGCTATGATCCCTTATCAATGGATCTTGTTAAATCCACTTCAGTTAGTGTAGATGAAGGGGAAGAGACAGATTAATGAGGGATTTTTAAGTCTTGAGACATGGACTAGACAAAATGTTGTAGTGCCTTTGAACGGAGTATGGTAGTAGGTGCCAGGCGCACCAGTTTGAGTGTGTCAAGAATTGCAGCGCTGCTGGTTTTCATGCTCAACAGTTTCCTGTGTGTATCAAGAATGGTCCACTACCCAAAGGACATCCAGCCAACTTGACACAACTGTGGGAAGCATTGGAATCAACATGGGCCAGCATCCCTGTGGAATGCTTTCGACACCTTGTAGAGTCCATTTCCCAACAAATTGAGGCTGTTCTGAGGGCAAAGGGGGGTGCAACTCAGTATTCCTAATATTTTGTCCACTGTGTATATTAATAAACATTCTAATATATTTAAAATCAATCATCTTCACTGAGTGACATTAGTCACCACTAACTGGACTAAAAGCACACACGTATTCTGCATATCACTCATGAGCCCCTGGTTGGCTGTGGATGGAAAGGCTGCTTGCTTTGACTCCTGTGATTTTATTTATTTAGCACAACCCCAGAAAGGTTGAAAGGCTTGCTCGTGCTCCTTCTCCTCCTCCCTCTGACTGCCTCCACCCTGCATGACCTCCTGCGCCCTGCACACACTGTGTCCTTGTGTCTGATTGGCTGGTTCCCAATGACGCTCCACAGCTCCTCATCACCCTCTCACTCTGACTGGAATCATTCCTCATCCTGCATCCTACCATTTGTCCTGCTATTACCACTAATACCACCCATTAGCACTGACTGCACTGTGGAGGATACTTCTTGAGTTTTTACTCTTCTGTTCCTCAGTCGAATAAGCTCAATAAAAGGTCTGAAGGGTTCCATCTCTGGGCTCCATGTGTATCCATATTCACCAGGTTGATTTCCCACAGATTGCTGCTGTTTGTGTAATGGAGTTAAGAACGTACCATAAGCGCGCTCCACAGCTAACTCAAAATGTTGTGGATTGAGCCATCCAATTGGTACCTTTTTTGGGTGGCTCAACCCGTTGGAACATTGTCAAAGAGAGCAGTCACATGTGTTGGCAAAGCAGAGGTCCCAGCAGAGTTGGAGCCAGTTTATGAACCGGGAGGGGGGGGGAGTGGTACTAGCTAAGAAAGCAGCGTGACGTCCGTAACATTGGGTCCTTTTTTTGTTCTAATATGATGTGTCAATTCTGTTGTAATCAAATCCTGGATTCAATTATGACTTGAGCTGTAAAAAAATAACAATCGGTTTGCTCTGAATTCACTAACCTAGTTTTACTAGCCTCTTTATAAGCATGTATGGATGTTTGTTAAATTGAGTAGCCATTTTATGAGTAGAGTAGCAGAAGTCAAATGGTCCAGAGGGTTGAAAGGGCAAAAAGGACCTCTGTCTTCAGATTAACACTTATTTGTGTGAATGACTGTGTGCATGAGACAATTGTGGTCAGACTACTTCGACTACAGTTAACGTGATTGAATTTGTGCATATAAGTCTAATGACACTACTTACTACTAGTTGTTAACCTTTTTGCTCAACTCTCTTCAAAGTACCCTTTATTAATATTTATGTGCCAAACACCAGGCAGTGAACAAGACTCACATGCTCATTATCTATAGGGAAGTAATAATCTTGTAAAAACAGTATAATGTCTCCCAGGTCTTGACTGTTAACCTTTGTGACCTCCTTGCCAATGTGCAGAACTCTATATAGAACTTCTGCTTTCTCTTTGTCGATCTACCGCATCTCTCCTTTTGGTATCATTCACATGCACTTTAGGACTAAGAAATATGCATGTTGCAATCTGAGCCAATAGTCAGCATATTGCAGTACAATACTGTATTAATTTGCATTCACATTGATATTAGATGGGACACTGCAGAGACACGCATGCTTCTTATTATATTCCGTATGTACTCACTAAACACTAACCAGGTTTTGCCATCCCACTGTCTTATGTGCATGATGTCTGTTGCTGTTTGAAACAGACTTGTACATTCTGTCACATGACTCTGGGGTGGGGGGTAATACATTTTTCATTTTGATTTTAAACATTGTGAGAAATTGCAACTGTTTGCTATTGGAACAAACAAAAAGCTATATTGTAATCTATAGAATGGAACAGCTTACCATAACCAAGGCGATCAGTATGCTGTTGCTTCGGAGAGACATGGCTGTTTTTAATACAGAGAATTACAGACATGCTGTGTCTTGGGGAAATTTGTGACCAATATGGGGGATGTTAAATTCAGTGGATGTCTTTGGGGGGGTAGTAGTATATATTTTCTGGATCTCTGAGGTGTTCTGATGGGGCTGTGCTGTGTCTATGCGTGTGTTTTTGTGTGTTTCTATGTGGTGTGAAGCAGCAGTACCCTACCGAGGAGGACATGATTGAGTGGGCGACGAGGGAGAGTGAGCGGGAGGAGAAGGTGCGCTTGGCCAGACAGGCACAACAGGAACAAGAGGATCTGGAGCTGGCCATTGCCCTGAGCAAGTCAGAGTTCTCCTGAAAGACTCTGGTCACCCCTTGTGACCCAGCACGTACCAAAGGAAGGAAGGAGTGAGGAATGGGGAAAACTGAACTAATGGGCCTACTATTCGGTCCCAATGAAGATATTTGAGTATTTGCTCCTCGCTCCTACCAACCCCCACAATTCCACCAACTGTCTTTTGTTTCACTCACAATTGGCATTTTCAGAGTTTGCCTATGTAATAACAAATCCTCATGTTTGTTAGTTTTGGTGTTTGGCTGAGTAGCAGGTATAGAGATGATTGGCTGTTAGACTTCAGTAGTCCTCCTGATACAATCTCCATGTGTAGCTGTAATGTCCCCTCATTTCAACTACACAGACCACATTGCTAATAACCAACTGCAAAAGTTCAGTCCCCATCTGTATTGCTCTTGCCTACTCCAGACCAGATGGTATTGAGCTCTTTAAAAAATATATTGACTTTATATGATTAACTCTAACTAGATAGGAAAAGAGTAATGCTCATCTAATTCATCTGGGTGAAAACCAATGTCAAATTAGAATCCATATGTGATCAAGGGTTGCCTGGGGCAAGTGACCTGAGTAGTCGTGCAAGTTGACTGCTCTGTGGTTGCCCCATTGATGACAACCCCAATGCAAAGAATTTCAGTAGTCTGGTCTTTCTGGTTCCTCACGTGTGTAGGTGAAAAAGGCTACTTTACATTTTGATCATAATCTTTGTGCAAACCAGAAAATACTCCTGACTTGCCCAATGGGTGCCTTTTCAGACCTTAATGTCAATCTCTGTCATTCATCTGGCTATACACCAGACATCTACAGTACAGAGTGAATTGGATTTCATGGCTGGGGTGAGATCTTGCTTGTGTAAAAAAACAATGTTCTTAGATGACCTGACGTATGTCCTTACGTCAAGGTCTACCAAATTAAATGAATTAGCGTTTTATGAGTAGAGTAGCAGAAGTCAAATGATCCAGAGGATTGAAATGGCTAAGAGGACCTCTGTCTTCAGATAAACACTAATGTGTGAATGACTCCGTGCATTAGGCAATTGTGATGGTCAGACTACTTCGACTACAGTTAACGTGATTGAATTAGTGCATATAGTTCTAATGACACTACTTACTACTAGTTGTTAACCTTTTTGCTCAACTCTCTTCAAAGTACCCTTTATTAATATTTATGTGCCAAACACCAGGCAGTGAACAAGACTCACATGGTTGTACAGGTGCTAAAAATAACTAAACCAGTAAAACCACTTATGTCCAAACCTGTGCATGTAGCCCCAAATATAGGCCACTTTTAATGATCTTGATATATAATCTGCCCCTCCCAACACTACGCACCAATACAGTCAAAAGACGAAGAACATGACTAAACTATTTTATTTTGTGGTTCATGAAGTAATGTTGTGTTAAATATCAGATGTAAAGATTTTGGAAAGTAGGTCGGTTGTACAGGAATATTATTGAAATGTATTTTAAGTTGAAAGATATAATGATTGAGTTGTTAGCTAGAAACTTGGATACATGTGTGAAAATACTTCCTACTAGAATAGCTGGTTTTGCCATCTTCTGTAATGTCTGATTCCAAATGTCACTATAATCTACAACATATGACACCTTGTCTCATCTCTTTAGAGATGCAATAGTTTAGTCATGTATTCTGGATAAAGGAGTTTTTCCTGTACTCTTGCTCAGAAATACTCCTGGCCCCACTATGGAAAATTCTCCCTTGTTTTATATACACTGCATTTTCAACACGTCTAGTTTTAGGTGAATACAGCCGTCAGTAGTGGGTTCCGTTGTAAAGCAAATGGCTGTCGCTGCTCATGTTAGTGTTGTAAAGCTACGCATCTTTTTTTGTGTGTGTGTTTCACTGAAGTGATTCCAGTGTTTGACTGCATTTCAAAGTCTTAACTGACTGAGGAAAGTATCCTTTGCCTGTTTGTACAAAGGCTGTTCTTCTGTCTGAACTTCAGTCACTTGGGGGGGGGGTTACTTACAAAGCCCTGTGGTGTTGGCAAGGAGAGGCCGAATTGGGGGTGAAATTAAATTAAGGCATGTTAACATCTCAAAGCATACCATTACATTTTTTTTTTTTGGTTATGTGTTTTCAGATTAAATGAGACAGTCACTAATCAAGAGGGCTATACTGTGAACGTACACTGTTGACAACGGAAAGACAAGGCGCTGGAGTGATATGGGCTGACTGTTTTCTGACCAATGCACAACTTCTCCTGCTTTTCATCCAGGTTGTTTGAGTTCATCAGTAGAGAGCATTCTGTAAATGAGCTTTGTGGTCAGTGAAGACTTTCTAGTGTTTTTCATTCAATACATGGTTCTGTTTGTAAATACAATGGAGTTGTCCATTCTCCTGAGACAGCGGTTTCTTTTATACCCTCATCTAGTATTTAAAGGCTATCAAATACTATTGATCATTTGTATAGACTTCTCTATTTTCAAATTACAAACCACTTTTCTTTCTAGGCCGTCTACGTATAGGCTTTTAAAAACGGGCTAATTGTAGTCCTATTTTAGTTAAGAATTTAAACATGTCAGTATTGGGAATTATGGTCAGAATATGGTATGTGCAACATTTTAATTGAAAACAGAATAATAAATATAAACGTCTCGAACAACACCGGACTGTTAAATGCTTTTTTTGTGTGAGGATGGATGGTGTCAATCAAAACTGACAAGCGTATTACCAATATACTGTTTTTAATAATAGATGTGAAAGCCTTCATGTATTTTATAATGGCTAAATGCCAAGCAACTCCATAGTTGACTTCCAATGAGTTTTTGTCGACTAGCAGTAGTCTTGGAAATCCCAGACCTAGGGCAGCAACACGCTGGAACATTGGTTGGTCTACATTGTTTGGAGGCCACCCATCTGACTTGGGTTTCTCCAAACCTGATCCTGGAGGGCTACCCTCCTGTAGGTTTTTGCTCCAACTCCAGTTGTAACTAACCTGATTCAGTTTATCAACCAGCTAATTATTAGAATCAGGGGCGCTAGATTAGGGTTGGAGCAACGACCTACAGGACAGTAGCTCTTTAAATTTATTTCAGAAATGCTTCACAATTCACAAAAAGTGACTAGCTGATTTAAGATTATCATAGAGCAGAATATATAAGATCTCCTAAACCGGTGTTTACCACAGACCTTATTTTCGTTGTTTATCCAAAAACTCAATTTCCCCATAGGCTTTGTCCAACGAACTATAGCGGAGGTAGTACCTCCAAAAATACATGATTGCTCTCTAGAATACCACAGTAGGAGTCATAATACACTTAACCTAACAGTCAAACAGGGAAATGGTTCCAATCGTTTTCCCACCATTCAATTTTCACATAGGGGATTTTAGAAACACGTCAAATAAGACCTGTGTTTCATGTAGGTTTGATAACTGTGTAAATCTCTCTAGGGCAAGTTGACTTATCAATATAGTCACCTGTATTTAACCCCCCAAAAAATGTCATGCTAATGTGGCTATCATAAAGAACTTACAAATGACATGATCTGGACGAGGTAAAAATCTCTGGATTAACTATCTGTTAGCTAAATGCAGTAAGGAATCAAATTGGCTACATTTCTTTAAATGGACAATTCTGTGAACTGTCCTGTGCAAGTTTGACTTTTACACAATACCCGTTAGCAAAAGTGTCAGCTACAGATGACATTCAGGAGCTTGTAGTGATTTGTTGTTTTGCATGATGTCTACTTTTACGCTAATTAGCATTTCAGAATCTGAGAGTAAATAGACCCGAATATATTGATAAAAGTCCACTTGTACGAGAGAGATTTGCATGGTTATCAAAACATCATGCCAGGTTAAGCCTACACAAAACACAGCGCTTATTTGAAGTGTTTCTAAAATCCCCTATGGGGAAAATGAATGGTGGAAAAACGATTGGAACCATTTCCCTATTTGACCGCTAGGGTTTACTGTTATTATGACACCACCACTGTGGGGCTGTATTGGAGCGCTCTAAGACCTTGTAGCAGTACTACTGACCCACATTCCATTACACTTTAAAGGGGATCTGGTTATAATAGTGATGAGTACATCCACTTAAAAAAAACTAGGTCAGGAAAGAGGAATATAGTTATCGAGAAGACACAACCTCTTCCTCATACTTTCTCAAACACTCGCCAGATACATTATCACATGTGCACAGGTAAACACCGTATGTCATTTTAAGGATAATCAGGCGCCGCACTTTTTCTGGATATTCTGCACGTTTACAGTATTTCAGTGCAGTGGAATGAGTGTTATCACTGGTTGGAGACGCAGCGTGAAGAAAAATGGCAGCAAAGGGTGAGTCGCAAAATCCACGGAACTATACAGTAGGCTAGTTGTAGTAGCCTTGACAACGTTTTTTTACGAATAAACCCAGCAATATTTGTATTTACAGTCTACAGTAGTCTAAGCATGTTGTATTTGTGGTCACAACAGTAGCGATGTTACCATTAACTTGTCCAGTTATGTTGTTTGTCGACATTTAGAAGGTTTGCATAGAAACCCGATGCAACAATTGCCTGCTAAAGTGCGTTTTGATGTAATTATCTTCTGTCGATTACAAACGTCTGGACGTAATGACGTGACACCCAAACCTACAGTGTCGAATAAAAATATATTGGTTGAACTGTTTCCATTAGCCATTTAGGAAAATTGCGCATTAATATATTGGCGACAGCCTGTATGTCCTCCAACCTATCTGTTTCATGTCTCAGGTAGCCCACGAAAGCCAGCATTTGACTGATATTCCATACTCTAATAATTATCATGTGCCAATGTATAGCCACGATCAGTGCCATGGTGAAACCTGCATTCCTGTAGATCTGAAATAATTATATGGTGAAATTCGCCAACAAACCAGAAAAGCATGGCGAAGCAATTTTGGGATTCATTAAAATTAGGACAATCATTGTCCCGCTAAGAAACATTATTAGACCTTTATTCTGCATAATGTATTCGAAAAATACAGTTTCCATCATTTTGTCGAACGGATAAAAACGTTATCTTTAGAAAATGTCTTCTATATCTGCCGTTTCCAATACACATTTAGCAAGGATTTATTTTGCAACATTTATTTTTGTCGAATACATCTAAATCCTAAATCATGCCTAGTGTTTAATGATTGATTTGTGTGATAATTTTAGATTACCTATCAGATTATTGAAGACGTGGCAGACGGATTTGATAAATATTGAGTGATTATGTACGCATTCTGATTATGATACTTTTTTTATTTGACAGAAATTGGAATGTTATTGCCAGCTGTTATATTAGCATTAAGATGGAGACAGCATGTAGTAGGAAATGTAATATATTTCAATTCTGCAAAGTAAATAAGAAAATTAAACCACTTTAGATTACTTTTTCTACACATCAAATCAGTTGATTTTCAGACACAAAAACATAGGAATGGCTTCTCTAAAGTATAATCTAAGATGCATTTCTATAAAGTATAATCTAGGTAAAGCACATTTGTAATCACAGGACCACCATGTGGCTCTTTAACATTACATGCCATCACCTGTGGTTACATCTGGAGATAAATGTACAGTCAAGGAAGTTCAGTTAAGATGGGGTAAAATTAGGTTTACTGTAAAGGAAAACCTTTGTAATATCATGTTAACAAATATTTATTGGCAGTTCCGGAATTCATACAACTCTTTTCTTCAAAAATACAAAAAGGAAAGAACTAAACTGCACAGTAACAGGCTAATTAGTAACTAGCTTGTTACAAAGTATTTGCACAAATTGTTCAACAGATAGTTATTCTGGATTAAGGCCTATGTAAAAGAAAGCAACAGCTACCAACCCCTCTCAGGTGACTTGCTTTGATAAAGAAAAATACACTGTGCTGAATATAAAGCTACTTAGGGAAACCAATTCACTGAAATATAAACATAAACTATAATGGTAAATGGCTCCAAAGAATAGCATCTACAGTAGAGGCCTTGTATTACCATTGGTGATCTCAGCATTGGTAAATGAGACACATCCCTAGTACTTACTGTTCTGTCTGTTATACTGTGACCCTAGGGACGCCCTGCAGGGAGAAAGAAATCTCAGCCGACCCCAATGGCTGCCCAACACTGTAAGTTTACATGAAAAACATGGAACAGTTTCTGTGAAAACTATATTTATCCTCATTATGCCAGGGCATTGAATGGGATTTGATTAATATAAACATTTTATAACAGCATGGTTTGCTTCTAGGTTGTCCGTCATAAACAGTCCAGAACTTGACCCCAAAGTCACAGATTTCAAGTAAGTGACATCGCTGCTTCCTGCTGTTCAATTTATCAATCATTCAGATAAGGATGCCATTAAAGCTGGCAATCTCAGCTCCGGTCCAGGCAGGGATTGACCAAGAGGAAGATGAGCCTACCTTCTCATCCATAGAGATATCATTACATTTCAATGCCTCTCACCTCTCACCAATGCTTCTCACATGTGGGAAGAAGGCTGTTGTTGTGACCACACAGTTTTATTGACATCACATGATTGAAGGTGGAGCTGTCCCTGAAATAAATTGCTTTCCCATGATCATGTATAACACAAAGCAATTCCACTGACGCAAAAAGAGCAGGAGCCCAAAAATGTTTTTGGACTAAATTGAACCTCTGGATGCTGTCCTAGTGCTCATAGATTTAAAAACTTAAACTGATTCAGCTTAATAGATGTCAGAGAGAAAGCTAATAGAACACTGTAAGTGTGTGTGCATGAGCTGACCTCTTTCCTGTGTCTTGAGATTTACAGATTTACATTTACATTTACATTTACATTTAAGTCATTTAGCAGACGCTCTTATCCAGAGCGACTTACAAATTGGTGCATTCACCTTATGACCTCCAGTGGAACAGTAGTGCATCTAAATCTTTTCAGGGGGAGGGGGGGTGAGAGGGATTGCTTTATCCTATCCTAGGTATTCCTTAAAGAGGTGGGGTTTCAGGTGTCTCCGGAAGGTGGTGATTGACTCCGCTGTCCTGGCGTCGTGAGGGAGTTTGTTCCACCATTGGGGGCCAGAGCAGCGAACAGTTTTGGCTGGGCTGAGCGGGAACTGTACTTCCTCAGTGGTAGGGAGGCGAGCAGGCCAGAGGTGGATGAACGCAGTGCCCTTGTTTGGGTGTAGGGCCTGATCAGAGCCTGGAGGTACTGAGGTGCCGTTCCCCTCACAGCTCCGTAGGCAAGCACCATGGTCTTGTAGCGGATGCGAGCTTCAACTGGAAGCCAGTGGAGGGAGCGGAGGAGCGGGGTGACGTGAGAGAACTTGGGAAGGTTGAACACCAGACGGGCTGCGGCGTTCTGGATGAGTTGTAGGGGTTTAATGGCACAGGCAGGGAGCCCAGCCAACAGCGAGTTGCAGTAATCCAGACGGGAGATGACAAGTGCCTGGATTAGGACCTGCGCCGCTTCCTGTGTGAGGCAGGGTCGTACTCTGCGGATGTTGTAGAGCATGAACCTACAGGAACGGGCCACCGCCTTGATGTTAGTTGAGAACGACAGGGTGTTGTCCAGGATCACGCCAAGGTTCTTAGCGCTCTGGGAGGAGGACACAATGGAGTTGTCAACCGTGATGGCGAGATCATGGAACGGGCAGTCCTTCCCGGGAGGAAGAGCAGCTCCGTCTTGCCGAGGTTCAGCTTGAGGTGGTGATCCGTCATCCACACGGATATGTCTGCCAGACATGCAGAGATGCGATTCGCCACCTGGTCATCAGAAGGGGGAAAGGAGAAGATTAATTGTGTGTCGTCTGCATAGCAATGATAGGAGAGACCATGTGAGGTTATGACAGAGCCAAGTGACTTGGTGTATAGCGAGAATAGGAGAGGGCCTAGAACAGAGCCCTGGGGGACACCAGTGGTGAGAGCACGTGGTGTGGAGACGGATTCTCGCCACGCCACCTGGTAGGAGCGACCTGTCAGGTAGGACGCAATCCAAGCGTGGGCCGCGCCGGAGATGCCCAACTCGGAGAGGGTGGAGAGGAGGATCTGATGGTTCACAGTATCGAAGGCAGCCGATAGGTCTAGAAGGATGAGAGCAGAGGAGAGAGAGTTAGCTTTAGCAGTGCGGAGCGCCTCCGTGATACAGAGAAGAGCAGTCTCAGTTGAATGACTAGTCTTGAAACCTGACTGATTTGGATCAAGAAGGTCATTCTGAGAGAGATAGCGGGAGAGCTGGCCAAGGACGGCACGTTCAAGAGTTTTGGAGAGAAAAGAAAGAAGGGATACTGGTCTGTAGTTGTTGACATCGGAGGGATCGAGTGTAGGTTTTTTCAGAAGGGTGCAACTCTCGCTCTCTTGAAGACGGAAGGGACGTAGCCAGCGGTCAGGGATGAGTTGATGAGCGAGGTGAGGTAAGGGAGGAGGTCTCCGGAAATGGTCTGGAGAAGAGAGGAGGGGATAGGGTCAAGCGGGCAGGTTGTAGGGCGGCCGGCCGTCACAAGACGCGAGATTTCATCTGGAGAGAGAGGGGAGAAAGAGGTCAGAGCACAGGGTAGGGCAGTGTGAGCAGAACCAGCGGTGTCGTTTGACTTAGCAAACGAGGATCGGATGTCGTCGACCTTCTTTTCAAAATGGTTGACGAAGTCATCTGCAGAGAGGGAGGAGGGGGAGGGGGAGGAGGATTCAGGAGGGAGGAGAAGGTTGCAAAGAGCTTCCTAGGGTTAGAGGCAGATGCTTGGAATTTAGAGTGGTAGAAAGTGGCTTTAGCAGCAGAGAGAGAAGAGGAAAATGTAGAGAGGAGGGAGTGAAAGGATGTCAGGTCCGCAGGGAGGCGAGTTTTCCTCCATTTCCGCTCGGCTGCCCGGAGCCCTGTTCTGTGAGCTCGCAATGAGTCGTCGAGCCACGGAGCGGGAGGGGAGGACCGAGCCGGCCTGGAGGATAGGGGACATAGAGAGTCAAAGGATGCAGAAAGGGAGGAGAGGAGGGTTGAGGAGGCAGAATCAGGAGATAGGTTGGAGAAGGTTTGAGCAGAGGGAAGAGATGATAGGATGGAAGAGGAGAGAGTAGCGGGAGAGAGAGCGAAGGTTGGGACGGCGCGATACCATCCGAGTAGGGGCAGTGTGGGAAGTGTTGGATGAGAGCGAGAGGGAAAAGGATACAAGGTAGTGGTCGGAGACTTGGAGGGGAGTTGCAACGAGGTTAGTGGAGGAACAGCATCTAGTAAAGATGAGGTCGAGCGTATTTCCTGCCTTGTGAGTAGGGGGGAAGGTGAGAGGGTGAGGTCAAAAGAGGAGAGGAGTGGAAAGAAGGAGGCAGAGAGGAATGAGTCAAAGGTAGGCGTGGGGAGGTTAAAGTCGCCCAGAACTGTGAGAGGTGAGCCGTCCTCAGGAAAGGAGCTTATCAAGGCATCAAGCTCATTGATGAACTCTCCGAGGGAACCTGGAGGGCGATAAATGATAAGGATGTTAAGCTTGAAAGGGCTGGTAACTGTGACAGCATGGAATTCAAAGGAGGCGATAGACAGATGGGTAAGGGGAGAAAGAGAGAATGACCACTTGGGAGAGATGAGGATCCCGGTGCCACCACCCCGCTGACCAGAAGCTCTCGGGGTGTGCGAGAACACGTGGGCAGACGAAGAGAGAGCAGTAGGAGTAGCAGTGTTGTCTGTGGTGATCCATGTTTCCGTCAGTGCCAAGAAGTCGAGGGACTGGAGGGAGACATAGGCGGAGATGAACTCTGCCTTGTTGGCCGCAGATCGGCAGTTCCAGAGGCTACCGGAGACCTGGAACTCCACGTGGGTCGTGCGCGCTGGGACCACCAGATTAGGGTGGCCGCGGCCACGCGGTGTGGAGCGTTTGTATGGTCTGTGCAGAGAGGAGAGAACAGGGATAGACAGACACATAGTTGACAGGCTACACAAGAGGCTACGCTAATGCAAAGGAGATTGGAATGACAAGTGGACTACACGTCACGAGTGTTCAGAGAGTTAAGCTTACGTAGCAAGAATCTTATTGACTAAAATGATTAAAATGATACAGTACTGCTGAAGTAGGCTAGTTGGCATTGGCTGCGTTGTTGACACTACACTAATCAAGTCGTTCCGTTGAGTGTAATAGTTTCTACTGTGCTGCTATTCGGGGCTAGCTAGCAGTGTTGATTACGTTACGTTGCGTTAAAAGAACGACAATAGCTGGCTAACTAACCTAGGAAATCGCTCTAGACTACACAATTATCTTTGATACAAAGACGGTTATGTAGCTAGCTATGTAGCTAGCGGTAGACGTTGGCTAGCTGTTGGCTAGCTAGCAGAGTCTCCTATGTTAAGGACGACATAAAACTACACACTCTAAACTACACAATTATCTTGGGTACGAAGACAGCAAAGACAACTATGTAGCTAGCTAACACTACACTAATCAAGTCGTTCAGTTGAGTGTAATAGTTGTGCTGCTAATCGGTAGACGGTGGACTAGCTAACGGTGGACGTTAGCTAGCTGGCTAGCTGCAGGGCAGTGTAGACTGCGTTAGGACGACGAAATACGATAATTACGCAATTATCTATGATACAAAGACGGCTGTGTAGCTAGCTAAGAAGAAATTGCTAAGATTAGACAAATCAAACCGTTGTACTATAATGAAATGTAATGAAATGTAATACTACCTGCGGACCGAGTGCAGATGCGACCGCTCGCTCCAACCCGGAAGTTTGTCTAAATCATTCACACACATCACAAGAGGGTTTAGTCTTTTGGTTTTTATGTTCGTATTCTTTTCAGTTAATCATTGGAGGGGAAACCTCAACCTCCAACTGGACTAACATTGCTGTTCTCCTCTATGACCTAAATGTAGACAGCTGTCTGAGAGCTCATTCTGACAAGTGGCTGGCTCCTTTCATGGGTCATTCACTTTCAGAGCGATTGGCTGTGGTGTAATTACTGGGTCTCAATGGTACTCATCTCTCCATCTCTCCTAAGCTCCTAAACGCTACACGGTGTTCTACTGGCTCTGTCCTACTGGCTATGTTATAGTGGGCAGTGTGTCTGTGCTGCTGCAGTAGTCACTGCAGTAAAGGCTTCCTTCTTTACAGGACTCTTCCTCTCACTGGCATGAAGTCTCTTTACATCTCTGTACGGAATCTTACTGAGGGATTTTGAAATCGTCTATTCAATATATTCAGAGATCTGAATTAGTACCTGAATATTTATTTTTGATAGTCTGAATGCGGTTGCCTGTCCTCTTCGGTTGATGTAATAGCCAGGGAACCTCTTATCTGTGCTGCATAGTTCATTTTTGTGTGTATGATTTTTGTTCTTTATCATTTGACTGGAGTCCTGTGCGGCTAGGCCAGCCCTGCCACTGCCTCAGCCAATCAGTGAGGCGACTGCAGTGTGTAGCGTGAGTGTGATGATGGGAAGAGGTGGGATAGGAGGAGAGTTTAGGGACTGTGTGTGTGAGAGCGATAGAGTGTGTATGCATGTGTGTTTGGATGCAGAGGGTTGGGGGGTGGAAGATGTTTAGTTTCCCTACGTGTGATAGTCATCCCAATCTTATTAAGAGCTGCGATCTTCCTCCCCTCTACTGCCTGCTGCTGCTGCTGTTGCCAGAAGGAGACAGTGTGTCGGGCTGCGCTGCTGGAAAGGCCAGAGCCAGAGATAGTCAATTATCTTCTGCGTTTGCTGTCTTTACTTCCCTCTAGTACTCTGTCTGCCAGATGAAAATGTCAGGAGAAGCAGAAACTCTATCAAACGGGTAAGAGTTATGTAGATACTGCTGCATGGTGAAGTGATAGGTACTGACAATGTGTTGAAGTAAACAGAGAGATGCTGAGTTTGTGGTTTTGTGTGTGTGTGTGTGTGTGTGTGTGTGTGTGTGTGTGTGTGTGTGTGTGTGTGTGTGTCTTTGAATGTGATATACTGTCACTATGAATCATTTTTGATTTTGACTGTGATTGAAATAAGAGAGGATTTGTAATTGAGCTGTATCCAGTAAAACTGGACAGGTTTTTTAAAGATCCACCTCATCTCATTTGTCTCATGACTTCATTGTGTTTAGGAGCAGCTTGTTTTACTGCTGTAGTGCTTTGTTTGCCTTTCTGTTACTCAGCCTCCAGTACTTTAATTCAATGGAAAATAACAGTGGTGAAAGAATTCAGGAGGAAGGCAGGTAAAAGCTATGTTTTGTCACTATCTTTGTGTGTGTGTTTTGTGTTCAAGTTTCCCTCCAAAGAAATCAGCATCAGAGACTTCAATTGATTAATTATCTGGATGTATACTATGTACAACCTTTCAGGAAACAATAGCCTCCATTATGTGTACATTATCATGCCATTTCTCAGACCCACCTACATTATTCCCCTGTTGAGTTGATGGTTAACCGTCTTTATAAGTGTGCTGTTCATTCAAATGGCCATAGTAGCCAATAGGCCAATGTTAAACTACATTGTCCTGCTTTAGCACTGTCTCTTGAACAAGTCTTCTTGAGTTGTCTGATTTACATCTGTACTCTCTGCTGGACAAGTTTGCTATCTTTGGTCTGATAAACAACTTAACTTGCTCTCCAACATAACAGCCAAGTCACTTGACATTTTTGATGTGCGTCAGCAGGTTTTCTTTATTCAATAAGAAATATCACATTTTATCAAAGGTGGTGTACTGATTGTAGCAACTGATTTGAAACTGGGCTTTATGGACCTTTTTAGATGGAAATACAGAAGCTACTGGAATGCATCCATCTTTCTGTATCTTTATACTGCATTACTTTTCAGGTATTGCTTATACATTTCATTATAACTAGGTGAATTGAATATGTTCATGACTGTGTGTGATACTATTAGGCCCTAGACTGTCTGTGTTGCACTGACATTCATCACTGTGTGTTAGTGAGCAGGAAGTTACAGGCTGGTGCTGGTCATAGGTTGGATGGATGGTATGGTCATCCCCATGTCATTAGCCTGTGAATGAGTGGAAATACAGGCTTGTTGTTCCATATGATCCCTAGTGGACTCATTATAGTTTGAGGGATTTCAACCATGGTCTAGCACAGGGATGGGCAACTGGCAGCACACCCTTTTGTAGGCCTGTGGATTCATTTAGGAAACATAGAAACTCAGTTGCGAGAACTCAATTGCGGTCTCAACTTACTGTTGAGTTAGAATAGTACCTAAGGTGCAGTTTTTCCTCTTATGTCAGTCACGGACAGTCACTCAATTAGCCCATTTCAGGATTAGTGTTTTAGATTGTTAAGTTAGTCTAGCCAGCTATCTAAACTTGTAGTTGTCATGGTCGAATTACAGAGCGTGGGGCTCCCATTGATTTTGTTAGTCATTCTCACTCAGATATCATACTAAAACCTGTAAACATTTCTCTCCACCCTATGGCAGAAGGTGTACAATTGCAGTAAATTAGCTGTAAAACTGCTAATTTGTCTCTTCGTCTCATGACAAAATTAGTAGAATTGCATGAAATGAATTATAAAATTGCTAAATCTTTTCTCCGCCCATGGCAAAATGTGTAGAACTACAGCAAACTTGCTGGATTTTTTTATTTTAAGTCTCCGCTGTCGAGAGCAGGGCCGCTAAAATGTTTGGTTCACAAGGGTCCCCATTTGGGCACCCAAAGGGTTAAGGCCGGCTCTGACTGCATGTGTTGGTATGGATGTCGTTGAACAGACCCACGAGACACTTCTGCCTCTAATGATGAATTCAGATTTTTTTGTGGTTCCCACCCCATCAATGTTGCCCTGGTCTAGCATAAAGAAGTCCTATGTATCACTGATCTGCAGGAATGTAAAGGGATGTCAGTTAGCCGTCTTCATTGTAGAGATTCTCCTCAGTTGTGTCAGCCAGACTCCATTGTTTGGTTCAATACATTGTGTCCATGAGCCCAATTTGCTGAGAAGACATTATGTCGACTTTGGGACTGTTAAGCTTGGGGTGGTTTAGGTATGGTACAGTTTGACAAATAGTGTGACGAACCCCCACTTTGTTGTGAACTTCAGAGGCCTCAGCCAAATTGTTGCTGTGTCTTTCTAGGTATAACTCTGGACAGCTTTCTTGGAACCTTTTTATGAAATGTTATTGTGGTCACACCGTGGCTTCAAAGGTACAGAACATTTCTAAAATATTTGTTGTAAACAAACATAAAACATGTTAATCAATGAAAGTACAGATGAAGTTGGAAGTTTACATACACTTAGGTTGGAGTCATTAACTCGTTTTTCAACCACTCCACAAATTTCTTGTTGACAAACTATAGTTTTGGCAAGTCGGTTAGGACATCTACTTTGTGCATGACACAAGCCATTTTTTCAACAGTTGTTTACAGAGAGATTATTTTACTTATAATTCACTGTATCACAATTCCAGTGGGTCAGAAGTTTACATACACTAAGTTGACAGTGCCTTTAAACAGCTTGGAAAAATCTGGAAAATTATGTAATGGCTTTAGAAGCTTTTGTTAGGCTAATTGACATAATTTGAGTCAATTGGAGGTGTACCTGTGGATGTATTTCAAGGCAATGCCTCTTTGCTTGACATCATGGGAAAATCGCAAGAAATCAGCCAAGACCTCAGAAACAAATTGTAGACCTCCACAAGTCTTGTTTATCCTTGAGAGCAATTTCCAAACGCCTGAAGGTACCACATTCATCTGTACAAACAATAGTACGCAAGTATAAACACCATGGGACCACACAGCCGTCATACCGCACAGGAAGGAGACCCGTTCTGTCTCCTAAAGATGAACGTACTTTGGTGCGAAAAGTGCAAAACAATCCTAGAACAGCAGCAAAGGACCTTGTGAAGATGCTGGAGGAAACAGGTACAAAAGTATCTATATCCACAGTAAAACTAGTCCTATATCGACATAACCTGAAAGGCCGCTCAGCAAGGAGGAAGCCACTGCTCCAAAACCGTCATAAAGCCAGACTACGGTTTGCAACTGCACATGGGGACAAAGATCGTACTTTTTGGAGAAATGTCCTCTGGTCTGAACAAAAATAGAACAGTTTGGCCATAATTACCATCGTTGTGTTTGGAGGTAAAAGGGGGAGGCTTGCAAGCCGAAGAACACCATCTCAACCGTGAAGCACTGGGGTGGCAGCATCATGTTGTGGGGGTGCTTTGCTGAAGGAGGGACTGGTGCACTTCACAAAATAGATGGCATCATGAGGAAGTAACATTATGTGGATATATTGAAGCAACATCTGAAGACATCAGTCAGGAAGTTAAAGCTTGGGTCTTCCAAATGGGTTTTCCAAATGGACAACGCCCCCAAGCATACTTCCAAAGTTGTGGCAAAATGCCTTAAGGACAAGAAAGTCAAGGTATTGGGGTGGCCATCACAACGCCCTGACCTCAATCCTATAGAAAATTTGTGGGCAGAACTGAAAAAGTGTGTGCGAGCAAGGAGGCCTACAAGCCTGACACTGTTACACCAGCTCTGTCAGGAAGAATGGGCCAAAATTCACCTAACTTTTTGTGGAAAGCTTGTGGAAGGCTACCCAAAACGTTTGACCCAAGTTAAACAATTTAAAGGCAGTGCTACTAAATACTAATTGAGTGTATGTAAACATCTGACCCACTGGGAATGTGATTAAAGAAATAAAAGCTGAAATAAATAATTCTCTCTACTATTACTCTGGCATTTCACATTCTTAAAATAAAGTGGTGATCCTAACTGATCTAAGACAGGGAATCTTTACTTGGATTAAATGTCAGAAATTGTGAGTTTAAATGTATATAGTCAGGTGTATGTGAACTTCCGACTTCAACTGTACATAGTGCTCTATTGTTTTTAATGGAGAGGAGTCTTGACATCACCAACAGAGATTTGTTTGGATGAAGATTCTAGCTTTATATTAAAAGATGTGGTGAAACCCCACTTTTTAAAAAAATTAAATCACCCATTTGAAAGACCCGTAATTTGATGCAGAGCGAATGAGAAAGCAGCTCACTGACGAAACAGTGAGAAGAATCCAATCTTGTCAGATAAGAAAAATCTAGCGTTAGGCTGATAGCAGTAAAAGAACACTCAATACTAGATGCAGTGAAAACCATGTACACTGAACAAAAATATGAATGCAACATGCAACAATTTCAAATAAGGAAATCAGTCAATTGAAATAAATGATTTAGGCCCTAATCTATGGATTTCACATGACTGGGAATACAGATATGCTTTGGTTGGTCACAGATACCTTTAAAAAAAATGTATGGCAGTGGATCAGAGAACCAGTCAGTATCTGGTGTGACCACCATTTGCCTCATGCAGCGTGACTTCTCCTTTGCATAGAGTTGATCAGGCTGTTGATTGTGGAATGTTGTTCCACTCCTCTTCAATGGCTGTGTGAAGTTGCTGGATATTGACGGGAACTGGAACACGCCGTGGTACACTTCAATCCAGAGTATTCCAAATATGTTCAATTGGTGAAATGTCTGGTGAGAATGCAGGCCATGGAAGAACCGGGACATTTTCAGCTTCCAGGAATTGTTTATAGATCCTTCCGACATGGGGCTGTGCATTATCATGCTGAAACATGAGGTGATGGCGGCGGATGAATGGCACCTCAATGGGCCTCAGGATCTCGTCACGGTATCTCTGTGCATGCAAATTGCCATCGATAAAATGCCATTGTGTTCTTTGTGTGTAGCTTATACCATAACCCCACCACCACCATGGGGCATTCTTCTTCACAACGGTGACATCTGCAAACCGCTCGCCTACACGACGTCATATCATCTGCCCGGTACAGTTGAAACCGGGATTACTCCGTGAAGAGCACACATCTCCAGCATGACAGTGGCCATCAAAGGTGAGCATTTTCCCACTGAAGTCGGTTACGACGCCAAACTGCAGTCATGTCAAGACCCTGGTGAAGAGGACGACCACACAGATGAGTTTGGTTGGTTGTGTGGTGCAAACCCACAGTTTGATTGGTTTGGTTGTGCAAACCCACAATTTCATCAGCTGTCCAGCTGGAGTGGTTACACGTGGTCTGTGGTTGTGAGGCCGGTTGGATGTACTGTCTAAATCTCTACAACAACGTTGGATGCGGCTTATGGTAGAGAAATTAACATTCAATTATCTGGCAACAGCTCTGGTGGACATTCCTGCAGTTAGCATGCCAATTGCATGCTCCCGCAACTTGAGACATCTGTGGCATTGCGTGACAAAATGGAACATTTTAGAATAGCCTTTTATTGTCCCCAGCACAAGGTGTACCTGTGTAATGATCATGCTGTTTAATCAGTTTCTTGTTATACCACACCTGTCAGATGGATGGATTATCTTGACAAAGGACAAATGGTCACTAACAGGGATGTAAACAAATATGTGCACAACATTTGAGAGAAAAAAGCATTTTGTGCATATGGAACATTTCTGGGATCTTTTATTTCAGCTCATGAAACATGGGACCAACACTTTACTTGTTGCGTTTATATTTTTGTTCAGTGTAAAAGCCTGCTCAGATTGGGTGGGAAAGTGAGACAATATCATGACCTACACTCCTCACAGAACGTTTGGAGGTTGTCCGTGTTCCCCTTGCCCCCCCCTCCCCCACACCCCCACTAACAACAGAACAGGGGCACTGCAGCAGAGCTGCCTGGGAGAGAAAACAAGTGACGTGGCTCTTTTTAAAGATATCCGTTACTGTAGATGGAGCCAGTGAAGTGCTCCTTTGTTGTTAAAGCTGTGTCATCCTACTCTACAGGCTGCTACTCTACATAGAACTCAGACATGTCACCTAGTTGACATGAACAAACACAGGTTTTGTCCTGTGTTTCATTCATAAAACAATAGAATATATTTAGTTCCACTGGGAAGTTGGCAGTAATCAGCTTCTTTCATTCAACAATGTAAATCTATTTTATCAGAGGTAAATTATTTTCTGTTCTGAGGGGATGTCAAGAATATAATGTGTTATTCTAACATTTTGGTCCTGCACTGAGAAGCAATGGGTAGGTACTCAATTGACCTATGCTTCATCTCTCTGTCCCCTTTACCCCTTTTCTGTGTCTCAGGTCCCAGAAGTCGGACCTGTCTTTGGCCCTGGAGGACTGCATGGCAGCAATGGACCTGTTCCTGAGGAATGACTTTGATGAGGCCCTGTCCAGGCTTCGCTGCAGGTGAGAGACCTGCACCCTGGTAATGTAGTGTCCACACAGGTGGCTGGTGGTAATACACAATGTGACTGGTGCTACAGTGTACACTCTGAGCTGGTTTCATAAACATCACCACCTGTCTTGTTTGACACCCATTCAGCATTGTGTTCAAACACACCATCATCGGGTTTCTTAAATTTCCTCTGTGAATTTTCTCCTCCATTATCATGGCCTTCTCAACATTCAATCTTTTCTCTACTTTGGCCACTCCCAAGTCCCAGTTTCTCTCCAGCTCTCCCTACTGTCTTCCATTTGCCATCCTTTCAGTGTTTCACAACTCAATAGATGTACTTAATCCCTTTCAGTTCCCAATGTTGATATCCTGTCTTAGTTCTGAATACATGGTAGCCTAGTCTATGTATACAATTAATCTCTCCATTTCTTGGCATATTCTGTCAGCTGTCACCCTGGGGCGAGACAAGGGGAGTGATGGTAGACTGAGTTGTGTATGCAGAGCAAAGGTGTAGGCACTTAAACTCCCCTATGGCTTCCTTTGTTTGCTATTCCCAGAAACCCTTTGTGAGAAAAGCCTCAAGAAAGCCTCCACGTCATCAGAATCCTAGTGTGTAATATCACCTAATGTTTGTTGAGCATAGGTTTACACACCATTGTGTGGTAGAATAATGATAAGAGAAAATCTATGGAAGGAAAAAAACCTGTAGAGAAAGCCTGTGGTGCTGAAATAGCAATGTCTCTCTCTCTCCATCTCTTCTTCCCTCTCTCCCTCCTTCCCCTCCCCTCAGGCTGATGTATTGTACTGAGGCAGTAAATTGGGCCAGTTATATTCCAGAACCTCTGCAGAGCAGTGAGCACACACAGTGGCAGGCTTTCTCCCATATACTAAACTCTTGTAATAATGCAGAGTATGTTTATACTGTGGGGTCTGCCCTTCCATGTCACAGAATGATGAACACAGCAATATAATGTATGTTTTAACGACTCATGGTGTAATCGTAACAACATACAGGAACTCAAGTCCTTTTTGTTCACCTGACCTAGAATTCCTCACAATCAAATGCTGACCATATTATCTCCCAAGAGAATTATCTTCGGTTTTTGTCACAGCCGTGAATATCCCCCCTCAAGCCGATCCCACGACGGCCTCCCAAGGAACTTCACTGAAACCATATATCCCGAGACTGCATTTATTTATTGTAGCTGGGGATTTTAACAAAGTAAATTTGAGAACAAGGCTACCTAAATTCTATCAGCATATTGATTGTAGCACTCGTGCGGGCAATACACTGGATCACTGCTTCTCTAACTTCCGCGATGCATACAAGGCCCTCCCCCTTCCTCCCTTCGGCAAATCTGACCACGACTCCATTTTTCTCCTCCCGTCCTATAGGCAGAAACTCAAACAGGATGTACCCGTGAATAGAACTATTCAACGTTGGTCTGACTAATCGGAATCCACACTACAAGATTGTTTTGATGACGCAGACTGGGAAATGTTCCGGGCAGCCTAATATCGAGAATAATATCGATTTATACACTGATTTGTTGAGTGAGTGCATTGGATATTTTGTACCCACTGTAATTATTTAAACCTACCCTAACCAGAAACCGTGTATAGATGGCGGCATTCACGCTAAATTGAAAGCGCAAACCACCGCATTACACCATGGAAAGATGATTGGGAATATGGCTGAATACAAACAGTAGTTATTTCCTCCACAAGCCAATCAAACAAGCAAAATGACGGTTTAGGGACAAAGTGGAGTCGCAATTCAATGGCTCAGACACGAGACGTATGTGGCAGGGTGTACAGACAATCACGGACTACAAAAATAAAACTAGCCACATCATGGACACCGACGTCTTGCTTCCAGACAAACTAAATACCTTCTTTGCCCGCTTTGAGGATAATACAGTGCCACCGACGCGGCCCGCTACCAAGGACTGTGGGCTCTCCTCTCCGTGGCCGATGTGAGTAAGACATTTAATTGTGTTAACCCTCGCAAGGCTGGCATCCCTAGCCACGTCATCAGAGCATGTGCAGACCAACTGGCTGGTGTGTTTACGGACATATTCAATCTCTCCCTATCCCAGTCTGCTGTCCCCACATGCTTCAAGATGGCCACCATTGTTCCTGTACCCAAGAAGGCAAAGGTAACAGAACTAAATTACTATCTCCCCGTAGCACTCATTTCTGTGATCATGAAGTGCTTTGAGAGACTAGTCAAGGATCATATCACCTCCACTTTACCTGCCACCCTAGTCCTACTTCAATTTGCATACCGCCCCAATAGGTCCACACTGCCCTATCCTATCTGGACAAGAGGCATATTTATGAAAGAATGCTGTTCATTGACTACAGCTCAGCATTCAACACCATAGTACCATCCAAGCTCATCATTAAGCTTGCCGTTGAGCCCATGGTCTCAATGGCAACTGCACCGCCCACAACCGCAAGGCTCTCCAGAGGGTGGAGCGGTCTGCCCAACGCATCACCGGGGGCAAACTACCAGCCCTCTGGGACACCTACAGCACACGATGTCACAGGATGGCCAAAAAGATCATCAAGGACAACAACCATCCAAGCCACTGCCTGTTCACCCTGCTACCATCCAGAAGGCGAGGTCGGTACAGGTGCATCAAATCTGGGATTAAAAGACTGAAAAACAGCTTCCATCTCAAGGCCATCAGACTGCTGCTTGGTCATCGCTCATCCATATATTTATATGTATATATTCGTATTCCATCCCTTTACTTAGATTTGTGTGTATTAGGTAGTTGTTGTGGAATTGTTAGATTACTTGTTAGATATTACTGCACTGTCGGAACTAGAAGCACAAGCATTTCGCTACACTCGCAATAACATCTGCTAACCATGTGTATGTGACCAATAAAATGTGATTATTTGATTAGCTATACAGTACCAGTCAAAAGATTGGACACACCTACTTATTTGTTGGGGGACTGCACTTGAAGAAACGTTCAAAGTTCTTGACATTTTCTGGACTGTCTGAACTTCGTGTCTTAATGTAATATTGGACTGTCATTTCTCTTTGCTTATTTGAGCTGTTCTTGCCATAATATGGACTTGGTCTTTTACCAAATAGGGCCATCTTTTGTTTACCACCCCTACCTTGTCACAACAACTGATTAAATTAACTTTTAACAAGGCACACCTGTTAATTGAAGCTGACAAAGGCTTGAAAGAGGAAAAAGGCACTGCAATGACATCAAAACAGCCAGCCTCATACTTTTAATTTCACAGCTTTAGCTTTTCTGATTAGAGAGTAAAATTATGCACTGCCTTCTGCTCTCTGAAGCTACTGTTTACCTATACAAACATGCAGTCTGGGCAAGGAACAGCAGCAGGCCTTACATAGTTGTCCTATCCCAATCAAGGACTTGCCAGTCCCACCTCATTCCTGACAACTATTGTGAGAGAAATTTCAAGATTGTTATAATACTGTTATTGCATCATGTTGTTGTTTTATGCAACAGAATAGAGGGTTCATATAACTCTATTCTGTCTGTGTGAACTGAAAGTGGGCCTCTGGGAGATTTAACACTGACAGTGGATTTACAAGGGACTGGAGATAAACCTAACAAGACCGCATTCCCTTGCATGATTAGTGTATGTGTGCCTGACTGGAATTTACCAGAAAGAGATGACTCGGGGCCAGACCCTGGTTTGTACACAATGAGACGTTTTTACATTAGATACTGTCGGCTGTGAATTATAAATATCTTTCAACCAAATATTAACCTTGTGACCCACTCCATACATCTATTGTTTGTCATGTAGACTGAAGGGGGTGTATGTTGGCTATTAAAGACCTTTGTCCCTTTGTCTTGGGGCTCTCAACGAATCATCTGAGGGTGATTCATCGACCAGCCATCATTATCGTAGAGCACTCAATCGATTCACTGTATATATGTGTGGTATTGACCTGCTCCCTTATTAATAAGTGAATAAAGATTTAGTTGAAGTATAACTCTGACTTGTGTGATACGTTTGTCTCTCCTCATTTGATAGTAAAGAAATTAACCACCACACTATATGTGAGTGTTGTACACTAGGCATGGAACTGTTGGTAGTGTATACGTCGTGAAAGGTGAGGGAGGGGCTGTCCATCTATACTGAGAAATATGTAGAGATGGAACACACATGTTCATTGAAAGGGTGTAGCATAATCGCCTAGCCAGACGCCGTCTCATTGGCTGTCCAACATTCTTCTGTAATTTTGGTAAATAACAGGTAATATATGGCAATCTATGGTAACTTTCTTAATTTACAGTGGGGCAAAAAAGTATTTAGTCAGCCACCAATTGTGCAAGTTCTCCCACTTAAAAAGATGAGAGAGGCCTGTAATTTTCATCAGGTACACTTCAACTTTGACAGACAAAATGAGGAAAAAACATCCAGAAAATCACATTGTAGGATTTTTAATGAATTTATTTGCAAATTATGGTGGAAAATAAGTTTTTGGTCACCTACAAACAAGCAAGATTTCTGGCTCTCATAGACCTGTAACTTCTTCTTTAAGAGGCACCTCTGTCCTCCACTAGTTACCTGTATTAATGGCACCTGTTTAAACTTGTTATCAGTATAAAAGACACCTGTCCACAACCTCAAACAGTCACACTCCAAACTCCACTATGGCCAAGACCAAAGAGCTGTCAAAGGACACCAGAAACAAAATTGTAGACCTGCACCAGGCTGGGAAGACTGAATCTGCAATAGGTAAGCAGCTTGGTTTGAAGAAATCAACTGTGGGAGCAATTGCTAGGAAATGGAAGACATACAAGACCACTGATAATCTCCCTCGATCTGGGGCTCCACGCAAGATCTCACCCCGTGGGGTCAAAATGATCACAAGAACGGTGAGCAAAAACCCCAGAACCACACAGGGGGACCTAGTGAATGACCTGCAGAGAGCTGGGACCAAAGTAACAAAGCCTACCATCAGTAACACACTACGCCGCCAGGGACTCAAATCCTGCAGTGCCAGACGTGTCCCCCTGCTTAAGCCAGTACATGTCCAGGCCCCTCTGAAGTTTTCTAGAGAGCATTTGGATGATCCAGAAGAAGATTGGGAGAATGTCATATGGTCAGATGAAACCAAAATATAACTTTTTGGTAAAAACTCAACTCGTCGTGTTTGGAGGACAAAGAATGCTGAGTTGCATCCAAAGAACACCATACCTACTGTGAAGCATGGGGGTGAAAACATCATGCTTTGGGGCTGTTTTTCTGCAAATGGACCAGGACGACTGATCCGTGTAAAGGAAAGAATGAATGGGGCCATGTATTGTGAGATTTTGAGTGAAAACCTCCTTCCATCAGCAAGGGCATTGAAGATGAAACGTGGCTGGGTCTTTCAGCATGACAATGATCCCAAACACACCGCCCGGGCAACGAAGGAGTGGCTTCGTAAGAAGCATTTCAAGGTCCTGGAGTGGCCTAGCCAGTCTCCAGATCTAAACCCCATAGAAAATCTTTGGAGGGAGTTGAAGGTCCGTGTTGCCCAGCAACAGCTCCAAAACATCACTGCTCTAGAGGAGATCTGCATGGAGGAATGGGCCAAAATACCAGCAACAGTGTGTGAAAACCTTGTGAAGACTTACAGAAAACGTTTGACCTCTGTCATTGCCAACAAAGGGTATATAACAAAGTATTGAGATAAACTTTTGTTATTGACCAAATACTTATTTTCCACCATAATTTGCAAATAAATTCATAAAAAATCCTACAATGTGATTTTCTGGATTTTTTTTCTCATTTTGTCTGTCATAGTTGAAGTGTACCTATGATGAAAATTACATGCCTCTCTCATCTTTTTTGACTAAATACTTTTTTGCCCCACTGTACCTTGGAACAACTTTCAAAATGTTTATTCATAAACCGTACCAGTCAAAAGTTTGGACACACCTGCTCATTCAAGGCTTTTTCTTTATTTGTACTATTTTCTACATTGTAGAATAATAGTGAAGACATAAACTATGAAATAACACATGGAATCATGTAGTAACCAAAACACTTTTTTTTATATTTGAGATTCTTTAAAGTAGCCACCCTTTGCCTTGATGACAGCTTTGCACAGTCTTGGCATTCTCTCAACCAGCTTCACCTGGAATGCTTTTCCAACAGCCTTGAAGGAGTTCCCACATATGATAGGCACTTGTTGGCTGCTTTTCCTTCACTCTGCAGTCCAACTAATCACAAATCATCTCAATTGGGTTGAGGTCGGGTGATTATGGAGGCCAGATCATCTGATGCAGCATTCCATCACTCTCCTTTTTGGTCAAATAGACCTTACACTGCCTGGACGTGTGTTGGGTCATTGTCCTGTTGAAAAACAAATGATAGTTCCACCTAGCGCAAACCAGATGGGATGGCGTATCACTGTAGAATGCTGTGGTAACCATGCTGGTTAAGTGTGTCTTGAATTTTAAATAAATCACTGACAGTGTCACCAGCAAAGCACCATTGCACCTCCTCCTCCATGCTTCACTTGTCTATCTCCACAACAGTCAACAACAGAAGCCAGGCAGCAGGCACAAACATCCCAATTCATGGCCTGTTTTTACCATTCTGCACTTTCTCATGACTAAATATCTCTTGATTTATGTATTCCTTTTAAATAATATGTGTATGGTTTTTGATGTGACATACATTTGATGATAAAGTGTATATTTACACATAGTGAAAGTGAGTCACACAAAAAGCAAAACTTTATTTTCGATAGGTAAGGTACCCAGGAAGACACT
This sequence comes from Oncorhynchus nerka, assembly GCF_034236695.1. Taxonomy (NCBI): domain Eukaryota; kingdom Metazoa; phylum Chordata; class Actinopteri; order Salmoniformes; family Salmonidae; genus Oncorhynchus; species Oncorhynchus nerka. The sequence goes on along the minus strand of NC_088419.1, from coordinate 65,007,829 downwards.
ACTCATCTTGTGGCTAATAGACTAATGATTTTGTAAGTACTGCTTCTTTTTGTACAGAAGTCCTCTCGGTAGTCACATAAGTTGTTTTGTGGTCAATGGCAGTCAAATGTCAGGCATGCAGACATGCAACATTCCAGTTAAGAGACTTCTGTCGCACCTGCATTGTCTCATAGCTACTTTGACTATGGTGGAACTTTCTGGGAACCAGTCAGACCAGCACTCTTGGGTGTGCATTGTCAGATCTGCAGTGTCACATTCAGGGACTTAACTTGGGCCTGTTTCCAAGGGAAAATGTTATAACTTAGGGTATTTTCACATATAGTTCTCTTTAAAACAACCAATCTCAGTCCTCTTTAAAGTGAGCTCTCGCGTAAAAAAAAGAGCAAAATAACTCTGTTCTCTTTGTATTCACACTGCCCTTGGCTTTGAATGAGGACTCAACTCTTTTGCCTGTTCACTTCACCTATTTTGTGGTCTGTCCTCTTTGCATTCACATTGCTATGTTTAGAATTGGAACCAATAACTTTTTCCTACATTCTCTCAATGCAATCTGGGTTTTTACAAATGCAGGACAAGCTATTCCATCAGAATGTGTTATTCGACAGCTAGATATACGTACTTACAGTGGGGAGAACAAGTATTTGATACACTGCCGATTTTGCAGGTTTTCCTACTTACAGAGCATGTAGAGGTCTGTAATTTTTATCTTAGGTACACTTCAACTGTGAGAGACGGAATCTAAAACAAAAATCCAGAAAATTACATTGTATGATTTTTAAATAATTAATTTGCATTTTATTGCATGACATAAGTATTTGATCACCTACCAACCAGTAAGAATTCCGGCTCTCACAGACCTGTTAGTTTTTCTTTAAGAAGCCCTCCTGTTCTCCACTCATTACCTGTATTAACTGCACCTGTTTGAACTCGTTACCTGTATAAAGGACACCTGTCCACACATTCAATCAAACAGACTCCAACCTCTCCACAATGGCCAAGACCAGAGAGCTGTGTAAGGGATAAAATTGTGTACGGGATAAAATTGAAGACCTGCACAAGGCTGGGATGGGCAACAGGACAATAGGCAAGCAGCTTGGCGAGCAGGCAACAACTGTTGGCGCAATTATTAGAAAATGGAAGAAGTTCAAGGTGACGGTCAATCACCCTCGGTCTGGGGCTCCATGCAAGATCTCACCTCGTGGGGCATCAATGATCATGAGGAAGGTGAGGGATCAGCCCAGAACTACATGGCAGGACCTGGTCAATGACCTGAAGAGAGCTGGGACCACAGTCTCAAAGAAAACCATTAGTAACACGCTATGCCGTCATGGATTAAAATCCTGCAGCGCACGCAGGGTCCCCCTGCTCAAGCCAGAGCATGTCCAGGCCCGTCTGAAGTTTGCCAATGACCATCTGGATGATCCAGAGGAGGAATGGGAGAAGGTCATGTGGTCTGAAGAGACAAAAATAGAGCTTTTTGGTCTAAACTCCACTCGCTGTGTTTGGAAGAAGAAGAAGGATTAGTACAACCCCAAGAACACCATCCCAACCGTGAAGCATGGAGGTGGAAACATCATTCTTTGGGGATGCTTTTCTGCAAAGGGGACAGGACGACTGCACCGTATTGAGGGGAGGATCGATGGGGCCATGTATCGCGAGATCTTGGCCAACAACCTCCTTCGCTCAGTGAGAGCATTGAAGATGGGTCGTGGCTGGGTCTTCCAGCATGACAACGACTTGAAACACACAGCCCGGGCAACTAAGGAGTGGCTCCGTAAAAAGCATCTCAAGGTCCTGGAGTGGCCTAGCCAGCCTCCAGACCTGAACCAAATAAAACATCTTTGGAGGGAGCTGAAAGTCCGTATTGCCCAGCGACAGCCCTGAAACCTGAAGGATCTGGAGAAGGTCTGTATGGAGGAGTGGACCAAAATCCCTGCTGCAGTGTGTGCAAACCTGGTCAAGAACTACAGGAAACATATGATCTCTGTAATTGCAAACAAAGGTTTCTGTACCAAATATTAAGTTCTGCTTTTCTGATGTATCAAATACTTATGTCATGCAATAAAATGCAAATTAACTACTTAAAAATCATACAATGTGATTTTCTGTATTTTTGTTTTAGATTCCGTCTCTCACAGTTGATATGTACCTATGATAAAAATGACAGACCTCTACATGCTTTGTAAGTAGGAAAAACTGCAAAATCGGCAGTTTATCAAATACTTGTTCTCCCCACTGTATATTTTTGAAGCTAATAGATTGCATTTAGTTAAAAGATGAGACATAATAATTGTTATCAGAAGATACAATTAACCATGTAAATATTATTGGTAACAGAATAAATAGCTGAAGAATAACTGCGGAATAAATAAATACTGTAATCGAACATTTTACACCCAATGTAGGCTACTGCCCCTTTAAGAGCTAGAATAGATTTTGAACCCTATGTTGGTGTCTTCTCATGCTATTCGAACCCTACAATCGAATAAACAGCTTGTGTAAAGAAATAATCTTAACTAAAAACTCCACACATGTTATGAAATTTCTATGCATCCTTGACAATCGCTAATCAATAGGCCTAACCAGTGGCAATTTGAGCATATAAAACTTGGTCAGGCAAAAACAAAAAATTGTGGGAACATGCCAGCAAAGCCACAACGCTAAACAATACATGAATTGCACTATAACGGTGACAAACGCTGCACACAAACTGGTAGGGTAGGTAGAGCCTACATAAAGCTATCCCAACAGCAGAGTCCCAACAGCAGTCCCAACACCTTATCACTGCTACACCTGGCTATCAGCTGAGCCTTGTCTGGCAGCGAAACAGTTCATTCAGCCTCATTTACTGCCTGTAAAAAAAAACATAGCTGATATGGCTGACTTGCTTAAACAATTAAATAAATGTGCTTTCTACTGACAATTGAGATGTGCAAACTATAGCATGAGGGGACAACAAGCGGATAAGAGGCAATCCGTAATTTCGATTAAGACATTAATGAGCGAGCGACGACGGACATAGTCAATATAACTATTTGTTCAGCACTTTTGTACAGTGACAGAATTCAGAACATGGGCCGTTCCTATAGTGTACTCCCTGTATAACAAGTCAGAACCGTAGGATAAATAAATGGGTCATATGAAAAGACAATGAAAGCTCTCACAATATTCGATGATTACATTTCTCTAAAACAGGTGTTTGGCTACATGTGCATCACCAAGTCAGAAAAGTAGGCGAAATTTAGAGGTGAAAATAGACCAAATTATTAGGGTGAGACACATTAAACACTGTTTGGCTCTCTTTGACGCGTTAAATAAGCTTTTAATTTGACACGACAAATAACACAACACAACAATAACAATTCTATTATAGAATGCTGTGTGTGCTGAATTTGAACGTGCAAACCAAGCACCATCATTCCTATCAGTAGCACTGTCAAAGTTGTACAAAAAAGTTTGCAAACAAGCACACACCGGCCACCGGCCACGAACAATGTTTTTACAATACCGCGTTGGTGATTAGACCAAATTATTAGGGTGAGGCACATGGGCTATTAACAGCTTACTACACAACATACACTTAGTATAACTTTCTTAGCAACAGTATACATATCTACCTTGCATATTACATCAATTATGCAGTAGCATACAATACATTTTTGGACTCACCTTGTGAAGGTGTTGTGGCGGTCCTTTGTGGACTTATTTTGTCATCAAACTTTGTCATCAAAGTCTGGCATTCTCTGGATTTATAGTGGGACAACACAGCCACTCCACTGAATAGCAGGCTAGTGGTTGCTTTGTAATGCTTGCAGTTAGCCACTGATTCCTTACAAACCACTCATTGTTGAATTTGCGATTTCCAACTTGTGTAATCTTAATGTCCAATGGCCGATGAGCACCGATATGTTCTATCTATAATTTCTCTTCATTATTTCACTTCATATGACAAGGCTTAAAAATGATTTGCCAGTAGATTGTCGCCTTGATTCATGATGATGACTGCTAGCTAAGACTTTGAAAGTAAGATGTTGACATGATCAGTCCAATCTAAGCTTCTGTACATATAACGTGATTTGACGTGATTTAACTGTGGCCAATGATCTTTAGCCTTGTTGGAAGGGCACTTGTAATATAACTCTATGGCAGGCTCTGCTCCACCTGCCCTGAATGACGGGTCGCCACTGGGCCTAACCAAAAACATTGTGGCTACATTGATCATCCTTGAGATGCTTCTACAACTTCATTGGAGTCCACCTGTGTCACATTTAATTAATTGCACAAGTTTTGGAAATCTGCACACCTGTCTATATAAGGTCCCACTGTTGACAATGCATGTCAGAGCAAAAACCAAGCCATGAGGTTGAAAGAATTGTCCGTAGAGCTCCGAGACAGGATTGTGTCGAGGCACAGAAATGGGGAAGAGTACCAAAACATTTCTGCAGCATTGAAGGTCCCTAAGAACACAGTGGCCTCCATCATTCTGAAATGGAAGAAGATGGGAGAACCTTCCAGAAGGACAACCATCTCTGCAGCACTCCACCAATCAGGCCTTTATGGTAGAGTGGCCAGGTGGAAGCCATTCCTCAGTAAAAGGCATGACAGCCCACTTCAAGTTTCAAAAGAAACCTAAAGGACTCTCAGAACATGAGAAACCCAGAATATCTGGTCAGATGAAACCAAGATGGAATTATTTGGCCTGAATGCCAAGCGTCACGTCTGGAGGAAACCTGGCACCATCCCTATGGTGAGTTATGGTGGTGGTAGCATCATGCTGTGGGGATGTTTTTCAGTGGCAGGGACTGGGAGACTAGTCAGGATCGAAGGAAAGATGAACGGAGCAAAGTACAGAGAGATCCTTGATGAAAACCTACTCCAGAGCACTCAGGACCACATACTGAATGTTCACCTTCCAACAGGACAACAACCCTAAGCACACAGCCAAGACAACGTAAGAGTGGCTTCGGGACAAGTCTCTGAATGTCCTTGAGTGGTCTTGCCAGTGCCCGGACATGAACCCAGTTGAACATCTCCGGAGAGACCTGAAAATAGCTTTGCAGCAACTCTCCCCATCCAACCTGACAGAGCTTGAGATGATCTGCAGAGAAGAATGGGAGAAACTCCCCAAATACAGGTGTGCCAAGCTTGTAGCGTCATACCCAAGAAGACTCGAGGCTGTATTCGCTGCCAAAGATGCTTCAACAAAGTTGTAAAGGGTCTGAATACTTATGTAAATGTGATATTTCATTTTTTTTATTTATATAAATATGAATACATTTCTAAAAACCTGTTTTTGCCTTGTCATTATGGGATATTATGTGTGGATTGATGAGGGGAAAAACGATTTAATCACTTTTAGAATAAGACTAACGTAACAAAATGTGGAAAAAGTCAGGGGGTCTGAATACTTTCCGAATGCACTGTTGAATGCCAATGACTATATACTTCAGAAAGGATTCACACCCCTTGACTTTTTCCACATTTCGTTGTGTTATAAAGTGGGATTAAAATTGAGTTTTTTTTTTTCAACAATCTCTCAAAATGGAAGAAAAATGTTAACAGTTGTAAAAAATAAATAAAGCACTAATAGGGTATATATTGATTAGATTAGTAGATTAGTATTCAATCCCTTAAATCAGTACATGTTAGAATCACATTTGGCAGCGATTACATCTGTGAGTCTTTCTTGGTAAACTTTGCTCACCTGGATTGTACAATATTTAGATTGTACTATAATTCTTCAAGCTCTGTCAAGTTGGTTGTTGATCAACTTGACAAGTCTTGCCATTGATTTTCAAGCAGACTTAAGTCAAAAAATGTAACTAGGAGACTGAAGAACATTCAATGTTGTCTTGGTAAGCAACTCCAGTGTATATTTGGCCTTGTGTTTTAGGTTATTGTCCTGCTGAAAGGTGAATTTGTCTCCCAGTGTCTGTTGGAAAGCAGACTGAACATGGTTTTATTCAAGGATTCTGACTGTGCTTAGCTCTTTTCCATTTATTTTTATCCAAAAAAACTCCCTTGTTCTTGCATGATGCAGCCACCCCCATGCTTGAAAATACGAAGAGTGTTAGTGATGTCATGTGTTGTGTTTGCCCCAAATATAACGCTTTGTATTCAGGGCATATAGTTAATTTCTTTGTCACATTGTTTGTTGCTTTACTTTTGTGCCTTGCATGTTTTGGAATATTTTTTATTCTGTACAGGATTCCTTCTTTTCACTCTGTCAAATAGGTTAGTATTGTGGAGTAACTACAATGTTGTTGATCCATCCTCAGTTTTCTCATATCACAGCCATTAAACTCTGTAACTGTTTTAAAGTCACCATTGGCCTCCTGGTGAAATCCCTGAGATGTTTCCTTCCTCTCCGACAACTGAGTTAGGAAGGACGCCTATATCTTTGTAGTGACTGGGTGTATTGATACACCATCCAAAGTGTAACTAATAACTACACCATGCTCAAAGGGATATTCAATGTCTGTTTTTTATTTTTACCCATCTTCCAATAGGTGCCCTTCTTTGTGAGGCATTGGAAAACCTCCCTTGTCTTTGTGGTTGGATCTGTGTTTGAAATTCACTGCTCGACTTAAGGACCTTACAGACAATTGTATGTGTGGGGTACAGAGACGAGATAGTCATTCAAAAATCATGTTAAACACTATTTCCCACAGAGTGAGTCAATGCAACTTTTTATCAAATCAAGCTTTATTTATATAGCACTTTTTGGATGCAATGCGCTTCATAGGAAAAAACATTAAAAAACGAAAATAATAACTGAAATATTTACTACACAACAAATAAGAGGTTAAAAACAAAAGAGTAACAATAAAAACTGAAAGACTCAAAAAGACTCAAAAAGGTGTAACTTGTTAAGCACATTTTTATTTCTGAACTTATTTAGGCTTGCCATATCAAAGGGGTTGAATACTTTTTCAGCTTTTAATTTTTCATTAATTTGTAAAAATTTCAACAAACAAAATTCTACTTTTACAATATGGGGTATTGTGTGTATGCCAGTGATAAAACAAAATGTGGAAAAAGTCAAGGGGTGTGAATACTTTCTGAAGGCACTATACTTGTGCTCCTCCTCTTTTCAAGACGTGCAAAGGAATATTTTTTGTTGAGTCATCTGATACAATAGCTGCTAAAAATAGAGCTGAATATTTCTGTGCTGTCTTTTTCCTCCCCTTCCTAGAACCAAAGACAGCATGTACCATGCACTCACATACGCCACCATACTGGAGATGCAGGCCATGATGACCTTTGACCCGGAGAACATCCTGGCAGCTGGTAACACCATGAAGGAGGCTCAGGCAGTGTGTCAGCGGTAAGGCTCATTTGTAAAGGATCCACATTCAAAGAGCAGGAAAATGTCTCCGCACCCTTCCAGTTAGATGCACATTTCTTTAATTGTGGATGAGCTTACGTCAGTCTACCTTTATCAAAGCATGTCTCCACAAACAATAGTGGGACAGATGAGGCCACACAGTGAGCCAGTGGTAATTACAGACACCTGTGGTAATCTAAAGTACCACTAGATGTCATAATATCAGAAATACAGTACAAATACTATAAAATATTCTACACGTATTTCTACTAGAACAAAATCCATGTACAAGTAAAACATTTGGTGTTCGTATAAGGAACCCATACTTTCAAAAAGAGAGCAATACAGCCGAAAAGAGGCATTAAAAAATGGGTCCACATAAAATATATCGATTTTCAAAGTTATTTTTATTTAATCAATTCAAAAACAAAAGTTTTGACTTGGTGGTAAGGCTCCCTTATCAGATCTATTCAATCATGAAGAGAGGAACTACATGATCCGATCAAGTGAAACCACTTTGTGAATTGTGTAACACGTGTTTTTAACCAAGTAAGTCTCATTTAACTCATTTAATTATGAACAACAACAATATACAGAGGAAATCCATTTGGCTCTTGATAAACCTGGCCATTCCACTGGCTATTTTGGGAGATGTCCATCCTGGTCTGTGGTGGCTGGTGAGCTCCATGTTCTGTGAGATAATCACAGAGTAGATATCACCCAGGTTCTATCAGATCTTGCTGGCTGGGGGAGTTTGAGTGGCCTGTAACAGTGAGCTCTGGAGTCAGTGTGTGAAATGTCCTGTATGGACGCGCCTTTCCAAAGGCTGGAACACACACACAAACTCCCGGACTGGGCCTGCCACACCTTCTGAGACCCTGGGGGGGGGGACCCCATGACACAGCCATCTGCCTGGCTACAAGGCCCAGGACCCTGTGTTAACCTGGGAGACGCTCTACATCTTACCAACATAAGCCATGGAATGTGGCTGGGCCACACTGATTTGCATGAAATGTAGATATCTATGCAAATACAACTTTTACAGGAGCTTTAATGTTTTCCCATGGATCACAGTAAACCACTCATTATACTTGTGTATCTCCCTTAATCCATGTTATTCGTCTAATTCTGAAACCTGATTTTAGTTAGAAATACTGTCTGTCAATGTCTGTCTGAATGTGGTTACTACATATCACCGTTTTTCAATATCCAAGCACAGGAATGTGTTGAATTCCCAGAATCTTAGCTCACACATCCACAGACTGGTGTTGAGTTGTTGTGAACAAACACTGCTATATCTGTCTCATCAAACACTGTAATGTGGCATGTTGGATTTGGTGTGTAATGAAGTGTATTCTCTCCCAGGTTCCGCAAGAAGACAACGTTTAGCAACAGAAACTCCACAGAAGGTTAGTATAGTTAAAACATACTTACTTCAGTACATTCCACTTAGACATAGACATATTATTTTATCACAGGCCTCTTATCTTATCACTCATTTTGCGAGTGTAAATTGAACAAAGTTTTTTATAGCTGTGTATTCCTAAGTAAATAAAACACAGCTGCTGTGATACTGGAGAATATACTCTGTTTTTGAGTGATTTTAATGTATTACTCCATTGCTTCAAGCCATGATGGTTGTTCACTAGTTGTTCAGTAGTTGAGAATACAGTTTAAAATGTGTTTCTTGTCTGTGGGTTTATTGTGCAGCCTCCTGCTGATGTAGGGGTTTCAGTATGTCAGAAGATAATTGTGCTGTCATTTTCACCTCAGAGGAACTCCACGCTGAAGTCTGCTATGCAGAATGTCTCCTGCAGAGGGCAGCACTCACCTTCCTTCAGGTAACCCACTGCTACCACAACATCAGTAACACACACCCACACACTCTTTTTTTTTTTTACTCTGTTTATTAAGTTTTACACACACACACACACACACATAGACAAGACAAAGCAATATAAATAATATACTCAACTAGAAAAAAAATACAAATAAAAATACAAATAAAAAATAGCTTTAAAGATCCCATACTTTAGACAAGTTAAACATACCAGGCAGAAGGCTACAGAGGTTAAAGGGCAATCTATAGTACAGGGACAGAGCAAACACCTCACCATTGTTCCTGTAAACAGTCAAGGGATAAGGGTGGAGAAATGCAACCACTCACAGAGAGTCATGGCCACAGACCGACCATCCACTGGACAGGTTTTTTTTTACAATGCTTTAAAATAAAAAAATAAAATGATTATTCATGTGGGCGTGAACAAAATGTCAAAATAACTGGGAAAAACAAGCTCACACTTCAGTCTCTGCCCGAGCAAGATGAACAAGGCATCTGCGGATCACAATCAATAAGCACATGGACCTTAATGCCCCCCCCCCCCAGCAAAAACACAGAGAGAGGCTCCTCCAACCCTTAAGTCACAGACTTATTTTAGTATTAATTGGAATGCCATCAGAGGATGGACTGTTTAAAGTAAGACCGGAATGGAGCCCAAGCCTCATTAAACAGTTTGGGGTTCCCACGTGAATTGAATTTGATTTTTTCTAGTTTCAGAGAGCACAACACATCCCTCACCCAATATTTATAAGATGGGGGAGCTGCCATCTTCCAGTTCTGTAGTATTAGCCGTCTAGCTAAAAGAGTTGTATAAGCAACAGTGTCCGACTGGATTTTTGATAGGGGGGTACCCATGGGCAGTACTCCAAAAAGGGCTGTAAGGGGAGACGGATCTATAACAGTGTCATATATATCAGAGAAACATTTAAATATTAATTCCCAGAAACCTGACAGTTTATGACAGCCCCAAAACATATGCAACAGTGTGGCTGGTTCCACTTTACATCTGACACAGGTAGGATCAAAATCAGAGAATATTCTTCCAAGTTTGGCCCCCGACCAGTGGATACGGTGAACCACCTTGAAATGAATGAGGCTGTGTCTAGTGCTAAAAGAGGACGAGTGCACCCTGTGCAGCACAGATTCCCAGGCGTCCTCCCCAAGTTCCTCCCCCAAATCCTTTTCCCATCGAGTCTTTAAAGGCACCAAAGAAGGGTTCTGTAAGTCATGAATGATTGCATATACATCTGAAATTGCGCCCCTAGGAAGCTTGTTCAGCTCCAAGATGCTCTCTATAGCTGTATTCGCAGGCCTATTGGGAAATCCAGGTGTGTTAGCCCTGACAAAGTTTCTAGTCTGGAGATAGCGGAAAAAGTGGGATTGGGGGAGATTGAACTTTTCCTGCAGCTGAGAAAAAGAGGCAAATGTATCATCAAAGAATAATTGGGCTAGCGAGGAGAGGCCTAGTGAGTGCCAAATGCCAAAAGCCCCATCATTCAAAGATGGAGGAAATAAAATGTTCTGATTGGTTGGGCCTGATAGAGAAAAGCCTCGGAGGCTAAAGGCTAAACGGAACTGATTCCAAATTTTAAGAGACTGCTTTACAATTGGGTTGACACACCTTTTGCCTAGGGACACTGGGAGAGACGAGCACAGCACAGAGGAAAGTGCTGCAGGTTTACACGATTCAGACTCCATCTGGACCCAGAGTGGTCTAGGGCCAGTAGGATCAGTCTGCAGCCAGTACAGAATGGCTCGGAAATTTGCAGCCCAGTAGTATGTCTGACAATTTGGTAGAGCTAAACCCCCCAATGACCTAGGCTTCTGTAAATGTTTTCTACCAATCCGTGGTACCTTGCCATCCCAAATAAAATGCATGAATGTTTGATCCAGTGAAATAAAAAAAGATTTTGGAATAAAAATGGGTAAACACTGAAATAAATATACAAATTTGGGCAACACATTCATTTGAATGACATTAATCCTTCCGATAAGAGAAAGGGGTAGCGAATTCCAAAAGTAAAAGATTGATTCAATCTGTCTGCTAGAGCAACAAAGTTTTCCTGAAACAAATTTGAATATTTCCTTGTCACTTTTACTCCCAAGTAAGTGAATTGATCCCGGACAATCCTAAACTGAGAACTTGTAAAAGAGCACTTTAAAGCAGCCTTGTTTACCGGAAAAAGCTCACTCTTGCCTAGATTCAGCTTGTACCCTGAGATTGATCCAAACTTTTTAAGAACAGATAGTGCACGTGGCAATGAGGTATCGGGGTTGGAGATAAACAAAAGGAGGTCGTCAGCATATAGCGAGACTTTCTGCTCCCAGCCCGCCCTGATTATGCCTCGAATGGCATCATTAGAGCGTAGTGCAATGGCGAGAGGCTCGATTGCCAAAGCAAACAACAAGGGAGAGAGTGGGCAACCCTGTCTGGATCCGCGGTGCAAGGGAAAATAGTCAGAGGACAAGTTATTAGTCCGTACTGAAGCCATGGGGGAAAAATAAAGAATCTTTATCCACGCAATGAATTTGGGGCCAAAGCCAAATCTATAAAGGGCAGCTGTTAGGTAATCCCACTCAACGCGGTCAAACGCTTTTTCGGCATCAAGTGAGACCACCACCTCCGGGTCCTCCGACGCTGGGGAGTACAGTATATTCATAAGGCGCCTAATATTGAAAAATAAATGCCTATTTCTCACAAAGCCAGTCTGGTCAGAGTGTATTACTTGGTGCAGCAAGCCTTCCATACGGATGGCTAAAAGCTTAGCTAGGATTTTGTAATCACAGTTTAAAAGCGAGATTGGGCGATAGGATCCACATTCCAGGGGGTCTTTGTTTTTCTTTAGTAGTAATGAAATTGAAGCCTGATAAAGACTAGGCGGTAGCTTTGAAGTATTGAGGCACTCTGCAAATAGTCGAGACAAGAATGGGCAAAGCAGACCAGAAAACGTCCTGTAAAATTTGTTTGGAAAACCGTCCGGACCCGGTGATTTACCACTTTTCATTGCGGACACTGCTGTTGCAATTTCCTCAAGCGTAAATTCTTCTTCTAGACAGTCATGGGAGTCTGTATCAATTGAAGGCATATTCAAGCCATTAAAGAAGGAGTCAATCAGCAAGGGGTCTTGAGGGGATTCAGAGGTGTATAGCGCAGAGTAAAATGGTTTAAATTGATCATTGATCTCTTTATGTATAACTGCACCCACACACTCTTTATCTCGCTGAAGCACTGATACAGATTTAAAAGTTGATTGTGCATTTATGATATTGTTCTTTGTATCCTTAAACGTTTTCTTTCCCCCTGTTTTTGTAGGATGAAAACATGGTCAGTTTCATCAAGGGAGGAATTAAAGTGAGGAATAGCTACCAGACATATAAGTAAGTACTCTTGTTGTAGTGCATGGCACTTATAGTGCATTCCCCTTATGTCTCAACTCATACTATAGTAAAGAATGTATATCTGTATTTCAGAGAACTTCATACGGTCCTCCAGTCCTCAAGCTACGTCCAAGGTGACAATCATGGGCATTTTGAAGGCGGGGTCAAGCTTGGAGTGGGATCCTTCAACCTGGTGAGGGAAATGCTTCATGTCAACAACGTTTGTGGTCCAGTTTGCTGGGCTAGTAGACTGTATAGAAGGACCTTTTGGGGTGTTATGGCTATAGCTACTCTGTGTAACTCAAAGCATGGTCCTGATTGGTACAATATGTAATTGTGTCTGGCTCATCTTCTCACTCTTCCACTCCTGTGTTCTTGGGTTTTGTACAGATGATCTCCATGCTGCCCACTCGGACCCTTAGGTTGCTGGAATTTGTGGGTTTCTCTGGAAACAAGGTAGATCTCCTACTGTTAGGCAGGTGGCCCTGAGATGACGTGTGAGATGCTGGACTAGACTGGGCTGGACTGGGCAGGTTTAAGCTAAGCCCCCTGTGTCCTGTGTTGTGTGTGTCTGCAGGAGTTTGGCTTGCAGCAGCTGACGGAAGGCGCAGCAGGGCAGACGTTCAGGTCCTTCCTGTGTAATATGCTGCTGCTCTGCTACCACACCTTCATGAGCTTCATCCTGGGTGAGAGAAAGACTGATGTTTTCACACATCAAATGTTACCACACTGACCTTTTCAACTGCCAAAACAAGCTCTATACTGTAGCCTAGCCACATTCTGGTTGGTGGTCACCTCTACAGGAAAGGAAAACCCTGGTCATATCTTGCAGAAATGTCTTAAACTAACATGAAATAACATTGTATTTTTCTCCTCGCGGCTTCCAGGCACTGGGGAAGCGGATGTGGAGGATGCAGAGAAGCTCCTTCAGCCATATCTCAAACGGTATCCTAAGGTCAGTGAGAACATTGTAGCATGTACACTGATTATACAAAACATTAAGAACACCTGCTCTTTCCATGATATAGACTGACCAGGTGAATCCAGGTAAAAGCTATGATCCCTTATTGATGTCACTTGTTAAATCCACTTCAATTAGTGTAGGTGAAGGGGAGGAGGCAGGTTAAAGAAGGATTTTTAAGCCTTGAGACATGGATTGTGCCATTCAGAGGGTGAATGGGCAAGACAAAATATGTAAGTCCCTTTGAATGGGGTATGGTGGTATGTGCCAGGTACACTTTTTGTGTCAGGAACTGCAACACTGCTCGGTTTTTCACGCTCAACAGTTTGTATCAACAATGTTCCTAATGTATGGTATACTCAGTGTACAGTTCAAATATATTCCAGTTGTATTGATTTTGTGAAACTACTCTGAATTATTTAGTGCATAGGCCTGTACACACACTCTGTCCCATCAAAACAGTTCATAGTGTGTTGTTTTTAGGGATCCATCTTCTTGTTCTTCGCTGGTCGAATTGAGGTTATCAAAGGAAACCTGGATGCTGTGAGTGTGGATCAATGATTCTGACTACTACCAAAATGATTTTGTATTTAGACTCCAAATCTGGCCAGCTGTCACGTGTGTGTGTGTGTGTGTGTGTGTGTGTGTGTGTGTGTGTGTGTGTGTGTGTGTGTGTGTGTGTGTATGTGTGTGTGTGTGTGTGTGTGTGTGTGTGTAACAGGCTATAGTGCGCTTTGAGGAGTGCTGTGAAGCTCAGCAGCAGTGGAATCAGTTCCATCACATGTGCTACTGGGAACTGATGTGGTGTTTCACATACAAGAGACATTGGAAGATGGCCTACTTCTATGCTGATCTGCTCAGCAAAGAGAATGCATGGTCCAAGGTGGGACATTCTGGAGTAATTGTATTTGTGCATATCAGTTCAATATAGTGCAGTATGAAGGACATCTGTTTCAGTACAGTAATGGTTGCATTATTTCGCTGGTAAATGCGATATAGATTTGTTTGTTTAACAGCTTTTAATGTATTCCGCTTCGCCTTTAGAGGGACAAATCTATGTTGATGCTTACAGAGTTGCGGTAGTAAAACATGCACATTTCCCTCCAGGCAACATATGCGTATATGAAAGGTGCCTACCTCAGCATGCTGACCAGGGAGGAATGCCAACCATTCAGGGAGAGCGAGGTAGCGCTATTCAGGTAGGTCACTGCAACAAAGACAATGATATTTCTCTGTAAACAAATGAACAACAGACTTTCAGCATGCTTATAGAGAAGGGCGCTCAACAAATGACTGATGATTGGTTGAAAGAAATTGATAATAAGAAGATTGTGGGAGCTGTACTGTTAGATTTCAGTGCAGTCTGATATTATTGACCAT